>NC_136413.1:64065000-65265000 GCF_051521515.1 Lactuca serriola | reverse complement strand
AAAGGTGATCAAGGTTCTTCCACAAGAGATTGAGACACTAAGAAACCCAAAATGGGATGCTGTGTTGGTGAGCCAATATCTTTCTGATCTAAGAGAAGTCAAAAAACAGGGGCGAAAAGAGAGAAGGAACAAGGAAGCTCAGGGTGTTCTTGCAGCTTCAACTGCTACTGCTGCAGCTTCTTCCAGGATTTCATCTTTCAGGAAAGATACACTTGAAGAATCCGCTCACTATGAGGTAGTTGACTCTCATTCTGTTAAAAAAAATAGTAGAATTAGATGCAAGAAGTAGCAACATACTTTCATTGATCTGTTTTCATAATGAAATGAAGTTATATTGATTCTTATTTTGTGTTCAGAATAAGTTGAAGATAAAAGCTTTTGGAGGGAGATCTGCAGTTCATTGATTCTACACCATCAACTTTAGATTACAAAGGGCATTCTAGGGTTTGTGACGTTTGCAGACAGGAGGAAACAGTTTTGAATCCGGTTATTATATGTTCTAGTTGCAAGGTTAGCTTAACCTTCAATAATGGAAATGAATAGTTCTAATCTCTTTTTTTTATCCTCCTAACTGTATTTTAATATTTTATTTGGTAACAGGTTGCAGTTCACATAGATTATTATCGTAGTCTGAAAGATTCTACAGGTCCATGGTTTTGTGACTTATGGGAAGATTCATTGTCTTCTAGAAACAGGGGGGGTCCCATCTTTCAGTTACTCAGAGAAGGCGTCTCGTGTAGATTGTAGCGTGAATTGGTGCTTTGTTCACATGACATGCTTCGTTGGAACAGAGAGTCAGTATGTTCATCTTCTTCATCTATACCCCCCCCGGGTGGGGTTTGCACTAGTTGTGCGTCACTAGATGTTAGTTCAGAATCAGCTACAACTTCCTTAAAAGGAGGATACACAAATAGTTACAAATCATGCAGTGAAACCATCATCCAAAGATCCGATGACAGAGCTTGGATACCAAATTCTTTTCTTTACAAGTAAGTATCTCTATCTTCTGGGATATGCTTCTCACAACCATTCGTTTCTATGACCTCTTATGTTTAGAAAATAGAGAAAAGTGGAGCTGCTTGTTTGGATAAACTCGTTATGACAGTATGTCTGATTTCCTTCATCAAAGCGCAGTCAATTTTATTGCACCATAACTAACTGTTTCCATCTACCAAATTGTTATCATATCTTAAGAAATATACAATCATTTATGTAATAGGTAGAAAACTAGATCTCATGCTTATGCCTTTTTGTTGTAAATGACATATTAATTACATGTCTTGTGGTTTATTGTAAGTTATATATAATGATGATGAGATTTTTTATTAATTAACTAGTTGATTGTTCCTGATGCAATTTGATTTTCACTGATTAGGTGCGAAACGAAAGCTGGCAGAATTTATCTCTGAATCGGGTAATATGTGTTGTGCAGATAGTGGAAGTCCAGATCCAAAATGGGTGTAAGTCCTAATTTTCAGATGCATGCTTGTAGTTCGACATTAAAAATAAACCCTCTCCTCTTTCTTCATAAACTCCATGTTTGGGTGTCCAGATCTGTAAGTTTTGGAGCATTTATATGCATCAAGTGTTCACGAGCACATAGAAGCCTTGGGGTTCATATATCAAAAGTAAGCCCTTGTTTCTTAATTTCTCAACTTTCTCAACTTACAACATCAATTATATACCAAATATTTACAATGAAGTTGACTCCACACTCCACACACAGGTGTTATTAGTGAATCTAGACGAGTTGACACATGAAGCACTCAAACAGTGTCCTTATGCCAAGCATCAGCCATGCATTTTGCAACAACTGGAAAAAGAAAGACAATGAACACAAACCACCTCCTAAGACTAGCAACTCAATGGTAATTACTAATTTGTTTGTGTTAATTGTTATAATATACATATATATATATATATATATATATATATATATATATATATATATATATATATATATATATATATATATATATATATGTCTGATAATTTGTGTATAGGCAGGTATGATTCCTTCTAGACCTTTAAGACTTCTCAACACTTCTAAGTTTCTCTTCTAAAATTCCCATTGCATCAACAGAAAGCCTACACCCAACAATCCCATCAAAAACCATAACAAGAAGCTCCCACACAGGCAAAAGTAGCCTTGAATCACACACACAAACCCCTTCACGAGCCCCTGAAAACACCGGTTCAGCTTCTTGTACAACTAAACCCACCAAGGGCATCTTCACCAGATCCTCAAAAGCCTTAGTAGCTTCATTAACACATAGTAGCAACTTCACCGGATCCAAATCGGTTAAAAAAGTCTTCCAATATTGCCCTTGGTGTGTTGGACTCCAACAATTTAATACAAATCTACTCAGGCCAACTGTTTTGAATAACCCGCACTTAAAGGATTGTGATTGCCACAATGTGTATACATGGGCTTCAATAATAACGCAGGCCAACTGTTTTGAAGATATGGTCAATTGACTTTAAAATTCAAACTACTCCAACCTTTGTATAAGCATAAATAGTCATTAAACTAGTCTTAATACTTTGATTATTTAAACTATCTTTTGAAATGAACATAAACATTAATCAATGGGTCATGGATTTTGATTCAATAAAAAAAGATCCCATACATTCCATGGGTCCATGGGCCCATTAATTATCCTAAACAGGGCCTATAAAAAATAAAGACAAAGTTCATTCAATTATTTATAAAAGTACTAAATAGAAGCATTATGTTGTGTGCAGAGAAATAATGCAAGCTGTAAGATTCTCACCTGCATTTCAGTGAGGTCATTTCCTTTTTCTTTTTGTCTGATTGTGTTTTTTTTTATTTTAGTTTTAGTACTTAACTAATCATTTTCTTTTTATTATGTTTCACTTTCTTCATTTTTTTTATAAGTTTTGGGTTCTGTTTGATATGATGGAATGGAATGAGCATAGTAATGGAATGGATTGTTACATTCCATTATCATGTTTGGCTTGATTGATAAAATGGAATGAGACATTCAAACATGTTTTTTGTTATGTACAGTTAGATAAGTAAATGGATATAAATTGGCAGATAAAGAAAAAAAATTATTATTTTATAAAATTGAACTTTATTCAGTTAAGGACTTATTGTTTTGTTGTGTTTTGCAGATAATTCATGATTTAGATCATCTAGCCACAGAGGTTTGTGGGAACTACATCGAACACATGTTAAAGATTCTAAATTCATGCTCTACCCAAGTTGTTGACACTGTTAAAAACGACATCTTACAAGGGGGGCAATCTCGTAAAGATCTTGTCCCTTCTGTCATTGATTCAATCATTGAAACATTAGTTGAAAAGTCAAACGAGGTACATTTTTTTAATAAACTTTTTTTTTGCAACATCATCCATCGCTAATAAAAAAACATTCTTTGATACATAATTACAGGAACTGAAACAACTACATGGGATAGTTGATGTTTACAGAATGACCAAAAAACCACCTCCTGTGAGACATTCCCATTATGTCTCGGGGGCGTTGTGCCCCTTGAAGGTATCTATTGTGTTCTTTTTCTCAGCATCCTATTTTCATTTCTTCTTATTACAATACTTTTTAATAAGAGAGTGGACAGGTTTTTGTGGAGGGTGAAAGAGCTATGACATATTTAACAGAGGACAGAAGAGGTAAACTGATAGAAGGTGCTGCAGTGAAGATTAATGGGCGTTATAATGATCTGGCTACTGATATTGTCAACACAGCAAGAAAAATTTAGATGAAGTTATATGGTTAATTGCAGCTGCCCTATATACATCTCCAGCAATAATCATGCAACTCTTCACCTACAATTTGTTTACATTACAATTGCTAAAAAGGTAAGAAACTAGCCACTAAAGTGCAATATCAAATTAAAATTTAGATGAAGTTATATGGTTACATCATGATGTTTTATATCATCCATTGGTGTACACGATTAGGGAGGGCCATTACATCGAGTCCTTCATAAATGTCATAGATGCCATATAATTTCCTACATATTCTTGTCATACATTAACAATCTAGCTGAGTAGAAGCTATATAGGCTTCTGTGAAATAGAAAATAAGGTAAGATGATAACAAGCTTGGATCAAATGCTTCTGTGAAATCCTTCCATGTTAAATGATTCCGAACAAGATCCAAGAAAGTCTTGAAAGATGATAACTGTAATCGAAACTAAACCACGAAATTTTGATTCACTATGTCTTTATTCCCTTGACAACGGGAATGGAATCATATACACTTCAAATCCTTTATGTGAGGAACATTATGTGACTCCTGAAAACAATCTTAGGATTATATTCGAGCAGTATCACTTGATGGATTAATATAAGTAGCCACTAGACAAGCTCATGTTACCTCAAGTTCCCCCAAATCTGTATTCAAGAGAGGGTTTTCAACATATCATGCTTCATTATACCATGTTTTGTTCTACCAGTTTATTAGAAAGAAGCTGGTAGCAAGTGCTAAGGAAAGCATAAAACAAAAAGCTAGCAATTCAGAGATCTACAACAAGATGCAAACTGTTTTCATAGAAATTGATAGATCTCCTATTTTAAAGCTTCAGTATATTAAGTGTTAAACACGAGAAATAGCAACATATTTTCATAATTTTCAAAGTATACTTTTCTAACTTGTTGTCTTACATTACAGACAACTACGATAGTTAAAGAACTAAAGGACTTACAAGAAGCAGTGATGAAAGTAGAAGATGGAGAAGAAAACAGAAAGGGGAAGTTTGATCCTGAGGAGCACATTGATGCACACTTATCTATGAGAGTTAATGAACAAAGAGTCAGCAATCTACTGCAGTAGTTTCTTTTAGCAGGATCTATATGTGCAATGCCACTTATAAAGTTAATACCAACTTCAGTTCTTTGGGGCTATTTTGCTTACATGGCCATTGATAGTCTTCTCGGAAACCAATTTTGGGAAAGGATCTTGCTTCTCTTTATCCCCTCTGGCAGAAGATACAAGTAAGTTCTTTCATTTTTTGAGTATTAAGATTAATCACAATTCTACAGCTTTTTTTGTGTCATCTCAACTCTAACTTAAAAACCAAAAAATCTTTGCATCTTTCACCATAAGAAAACCTTTTCCTCGTCTTAGTGGTCGATGGGTCCAATCCCATTACTATGCTCATTCCATTCCATCACATCAAACAGAACCCAAAACTTATAAAAAAATGAAGAAGAAAGTGAAACATAATCCTATTGGAATTTGGTTTAGTTTTTATGTTGAGACATATATTGAAGCTGCATACAGTCAGGATAGTTATAATAAATTTCATTTCAATGAATGGATCTTCATTAGTGTCTTTTCACCAATCTTGTCCCAATGGTAACCATTAAAGCACCTCTGCATTAACAGTTGATCTGTTGTGAACCAAGAGTTGTTGTGGAAAGAGAAGTGCTTTTGGAAGACTTGTCACTTTGAACTAGAAACTCGTCCCTTGCACCACTTTCTGAATGCAACATTCCATACTATAAGTAGAACCCCACTAAGCGTACATCAATATAAGGTCTTTTTTAACACCTAAACATATTACATTTCATAATTATTATTTATTACATTAATGCTTTTAATATGTTCTTTAGTTGCTTACACCATCAGTTCTCATTGGTCGATTGGTTAATGCCCACCAACATCTCCTAGCACTAAGGATATCAGATTATCTTGGAATACACCAAGTTCTGTGATATTTCCAATACCAATGATAAGGAAGAATTACAATCTGGTGTTATGGAAGGAGTCAATCTCTTTGGGAAGTAATGGAGCCAAAAGAAGGTAGTCTACTCTAGGTGCAGTTTGTTATTATTCTATTGGTGATTTGAAGCATGGAGTTGATGCCTCCTGCAAGTGAAGTTACTTAGTTGGAAGTTGATGTACATAGTAGATTAGATGCAAATTTATATATTGTAAGAAATAGAATTGTATGACATTAAATTTATTCAATGGATTCTATTTTTTGTATATGATATTTTATTTTCTATTATGAAACATTAAATACAAATTTAATTTGAGAATAAGTAAGCCTATAAAGAATATTTTTTTAAACATTTAAAATTATGATACGCAAAAATGTGTGTCATCTTCATTTATGACATGGCCTTTCTTGACAAGCGCTTTCTTGATACGCGTTGCGTGTCATTAACACGCGCATAGTAAGTTTACGACACGCGAATGTGTGTTGTCTTCCTTTATGACAAGGCCTTCCTTGATACGCATTGTGTGTAGTAAACGCGCGTCGTAATTGCGCGTCGTCTATAGACGACGCACAAAAGCGCATCGTCTCTCTTTATGACAGGGCCTTCCTTGACGCGCATTTGCGCGTCGTATGAGCCTTTTACAATGCGCAATGAGCATCGTAAAAGGATGTTTTTCTAGTAGTGATAGTCCGTATCAGGTACAGAGTGATGACGATGATGATGCTCCGGTCACCAAGAAGCATCTCAAGGAGCTTCACGATAAGATTGATTCGCTCATCGCCTCCTCTTCTGCATCCCAGTCTACCATTTCTGAAGCAACCATTCAAAAGATTGTTGATGCTTTTTCCAAAGCTCATCAAGTCTCTCTTGACTCAGCCACTGCCGCAATTGATGCATCCACCAAAGCCTGTGAGGCTGCGACCGAAAAAGTCAAAAAACTATTTACTGATGCTTCCTCTCTGTTACAATCTTTACAGGAAACTGCCGAAGCCACCAAAACAAAGCTAGAACCAATTGTCAACCAGTTGGCTACCTCAATTGCATCAGAACTGAAGTCTTTTCCTTCTCTTCGTCAAACTCTCTCAGACGACAACTCAGCGTTTAAGGTGACGATTGAGGAAATACTGACTAAGCTTCAAGAAGATCTAGCTGCTGAGAACTCCCTCATGGACGCTCTCGCTAGAAAGACTACTGCTCTGAAGGTCAAGAGTCTTCAACTCTCCAATTCTCAAAAGGATATTAAGTCTCTTCGATCTGAAAGAAAGGTGATTTCATCGTGTGTTTCGGATGTCCACGCTGCCATTTCAAACATCCTGGAAGCACATGACTCGATACTCAACTACTCTGTGAGGCGAGATTTGGCAGAAAAGCTTGCTCCTGCCCTCTCTCTCCTGAGCAAGATTGAAGGGCTCCTTGATTTCGTGTCCATTCCGAAACAAGGGGGAGAAAAAGAAAATGTGTCTCAACCGCCTCCTACTTCTACAGCAACAAAAACAACCAAACCTCCTCCAAGAGGCCAAGCCTCAGGTTCAGGTGTCAAAGACAAGGGCAAGAAAACTGCTGAAGAGAGCGATGAAGATAAAGAGACCATTGTCGATCTCTTGAAGAAACAGGGTCGAGACAAGGATGCTGACATCAGCGCTCGTGTAGCTAGAGAGGCTGAAGAAGCCGAAAGAAAACAGAAAGAAGCTCACGACCTTCTCGAGAGTAGGAAAACTCTTTTTCCTCCGTGGACTCTTGAGAAGTTGCTGAAAGAAGCAATTGAAACTCCGAGCATCTTGTGGCTAGAACCGGTGATCTCTCTAGATCGTACTAATTCTGTCGATTCTCAGTTCGACATGCCACTGACCTGAAAGGCGTTCGTCTTCCATGCCTTTGATAACATTGTAGATTTCCTTCATCCTCATCCAAAGGTTGACAGGGACTTAGTCGAATTCTATCTGAGGGCAGCTCAACCACAGTATCAAACATGGAGCGCTCAGAAGATAATCAATGTTCGGGTTCTAAAGCCGTATAGGGAAGGAAACTTCACCGACATTCGGTTTAAGGTGCTGAGAGGATCTTCCAAGACCGAACATGCCATCTCGCTTGCTGATCTTCCCAACTTGAATCCACACGACTGGATTATTTTCCACAACATCCTTCTTACAAATGAAGCAGAATATGGTCCGATCATTGACCACTTCAAGAGGATGCTTGTCTGCTACATTATGGAAGTCGCCAAGATGGATCAGGAGATAGCGAGTGTATTCAAGAAAAAGCCTACTATTTCTCCTGTTGGCTCAGCAAGCGATCTCAACATGATGCAGATGGGGAAGATAGACCCGAAGAGAAACTCTGTTATGTTTACCATAAATGAAGGTCAAAAATGCCTGTTCGCTTTGGCTGACAAACATCTCTATACCACTCCATGTCTGGAACACGTCTTAGGGATCATTCATCGGTGCAAACAGAATTCGGCAGATGACAAGAAGTACTTTGATGATATGATTCAATGGTACATTCGCTTCAGACAGACAATCCTCGCTCTTATCCCTCGTCTGTTTGATACAACCAAGAAGGTTCCGGCAGCTGGTCCAAGCAAGAAGAAATGATAGTCTCACTCCAAATTGACGCAAAGGGGGAGATTGTTAGGTCCAATTTAATGTTGCGTCTTTGGGCTCGTTAGCTAGTCCAGTTTTGTCTCTGGTATGGGCCTGTCCATCCGTGAGTACGTTGTAGGGTTTATTATATATAGATGCTTGCATGCATTCTTGAATGAAATGATTAGGTAATGTTTTGATAGAGATTTTATAGCGTTCAAGTTTTTATCTTTTGTAACCTTAGAATCCTCGACAGCGGAAGTTCTTTATCGAGCTCTACTGAGGATTGAGTTAATCAAATCATTCGACTCATTCAAATCCATACTTGTGTTTTTGTTTAACTGTTATTACTTTCTTTATTCCCCTGTTTTAAAGATCTAATCGGTCAAAGAGTTTTATCAACTCATCAGTATTTAATATAAATTATGTGCTCTGTGTGCATATTATCTGTGTTCTTGATATATATGCTGGATGAACCAAATATACATGTTTTATTTGATTAAATTGTATTTGTATTTTATACCTATAAAATATTAGTTAAAGATGGGTAGATGAATAATGAGAGATGAAATATGATATATACGAACATTGGTGGCTATAGACTTAGTGCCGCCCTATAGATGAACATTGGCAGCTGCGCCACAACCCGTAGGTGTTTTTGAACTACATGTTCACCACATGTACTCTACAAATCCTGGGAGTTGTGCCTAAAGGATAATATTGGGAGCTGTGCCTAATGGAGAACATCATAATCCTGGTAGCTGCGCCTAAAGATAATAGTGGTAGCTGTCCCTAACTTTTAAACTACGTGTTCACCAGATGTGTTCTAAAAATCCCGGAAGCTATGGACTTAGAGCCATGTAAGAGGACATCAATATCTATGGACTTATTACCTAATAGATATTATAGGCAGTTGTCCCTAACAGATAACATCGCTGTAGCGCCTGCGTTTTTGGGCTAAGCATTAAAGATGAAGTAATAGTCTAGGTAAACCTTTGTAACTCATTTTGACATAATAAAAATGTATTATTTGAGTATTATGTGATTTATACTTAATTATAATAAATTAAGGATAAAAATTAAATGTTAGATAAATCCGATATCTATGAAGAAAGTTGTAGTGGTCGTAACAAGGATTCCGGAGATATAAAGAATACCGAAATCCGAGTTATAACGAAGAAGTTACGACCTATTGAAGTTTCGCGACAAAACCGACACAACACCAAGAATCATAAAAGTGAGTTTACGATAGGGTACTTTTTAGCCTTAGTTTTCTAAATTATAGTTGTAGAGTACGTCACCACCTTCGTGTGGATAGAAAGAATGTCAAAAACGGAGCTCGTATGCAAAAGGTATGGCCTTTCGAAGATGTAGTTGTCTAAGAGCATGACACGTGTCAGAAAACCCTAATACGACTGGGCTCACAATGTAAGCACTATTCTCACGTCGTGAGGAGTCAAAACACCACATTCTGAAGCTAGAAGACACATGTGTAAGTCCCAAATCTGCTTGAGTATCAATCATATCCAATTGATGGTGCGGAATCTCAATCAATTGGATGATGCTAGATCAAAATAGAGAAGAAGGAGAAGAAGAAGAAGATGAATCTATGATTAATTCAATAAGATTGATGCTCCAACACATAATATTCTCTAACACACACTCTTCTTCTCTCTAACTTTCTCTCTCTACAATATGCTCTCCACTATATATCTCCTCTAGGCCCTCCTTGTCTATCTGTACACTAATGACTCCACTAACACTATTTATATGACACATGGTCCATGAATGGGTTCAAGACCGTGAACCAGTTCAAGGCCGTGAACCAGTTCAAGGCCGTGAACCAGTTCACGGCCGTAAACACCCCTAGAAGGAAAACTACAATTGCCTAGAAAAGCAAAGTATAAACCATATTTTAGACTTAACAATCTCCCCCTTGGTTTATAGTTTTCTTTTATAACTGATCCAACAAACTCCCCCTAAAAAGGTAGTTAGCTTTTCTTGTTAATCTTCATTGGGAGCTTGGCTTCAACATTAATCTTCAAATTCTTCACAACTTCAAGATGAACTTGATGAATCTTCAATGAATGACTTCATCTTAAGTTGTTGGGATTTTCTTCAAAATTTGACTCTAAACGCACATTGGGTGAGGAGGCTTCTTGAAAAGATTCTTGAAAGATGGCGCTTTCAGCTTGAGAATCTTCAGAGAGAACAATAGAGAGATCTAATCTTCTGGATCACTTCAGCAGGTACAAGAATAGCAGCAAACTGATTAAGGAGGCTTCAGTGCAATCTGTCACATTATCTTCAAATCAGCTTCACCTTGCTTCTGGGGTTAAAAGATCGAAAGTTGAAAGAATAGTCTTTCATTTCTTGCTACTTCGAATGAGAATTCTTCAATGATCACGGATGAAGCCTTGACTCAGAAAATCTCGATACAGTCTCCATGAGTCTCATCAACATCTGAATTCACTTTTCAAGACAAAACAAAACTAAAAGAAAGTTAGCGTATAATATTTTTTTTTTGTATTTTTCATATTTTCTGAAAAATAAGACAGAAACAAAAATATTTTTGGATTATGATTACTTTTTGTGTTATCCCCTATAGGAAAACTATGAACAAATTTAACAAAAAAATAATAATTGGAATCAAAGTTGTGAGACAGTCTTAACTTTGTTGATCAGTACCTTCACCTTCATGAATAGATCTCGTCAATTGCCGGTATTGTGGTCCACTTAAACAAGAAGAATATTGACAAATTTTTCTATATAAACCATTTAGCTGACGACGACCACGGGTATTGTTGTCCACTTAAATTAAGCAGCGAGATCTACATACAACTTCTTAAAGGGTTCAATTTTAGTTGCACTACAACGTGTTCCCCACTTCCCAATATACCCTGATTATCAAGAACTTCCTAAGGACTCCTTACTTTAGGTGAGTAATAATTATTAAGGAGGAAGTCAGATTTAGAGAAGGATGCATATGTTGTATCCCAGGTCGGATCTCTTTCTGTGACAACCCGAAATTTCTTGCGTTCATACCGTTAAAAATAAATCAATTCGGAATTTATTTCTGCTCTTGTCAGCATTATCTCGGGTCTAATTAAATATTCTAAACTCAGTATAATCGAGGTTTGGGGCCAAGCACGAGTTTCTTTCCAAGTCAAAGCATAGCATCCGATCCAAAAACCCCTTCGAGAGGAGTATACGGCTGCAAACTCGAGTTTACGATCGTACACCCCCCACCCCACCCCTTGGCCGAAAACTCTACCATATATATATGGTATATGGCCTTCATTTGTCACTTTACATACTTCAAAGGCTTTCTCTCTCTACTCTATCTCTCTCTACAACTATCAAGTTTGCTCAAGGAATCCTCAAGAATGTAAGTGAT
Organism: Lactuca serriola; assembly: GCF_051521515.1. Lineage (NCBI taxonomy): Eukaryota > Viridiplantae > Streptophyta > Magnoliopsida > Asterales > Asteraceae > Lactuca > Lactuca serriola. The sequence continues at coordinate 65,253,309 of NC_136413.1, read as the reverse complement.
TCTTCACTTTGATTGTGTTTCAATATCTTTTCTAGTGATAAACCATGTTCCTACCACATTAATCTCATCATTTTTCTAGATATTCTCTCTCACCACAAACACCAAGAACACACACTAGTTCTTGGTGGCTAAAAACCTCACTCCTAGCCTCTTACAGTAAGTAACTACCATCTATGCTTGATATCTACTAGAAAACATTTATTTTTCACCTAAAAATTGACCCAAATCATGAACCGTACACCCTTCACAACTCCATTTTTAGTCGATTATTGGCCTTAAACTCTTCCTTGAGCTGTGCACAAGGCTTAGAACACTACCAAGAGGCTAGAAAGGGCCTTGAAACACTGAAAATCGCAGCTTTCACCAGGTGTTTACGGCTGTAAACCCCTAGACCGTAAACCCATAGGCCTTAAACCCAAGGACCGTAAACCCATGGACCATAAACCCAAGGACCGTAAACCTATGGACTGCAAACCCATGACCGTACACTCCTGATTATGGCCGCAAACTACCCATCTTCAATCTCGTGTGATTCTAACACTTAGTTTCAAGTGCTTCCTAGTCCCTAAGGTGGTTTTCTTCCATAACAAATAGGGTTATCTCCTCATCTAATATGTGTATGTGTTACCATATGTTAATAGGGTCCACTTGAGTACGAAACAACATTTGACACTCAGCACTCATCCTAATCGTATACTCAAATCCTACGTTAAATAGTGAGTTCATACCCCCTACGCTTTTTCCGAGTGTTCCATGTTTTTAGGGGGGAATACAAGAAAAAGTACAAGGAAACTTGTGCTAAAAGTATATTATTTTATGTTCAGAATGCTTTTAACACAGAAAACAGTTTTACCAAACGATTAAGAAATCAACTCGTAGAATCAGTTTTCGAAACTAAAACAATGAACTCATGAATCATATTGTAAAATGTGTTATTTTATAAAGGATTCAGACATATCATAAACAGTATTTTTAGTATTATTACTTGTAAATTGTTAGTCTAAAGTTGGAGACACATCCTTGGTAAACCCCCACAGAATCAGGGTGTAGGATTAGCACTTGTAACCATAATCTCTTGGAGGGAGAATGTGACTGTTGTGTATAGATCTATACGGGACCGACTATCCCGCACCTTACTGCTAGCTATAGTTGGACCGACAAGTGCAGGGGTGACAAAGTCATAAAAAGATACTGGCCCCGTTACGTTCCATATCAAGTCTAAGTACGGTTATGACACTTGCAACCTAGATAACAATAATTTACCTTTGTAATAATGAAACAAGTGAACTAACCTCAAAGTAATAACCGATTTGATTAGTAGAGGGTATTAATAATACCCTTGGGATTTAGTTCACCACGTATTTATTAGTTTTATTTATGTAATAAGGCTAATACACCTCACAGGGAGCAAACAGGGTTTTTCAAGAAAACTACGTCTAACGATATAAGTAGAATAGATACTTGTACACCTCAGACTAGAACAGATAACCAATCATCAACTTTTAAGGGAAAATATGGGATTTTCCTAGGATAACTCGATTTCTTATAAACAGATTGTTCAACAAGTAACTAATGGATGTTCAAACACACTTTCTATAAGAAAATATAGGATTTTCGTGGGAAACACTTTTCAAAGGATCAAAGAAACATTTTTCACCAAAACTAAGTACTTATGAACTCGCTAGCTTTATGCTGATACTCTTTCAAACTACTTGTATTCTCATGGCAACAATAGACAGGTACTCTTCCTAATTTTTGGAGAAGACGGAGCATTTTGGAGTAACGTCTTTTACCTTTGTTATATACTGTTATGTACAAACTATGTTTTCAAATAGATGTAGATAATCATATTGTAATGTAATGGTTGTGTTTACTTTGCTTGCTATGATACAACTATTGTGATACTACGCATGACGTCACCCGGGGACGTTTTCGCCGTTGTTTTCTGACGGTTCGGGGGTGTGACAGATTGATATCAAAGCTATTGTTTATAGTGAACTAAGAATACTGAACCTTACATGGTATACAACTATAAACACTAAGGGGGCCGAAGCGCTCTGAACTAAAAGTTTACTTTAAAAACATAAGTATTTTTACAAAAAGTATACAAGTATACCTACATACCAGAAACATATTCATGTGCAGAACAAAACAAAAGTATTTGGATGTTCGATACCGTGGTTAAAACTTGACAATTATGTAATCATGTATAGGGTCAATATAGTCTGATCAACTATATTTATTCGAGACATGACCAACATGTGCTTGGGAATGACTATGGTGTTACAGCTGGCCTAAAATTTACCAAGTATTCCTACCACAAAATATCGATAGAACAAAACAGACAACTTAAAATACTATAGGAGTTTTACTTGCGCTAGTAATCCTTTCTTGTTTATCGCTTAGTAGAACACTTTATCTATCATATAGAGATATACATTGTTCCATATCTCTTGATTCAAAAGTCAAAGGGGATTATCATTTTCTTTTTCCTGATATAGTACAAGATGCCTCCAAAGAAAACACCCAACAAAAAGAACAACAATCCTTCAACAGATCCAGCTCCTCCACCTCCTCAGTTTGATCCGATTATGTTTCAAGCAGCAGTTACTGCCGTTGTGTCCGCTGTAATGGCTTAGATGAACCCGGGAGGTTCTAACGGATCAGGAAGTGGTACTCATTCCCAAAATCATTAAGGTAGTCAAGGACACCAAACGGAGTGCTCCAATAAAGACTTTATGAACGCAAAGCCCACATCTTTCGACGGCAATGGAGGTGCTATTGGTCTGACTCGATGGTTCGAGAAGATCGAGTCTATCTTCGAAATTTGCTCTTATTCCGAAGCCAGTAAGGTGAAATTCTCCGCTTGCACTTTCACCAACAGAGCCCTGACCTGGTGGAATGGTCGGGTCAAATCCCTGACCCTGCATGTAGCGAATGATATGGGTTGGGAGAGCTTGAAGGAGCTCATGCTTGCTGAGTACTGCCCACGGTGCGAAATGCAGAAGCTGGAACACGAACTCTAGAACCTAAAGATGAAGGGTTCCGATATCGCTACCTACACCACTAGATTTTGTGATCTGGCTCTCCTCTGTTCGGGAATGGTCACCCCGGAGAACAAGAAAATAGAGAGGTACATATGGGGACTAACAAAACCAACCAAGGGAAACATCTTAGTTGCTCGGCCAACTCCATTTGATAGCGCCAAGTGCCTGGCGTAGACTTTGATCGATCATAAAGTTGATCTCGATGAGGTAACAACTGTTCCTGAACCACAGAAGGAGGGTGGTGGGAAGAAGAAAGGTTGGAACAAGCGCAAGGGCTAGTCCTCTCAAGAGCTCTCCAAGAAACAACAAACTGTGGCAGTCCATGCTGCTACTACTCCTGTTACAGTCCCCATTACTCCAACAAACCCCAGTCGCTATGCTGGCAAACTACCTCTGTGCAACAAGTGCAACTACCACCATCAGGGACAGTGCCGAAAAATGTCATGCACCAGCTGTGGAAAAAAGAGGCACACATCTCGAGTTTGCAAGAAACCAGTCCAACCAACCAATCAGGCATCTGGAGTAGGTGTCGGTCAAGCTTGTTACGGTTGTGGCGAGGTCGGACACTACAAGAGAAACTGCCCCAAGACAGCAACATGCGACAACACAGGAACGGTGCTGGCAATGGGCCAGGAGGAAGCGGTCGCTGATCCCATAGTTGTTTCGAGTACGTTCCTCCTCAACAACTCTTATGCATGCATTCTTTTCAATTCTGGTGCAGAGAGAAGTTTTGTCAGTCATGCATTCAAACATCTTCTCAAACATAAACCTCAACCTTTAACCGAAGCATTTACCGTTGAGATGGCTAACGGCGAGAAAGAGAGCACTAACGACATATTTGTAGGCTGTACCCATACCCTGATTGATCATTCTTTTCCTATCAATCTTATGCTGGTTTCCATAAAGAGTTTCGATGTCATCATCGGCATGGATTAGTTGAGCCCCAATCGTGTTGATATCATTTGCTACGAAAAAGCTATCCACCTCAATCTTCCCTCTGGCGAAGCCCTCATGATTTATGGCGATAAACTCAGTTCAAACCTCCGCATCATCTCGTGCAACAAAGCCTAGAAACTTCTGCGGAAGGAGTGTCATGCATTGCTAGCCCATGTCATTAATGAGAAGCAGGAAGTTAAAGACCTCGAGAGCATCCCCGAAGTCTGCAACTTTCCTGATGTCTTTCCCGAAGAGCTTCCGGGAATTCCGCCCGAACGCCAAGTCGAGTTCTGCATCGATTTAAGCCCCGGAGCTACCCCCGTAGCTAAGTCCGCATACCACTTAGCACCAGCAGAAATGCAGAAGTTATCCAGTCAGCTCAATGAGCTGCTCAACAAAGGATTCATCAGACCGAGTTCCTCACCTTGGGGAGCCCCGATTTTATTTGTGAAAAAGAAGGATGGATCTTTTCGGATGTGCATCGACTACCGCGAACTAAACAAACTCACCGTTAAGAACCGTTATCCTCTTCCTCGGATCAATGATCTCTTCGACCAACTTCATGGAGCCAACTACGTCTCGAAAATAGACCTACGATTAGGGTACCATCAGCTGCGAGTCCACGAGACTGTTGTTCCTAAGACACCATTTCGGACTCGGTATGGTCACTATGAGTTCGTAGTAATGCCTTTCGGTCTAACCAATGCACTGAAAATATTCATGGACCTGATGAATCGGGTGTGCCGTCCTTTCCTAAACAAGTTCGTTATCGTATTCATCGACGATATACTTGTCTATTCCAGAAGCGAGGAAGATCACAGACAACACTTGAGATTGGTGCTAGAAACTCTAAGGACGAAGAAGCTATACGCAAAATTCTCCAAGTGCGAATTCTGGATTCGAAAAGTAGCTTTCCTAGGTCATGTGGTAAGCGAGGAAGGCATACACGTGGACCCCTCTAAAATCAAAGCGATAGAGAACTGGTCAGCACCGAAGACGCCCACAAAAATCTGTCAATTCTTGGGTCTCGCTGGCTATTATCGCAGGTTTATCCAGAATTTCTCCAGAATTGCCAACCCTTAACCACTCTGACCCAAAAGGTGTACCCTTTTGTTGGAGTAAAAAAGCAAGACACTGCGTTCCAGACATTAAAGAAGGCCCTTTGCAACACACCTATCATGTCTCTGCCTGAAGGGACAGAGGACTTCATTGTTTATTGTGATGCATCCAATCAGGGTTTAGGTTGTGTGCTTATGCAGTGGGGAAATGTTATCGCCTATGCCTCAAGACAACTGAAAGCACATGAATTCAACTACACAACTCACGACTTAGAGTTGGGAGTAGTAGTCTTCGCATTGAAGATATGGAGACATTATCCCTACGGAACCAAGTGCATGATCTTCACTGACCATAAAACCATGCAGCACATCTTCGACCAGAAGGAGTTGAACATGAGACAACAGCGATGGGTTGAGCTACTCAATGATTATGAGCGCGAAATACGCTACCATCCCGGCAAGGCCAATATGGTGGCAGATTCCCTTAGCCAAAAGGAATGCTCAGGTCTTAGGGTGAAGGAACTAACAATGACCATCCATTCCCACTTATCCGCACAAATCAGAGAGGCTCAGCAGGAAGCCTTAAAACCAGAGAGCATGCCTGATAAAGTTTTGAGAGGAATGGAGAAGAACTTAGAGATCAAGGGAGACGGAGTATATTATTTAATAAAACAGATTTGGACCCCAAAGTTCGGTGGTTACAGAGAGGTTGTCATGAACGAGGCTCACAAGACCAGATACTCCGTTCATCCAGGTTCGGACAAGATGTACATTGATCTCAAGAAACTATATTGGTGGCCAAACATGAAAGTAGAGATCGCTACCTTCGTGGGCAAGTGCCTGACTTGCGCCAAGGTGAAGGTCTAATATCAGAAGCCCTCAGGTCTACTCTGTGACATCCCCAAAATCACGGCCAGAAAAGACCGGTTTGTTTATGCTTTGTTTAAAAATCAGAGTACTTCATTTCATAAAAATGTTGCGGAATTTGTTCCCAAAAAAACACGATAAATACGTTATTAAAACATTTTCGAAGAAACGTATTTATTTCATTTTAAAACGTTTGGGATGTCATCGTTAATACAGAAACATAAGCATAAACAGAACTTACAATTATTTACACTAGTGATCTACATCTCTTTAAATCTCTCAGTGTATTGTGACTTCATATCAACACCTGTGATATAAATAAACTGAGTGGGTCAGGTTGGGAAACCTGGTGAGCACATAGGGTTTTCAACCCACAATAATATAATTATTATTTTTAAACATCAAACAATCAACCCAATTACCCATTCCCGTTATCCTCACATTATGTCCCTAAATCATCTAACACAAGGGACCTAGTCAAAGGACTATCATTGGGATGGAGTATATCTGGTGAGCACACAGTTCACACAGTTCGAATAAACACACAGTTCGAATAATCACACAGTTCGAATAAACACACAGTTCGAATAAACACCTACAGGTTGCGAGCCTGCTAGTGTTCCACTGGACTGTCTAGAATAGTCCGTGGTCGTCATAGTCCGTGGTCGTCATCTATACTCAGCTAGATGACTAGATCATCAAGAACAGCTATAACGAGGCCTCTCATTATTTTATTTTGTCACACAGCAACTATTATATCTACACGTGTTTTACCCAGCACATTATGTAGATATAAAATACATATACAGTTTGAATCATTGAAAACATGTATAAAACGTTCATCCAACATAAATAGCAAGTATACAGATAATATACACACACAGCACGTAAAATACTTCATATCTATGTGTAAGCTGAAAGTAACTATGCACTCACCTGAGTAGGTGGTGACTCAGCACTCGGACAGCGCTTCGATACTCTCAAAACGATATTCCTTCGATAAAACCTAGTACCGATACCACTAGGGTTTAGTTTAACGATAACCGCGACAAATTAATCAGTTTGACTATTATTAAGCGTTAATAATGCTCAATATAACTCATAATAATAGCCCAAATAATTATTTTAAGGACCTAATAACATTCGTATAATTATTTGAAAGCTATATTAAAAATTGCGTAAGCGTAGCATACTTACAGCGAATTTTATCGAAAACCGGAACTTAATTGGAGCAGCGTTTCGAAACCGAAAAACTCCTTTTTCTTGGGACTCCGGGAGCCTCGAGGCTTCCCTAGGGTGCTAAGGGATTTTTCTAGGGTTTAGGGGGGGGTTTGGAACTCTAGAGAGAGAAAGAAACTAGCGAGAGAAGTTATTTTTGGTGTGAGAAGTCGGCTGGCCTCGCAGGGTTCTTATAGGCGCGAGCCTCCTCGGAACGTTGGGCGTACCCTCGGTGGTACGCTGCGCGTAGGGGCAGGTGTCTCGCATCGGGTGGGGCGACGTGGGAATTCTTCGGACCGCACAAGAGAGGAGAACGCTGGGCGTTCCGAGCTGTGTACGCGGGGCGTATGCGAGGGCTACGTGTCCAAATCCGAAGACCAGGCTGTGATCCGCAAGTTACGACCCTGATCGAGCCACGTCATCACCTATTGCACCAGCTTCGCAAATTCGAGTTACTACTTCAAAAATTCATAATTTTCGCGTACGACCTCCGTTTTCGACATTCTTTATATCCACGCGAAGGTGGGAACGTAATCTACAACTTTCGTTTAGACTCCGTCGGCTAATTTTGGCTCGATTTTAAATTTTATATTATTAACGGGTCGGGACACGATTGGTCCGTTAAATCCTCATAACTTCTTCATCCGACATCCGTTTTCGCCCATCTTTTTCTTGTTACGCTACTCTCAACGAGATCTTCGATTCTTGTTTAGGTTGTGTCGGCTAAAAACCGCTCGATCTAATATTCGAATTTCGGGTTGTACACTGCTATTCCGAAACTTCGAAAAATCATAACTTCTTCATATGAAGTCAGATTTGGGCGTTCTTTTTATCGATGTTCTTAGTTTAACATATTCTACGACTTTCGTTTAGATCGCTAAGGCTAAATCTCGCACTATCGTAAATTCACTATTTACGCTTTTCCGGTATCGTGCCGGTTTTGGCGCGAAACTTCGCCAGGTCATAACTTCTTCGTTATAACTCGGATTTCGCCGTTCTTTATATGTACAGAAACCTCGTGACATATACTAAAACTTGGTTAAGATTATTTATTCTAAATAATCTTTTGATGAAAAGTCGTTTTCGACCCCTATTGCCTCTAATTTGACTAGCCCAGATTTGCGGGCGTTACAATTATCTCCCCCTTAGGATGATTACGTCCCGGAATCATCAACGAAACAGAGTCGTATAATGACTCCATACATCATTTCATCATCCTAGGTAATATTTATAACTTCTATATTCCTTCAAGTCTATCTCTTAGACTCACTGAATGTAAGCAATGCTCGATCGTGCACCTGCTCTCTACCTCAGGTTAGACTAATTATGACCTTTAAGTCACAATCTAGATCCTTACTAGATACGAACTTGAGATGATTTCTTTTATTACTACTATGGATCGATGTGTCATATTCTAATGACCTATCATCGTATATTGCAACACTTAGACTTAGGTCTCTTAGAGTTAAACAAGCTATGCCTTCCTTCATGTTCTAATGTGATATAATCACACTTTAACATTTGGCATTTCTAGCTACCAACTTTTTTAACAACGAGTGTGATACTTCTATTGATCACTTTGATTTCAATTGTTTGGTTTACGTCGGACGCTTCAACAAACTTGGTCCTCTGAACCACGTAACCTGCTCATCGTAGTCGGACTCAATGGGATATGAACACTAGGGTCGGGATAACAACAATCTTTTTAGTCATTACCGAAACGATGGTAACGACACACTTGAATAAAACGAAATCAATTACTAGCTTCTTGGTAACCTTGTGACTTTCCCTGATCCAAGTGTGAGTCCCGTGCTTCCGGTAGTATAGGCCTCTACTACCATTCACACCTACTCATACTCGTTCCAAGTATTGTCCCGCAGTTTTTCCAAGTCACCATACAAGAAAACCACACAACAACTTAACATATCAAATAACAAAACAAAGGTTTCATATTATTTCTTGAAACGATTACATAGGTGTTCAAGTTCACCCTAGACTATGCCTCTAACAGGCTACATCATATGATTCTATGGCTACTTTATAACTCGATCCTTGGATGTCAAGCCGTCATTCTTGAATCCTCGCATTGTCATCTGCTTCGTCTAGGATCATATGGAATGCTCTTGCCTTCGGTTTTGGCGGAATGTTTGGTTTTGCCGCCTCTTTCTTTTTCGGGCAATCCTTAGCAACATTCCCTTCTTCACGGCATTCATAACACACCCTTTTGCACTCGTTAATGTTATTTCCGGTCTTCCCACACTTGTAGCAAGTCACTTCTTCGCTACATTTCCCAAAGTGATTTTTCGTGCACTTCTCGCACCATTTCACTTTGTTTCCTCCTCCGCTAGACTCCTTTGAACCAGAATTGATCTTCTTATTGGGCCTCGTAGATTCCTCAAACTTCCTCTTTTCACCAACCTCAATCTTGTTGGCAGCTCTTCCCTTAATCATATCTTCCACAGACTTGGCAGCCCATATAGCTGCCTCCAAAGTAGGTGCCTGACGCACTGGCACCGCATACTCCCATGGAAGTCCCTTTGCGTACTTGTCGATTTTCGTCAGCTCATCCGGAACAAGGCGGAAGGCAAACTCCATCTTCTCTGTGAAGTTGTTGGTGTATTCATCGATTGAAATGCTTCCCTTCTTCAGGGTTAGAAACTGGTTCTCTAGCTCAAGCAGGTTTTGAGCTGAGCAGTACTTTCGTTTGAATTGCACCAGAAATTCTGCCCATGTCAGTTGCAGGGGCTCATTGCGGGCTCAGAGTCTTCCCCAAGGTATTCCACCAACATACAACGCCTCCTCGAAACTGACGCACTGCAAATGTCGTCTGTTGCTTTCCCTTGCAACCGCACGTCATGAAGGCTAATTCCATCTCCGAGATCCAATCCATGACCTCGATCGGATCCTCCTTTCCGGTGAAAGTCGATGGCTTGCAAGTCAGAAAATCCTTGTACTTGCATCCATTCCTCTCGACTTCGTCATCTTGGTTGTTTTGTCGAACTATTGGTGGGTTGGCTTGACCAACAGTCCCACTGTAGTTTCCTTCCTCAGTCTGCCCTTCGTTCAACTCGGGCTGTTCGATCTGAATGGTCGTTTCCTCTCGATTTTGCTGGAGCAAACGCCTGGTTTCCTCCATTTGACGATCCAACATCGCTTGGATCATCGCTTGCACTCCGGCCATTGTGACTGGCTCAGCAGCGGCTTCCATCACCAATATTTGCTCAATCACTGGGGGTTGGTTTCTGTTCTCATTTGCATTCACGTTTCCACTACGGGTTCTTGCCATCTTGATCTATACACCGAATAAGGTGAATCTAGACCTTTACTTAGGATTGACGTTTAAATCATCCTTATCACTCTGAAACGTTTACATGCTAGTTCTAATATCGTAGTCGTACGTTTAGAATCCTAAACACATAAGGTTTCCAGATCCGGTCAGCAACAGACCATAGATCCGAACGACTAACAGCATATCAGGCACAAGTATTTAGCACATAAAAGCATTTTAGGCATAATTCCTAAAATAAGCTAGTGCTCACACCTCACAATCATTTCTTAGCATTCTAAGTTTAAGTCTAGAAATAAATCCATATTCCTTGTTCTCTTAAACTAATGCTCTGATACCAACTGTGACATCCCAAAAATCACGGCCAGAAAAGACCGGTTTGTTTATGCTTTGTTTAAAAATCAGAGTACTTCATTTCATAAAAATGTTGCGGAATTTGTTCCCAAAAAAACACGATAAATACGTTATTAAAACATTTTCGAAGAAACGTATTTATTTCATTTTAAAACGTTTGGGATGTCATCGTTAATACAGAAACATAAGCATAAACAGAACTTACAATTATTTACACTAGTGATCTACATCTCTTTAAATCTCTCAGTGTATTGTGACTTCATATCAACACCTGTGATATAAATAAACTGAGTGGCTCAGGTTGGGAAACCTGGTGAGCACATAGGGTTTTCAACCCACAATAATATAATTATTATTTTTAAACATCAAACAATCAACCCAATTACTCATTCCCGTTATCCTCACATTACGTCCCTAAATCATCTAACACAAGGGACCTAGTCAAAGGACTATCATTGGGATGGAGTATATCTGGTGAGCACACAGTTCACACAGTTCGAATAAACACACAGTTCGAATAATCACACAGTTCGAATAAACACACAGTTCGAATAAACACCTACAGGTTGCGAGCCTGCTAGTGTTCCACTGGACTGTCTAGAATAGTCCGTGGTCGTCATAGTCCGTGGTCGTCATCTATACTCAGCTAGATGACTAGATCATCAAGAACAGCTATAACGAGGCCTCTCATTATTTTATTTTGTCACACAGCAACTATTATATCTACGCGTGTTTTACCCAGCACATTATGTAGATATAAAATACATATACAGTTTGAATCATTGAAAACATGTATAAAACGTTCATCCAACATAAATAGCAAGTATACATATAATATACACATACAGCACGTAAAATACTTCATACCTATGTGTAAGCTGAAAGTAACTATGCACTCACCTGAGTAGGTGGTGACTCAGCACTCGGACAGCGCTTCGATACTCTCAAAACGATATTCCTTCGATAAAACCTAGTACCGATACCACTAGGGTTTAGTTTAACGATAACCGCGACAAATTAATCAGTTTGACTATTATTAAGCGTTAATAATGCTCAATATAACTCATAATAATAGCCCAAGTAATTATTTTAAGGACCTAATAACATTCCTATAATTATTTGAAAGCTATATTAAAAATTACGTAAGCGTAGCATACTTACAGCGAATTTTATCGAAAACCAGAACTTAATTGGAGCAGCGTTTCGAAACCAAAAAACTCCTTTTGCTCGGGACTCCGGGAGCCTCGAGGCTTCCCTAGGGTGCTAAGGGTTTTTTCTAGGGTTTAGAGGGGGTTTGGAACTCTAGAGAGAGAAAGAAACTAGAGATAGAAGTTATTTTTGGTGTGAGAAATCGGCTGGCCTCGCAGGGTTCATATAGGCGCGAGCCTCCTCGGAACGCTGGGCGTACCCTCGGTGGTACGCTGCGCGTAGGGGCAGGTGTCTCGCTTCGGGTGGGGCGACATGGGCATTCTTCGGACCGCACAAGAGAGGAGAACGCTGGGTGTTCCGAGCTACGTACGCGGGGCGTATGCGAGGGCTACGTGTCCAAATCCGAAGACCAGGCCGTGATCCGCAAGCTACGGCCCTGATCGAGCCACGTCATCACCTATTGCACCAGCTTCGCAAATTCGAGTTACTACTTCAAAAATTCATAAATTTCGCGTACGACCTCCGTTTTTGACGTTCTTTATATCCATGCGAAGGTGGGAATGTACTCTACAACTTTCATTTAGACTCTGTCGGCTAATTTTGGCTCGATTTTAAATTTTATATTATTAACAGGCCGGGACACGATTGGTCCGTTAAATCCTCATAACTTCTTCATCCGACATCCGCTTTCGCCCATATTTTTCTCGTTACGCTACTCTCAACGAGATTTTCGATTCTTGTTTAGGTCGTGTCGGCTAAAAACCGCTCGATCTAATATTCGAATTTCGGGTTGTACACTGCTATTCCGAAACTTCGAAAAATCATAACTTCTTCATACGAAGTCAGATTTGGGCGTTCTTTTTATAGATATTCTTAGTTTAACATATTCTACGACTTTCGTTTAGATCGCTAAGGCTAAATCTCGCTCTATCGTAAATTCACTATTTACGCTTTTCCAGTATTGTGCCGGTTTTGTCGCGAAACTTCGACAGGTCATAACTTCTTCGTTATAACTCGGATTCCGGCGTTCTTTATATGTACGGAAACCTCGTGACATATACTACAACTTGGTTAAGATTATTTATTCTAAATAATATTTTGTTGAAAAGTCGTTTTCGACCCCTATTGCCTCTAATTTGACTAGCCCGGATTTGCGGGCGTTACATACTCCAGCAGCCAAAGATACCTGAGTGGAAGTGGGAGAGGATTACCATGGATTTTATCACCAAATTACCCAAATCTTCGAGTGAGTGCGATACCATCTGGATAATAGTCGACCTATTGACAAAATCACCTCACTTCCTGCCAATTAAAGAAACTTTCAAGATGGAAAGAATCACACGAATCTACATTCAAGAGATAGTTTGACTGCATGGTGTGCATGTGTCCATACCTCTAATCGATATAGCAAGTTCACTTCGAGGTTCTGACAGTCACTACAGAAAGCTCTTGGAACTAAGCTAGACATGAGCACAACTTACCATTCTCAGACAGACGGGAAAAGTGAGAGAACCATCCAAACTTTGGAAGACATGTTGAGAGCATGTGTCATCGCCTTCGGTAAGTCGTGGGACATCCATTTACCCTTGGTCGAGTTCTCCTACAACAACAACAACTACCACACCAGTATCAAGGTTGCACCTTTCGAAGCCTTCTATGGTCGTAAGTGCAGATCCCCCATGTGCTGGGCTGAAGTGGGTGAAACGCAGCTGGCCAAAGGACAACTCCCTGACAGCACTCTCACAGGCCCAAAAATTATCCACGAAACCACTGAAAAGATCATACAAATCAGGTAACGACAGAAAGCCTCACGAGACCTACAAAAGAGGTACGCTGATAAACGACAAAAACTCTTGGAGTTCCAGGTGGAGACCGTGTTCTGTTGAAGGTCTCACCCTGGAAAGGCATGATACGCTTTGGAAAGCGTGGAAAGCTAAATCCAAGATACATAGGACCCTTCGAGATCCTTGCTAGGATTGGTCCTGTAGCCTAAAAACTTCGTTCCACGTTTCGAATCTTAAGAAATGCTTATCCGACAAAACCCTTGTGGTCCCTCTCGATGAGATTGAAATGAACAAGAACCTAAACTTTGTCGAAGAACTAGGCGAAATCATGGATAGAGAAATAAAACGAACGAAACAAAGTCACATCCCGATAGTAAAGGTTCACTGGAATGCCATGCGGGGACCCGAATTCACTCGGGAGTGCGAAGATCAGATGAAGCAGAAGTATCCACATCTCTTTCCAAATCCATGATTTGTATTCTATGTTAGAATTTCGGGATGAAATCCCCTCTAATGGGGGGATGATGTGACAACCCGAAATTTCTTCCGTTCATACCGTTAAAACTAAATCAATTCAGAATTTATTTATGCTCTTGTCAGCATTATCTCGAGTCTAATTAAATATTCTAAACTCAGTACAATCAAGGTTTGGGGCCAAGAACGGGTTTTCCAAGTCAAAGCATAACAACCGAGCCAAACTCCCCTTCGAGAGGAGTGTACGGCCGCAAAATCGAGTTTATGGTCGTACACCCCCACCCCACCCCTTGGCAGAAAACTCTACTCTATATATAGGGTATATGGCCTTCATTTGTCACTTTACATACTTCAAAGGCTTTCTCTCTCTACTCTCTCTCTCTCTCTCTCTCTCTCTCTCTCTTCTCTCTATAACTATCAAGTTTTCTTAAGGAATCCTCAAGAATGTAAGTGATTCTTCACTTTGATTGTGTTTTAATCTCTTTTCTAGAGATAAAACCATGTTCCTACCTCATTAATCTCACCATTTGTCTAGATTTTCTCTCTCACCATGAACACCAAGAACACACACTAGTTCTTGGTGGCTAAAAACCTCATTCCAAGCCTCTTACAATAAGTAACTACCATCTATGGTTGATATCTACTAGAAACTATTGATTTTCACCTAAAAATCGACCCAAATAATGAACCGTACACCCTTCAATGATCGTAAACTCCATTTTTGGTCGATTATTGAGCTTAAACTCTTCCTTGAGTTGTGTGCAAGGCTTAGAACACTTCCAAGAGGATAGAAAGGACCTTGAAACACCCAAAATCACACCTTTCACCTAGTGTTTTCGGCCGTAAACCCATGGACTGCAAACCCATGACCGTACACTCTTGATTACGGCCGCAAACTCCCCATCTTCAATCACGTGTGATTCTAACACTTAGTCTCAAGTGTTTCCTAGTCCCTAAGGTGGTTTCCTTCCCTAACAAATAGTGTTATGCCCTCATCTAATATGTGTACGTGTTACCATATGTTAATAAGGTCCACTTGAGTATGAAACATCAATTGACACTCAACACTCATCCCGATTGTACACTCAAATCCTACGTTAAATAGTGAGTCCATACCCCTATGCTTTTTCCGAGTTTTCCATGTTTTTAGGGGGGAATACAAGCAAAAGTACAAGAAAACTTGTGCTCAAAGTATATGATTTTATGTTCAGAATGATTTTAACACAGAAAACTGTTTTACCAAACAATTCAGAAATCAACTCGTTGAAACAGTTTTCAAAACTAAAGCAATGAACTCATGAATCATATCGTAAAATTTGTTATTTTATAAAGGATTCATGCAGATCATAAACAGGATTTTCAGTATTATTACTTGTAAATTGTTAGTCTAAAGTTGGAGAGACGTCCTTGCTAACACCCCCACAGAATCAGGGTGTAGGATTAGCACTTGTAACAAGAATCTCTTGGAGGGAGAATGTGACTATTGTGTATAGATCTATATAGGACCGACTATCCCGCACCTTACTTCTAGCTACAGTTGGACCGACAATTCCAAGGGTGACAAAGTCATAAAAAGATACTAGCCCCGTTACGTGCCATATCAAGTATAAGTACGGTTATGACACTCGCAACCTAGATAACAATAATTTACCTTTGTAATAATGAAACAAGTGAACTAACCTCAAAGTAATAACCGATTTGATTAGTAGAGGGTATTAATAATACCCTTGGGATTTAGTTCACCACGTATTTATTAGTTTTATTTATGTAATAAGGCTAATACACCTCACAGGGAGCAAACAGGGTTTTTCAAGAAAACTACGTCTAATGATATAAGTAGAATAGATACTTGTACACCTCAGACTAGAACAGATAACCAATCATCAACTTTTAAGGGAAAATATGGGATTTTCCTAGGATAACTCGATTTCTTATAAACAGATTGTTCAACAAGTAACTAATGGATGTTCAAACACACTTTCTATAAGAAAATATAGGATTTTCGTGGGAAACACTTTTAAAAGGATCAAAGAAACATTTTTCACCAAAAACTAAGTACTTATGAACTCACTATCTTTATGCTGATACTCTTTCAAACTGCTTGTATTCTCAGGGCAACAATAGACAGGTACTCTTGCCATCTTTTGGAGAAGAAAGAGCATTTTGGTCACGTCTTTTACCTTTGTTATATACTGTTATGTACAAACTATGTTTTCAAACAAATGTAAATAATCATATTGTAGTGTAATGGTTGTGTTTATATTGCTTGCTATGATACAACTGTTGTGATACTACGCATGACGTCACCTGCCCCCGGATGTTTCCGTCGTTGTTTTCTAACGGTTCGGGGGTGTGACACTTTCAATCACGCATAGGGGACAACATATGGCTAACATATAGAAAGAATTTCATGGATAAGGATGTGCATAGAATTAAAGTTGCATATGATGCAATTCTAGGTCAGATCACTTCCAATCACGCAGATGAAGCAACATATGACTGACAGATAGAAATCAAGAAATCAATTTCCTACAGACCTACTTTATCAGAACCCCCAAGTTACCCTATCAGAACCGGAATTAAGGACATAAGTCCGTACATCAAGGAAAAGTTGAACCATTGTTCTAGATGCGTATTAATTTAGTGTATCCCATGGGTTCCCGTGTTTATCTCACTGCTCAATCTACCCGAGCGTCGTATGGCCAGTCCAAACAATCCTATCTAAATCCACACTGTCAAATCCTTAATGCCTACCAGCACATTGAACACAAAGTCTAGATAATTTAGTTTCAGTACCTTACACTGGTTTAGACTGCCTGTTATCACTCTCTTGATATCACCTCCTGAATAACACCTACTAAAGAAAAACTATAAGAAAGAAAAAATTGTCTTCAAAGTGAATAAGTTTAAGATAAACTCAGGAATATCGAGAAAAAAACTTAAACCGTAAGACACCGATTGAATTTGCATCCAGAAGGTCTGAGAACAGCACACAATCTCAAAACATATCCGAAAATTCTTCATGTCATTAAACACTAACCCCATGTGTGATCATTTCCTTTCTTCCTTTCCCACAATGGACACATTCTCTCAAAAAAAGTTCTGAGTGTTGTACAGTTGAGAGATGTCTCCTTTCATGTTCCAGGAACAACCACTACCAACAAACCGAAGTCTGATGATATGCCTCCATAGCTGCTTCAACACAGAGCAAGATTAGTTGGTCTTTGGAACCTAATCCATTTTGAAACTGTGTTGACCTTTGTCATCTGTGGAAGGAACTCTCTCCCATGACATATCCTGTTTATCACAAACAGAAGATGAAGAAATATTAGAGTCATTAGAAGATTTGGGAGATTGAACCTTTAGAACCAATCTGTAGTCGGGTTTGACCCATTTCTTGTTGGATCGGATGGGTGCCTTGTCTCTTGATTTCGAACTTGAAGCTGATCTTCGAGATGAATTTGACCTGACCAGTCTTGGTTTCACTGGAGCATCTTTTGGATTGGACTTCTTGGCTGCCATTCCCTTCTTGCCTTTGGGATTTGGATTCTTGGCCTTGGGAGTTGAACTCTTGCCCTTCATGGCATTCACGTCGCCATTGTCTGAACATGACCTTGAGGGATTTCTTTTGGAAAATCTCCCTCTTGGTGCATTCTGCCTTCCATATGCATAGTAGGGAACGTATGCGATTTGTACAATTTCTGGCAATGTGTCCAGGTGTTCCACAGTGAATGTACAGGTGTTCCACAGTGAAAGCAAGTCTTTTTCTTCACTGGGAAGTTGTTTCTTCCTGCCCATGGTGGCATGTCCTTGCCTTGTCTCCTATTGTTCCCACAAACACACTTGCAGTAGGCACTTTGTTTCGCTTCTTTTGGTGGCCTGTATTTACCAACAACAGGTTTGTCAGAAGTAACTGAGTTAGAAGCAACATATTTAGAGTTTAGGAATGTCATTTGTTTGACAATCATCAGAATTTGCAGAACTAGAATTAGTTATGTTCTCCTTGTCCTCATCCTCTACTACTTTACCTGCACATGAAGTAGAAGCATCAGAAACATTCACCTTAATAACCTTAGTAGGTCCAGATGGTTCAATCTTAACTAAAGCTGGTTCAGTCTTAACTGAAGCTGGTTGGGCCAAACTAAGTAGGTGTCTCTACCTCAATAGTTTCAAGGGTGCGTTATAGTTGTTATTGAAGGGAGGTGGAACACTGTGATATCTTAACCCCTTAGATTTATTATCTTTCATTTTGAATTGCTTCTCAATCATCGAGACAACTACCTCACCAAGGGACGTTATCTTTTAATATAGTTATAATTTTCACATTTGTTGTCGTATTCCTCTTGAAGGGTTCTAAAGTCCTTGATTTTGGCCTCTAATTTCTCTTTTAATGGTCTCTAGCCTTTCATATGCTCATACTTCTCATATTTTAGGTCCTCGTTCTCTCTCTTTCTCAATTCAATTTGTTCATGTAAAAATTTAACAATTTTAATGCAAGTTTGAGAGCATGAAACTTCATTGACCGGAAAGTTTGAGGAGCTCACTGTTTACCAAAAATTCCCTTTGACTAAAAATTCAAAACTCAACCTTAAAAGTAAAATTTAAAAAGTCAAACTTAAAAGTCAATACTAAAAGTCAAACCAAAAAACTAAATTTGAACATTTGAAAGTTAAACGAGAAAGTGAAATTTTAAAGTCAAAGGACAAACTTAAAATTCAAAGTCAAAATTTTTAGTCCAAAGACAATTTAGAAAGTCAAAAATAAAAAACCAAAAATTTTGGGTTGAAAATGGAATTAAAAAATAAATGAAATTGATTTTTGGGCTGAAAGTGTAAAAAATGCGAAATGGGAATCGAAGATATTGAATCCTTTTGAATTAAATTGGTAAGGATTGAAACAAGAGGCAGCCTAGCCCAACTGGTAAGACGCGTGGTATGTTGAAGCGAGGCACCCGGGTTCGATTCCTGGCAACTCCCAAACTTTTTTAAATTAACGCAGTGCGAACTCTCGCACAAGATGACTGAGAACATGAAGCGAGGACGAGGATCAACCGCAAATGAGGTTGACCGTGAACCTGCGAGACGAGGACAGTGAACATGCGAAGAACGGGAACAAAGAAGCTCGGAAGCAAAAGGAAGCAGGAGATATGAACGGAAGCTCGGGAACAAAAGAAAGAAGAAAAAAATCTTAATTCTGAAGCTACTCGGCGAGTAGGGTCGTCTACTCGATGAGTAGACACAAAGATTTGCGAAGCGACACATGGAGTCCTTGCCGTATACGTATTCCTCAAGGAGGACTCGACAAGTCAGTTGGCTACTCGACGAGTAGCCCCTGTTTTGAGAAAACCATAAATAGACTTCACAAACCCGAATTGAGGACTCTCTCTGGATTTTTGGTGAAACACTTGGCGATCAAGGAAGTCTTGGAGCTCTGGAAAACGATTGAAGAACCCTAATCCTTCATTCTTAAGAGATTAAGGCACTTTAGGTTTAATTTTCCACTTTTCCTTTGAATAGAATTATGTTACGTTTAATTGAATTCATTTTTAGGCTTTCATACACTGAATTCATGAACTAATTCGTTAGTTTCTGTTTGGGGAAACAATTTTGCTCCTATGGTTTAATTTATTTTGTTTTTGATTAATTGTTAGTTGGTAATATTGTTAAATTAAGGTTGTTAAAGACCCTTAGGCATTAACCATAACTGTTTTCTGTTAATTGCTAAGTGATTAAGCTGCATGAACATCTCTTAATTGCTTATCTTATATAATTTATGTTAACACAATACTATATGCCTAGGAATAATGAACATGAAACTAGGATTAATTAGAGAATGGGTAAATTAATGTGTGAGCTTGTGTGATACACCATCAACATGAAGTTAATTGAATCACCAAATTTAATTAGCTAGCAACAAGTCTTATTTAACCCAAATAACTAATCTAGTAAATCTATTAGTTTAATCAACTGGCCATTGCTTGAATTGGTATGTTTTCTAAGGATTAGTAATAGTGAATGAGAATCTAATCACCAGAGTCGGTAACCAATAACAATTAATCTATTATATTGTCATAAAAATTAACCACGGGAGTAAATGAGTTGAACCTAAACAGAAACCCTTTTTGATCACTGAATTTAGTTTGTTTTTACGTGTTTCCAGCTTTTAGTTGAGTAGTTAAGTTTCTAGTCTTGCAAAACTAGAGAAACCCCTATTTTATATTACTTGTTTTTAGTTAATTCTAGTTTTTAGTTTTAATTTTCTGTTCCCTGAGTTCGATACCCTACTTATTTAGCTACACCACAATTGATAGGTCCATTGCCTTTGTGTGTCAATTTTATAATTAAAAGTAGGATTAAAACTAGTTGAGTTTACACACATCATATTGGATTATGACAAATGCGTATAGCACTTTGTGAATCATAATACAATGCAATCTTTTTCATGTTTATTACATAATCACGCAATTGACTTTGGATCCATATGATTTGCGAAGTGCAAGCAGTAGCTGCAACATACTCAGCTTCAGTAGTTGAAATTGCAACACAAGTTTGATTTTTCGATTGCCAACTTACAAGCTTCCCATCCAATAATTGACATCCTCCACTTGTACTTTTTCAATCAATATTACATCCTCCCAAATCTGCATCTGAGTATAGTTGAATGAAAAAGCCTGATTTCGAAGGATACCACAATCCTAATGAAATTTTTCCCTTGAGATAACGAAAAATATTTTTCACAGCTATCAAATGTGGTTCTCTTGGGTTTTCTTGATACCTAGCACAATTACAAACAGAAAACATGATATCAGGCCGACTTGCAGTTAGATAAAGTAATGAACCTATCATGCTCCTGTATACAGTAAGATCAACAGCAGGTGTGTCTAACGAAGGTGTAAGCCTTGTTCCAACTGCCATTGGCACTCTTAGCTTCGTGCTATTTGTCATTCCAAACTTTTCAAGCAAATTATTAGTATATTTTTCTTGATTTATGAAAATTCCTTCTCTACTTTGACGAACGTTTAACCCAAGAAATTTTCCCATCATAATCATCTCAAACTAGCTTTTCATCAAACTTTCAAATTCACTAGAGAATGCAGGGTCAGTAGAGCCAAAAATAATATCATCGACATAATTTTGAGCAAGCATTAGATGATTCCCAACTTTCTTTCGAAATAATGTGGGGTCAACTGATCCTTGTTTAAATTTTGATTGTTTTAAGAAATTGGTAAGAGTTGCATACCATGCTCTTGGTGCTTGTTTTAACCCATAAACTGCTTTATCTAAGATATAAACATGATTAGGAAATTCTTTATTTACGAAACCTGGAGGTTGTTCAACGTAAACTGTTTCTTCAAGTTCACCGTTGAGAAATGCACATTTAACATCCATTTGAAACACATCAAAATCCTTGTGAGCTGCATAGGCTAACAATATTCGAACTGCCTTGAGTCTTGCGACAGGGGTAAAGGTTTTTTCATATTCTATACCTTATTATTGAGAATAACCTTTAACTACAAGTCTAGCTTTATTTCGAACAACATTACCATCTTTGTCAGTTTTATTTTTGAAAATCTATTTTAAACTGACAATCGAAACATCATTAGGTTTAGGAATTAATCTCCAAACCTTGTTTCGTTCAAATTCAGCAAGTTCAGATTGCATAGCAACAACCCAATCTGAGTGTTGCATTGCAACCTTCACTTTCTTTGGCTCTATTTTCGAAATAAAAACATTAAACATGCAAAACTCTTGATGAGCATTGAGTACCTCATTCTTTGCACGAATTTGAGCTCGAGTAAAAAATTCATCATATGGATTCCCAATGACTTGTTCTCTTGGATGATTTCTTGTCCATTTTTCTAGTGGTGGATATGCTAGATCAAAATCCAGTGGTGCATCTTCGTATATTTCTTCATTTTCTGATCCTGCAATGGAAATATTATCAGTTGAATCATGAAAATTTTCATTTTGATTCCCATTTGACATATTGATATCAATTTACTCCCCATGGACATGATTATCATGATTTTGATCCCCCTCAACATTTGCATTCATTCTCCATGTCTCCCCCTCGAAAGAATGCTCCCCCTCAATATGAGAAGACGAATTCAAGTGCTCCCCCTCCACTTGATCATTCAGCATACTTTCGCTAATTCTTGGAGAATTCGATGTTGAGAGTAAATCTAAACTTTCGTGTGTTAAAGTCGAATCACCAGTGTGTTTCGATGCTTCAGGATTGTGATTATCCATTGCATTAACTTCTGCATCAACTACCCTGTCAGGAACACCAAGGATTAAATCATAATCAAAATCTATTGAATTTTCATTTATAGATTCAATATTTGATTCATTAATTATTGGATGTTGTTCAAAGCATTTTTCGACTCTTGTAACATAATAATCATCAAATGTGAGATTAAACGTTTCTTCTTCTATTTTTCGTGTTCTTTTGTTGAACACTCGATAAGCATCTGAATTATGTGAATATCCCAAGAATATGCCTTCACCAACCTTTGACTAAAATTTCAAAAAATTATCCTTGAGATTCGTTATGAAACACCTGCAACCAAAAACATGAAAGAATTTGACATTAGGCTTTCGACTATTGATAATTTCATATGGAGTAATATTGAAATGTCGATGAGTGAATGAACGATTTTGAGTAAAACATGCAGTAGAAACTGCTTCAGCCCAACGATATTGAGGAAGATTCGCATATGTGAGCATTGTTCTTGCTGCTTCGCAAAGTGAACGATTTTGTCTTTCAACCACACCATTTTTTGTGGTGTATATGGTGAAGAAAAATTATGTGAGATTCCTTTATCTGTTAAGAACGAGTCAAAAACATTGCTCTTAAATTCAATTCCATTATCACTTTTGATCTTTCGAACATTCTTCCTTAAGCTTTTCTCAATTCGCTTGATGAAATCGATCATTGTCTGAGCTACCTCAGATTTTAACCTCAGAAAATAAACCCAAGTGAATTGTGAAAAATCATCAACAATTACTAAAATGTACCATTTCTTGTTGAGTGTTTCAATAATTGATGGTCCACATAAGTCAATGTGAAGAATTTCCAACAGTTCAGTAATTTTCGAATCTATGACAATTGGATGTCCTTGCCTATGTTGTTTTCCATGTTCGCAAGCTGCACACAATGTATAATTGTCAAACTTTAATACAGGTAAACCACGAACAAGATCATTTACCACAAATTTGATTAAATTTCGAAAATTCAAGTGAGAATGTCTTCTATGTCATAACCAGCTAACATCTGATGAAGCTTTCGTTAGTAAGCATAAATAAGGTTTCCTAAATATGAGTTTAATGTCGAGAGTGAACATGTCACCATGTCTTTTGGATTTTAACAAAACTGCTTTGGTTTCAACATTCGAAATTATGTTGCCTTCTTCGTTAAAATCAACTTGATTGCCAGGGCCCACAACAAGTTGAGAAACACTTATCAAGCTATGTTGAAGACCTTCGACATAAGCAACATGATTTACTGTAAACTATCCATTCGTTACTTTTCCGTATCCTTTCACTTGACACTTGTGATTGTTTCCGAACATCACCACTCAGCATTTCTAAACTTCAAAAATCTCGTAAGTTTTCCTTCCTCCCAATCATGTGACGCGAGCAACCACCATCAGTATACCATTTTTCGTCATATTTCTCGTTACATAAAACCCGCAATTAGTGAAAAATTTAGGTACCCAAGGCTGTTTGGGTCCTTGGTGATTAGTTTGAAGAACAGAGTGAAAAGTCGAATTTAAGATCCAACTGCGAACTTTGATTTGACACTGTTAATTATGTCCACATCATGAGTTAAAGTCTCAGAAACATTAACTTTCGAAGATTTAGAGTTGTCACTGATAATCGCCTTTTTCTTCTCAGTTAGGTTCTCAACATTTTTCACTTTTGAAATTGGTTTCCATGCTTTAACAGAAGGAACAAAATCTTTTGACGAAAAGGTTCCATTTGAAGATTCATTCAAATATTTCTCATATGCTTCTTTGATTTGTTGATGAGAGTATTTTCCGAATTGGAATGAATTTCCTTTGCCTTCAAGCCAATGGTTTGTGTTATTCATTTTTGAACAACCTTTTGTGTATGAAAATTTCGAAGGTTGTTTAGTGGATGGATTTGGAAAATTTGGTTTTTGTGGAATGAAATTCACTTTGGATTTTGTTCGAAAATCTCCAAAATTTTGATTCTCATTTTGCGAATGAACATTTGGTTTTGCAAACCGATTTTGTGAAAATCTTTTTGAATTGTTTGTTCGAAAATTCTTTGATGGGAAAGTTGTTTGAAATTTCTGTTTGATATCATTTTGTATTGGATGTTGTGACGAAAATTCTTTGATGGGAAAGTTGTTTGAAAAATTATCTTGTGAAAAAGACTTTTGCAATTGAGCGGGATTTTTCTTAACATATGAATGTGTTAAAGACTTTGTCTTAAGAAATTTAAACATTACTTTTTCATTCGTTTTCTTTGTTATGTCATTTGATTTCTTTTCATTTTCCACAACTTGCCAAAAAATTTATTTCGTGGTTGTCTTTTTGAAATTCCATTTTGTTTTGAAACCTTTCAAACAAGATCTTTAAATTCTTGTGAATTGATTTTAATGTCTTGATTAGTTTCGAAAACATCTTGCTTTGAAACTTCTTTTGAAATCTCTTGTTTTTCAACCCACTTTCTTTGTGGTTTTTGTCTTTGAAAAGTGTATGAATTTTTGGTAAGATTATTTTCAACAGTGCTCTGATTTGAAAAGAATCCTTCATATGAGGTTTTATTGTTATCTTCTTCAACCATTTTATTGAATTTCGGATTGATATTATAAACATTCCCAGTAACGACAAACACTTGATTGGGAAAGATATAATCATCCGTGCACTTGAAATTTGGATGGACAACTGTATTTGTCTCAAGATAATGAGCACCTTTTGCAGTCATCACTTTGTCGAATTTTACAGTGTCTCCATATACTTGATCAACAAAAACTCTTGGAA
The DNA here is from genome assembly GCF_051521515.1 of Lactuca serriola. Classification (NCBI taxonomy): domain Eukaryota; kingdom Viridiplantae; phylum Streptophyta; class Magnoliopsida; order Asterales; family Asteraceae; genus Lactuca; species Lactuca serriola. The sequence goes on along the minus strand of NC_136413.1, from coordinate 65,228,125 downwards.
TTTCACTTTCCTTTGAAATTTCCATTTCGGACACTAAATTTTTCAAAACTTCATCCTCTTTCTCATCATCACTACTTTCAGTTTGACTATCTATGATACTCACATGATCGAAATCACTAACTTTTGAAGTAGAGGGTATGTCAGTGTCAACCTTAATCATCGAATCATTACATATTTCTTTTCCTTTTGACTTAGATGCGACATTAATAACAAATAACCGAGAACAATTGATAGTTTCCTCTTCCTCAATTTCACTGATTTTGCTAAAACTATTAGAATTATCTTCGATATCAGCAAAATTTGATTGAGGGTTGGAGTTAAAATTCTCAGTTCTTTTCAAAATTTTGATTTGTTCACTTTTGGTCAAAGTTTCATTCACTATATCAACAAGTTCATTTGGATCAAGACATTCATCTATTTTAACAACACCATATGCAAACCTATTGTCAGGAACTTTATCAAAAACAACTATTGTTTCCTCACAGTCATATGATAAACTATCAACCTTCTCTCTTTTGACAATAAGAAAAGATAATAATTTCCTATGTTATTCTTTGCTTATCTCAGAAGAATGATGCAAAGCAGTTAACTTCGCATAAAGACTTTCAGTTGTATTACAGTATATGTTTCTCTGAGCCAACACCAATTTTACATCACATTCCAAGTTTTCCTTATCACAACCAAGGTTTTTCAATTGCATTTCCAAATACTCTACTCTACTTTTATTTGCATCCAAAAGTTTTTTGGTCTCTAGCAACTGAGTACTAAGTTTCTTAGCTTCGTTACTAGCAGAGACAACAATAGTATCGAAATAAGCAACAGTATCATCAAAAGCAATTATCTCATAATCATAGGCTTGTAAAGGAATATTAAAAGATTGAAGAATAGAACGTACCTTAGTCGTCATTGGTGATTTATCTCCTGTTTTGGTCATGAAAAAATGACCCGTCACCATCTCTTCTTCATCATCTTCATACTTCGCGAACATAGCACCATGCATAGGATTACACATTTCCTTATCATCTGATCCAGATGACTAGATTTGATAAGTGTCATCATCCTCTCCTTCACCTCGTGCAACAAAAAACATTCCTTTAGCTTTAGCACGAACCTCTTCCAAATGATCCACATAGTAAGCTTCCTCCTTCACTTTATTCTTCTTTTCGTCTTTCTTACAAAGCATACAATCACTAGCCATATGATTAGCTCTGTGGCAGTAGTGGCAATCAATTCCCAAATCTCCTTTTAGTTTCTTCTCAGCTTTGGATTCATCAGTCTTTGCTTCATTTTTCTCAAGCTTTTTCTTTTCCTCACCAGCTGACTTATTAACGAAACGTCCTTTAGCATCACCTTGTTTATTCTTTGGATTGAACGGTTTCTTGAAAAACTTCTTTATTCGATTTTTTGAGTAAAAAGCAACCACCTCATTGTCTGAATTCATAAGAAATCCTTCTTCATCTGAATTCTCTTTTTCAATCGATTCTTTCTCAGTAACTTTCGAAACTAGTGCCAAAGGACCTCCCAAACTTAGTTTCGACTCTTTTCTCATCTCATTCACCTCTCCTTCGTGAGTTTTTAGAAGATTGTACAAGTCATTTAAAGACGAAGTATTAAAACTTGATTGTGTTTTGACCATCAAAGTAAAACTTCTCCATTCTTTTCGAAGCCCCATGATGAAAATAGGGTTGAATTCCATTGTTGACCTTGTAATCCCAAAGCGATTACACTTGTAGATAAGTTCATTCAAGCGAGCATAGTAGCTTTCAATTGTTTCGTTGTCTTTCTTCATGAATTCCTTCAATTCAACCAAGCATTGATTGATTGAATTGATCTTTGTTTTCTCACTCCCCTGAAATTTTTAGTTAAAAGTGTTCCAAATATCTTTTGCAGTTTTACAACCACGAACATAATTGTAAACAATAAGTGGCAAGGCACCTCTCAATTCTATCATAAAACGTTTCTCGTTGTTCTTCAGCCTCGAAGATTGTTCAGTAACAACAGGTGTTGATACTGATGATCCAATGTTTTGAACATTCGATGGAGGTTGAGCAGTTCCTGAAATGCAACTCCATAGTTCCTCGTCCAATCCGTTCAAGTAATCCTCCATTCGATCAGCCCACTGATCATAGTACTCTGGAATCAACATAGGAATCTTCGTAGAAGATCCTAACAGATGAGAAAATGAATTCGTCGTGTTCATGTTGAAGTTCGCCATTATCGTACGGATATGATTTTTCAGAAACTTGATGAAATTCAAAGATGAATGAATGAAATGATCAGAAACTCAAAGTCAATTAATCGATTACACAATTCAATTGCAGAATCAAATCAAAACTGAAGATCAGAGATGAATTTCAGAACCAGACAGTGCGGAAACTTTTGAGACAAAATGTGACTCAAAAACAAATGATTCCAATTGAAAATCAGATCTTAGCAGTTAAATTCCTGCTCTGATACCAAATGTAGAAGTGAATAATCGAGTATTGGAATGAAACAAAGAGTAAACAAGTAAAGAACACGATATCTAAATAGAATCTGGTTTAGTTTATATTACTTTCAACGTTTTACAAAGAGAATATCAGACAGAGGACTCAGAAAAAACTCATGTGTAACTCTAAGTAAACACTCATATTTATAGGTGGACTGAAAGTACAAAAAATATTAAGGACTAAGCATTCGACTTCGTTACAAAGAAGCCTTAGTAAATATATAACAAAACTAACGAAACAAGCATTACATAGACTTCGACATATTACTACATATTTTCGACCTTACACTTAATTTGATGGTGTCAGAACTATACTCAATATGTTATATACAAACTGAAAAAACTCCTTATATACATAGATATTTTTCTTTTACAAAAACTTAACAAAAAATAAGACTAAGGAAGTATTTCCTTACAAGCCCTAATTAAACTACTCGCTGATATATACATAGATATTTTTCTTTTACTACTTCACCATAATAAATCCACTTTGTTGTAGCTTGTCCCTCCTTTTATCCATTTCTAGAGACAATTAATAGATATAAACCATTTGCAATATGCATTATTATCCAATCATATCTCAACTTGAAGAGATGAGTTATGACAACCTTTGGAATATCATGAGTTCTCATAAAGCACATCATCCTATTTCCATAAACATTCCATGAACTGCCTAAATCTCCGACTTATAACACACATATTTAACTATAACTAAAATTTTGGTTTTTATCTTTTTTGATCCATAAGGTAGTACTGGGCTCACAATATTATTTTGACTTTATATCTCAATAGCTAATTCACATTCTATTTTCACTTTATATTTTATAAAACATAAACTGTGAAATCTATTGCGATAGTCATAACTTCTTCATACGAGTGTCATTCTCGACATTCTTTACATCTAAGGACTCGCATTTACAAGGAGATCAACTTTTATTTACATCATTTTGGATAACGAGTAATTTATTTTTCTTTTTTACAGACGACTATGTCGAACATGCAACTTCGAAAAATCATAACTTCTTTATATGACGTCAGGTTTTGGCATTCTTTATAATCATGAGTTCATAATTACTATTATTATAAATTTTGAATAGATTATTTATTCAAACTAATCCTTTTATTATAAATATCCTTTAACATAATTCATTAAATTTATAATAAGATTCTATACAAATATTATATATCCATTATATTTGTCTATATAACATGTACATAATAAATAAATATATTTATATAACCCGTATTGTGTACTTACGTATTTGATTGCAATTATCCTATTAGACGATTTTAATTTTCCAATAAATAATCATAATTCTAACCCCTTAAACGTGTAACCCAGATTTACAGGTGTTACAATCATCCCTCACTTTGGCTGATTTTGTCCCCCAAATCACAAACTTAGTGAAAATATGCGGTCCCAGCCACTCGCTTTCGGCTTTCCCAAGTAAGAATTATCTTTGTACTGTGCTCTCACAATACTAAATCAATTGCGTCCCTTTTCTGTACTCAAAATAATATTTTTTTGGTTCCATTATGACAGCTCACCAACCTCTCGAACTAGCTCTATAATTGAAACATCAACCATGTCATTCTTGATATTCTTTAGCTCTATTATTGAAACATCAACCATGTCATTCTTGACATTCTTTACATCTAAGGACTCGCATTTACAAGGACATCAACTTTCATTTACATCATTTTCGATAACGAGTAATTTATTTTTGTTTTTAATTTTACAGCCAATACAAACGATTATGTCGAACATGCAACTTCGAAAAATCATAGTTTCTTAATATGACGTCGGGTTTTAGCATTCTTCATAATCATGAGTTCATAATTACTATTATTATAAATTTTGCATAGATTATTTATTTAAATTAATCCTTTTATTATAAATGTCCTTTAACATAATTCGTTAAATTTATAATAAGATTTTATACAAATATTATGTATCCATTATATTTGTATATATAACATGTACACAATAAATAAATATATTTATATAACCCGTATTGTGTACTTACGTATTTACTTACAATTATCCTATATGAGCATTTTAATTTTTCAATAAATAATCACAACTCAAATCCCTTAAACATGTAACCCCAATTTACAAACGTGTAACCCGAATTTACAGGTGTTACAATCATCCCTCACTTTGGTTGCTTTTGTCCCCAAAATCACTAACTTAGTGAAAATATGCGGTCCCCGCCACTCGCTTTTAGCTTTCCCAAGTAAGAATTATCTTTGTAATGTACTCTCACAATACTAAATCAATTGCGTCCTTTTTCTTGTACTCAAAATAATATTTTTTGGTTCTATTATGATAGCTTATCAGCCTCTCGAACTAGCTCTATTATTGAAACATCAACCATGTCATTCTCGATATTCTTTACATCTAAGGACACACATTTACAAGGACATCAACTTTCGTTTCAATCATTTTGGATAACGAGTAATTTATTTTTGTTTTTAATTTTACATCCAATACAGACGACTATGTCGAACATGCAACTTCGAAAAATTATAACTTCTTAATATGACATCGGGTTTTGGAATTCTTTATAACCATGAGTTCATAATTAAGATTATTACAAATTTTGAATAAATTATTTATTCAATTTAATCCTTTTATTATAAATGTCCTTTAACATAATTTGTTAAATTTATAATAAGATTTTATACAAATATTATATATCCATTATATTTGTCTATATAGCATGTACACAATAAATAAATATATTTATATAACCTATATTGTGTACTTACTTATTTACTTGCAATTATCCTATTTGAGGATTTTAATTATTTAATAAATAATCATAACTCTAATCCCTTAAACGTTTAACCTGAATTTACGGGTGTTGCAATCCTCCCTCACTTTGGCTGATTTTGTCCCCAAAATCATAAACTTAATGAATATATGTGGTCCCCGCCACTCGCTTTCAGTTTTCACAAGAATAAACTTTGTACTGTGCCCTCACAGTACTAAATTAACTGAGTTCCTTTTCTTATACTCAAAATAATATTTTTTTGGTTCCTTTATGGCAACTTATTAGCCTCTCGAACTAGCTCTATTATTGAAACATCAACCATGTTGATTAATATTTCCTTATAATATAAGTGATCTTATTACGCTAAATTCCCCACATTCTTATCCTTGAGCATACTTTTTCGAGATAATTTTAACTTGAAGGTTAGGTAGGTAATTGATCTGGAAAAAGGTATCGGGTCTCAAAGGATCGGGTTTGGACTTTAAGGAATAAGGTTCTTGGGTTTGGTAATTAGACTTTTGGCTTACATTGATATCAGACATATATCAAATTTGAGGTTTGCTGCCCATGCGTATCACAACATGGTAGGATGATAACCACGACGTGGTACGTTGCTTAATGAAGAATGTGTTTTAATTGGACACTACGATGTGGAGAGAGGATGGCGGCGATTGTGACATCCCCAAAATCTCGGCCGGAAAAGACCGATTTTCAATTATGCTTTTAAATATTTTCAGAGTAAATCCTTTTGATTTGAAAGAGTTGCGGAATTTGTTCCCAAAAACAAAACATGATAAAACATTGTTTACCGAAGCATTTCATAAAAGAAATGTATTTTCATTATCATCAAAACTCGGGGTGTCATGTTCCGATACAGACCAATAAGCATAAACGAATACATTACAAGTCATATAACAAATATAAACATATGCAGACTTGTAAACAAAACAACTTGATGGTTCATCCATCTCATGCCCTTCCGCCACTACCTGTAATACAATTTAAAACTGAGTGGGTCAGGCTTGGGAGCCTGGTGAGCATATAGGGTTTTCAACCCACAATAAATATCATATTTAATTTTCACCAACCAACAATAACCCAATTACCCATTCCCGTTATTCTCACTTTAATGTCCCTAAAACAACTAACATAAGGGACCTAGTCTAAGAATATTTCATCGGGGCGACAACACATGCTTCGGGGGTACCTCAGCAATATAAGTCAAATAAGGCAACCATGAGGGGGATGGAGTACAGCGAATGAACACCCAAGTTCATTAACACCTACAGGTGGCGAACCTGCTAATGTTTCCACAAAACTGTCTAGAATAGCCAGTGGTCGTCATCTAAACTCCGCTAGATGACTCAATCAAACAACAGCGAGGCCTCTCATCTGTTTATTACACACCAACTGTCTACCCATGTTCTACCCAACATCTTAGTAGATAAAAATATACATTTGTATACATAGTTTAAAGAAAACCTGTATAGCATGCTTTAATCAACACATATATCACATAACAGATGAGGCACACACACACATAACACATATCTCATAGAGAAATGATCAGATCTATAAGATAGAAGAGGGTGAATACACATTCACACATAACACAACCAAATATATACACATAGCACGTATTTCATATAAAATACTTCGTATTATTGTATTAGAAAGAAAATAACTACACACTCACTTGATCAGAAGATGATCCGACAGCACTACGGCTTATAGAAGTAGTATTCCTCAGCAGATCTGGAAGATCTCTTCAAAAATCGAACTTCTCGCGGTCAGAGCTTTGGCTCGGGAACCGCACTTCTCGGGATCTTCGGGATCTCGGGACTTGCCTCGGGGCTAGAGTATGATACCGGGGCTTTGGGGTATTTCTGGCACGCAAAACGATGCAAAACGGGAGAGAGAAGAGAAGAAATGAACAAAACTCTCGGTTGCCTTCGGATCCCTTTTATAGAGGCTGGAGCCTCGGAGTACACGGGGCGTACTGCAGTACGCAGCGCGTACTGCTTCCGAAATCGTCACTGCATGCGTCATCCGAAGTGTCGACACTATGCTGAGTACGCGGTAGCGTACCCTCGTACGCGGGGCGTACTCCGGATCACACCGGTGACTCGTCTTCGGATAAGGCTTCCGATTTTGATTTAAATTTAATTACAAAATGATTAATAAACTTCGGAAATTCATAACTTCTTCATACGAACTCCGTTTTCGACGTTCTTTATATCCACGGAAAGGTGAGACCACGCTCTACGACTTTCGTTTAGACTCCGTCGGCTAATTTTGACTTTATTGTTATTAATTATTTTTAATAGGCCGGGACAGAAACTTTCGTTATAAATTCATAACTTCTTCGTTTGACGTCCGTTCTCGCCTAACTTTTTATCGCTTCGATACCAACAATGAGATCTTCGGCCGAGTGCACAAGGGGACTCGCCGAGTCAAGCCTACTCGCCGAGTCCACCTTGGGACTCGTTGAGTCAGTGACTCAGAAACCTTTGAATCGAATTTTGCAGGTTTGTTTCAGTTAATCAAGCAACAATTTAAAGAAAACCAAGCTAGGCTCTGATACCACTGATGGGTTTTGGCCATAAGAACTTTCCTATGTGCGCATGCAAAACCCTAATGCTCGGATCTAGGCTTTCTAATAAACATGCTTTGAATCCAAGACTTCTAATTACTAATTAGGTTAAATAACAACATTGAAACAGATCTAGAATCATACCTTTGAGTTCCTTGTTGATCTTGAGGTCTTGGAGCTTCTAGAGTCACAAATGTCACTGCTCTAATGGCTTACAAACACCAAAGCAAGAAGAATGATTTAAGAGAGAGGAGAGGGAAGGAATTTCGACCAGAGGTTCCTTACTTTAGGTCAAGTGTAGAATTCCCCATGCCATAGGGTCTATTTATACTTGTAGACTCCTTAAGGGTTACAACCTAAACCCTAATTGGATAATCTTCTCTTAAGGCTATCCAAATCCATTCCTAGATAACTCATATGGACGATTTTAGCTATCCCTAAGCTCTTAGAATCTGTCCAAAGTATGTCCCAATGGATTTACAGTCTAAAGTTTAACTATCAAACAATTGACAGTTTATACCCATTTATTTAATTAATCTCTTTAAGTCACCAAATTAATTCCAATTAATTCTATGACTTATATTAATTAAATAACCATATATTATTCTTTATAATATTTACTCTCTCTCAATAAATCATCCCATCAAGTTGCTATGGTGAAGGCAACCCAAAAGGACCATGCACAACCGGGTCAAGTACTTGCCCAATATAGTTGCAGCCTTAGACACTATTCCAACAATTTGGTCATAAAGTCCATAGTAATCCTTTCCCATTTCCTCTCGGGTATTACCGATTGTTGTAATAGTCCCAAGGGCTTCTGATATTCTACCTTCACTTTAGCGCAAGTAAGGCATTTGCTAACGTAGGTAGCAATTTCTGCCTTCATGTTAGGCCACCAATAATGTTGTTTGATATCTAAGTACATTTTATTTGAACCCGGATAGATGGAGTATCGTGTCTTATGGGCTTCATTCATAAATACCTCTCTGAATCCCCCAAGTTTGGGGATCCAAATTCGGTTCATGAAATAATGTGCTCCGTCCTCCTTGACTTCAAAGTTCTTTTCCATTCCACATAATGCTTCGCTTGTTTTGTTTTTCGTCTTCATGGCATCGAACTGGGCTGCTTTGATTTGCAAGGACAGATGGGATTGAATGGTTATTGAAAGACTCTTCAAACGATGACTTGAGTATTCTTTCCAAATCAAGGCATCAGCTACCACGTTAGCCTTGCCTGGGTGGCACCTGATTTCGCACTCATAATCATTTAACAGCTCAACCCATCTTCGCCGCCTCATGTTTAACTCCTTTTGATTTAAAATGTGTTATAGGCTCTTGTGGTCGGTGAAGATGGTGCACTTTGTACCATAAAGGTAGTGCCTCCAAATCTTCAAGGAAAAAACCACAGCTCCCAATTCGAGATCATGAGTGGTATAAATCACCTCATGTGTCTTGAGTTGTTAGGACGCATAAGCTATCACCTTCCTATGCTGCATGAGTACACAGCCTAAACCCTGATTCAAAGCATCGCAGTAAACTACGAAGTCCTCTGTTCCTTCTAGTAATGATAGTACTGGTGCATTACAGAGAGCTCGCTTCAGAGTTCGGAAGGCAACCTCCTGCTTTTCTGTCCATTCAAATGGCAGACCCTTTTGTGTAAGCATGGTAAGTGGAATGGCTATTTTGGAGAAGTTCTGAATGAATCTCCTGTAATAGCCTGCAAGACCTAAAAATTGACGAATTTCACTGGGTGTCATCGGGACTGCCCATCCTTCAATGGCTTTAATCTTAGAAGGGTCAACATGTATCCCTTCTTGACTGACCACATGACCTAAAAAGTTTACGCTACGGAGCCAGAACTCACACTTAGAGAGTTTTGTATATAACTTTTCAGATCGTAGGGTATCCAAGATTTTCCGGAGATGTTGGCTATGCTCCTTTTTGCTTCGAGAATATACTAGGATATCGTCGATGAAAACAATGACAAAGTTGTCGAGGAATGGTCGGCAGATCCGATGCATCAGGTCCATGAATACGGCAGGGGCATTCGTTAGACTGAAGGGCATTACAAAAAATTCATAATGTCCGTACCTAGTTCGGAAAGCAGTATTGGGGATATCCTCTTCCCGAACCTTGAGTTGGTGGTATCCGGATCACAGATCTATTTAGAGAAGTAACTTGCTCCATGAAGCGGGTCGAATAGATCGTCGATTCGCGGAAGTGGATAGCGATTTTTGATAGTGAGCTTATTCTATTCTCTATAATAAATACACATCCTAAAGGAACCATCCTTTTTCTTAACAAAGAGAACCAGAGCTCCCCAGGGTGAGAAGCTAGGTCGGATGAATCCTTTGCTCAAGAGTTCGCTAAGTTGGGTTGATAGTTCTTGCATCTCCGCAGGAGCCAACCTATAGAGTGATTTGGCAATGGGTGTAGCTCCCAGCACAAGGTCAATTCGGAACTCGACTTGTCTTTCTGGGAGTATTCCCAGGAGATCTTCAGGAAAAACATCTGGGAAATCGCAAGCCACTGGAATGTCTCGAATATTGACATCTTCCTTGTACTTATCCACACTGTGAGCCAGAAACACCAAGCCCTTCTTTTGTAGACACTTATGTGCCTTAATACATTAGACAAGACAAAGGTTCGTACTGGGCTTGTCTCCGTATATAATTAGGGTTTGGTGATTAGGGAGATGAAGGCGAACGACCTTCTCGCGACACATAATTTCGGTATGATGGGAGCTCAACCAGTCTATGCCGATAATCACATCAAAACTCCTAATAGTTACAGGCATAAAGTTTATTTGAAAGACGTGGTGATTTAAGGTTAGGGTACATCCTACGTAGATTTCCCCAGTTGATTTTGTTTTACCATTAGCCATTTCGACCGTAAAGGTTTCATTAAGCTTCTGGGGTTGTTGTGTGGTTAAGGAGAAACGTACCAGTGACAACAGCGGGATCCTGAACTGCTTCTCCTTTACCCATGGTCAACACTCTCTCTGCTCCTCCATTCCCTTGGTTGTTAGCATTAGGGAAGTTATATCTGAAATGACCGATTTCTCCACATTTGTAACAAATGTAACTAACCCCAACGTCATTGTTGTTGTGGTTGTTGTTGTTGGTCAGTCGTTGATATTGTTGGGGATGAGTCCTACAATATCTTGTCGTGTGGCATTTTCTGTTGCAACTGCTACAGTTCATTTCTATGCATATTGCATGATGATGGAAACTGCATTTGTTTCATTTTGGAAGACTTCCATCATAAGTTCTCCCTAGTGTTGGTGTAGTAGTTGTCATGGTAGCATTGACAACAATAACATGTTGTTTCTTCGAGGATCCTTGAGTTAGTTGTCCTTTTCTCTTATTCCCTGACCCTCGCTTACTGTTCTTAACCTTGGGGTTTGGAGTGGCTTGATATCCGATCACTCGTTGGTTTCCGTGGTCGTTACTTCAAATGGTTTTGTCGACGCTATTTCCTCCTCTGTTGGTGTTGTTTGCGTTGAGTTGTGCCATAGCAGTTACGGCGGCGGTGACAGCAACTTGGAATGTAGTAAAGTCCATTTCCAAGAGTGTTGTTTCATGGGTGTGTCCGTTATTTCTGTGGAATGACATCTTCTGGTGCATGATGATAACCAGGGTCGTAAGTAACGACGGCCATTTCCTGTGGTGCTCTGAAATTTTCACGTTTTGTCGTATGGTTCACAATGTTTCGATCTATATCCCTATGGTGTGTTTATGATAGCAGGAACATTTTAAACTTTTCACGAATACTAAGTCTTATTCATAGAGTTCATAGGTTATTTTGGTTTCAAGGTTCTTGAGTATCTAACAGTTTCGATGGTTTGTTTGTGCACATAAGCGAAACCTCATATTAAAACATATAGCATTTCTGCTAGAAATAGCCATTTTTAATACAGGAAAATTTGCCTGAAGGAGAGTCATTTCATAGGAAAATGTATGATCTGATAGTATTACGACATAATATCCATAGAACCACAATACTAGTAGGAGGTACGGCTGGTTCTACATACAGTAGGACCTATAATGGCAAGTAGTAGAGTACGTCTTATCAGTTATGATGACGAGGACACTCAATCGTCAAGTTGGCATATCAGGAGTTCAGCTAGTTCGTTCACCTCCTGGGTGATTACCTATTCCCTTTGCTCGACTCGAATGACTCTAACTTCATCCGCAAAGAGTTGACACTTGAGATTGGCTATTTCTTTCTCAAGAGAGTGTATGTAGTCTGTATCACTTTCCTGAATCGTGTGTGGGCCAGATAGGGGTTCCGATGGGTGGTGTTTACTAGGTGTCTCCTTAACGTCCTTTCCTTCATCTGACTCCTGGTCAGAATCATCATCTTCGTAATCAGTTACCACGTACTCTTCTGGTCCCACTTCGGGTCCCACCTCCTGACCCATTGCAAGGCCTCCTTCATGGTTTTCTTCAGGATTGTCATTTAGACCAACCTCAATCTCTCCATAGACAACTAGAGCTTGATGATAAGGGTCATCTTGTTGTATTCCACCCATATCGCCTGTGTGGGAGGTGTAGGTGTGAGAACTGTGTGCATTGGGGTGTATAAACTACTATTATTCCTAAGATGTTTTAGTTGTTATTTAAGTTGAGTTGATGCTCTATTCGTGGAAATCAAAAGGGTATGTTTTAGGCTTACCGACCATCGTGGTCACTTCAGGGCATGTGATAGTTGTATTCTAGAGGAAATGTAGTTGATCAGGCTACATTCGCCCCTTAATACAACTATGAACAGTCCTGACTTAATCGAGATGCCAGGATCATCTTATTTGATTTTGGTATTATGTTCATTTTCTTAAGTCGCACAAGTAAGAGGGTTTATCATTATCTTTTATTTGTTTTGTTCAGAGTTATTTAGTCCCTCTTTGGGTTTATAGTTGCATATCAATGTGTGGTTTGATATGCCAGTTCACTATAAATAGAGCTCTGATACCAACCTGTCACGCCCCCGAACCAAACGGAGGAAACGCCCGAGGGCTCACGTGACTTAAATTGAAATATCATCACAATGAATATACATGAACAACAAATACATTACCAACATTACATAGTACAACTGACATTGTTCGCATCAAGTACATTGTTTAAACATTACACATTCGTAACATAAATTGTTTGAGAATTTTTCAAGAAGTAACATCCTAACACACTTGGTATTGTTCTTCGGCTTATCTATTACCTGATAATACATGTTATTTTGAAAACGTCAACTTATATAATGTTGGTGAGTTCATAAGCATGTTTGATATAAAACTTGTTTGTATCGTTTGTAAAACCCAGAAAATCCGATATTTTATGTACAAAAACCGTTTGCGAAAAGATGCGATGATCCCATAAGTGCATGTGTATGTGATTTCAAAACAAGTAAAAGTGATTGTTATTCAAAATTGATTAACGTATTATAGTTGTTGTGTATAGGAGTGAATAATGTTGTTCCCCCGGAAAACCCAATGTTTCCAATATAATCATTATGATAGTTTTATATTATTGTATCGTCACAACAAATGAATATGTTTTCCCCTTATTATTTAGATGGTGTTGGATCTCTATGTGAGTCGCTATAACCATGCATAATAATCACTAGTTCGTCTATCTTGGCATTCTGGCGAATGCTGGAATTGGTTTATGATTTTGTCACCCTAGATTGGCCGAGTCTAACTGTAGCGAACAACTCAGGTGTGGGGGAGTCACCCCCGTATAGATCTATACACAAACTCTTGCTCTCCCTCCAGGAGACTCTGGTTATAACTACAGACTACGACTGACACTTAATAGTGTCACCCGTTATTTCCCACTAAATCCAACTGAATTTGAATAACCTTGCTTATCAACCAAATTTTATGTTTACTTGAATGAATAACACAGATAAGCCTAACAGATGAAGAGAAGAGGGCAGCAGAGACCCACTAATCATGTATGTTATTATAGACTGTCGAGTATGAGACGGGCACATTGGCCCATCATGCATATGTTTGATTTGGACCTTACTAGCAATGTCAATGGGCCACTGAGGCCCAATAGCATGTAAAAGCCCTTGAGGGTCCCTTAGGCATGTAATTGGGTCACAGGAGGCCCAATAAACATGTGTGAATATATCAGGCCCAATAACCATGATATTGGGCCACAAAGGCCCAATAGCACATATAGAAGGTATTTGAGCCCAAGTTTTGAATCGCTTATGTTTTATCGAGTTTAAGTTCGTATTGTTGGTATTCATGGTATGTTAAATGTTTATTCGGAATAACGAAACATTTTAACGTTTGATTTATAACGAAGTTTTTATTATATGTATATATATTTTTCAAACTATGCATTATAAACTTGATATTTTTAACCCTAAAAGTTATAATCATTTATTTGGCCAAAAAATATTTAGATTAACCATTATGACACCTTTTTCTGTAAAAATGACAGTTTTAGTGCCTTTGTACGAAAACTTACATTTTTGGTCCTTAAACCATTTTTATTGACATTTTCCACCCAAACTTTATTTGAATAGTAATTTCAATCTAAAACTATTGCATTTGTCATTTCCAGCCTATAACACTCATATGGTGTACATGCAACCCTAGTAACCTTGGATCTATGTTTTCTTTATTATACATGGAAACTTTGTTTTTCCAAGGTTTTCATCCTAACTAACATATCATGCGGTATATGTATTACAAAACTTAGTAGAATGACATACCTTTCTTGTAGCTTGGATTCCTTAAGACCTTCTAAGCCTAGCAGCCCAAATGTGATGCCTCAAATGCATTACACTACACCACCAACAAAATGGAATAACTTGAGTGAAGAATATTAAGCACCAAAATCGGCTAGCCCTCATTAGAATCACTTAGGTACCAATTTGCTAACATGAGGCTTCTTTATATAGTGTGCATATTAGGGTTACACCATGTAACTCATGACTTTCAAGATTCCTCATGATCCATGGGTTTTAACCTCCATGGAGTATCCATGGGTAACCACATAGGTTTAGCCCATCACGAAGAACTATGGATCATAAACTCACTATATAAGAATGAATGATTTACCAAATCAATCCCCATTTATTTAATTGGTTTCTTTTGATCACAAAATTAATTCCAAACTAATTCTTGGTCAATACTAATTAAACAATTCATATAAATATATTAGAACTTATAATATATTAATAAACCATAAATATCCTCTTCTCACAAAAGTCTATCCAAATTGTTCCGATGACATGCAACCCAAATGGACCATGCCAAATCGGGTCAAGTACATAGCAAATATAGTTATGGACTTAGACACCTTATCCAACAGTCTCCCACTTGGATAAGTCTAATAACTATAGCTGAAAGTACGACTTCAGGATCCGACCAGCAATCGTAGCTCTTTCAAATTCTTCCAGAACTAAGTTGTGCCATTTAATATAAGTGATCATATAATCCTTTGTTCGATATATCAGTCGGACAAATACATGGAACAACGTCGTACTTATTGTCCAGCAGTTTGTTCCCGGATTCCCGATTTGTTTGACATAGACCTTAATCGAACACATCAATTGAGTTCTGACCGGTCCTGACACATAGGTCAAAACAAAATCATCGAGGAACCCAAGATATCGCTTTTTGTCCTCCAAGGACTAAAGGGAAAAGATAAAATTTGACTCATATGCTTGTACTAACTAATCATCAAATTATACACAACAACACGTTTTATAACATCTAGTTACTGATGTGTTTTCGTACTATCAATGCACAACCAACTTATAGTCAATAACTCATATCTCTTGGTTTGAAGACTTATATGATATTAACGTCTCACGATCACTCGAGATAAATTCCATGAAGT
The DNA here is from genome assembly GCF_051521515.1 of Lactuca serriola. Classification (NCBI taxonomy): domain Eukaryota; kingdom Viridiplantae; phylum Streptophyta; class Magnoliopsida; order Asterales; family Asteraceae; genus Lactuca; species Lactuca serriola. The sequence goes on along the minus strand of NC_136413.1, from coordinate 65,212,409 downwards.
GATACAAGTGAGCGTGGGTTGATTCCAATACTCAGAACATATGAGCACTCATGAATGTTGCAACAACAATTTCTATTCCTAATACAATTCAGACAAATCTACAAACCCAATTCATGACCGTCTTATTTCAATACCTACTTCCAAAGTATGATCGACTATGGATAGTTTTGAATAACATGATATACCATAACATAATTATTTTGGAAGTCAAAACATGCAAACTGAAACAATAGTAAATGATTGACACAAGACAGTACCATACTAGTAAATAAAAACAACTTTTATTTAAACATAAAATGTCAATTAAATTTCAACTATTACAAGTTTCGAAAGCTATCTAATTACTAAAACTAATATCATCCTTCAGCCCAATGCGCCTTGCATGCTGTAAATGCTTAACCCAACACAGTCGCTTCATGAGGGGATCTGTTGGGTTCTCATATGATGATACCCTCTTTGCCACGAGGAGTCCTTCTTTGATTCGATGTCTAATGAAGTGGGCTTTTCTGTCAATGTGCTTGGATCTGTCATGATCCCTTGGTTCCTTGGCTAAGGCAACTACACTCTCACTATTGCAGAAAATCTCCATAGGCTCCTTTATAGCTGGTACAACTCCAAGGTCTCCAATGAATTTCTTCAGCCATATTGCCTCCTTTGCCGCCTCATTTGCTGCTATATACTCTTATTCGTAAGTTGAATCAACTACTGTCTCCTTCTTGGAACTTTTCCAAGTAATTGCTCCTCCATTTAGGGTAAAGACCCATCCCGACTGAGAGCGGAAATTATCCCTACCAGTCTGAAATCTGGCATCACCATACCCCACTACTCTCAAGTCATCACTCCCACCAAGGGTAAGGACCCATTCCTTACTCTTCCGCAGGTACTTGAGATTGTTCTTTACCGCAGTCCAGTGAGCCTTGCCAGGATTCCCTTGATATATGGTGACCATGCTCAAATAAAAGGCCACATTAGGGCGAGTGCAAGTCAGATCATACATGATCGAGCCTACAGCGGAAGCATATGGTACTCGACTCATCTCAGCTATCTCAGCTTCTGTACTCGGGCTCTGTGTCTTACTCAATTTGGCGTTACTCTGGATAATTAAGTCACCTTTTCTTGGAATCCTACATGCTGAACCTATTCAGCACCTAATCCAAGTAGGTACTTTAACTAAGTCCAATTAGTCTCTTACTCCTGTCTCTCAATATCCATATCCCAAGAATATATGCAGCTTCTCCAAGGTGCTTCACAGCGAAACACTTCCCAAGACAGGACTTAACCTCCTGCAAGGTTGGGATGTCATTTCCTATGAGTAGTATGTCATCCACATACAATACCAAAAAGCTAACTATGCTCCCACTAGCCTTAACATATACACATGACTCTTTGACTTTCTCATCGAAACAAAGATTCCATCTGTGAGATGCTTGTTTCAATCCGTAGATGGATTTCTAAAGTTTACACACTTAATTAGGGTACTTTGCATCGACAAAACCCTCTGGCTGACTCATGTAAACATCCTCAACCAACTTTCCATTAAGGAAAGCGGTTTTGAATTCTATTTGTCATATTTCATAATCATGAAATGCAGCAATGGCCAGCATAACCCTAATAGACTTAATCTTCCCTACTGGTGAGGTCTCATCATAGTCAACTCCCGGAGTTTGAGTAAAGCCCTTCATAACCAATCATGCTTTATAAGTGTGTACATTCCCATCCATGTTGGTCTTCTTCTTGAAGATCCATTTGCACCCAACTGTCTTACGACCTGGTACATTGTCAACCAAGTTCCAAACTTGATTGTCATACATGGACTGAATCTCGCTCTCCATAGCCTCTTTCCCTTTAGCAGATTCATGGCCTGCCATGGCTTCCTTGAAGTTGTTAGGTTCATCCAAATTTATCAGTGTACTATCATTGATAAATGCATCACCTTCTGCAGTAATATGGAAACCATAATAATGCTCAAGTATATTCCTAAATCTAGTGGAACGCCTTATAGGTACAGACTCATCAATTGGCTAAACAAGATTTTCCTCCTCAGGTTGATTGCTAGTGTTTGAGGTTCCTTCACCGCTTGACTCTTGAAGTTCTTCAAGGTCAATTTGCCTCCTACTGTTTCCTTGGATTATGAATTCTCTCTCATAAAAGACGCCTCTCCTTGCCATGAAGACAACATTGTCACTCGGTTTGTAGAAGAGATAACCAAAGGATTTCTGTGGGTAGCCGATGAAAATACACCGCTCACTTCGAGGTTCGAGCTTGTCGTGAGTCTCGCCACTCACGAAAGCTTCGCAACCCCAAATCTTGATGTGGTCTAAAGTGGGAACTTTCCCAGTCCACATCTCGTGAGGTGTTTTGGCAACCTTTTTGGTAGGGACTAGATTAAGGATATGGGTGGCAGTCTCCAAGGCATACCCCAAGAATGAGATTGGTAATGAAGCTCGATTCATTATGTTACGAACCATGTCCAACAAGGTTCAATTGCGCCTCTCAGCCACATTATTCAGCTGTGGTGTCCTAGGAGGTGTCAGTTGTGAAACAATTCCATATTCCTTAAGATAGTCAGCGAACTCGATACTAAGATACTTACCACCCCGATCGGATCGGAGCATCTTTATCGTCCTGCCTAACTGATTCTCCACTTCTTTTTTAAAATATTTGAATTTGTTGAAGGTTTCTAACTTATGCTTTTTTAAGTAGACATAACCATATCTACTGTAATCATCACTAAAAGTCACATAGAAGCGGTTAGCTTCCCTGGTGGCGGTTCTGAAGGGCCCACACACATCGATGTGTATGAGATCCAACAAACCTTCACCCTTAGCACAAGTACCAGTGAAGGGTGACTTAGTCATTTTTCCAAGTAAAAAAGATTCGCAACTATCATCTGACTTTAAGTCAAATGACTCCAAGACTCCAGCCTTTTGGAGTTGACCTATGCACTTCTTGTTGACATGTCCAAGACGACATTGTTTCCTAAGTTGTCTACAACCAACATTGTTTCATATACACCATCACAAGGTAATGGTTTAAAATAAAAAACACCATTATATAAAGCATTAATACCACCACATTCATTATCAAATGAAAAAGTAACTCCTTGTTTGTACAAACCATGAAAGGAAATAATATTTCTCGCCATTTCAAACGAGTAACAACATTTATTCAAATCTAATATTAACCGACTACCAAGCAATAAAGAGTAAACTTCAATATTGGTGACAGGTAAAGCTATCCTATTCCCCATGATCAAGTTTATCTTCCTGTGTTCCACGTCCTCACTTCTTTTTAGCCCCTGAAAATCAAAAAAAATGTGAATTCCACACCCTGTATCAAGGACCCAAGAATTAGTATGTGGGGAGTTATTAGACAATATAGTGTAAATATCTGCATGGGTGGGTTTAACTTTCCCCTCCTTAACACCCTGCAAGTACTTGGGGCAGCTTCGCTTCCAGTGCCCCTTTTCCTGACAGTACAAGCATTGTGCATCCTTCGGGTTGGAAGAGGGAGTGGTAGAACCACCTTTGGTTCCACTTGAAGAGGAGATATCAAGAGACTTTCCCTTGGTACCCTTCGAAGGGGTTTTCCTCTTCTTCCCTTTACCTTGCCCGATTGCCAGGACAGGAGCGGTAGTAGGAGTAGGAACAACATTCTTACCTTTGAGACTACTTTCAGCAGTCCTCAAAAGTCCTTGAAGTTTGCTAAGCGTGACTTCCTCTTTGTTCATATCATAAGTAATACGAAACTGATCATAACAAAAGGGTAAGGAGTGTAGAATAATGTCTATTGCTAACTCCTCATCAAAGTTAACATTCAAATTAAGCAACCGGTCCACAAATCTTTGCATTTTCTGCAGGTTGCACGTGATAGACTCTCCTGATGGGTTTGACCCATAAGAACATTCCTATGTGCACATGCAAACCCTAATGCTTGGATCTAGGTTTCTCTAATGAACATGCTTTACATCCAAGACTTGCAAACCCTAGATCTTTGGTGTACAATTCGAAATTGACAATGCAAAAGAGATCTAGATGATTACTTCTTCTTGAAAGCTTGAACCTTGGTATCCTTGGAGCTTAGAGTCATAGTTGTCAATCCTCTAATGGCTTACAAACACCAAGAAGTAAGAGGATTATTTGGAGAGAGGTTGTAGGTACAAAATCGGCTCTAGGAACTCTTTGGGGTTTCTGGTATCCGATTTTTGTAGCCCCTGGGTCCTTTAAATACTTGAGCTGTTAGGGTTATAGCTTGAAATCCTAATTAGATTACTTAGGCCTTAAGCAGTCCAAGGATCCTTCTAGATTAGGGTTTGGATGATTTCAAGGAGTCCATCCACCTTAATTTCATCCACCCTATGATCCACAAGGATCCACAACCTAAAACCAACTATCACACAATTGACAGTTCTAGTCCCCTTTATTTAATAAATCTCTTTTAGCCACATAATTAATTCTTAATTAATTACTGTCTAATATTAATTAAACTATATGATTTCTCCTTTAATGTGTTAATAAATCATAATAACCTCTTTATTTATAAATCACCCTATCATGTTGCTCTGGTGAAGGCAACCCAAAAGGACCATGCACAACCGGGTCAAGTACTTACCAAATATAGTTACGGGTTTAGACACTAATCCAACAGTATCCCACTTGGATAGGTCTAGTAACTATAATGTAAGCATATTCCGATTAGCAATCATAGCTCTCAAAGACGCTATCAAACTCTGATCTTATCAGTAACTTGTCCTTTAGACAAGGGATCGTATAGCCCTCTTTTCTAGATATTGTGTGGACAGTTGTATGGAACATAATCATACTCATTGTCCAGCAGTTTGTTTCTCGATCTCTAATTCATTTGACAGATAACTTAATTGAACACATCAATTCAGTCCTGACCGGGCCCGGCACATAAGTCAAACTAAATCATCGAGGGGCCCTGATATTGCTTTTACCCTCTTATGATAAAAGGAACAGATAAACTTCGACTTATATGAATTTACTATTCACTAATCAAATTATACTCAACAATGCTTTTTATGACATCAAGTGTGACATCCCCTAATTTCTCGGCCAGAAAAGACCGATTTAATTAATGCTTGTTAAAATAAAATCAGAGAAATCTTTTTAAAAGATGCTGCGGAATTGGTCCCCAAACAACATATGATAAAAGTTTATCAAAATCCTTCATTAAGAAGGTATATATTTTCCATATATATCAAAACCTCGGGATGTCATGTTCCGATACAGATCAAAAGCATAAACAAGACATTATAAGCCTTTTAACAGTTATTTACAACTACTGGCCTATAATCCAAAAATCTCTCGTCGTCCTCCGACTATGCTCGGGGTCCACTACCTGTAATCATAAAAACTGAGTGGGTCGGGCTTGGGATCCTAGTGAGCATATAGGGTTTTCAACCCACAATAATATACTTATTAAGTTCACCAATCAACAATAACCCTGATTACCCATTTCCGTTGTCCTCATTTTACGTCCCTAAACACCTATCACAAGGGACCTAGCCTAAGGATTATCATCAGGATGGACACTACTGCTAAGGGGTTTCCTCAGCCATACATGTCCTTAAGGCAACCATGAGGGGGATGGAGTACGCCAATGAACATTTAATTCATCAACACCTACAAGTTGCGAACCTGCTAGTGTTCCACTGGACTTTCTAGAAAGTCTGTGGTCGTCATCTATACTCCGCTAGATGACTACAACAACAACAACAACATCGAGGCCTCTCACCTTTTTAACACACATCAACTATTTCATCTACCCATGTTCTACCCAACATACTTTGTAGATAAAAAGCATATACAGTTTATAACTTGTATAAAACATCAATTCAACAGTCACCTCAAATAAACAATTAACATATTTACACATAACACGTATTTCAAGGTAAATACTTCATATCTATGTGTAAATTGAAAGTAACTACACACTCACATATTTTGATGAAAATCAGGCAGTAATTCGTTTCCTAAAACGATCGTTTCTAATAAAACCGGGAGATTTATTGAGAAACCGGGCTCTGCAAAAGTCGGGCTTTGAAACCGAAAAGATAAATTTTCCGGGATTCACGGGCACTTCATGGAGTATTCCGGGCTTTACAATCGATATCGGGGCTTCGCGGATGGTTAAGGTGAAGAAAATATGAAGAAAGGGGCTAATTATGGCAATTTCTTAAAAATATCCGAGAAGGCTCGCAACCTTCTATTTATAGGGTGAAGCTTCTGATCGGATGGTCAGGAGGAAACCACGCCTCGCAGATCCGAGGGCTCGCAGGGAAGGCTCGCACGAGGGCTGCGCGTGCGAAGGGGTTGCTGGCAGTCTGTGATTGGACCGAGGTTTAGGGTCCGAAGTAGGGGGGTTCGTGGCATGCTACGAGGGTTCGGACATGTGCTAAGAGGGTACGTGTCGCACCGCTATTGGACCACATCGGATTAGGCCATGTGCTCGGATGAATCAGCAGCTCGGATGACTCAGCAGGACACGTGGCACTTTTTCAGCGAGGGTGTCGTGGCATTTCGTGACTATGCGAATTTTCTCGATTTTCGTGCCAAAACTTCTAAAATCCATAACTTTCGCATACGAGCTCCATTTTTGACGTTCTTTATATGCACGCATAGCTAAAATTACGCTCTACAACTTCCGTTTAGATTCGTCGGCTAATTTTGACTTTAAATTTTATATTATTATTTTTAACAGACCGGGACAGGAAATCCGTTAAAAATTCATAACTTCTTCATACGACGTCCGTTTTCGTCAGACTTTTTACCGTTGTGCTCCTAATGATGAGACCTTCAATTCTCGTTTAGGTTGTGTCGGGTAAAAATCGCTCGATCTAAAATTCGAGTTTTTAGCTGTCTACAGCTAAGCTGAAACTTCGAAAAATCATAACTTCCTCATACAAAGTCAGAATTGAGCGTTCTTTTTATCGAACTTCTTGGTTTAACGAATACTACGACTTTTGTTTAGATTACTAAGGCTAAAAAGTAGTTTATCGAAAACTCACTTTTTACAACATTCAGCACGGTGCCGGTTTTGTCACGAAACTTCGACAAGTCATAACTTCTTCGATATAACTGGGATTTTGGTATTCTTTATATCCCCGAAATCCTTGTTTCGACCACTACAACTTTATGTAAAGATATCGGGCTTATCTTACACTTTAATTTTGGCACTTATTTTTATTCTTAATTAATTAAGCCCTAATAATTAAGCATAAAACACATAATTCACATAATATTCTCATAATCCCTTTTCATTTCTTTAAAATGAGTTACAAAGGTTAACCTAGACTATCAACTCTGATAAGATAAAAATTAACTCGAAGATCGATTAGATCTTTATAACAGGTAGTATGAAGAACATAGACAATAAACAAGACAAAGTTGAATCACAATATGTCGAATGATTGATTCAAACAATCCTCAGCAGAGCTCGACTAAGAACTTCCGCTGTAGAGGATTTAGGGTTACAAGAACGATAATGAAACTTCTGAATAATGCTCTGATCTATCGTAACTATCGTTTCTAATCGTTAACCTAATATGCATGCAAGCACATATATTTATACTAAACCCTATCAAGCTCTCGGTTGGACAGGCCCAAACCGGAGTTACAAAACTGGACTAACTAGCGAGCCCAATCGAAGCAATACATAACAAAACATGACCCACCAATCTCCCCCTTTGCGTCAAATTGGAGCGAGACTACTTCTTCATCTTGCTTGGTCCAGTAGCGGGAACTTTCTTCTTTACAGTATCAAACAAACATGAGATAAGCACAAGGATCGTCTGTCTGAACCGAATGTACCATTGTATCATGTCGTCAAAGTACTTGATATCATCCGCTGTGTTTTGCTTGCATCTGTGGATGATCACCAACACATGCTCTAGGCAAGCAGTGGTGTACAGATGTTTATCAGCTAAGGCAAAAAGACATTTATGTCCTTCATTCCTAGTGAACATGACTGAATTCCGCCTCGAGTCAATCTTGCCCATCTGTATTTGGTTCAGATCACTGGCCGAGCCAACATGAGATATTATTGGTTTCTTCTTGAAGACGCTTGCTATCTCCTGATCCGTCAGTGCAACTTCCATGATGTAGCACACCAGCATCCTCTTGAGATGGTCGATGATCGGACCATATTCAGCTTCGCTGGTCAGAAGGATGTTGTGTAGGATAGTCCAATCATGGGGATTGAGGTTTGGAAGATCTGCTAAAGAAATGGCATGTTCGGTTTTGGCAGATCCCCGAAGCACCTTGAACCGAACGTTAATGAATTTCCCTTCAGTGTACGGTTTCAAGACCCGAACGTTGATAATCTTCTGAGCACTCCAAGTTTGATATTGGGGTTGAGCATCTTTCAGATAAAAATCAATCAAGTCCCGATCAAACTGTGGATGAGGATGAGGGAACTCTGCAACGTTGGAGAAGGCGTGAAAGATGAACGCCTTTCGGGTCAGTAGCATGTCGAACTGAGAGTCGACAGTATTGGAACAATCAAAAGAAATTATGGGTTCCAGCCACAAGATGCTCGGAGTGTCTATGGCTTCCTTTATCATCTTCTCAAGAGTCCAAGCAGGAAAAAGAGTTTTCCTACTCTCAACAAGGTCGTGGGCTTCCTTCTGTTTTCGTTCAGCTTCTTCAGCCTCTTTTTCCACACGAGCACTATCATCAGCCTCATTGCGTCGACTTCTATGCTTCAACAAGTCGGCAATGGTTTCTTTGTCTTCTTCCTTTTCTCCCCCTTGTTTCGGAATGGACACGAAATCGGGTAGCGCTTCAATTTTGCTTAATAGGTCAAGGGTAGGAGCAAGCTTCTCTGCAAGGGTACGCCTCACAGAATGGTTAAGGATAGGATCATGTGCTTCGAGGATGTTTGAGACTGCTGAGTGGACATCCGAAACACACGTTTTTATGACCTCCCGTTCGGACCGAAGAGAGTCAATCGCCTGTTGAGAATGGGAGAGTTGAGCACTCTTGACCTTTAGGGCAGTGGTCTTCTTTGCTAAAACATCCATCAACGAGTTCTCAGCAGCCAAATCTTCTTGGAGCTTTGAGAGACGCTCGTCAATAGTAGCACGGAATGCTCAGTTGTCGTCTGAGAGCATTTGACGAAATGAAGCGAAGGACTTCAACTCAGTGGAGACAGACGTGGCCAACTGTTGAACAATTGGTTCCAACGTAGTCTTAGTGGCATTTGCACTCTCCTGTAAAGACTTTAACAGGGCAGAGGCATGAGAAAATAGTTTATCGACTTTTTCGGTCGCAGCCTGACAGGCTTTTGTTGAGGCATCAATGGCGGAGGTTGCAGAAGCGAGAGAATCTTGCTGAGCCTTTGAGAAAGCATCAACAATCTTCTGAACAGCAGCTTCATAAAGGGATGATTGAGACATGGAAGAGGAGGCAATGAGCAAGTCAACCTTGTCATGGAGCTCCTTGAGATGTTTCTTTGTTACCGGAGCGTCATCATCATCATCGCTCTGCACTTGAAACGGACTATAGTAGACTGAGTCAAACGTCATATTTTCCCCGCCAAGGAATGTGTCGTCTCCCTCAGAGGCATGACCGGGAGATGGTGGTGGTGGAGAAGTAGGTGGTACAGTAGTATGGGTAGGTTCGGGTTGGGTTGTTTCGGGTGTAGGTGTGGGGGTAGGTTCAGTTACTTTTGGGGTTTCAGTTGTGTTTGTGGTTTCGGGTGCTGGTGTAGGTTTGGGTGCATCAGTATGAACCCCCGTATCAGATACGTTGGCTCTAACATCTGCAGTGGATGTTGTGGTTGCTTCGGTGAATATTGGTGGTGGCATTGGGATTGAAGTGTTTGGAATGTGTGTAAAGGGGTTTATGGTGGGAATGGAAGTAGGAATAGTTTTAGGAGGATAGGGAATTGGAGAAGGTGGGATTTGAATCTCAGGGGTAGGAGATATGGGTGGTGTGTTGCCTCGTGGAGAGTCGTCAGAATCCGAACTCTCACCCTCAGACTCGCTGGAGGAGGAAGCGATAATCAGCCTTCTCCTGGGTTGAGTTTTTCGCCTCTTTTGCTGCGGAGACTGAGCAGCCTTTGTGGGTTTCCTCTTCTTAGGAGACGGGCCTTTAGCCCCTTTCGCCACCTGTTTCCCTTTATCAGGCTTCTTGCCTCTTGGAGCAGGCTTGCCGGCTTCATGAATCGACTTCAACATCTCCGGTGTGAGATCCCTCGGACCAGAACGCTTAAATTCTTTGTAAGTTCTGATAATCCGGCTATCAGCGGGAACATCTCCATACATGGTTTCCGGAATTGAACCGTTGAATGGAAACTTGGAAGCATCTGAGACGATGATCTTCGTGGTATGAAATGTACCAATCGAAGACATCGGAGCACCAACAAAAACGGGGACGTTGTACTTGTCCATCACCCATTTCGTAACCAAAGTCCAGAACCGTGCGTAAGAAATTTCAAAATGTCTGGATGTAGAGGAGAGACTCTGGATGAGTTGTTGCCACAGAACAGACCCATAATCCATGTTGATGCCATTGTAGACACCATACATTATTGACAGAAATAACCGACTGGCCCCGTCAGATCCCGAGCTTCTTTCAGATAACCCTTTGAATAGCACAGTGAACATCCCGTTCCACGGTGGCGGCAGGCATGACTTCTTGAACTTCGCGACTGAAGAAAGCACCTCCGTATAACCCATATTGTAAAACATGTTGAATAAATGCCCCATTGGAACCGTTTCTGGGTTAATCCTCGAGGAATCAGGTTCAACCCTAACAACGAGCAAAATCTTTGCTTTGAAATCGAGGCCTTGTGCTGAAGAATATCAAAGAATATTCTGTCAACGACCTTGTCGTAGTGAGCAGTCGCAAAGATCTGCGACAAGAACTCCATCGGAACGGATTCATCTCTTGTAAGTGCAGGAGCAATCGGCGAAAACTTCAAACACTCGATAATGGGGAACATGTAGGAATCTTAAGCATGAGGGGTTAAATCGATGATTAGGCATTGTTGTAGGCGAATAGGCAGTATGTGGGATGTGGCATGAACAGAGGATGAATCTGCCATTGTTTGAGGAAAGTGAAGAAGATGATGAACAATTAAGGTTCAGGGATTTCTTGCACTCTGGGAATTTTAGTTGTAGTAAAGAGGTAAACGGTGTAGGATGTTGCCTTTTATACTGAGGGGTAAGGAGAGAGAAAGATCTTCCCAAATCTTCTATCGAAAAACGAAGAGTTTTCCGGAGTTGACTCATGCGTGACAGTTAAGGTAGCCGATGATCACGCATGAGAGAGAGTGTCAGACCCCGAAGAACACACCTCCCATCAAACGCCGTTTAGATATGAAGCGTTTCAGATTCACACGCGCCCCTTCTGCGCCATTTGGAGATGCGACGGTTCCAATTCGCACGCGTTCCCTTTTGCGCCGTTTGAAATCAAATCGATTAGACTCCCGCCTGAGTCAGCAACTCTTCATCTTATCCCTTTAAATTGTAACGACATCTTTTTGAAAAATACCGACACGTTGATTAAAATCAACCACGGCCTTTAATCGACTGCCAATCCAAGTAAAATGCCTTGTAATTATTAGAACCTGAATTTTGGAAAATCAAAGATTTTCGTGCTTAGGGTGTCAAAGAAAAGAAATAAAGAAACTTTTTGGTGACAAATGTGATGTCAATAAAGACACGAAACAGATGATCCCGGGCACGAATCTCTTCCTTCAAAGTAAAGAGAGACCTTAAAGTGTTAGTGTGGTTTCCCATTGAATAACGATCAAACACTTATTAATAAGTGTTGAAAGGCATCTTTTAATTAGGCTTCTTAAGGTGGCTTTTGTTTTGATCCAACAGTCCTAATCTTGAAATAAGATAGAAAGTGAACAAAGTACTTGTGAGACCAGTGTAGTCTGTTGAACAAGTAGGTTGGGAATAATTTAAACTGGCTGGGAAATATAAAATCTCAACAAAAATTAAAAACTGGATCCCAAGGGAAGAAATGTTATGGTGTTTAACAATGTCATAGGAATCACACAAAAGAAAATTTTGTGATTTCATGAAGATTCATCCGTCAATTCATTAGTGAAAACTAGAGCAAATTAATTGTTCACCGTCAATTCAGATTGGGTGTTGAATTTTGGGTTTCACTCAGCTCGTAGTGGCACGAAACTAAGATCATGAACGCAGTTATTGGGTAACCATAAACCTCAGTGGTAATTTCTGAGAGTCTCAAGGGTTACGTTTGTGAACTGAGTGGGATGTAGAAATGTAATGTAGATGGTGTAAGAAAGCAAAGTACCTCTGCTGTGAAAGATAGGACTAAGCAGAAAACTCTTATCTCTTGTGAGAAGAGAGTTAGGTAGCTCACGATTAGAATAAATGTGTAAGCCTAATTGGGAAGACAAGGTTTGTATATACCAAGTCATTAAGGCTATTATTCAGAATCAAATGAGGCTTTGGACACATACAACAGCATGCTTCTACGGACACTTAACTAATTCAACAATTTCCCCATAAACAAACACACAAATAAAATTAAAGACAAAAAGAAATAAAGAACAAAATATTTTGGAGTTTTTGAAATTAAATATTAAGAAAAATATTTTTGTAATTTTTGATAAATAATAAAGAAAAATAAAATAGAAAAAATAAAATAAAATAAAAACATAAAGAAAAATAAGACTGAGAAAGAAAATAAAAAGTTAAAAAAAAAAAACTTTGGAACCGAACCCGAGCGTTCGGTCTATTTCGGTTTTAAAAAAACTTTGAGAAACCGAACCCGAGCGTTCGGTCTATTTCGGTTTTGAAAAACTTTGAGAAACCGAACCCGAGCGTTCGGTCTATTTCGGTTGTGAAAAACTTAGGAACCAAACCCGAACATTCGGTTTATTTCGGTTACCAAAGAAAATGAATTTTCAAAGAGATAATACTTTTAACAATAAAAGAAATGTAATAGGAACAATTATACATGAAATTTACAACCAAGAAAACCACCTTTGATTGATGAGTGAAATGCAGATTATCAAACCGAACCCGAGCGTTCGGTTCATTTCGGTACATGAGTACAAGAACCGAACCCGAACGTTCGGTCTATTTCGCTTCTTACTTTTGAGTTTGAGAGGTGATTTGTGGTATTGACTCTGATTCCATCATGCCTAGCCCTTGTAGAATTTTGTTGAACGACGCTTCAGGAAGGGATTTGGTGAAGACGTCAGCCAGTTGATCAGTGGTTCTAACGAAATGAATTTCAACGTTCCCATCTTCCACATGATCTTTAATGAAGTGATACCTCAGTGCTATGTGCTTAGTATTTGAGTGTTGCACTGGGTTATGACAGATCCTAATTGCACTTTCTGAGTCACAATATAGTGGGATCTTTTTCATATTGAGTCCATAATCCCGGAGTTGACTTTGGATCCAAATTACTTGAGAAGTGCAGGAGGCAGCTGCAATGTATTCTGCTTCAGCTGTAGACAAAGACACACACGTTTGTTTCTTTGATTGCCAGCTAACCAACTTCCCGTCAAGGAATTGGCATCCTCCAGTGGTGCTTTTCCTGTCTAGTCCATAACCTCCAAGGTTTGCATCTGAGTAGGCTTGAACGAAGAAGCCCGAGTTGGATGGATACCATAGACCTATAGAGGTAGTTCGCTTGAGATAACAGAGTATGTTCTTCACTGCAAGCATATGAGGCTCACATGGATTCGCCTGAAATCTAGCACAATAACAAACAGAGAACATGATATCAGGCCTGCTAGCAGTAAGATACATCAGTGAACCGATCATCTGGCGATATAGCGTAATATCAACTGCTGGCTTATCCAAGGATGGAGTAAGCTTGGTGTCGAACGCCATTGGAACTTTAACCTTGGAATCTCCCATCATGCCAAATTTTGCAAGGAGAGTCTTTGTGTAAGCTTCCTGATTAATAAAGATGCCTTCGGGTCCCTGTCTAATATTTAAACCAAGGAAAAAGTTAATTGGACCCATTGAGCTCATTTCAAATTTAGTCTCCATCAACTTTCTGAATTTAGCCGTTAAGCTAGGATTCGTTGAGCCAAAGATGATATCATCGACGTAAATTTAAACAATCATAAGGTGGTTACCTTCCTTCTTACGAAAGAAGGTTGGGTCAACCAAACCTTGTTTGAATTTGGACATCTTTAAAAACTTTGTTAGCGTTTCATACCAGGCTCTCGGAGCTTGTTTCAGTCCATATACGGCTTTGTCCAAAATATAACAATGATTAGGGTACCTTTCATTTACGAATCCAGGAGGTTGCTCTACGTACACTGTTTCTTCAAGTTCTCCATTTAGAAATGCACACTTGACATCCATTTGGTAGAATTCAAAGTTTTTTTGTGCAGCATAGGCAAGAAATATTCTAACGGATTCCAGTCTAGCTACAGGAGCAAACGTTTCTTCATAGTCAATTCCTTCCTCCTGACAATATCCTTTCACTACCAGACGTGCTTTGTTTCATATCACGTTCCCTTCCTTGTACATTTTGTTTCTGAATACCCATTTGAGACCAACAACTGATGCATCTTGAGGAGTTGGTGTTGGATTAATGTCTAAGTCCATAACTATAATTGGTAAGATTTGACCCGACCCGACATGGTCCATTTGGGTTGCATACCATCATGCACTTGGATAGACTATAATGAGAGAAATAAGACACTTATGGTTATTAATATATTATAAGTTCTAGTATATTAATAATAAGAATAATAAGATTATTTAATTAGTATTGATCAAGAATTAATCTAGGATTAATTAAGTGATCAAAAGAAGACTAATTAAATATATGGGTTGATTGTGTAAATCATCCATACTTGTATAGTGGGCTAATGCTCCATGGATAATCAAGTTGGGCTAAAACCCATAGGATGGTCCATGGATGCTCCATGGTGTATTTGAACCCATGGATCCAAGGAAATGGAAAGTCATGACAATTAGGGTTTGCCCTAATTGTAACACTATATAAAGATATTATTCTTGGCAAAATCGGCACTAGTATTATTCTAGAGAGGGCTAGCCGATTTCATGAGTTGTAGAATTTTATCAAGTTATTCTAAGTGTTTTGGTGATTGTGATTCCATTTGAGGTGTCACACTTGGGGCACTAGGCACTCAAGCTTCATGAAGACTTTCTACATCAAGAGGTATGTATTCTATCTTGTTACATTCATTGTTTTGTATGCTAGATTAGGATAATACCTTGGAAGTTCTTATTTGCATGTATAATAGAGAAAACATAGATCCAAGGTATTTAGGGTTGCATGTACACTTAGGAGTGTTAGAATGCTCAAAACCCAACAGTGGTATCAGAGCCAGGTTTGTTTTCTTGTTATACTTGCAAAAGAAGCTGGAAAATCGAGTTTTGATGCTGTCTGCCCAGCAGACTCGCCGAGTCCAAGGCAAAAAAGCATCCAACTCGGCGAGTTGGTTCATGCACTCGACGAGTTGGACCCCCAGACAGCATAAACTCGACTTTTTTGGCTAGAAATGGACTAGGAACATTACCCTAAGTTGTTTTTCAACTTATAAACTTGTTTTTGATGTGGTAATGTTCATGCTAATCCATTTTCAAAGATAATTGTCAATAGATTCATGTTTTGGATTAGTTTAAGGTTTAGACTAATTACATGAAAAAGTTTGATTTGAATTATCTTGTTCTTATGAGTTGCTTAGATTAATAGAAAAGTTAATTGAAATAGTTGTTTTCAATCCATTTTAATCTAAGAGTTGAGTATAAAATGTGTTTGTGTAACTTGTCCTCAAGTTACATGAAGAGTCACATTAAAGACTCATAAAATTCATAAAAGTTGGCAATGGTTACAAAATGAAGAGTCTTGTGTCATTGAATAATTTTTTATGACTCCATAACTTGTCCTCAAGTTATGGAAGTTCAAGAGTCACTTCATTAAAGGAAAATATGTAACCATAATTAAATCCATAAGTTATAAAATAAAGAAAAAATTAGTTCTTTTATTAGTTTAAAGTCTTCCATAACTTGTCCTCAAGTTATGGAACTTGAAGAGTTTTTGGATTAAAACTACTTTAAACACATAAGTTATGGAATTAATTAGTTTTGAATAGTTTCAAAACTTGCCCTCAAGTTTTGGAATTTGAAAAAGTTTTCAAGTATGAATACTTTAATTCCAAGTTAGCCCTTAGAATTTTAAAAGTTAAAATTCAACCCTTATACTTTATAATATTATAAGTTAATAATATATATATATGTATAAGAGTAAAGTCAGTCTTACCGCTAGTACGCCTCATTCACGAAGTCGGTCTATAAGGTGGGTATAAGGTTGTTGCCTATAAAATGGCAACTTAATGGGTGTCCACTCTCACCCACCGCTTGCTTGACTGGTGGAGGGTCGTTAGCCGAACAGGTTTGACAGGACTAGAATTCTCCCTTCATTAAAATTATTAATGATAAATACTAAGTAACTAAACTCTTAATAATACCCAATCTTAGTTACTTAGGAAAAATGTGAATAAGGTGCTAATCCATGAAATTACACTTTGCACTTTGTCTAAGTCGTTAGTGGAGCGTGTGTGGTTAACCGGCACACTAACTTGGACTTAACAAGGTAGGTAAAGGGTGACTTAATATTTATCATAGTATCGATGGAGCGTGTGTGGTTAACCGGCACATCGATTGAGGGGTAATTTATTAAGGGTACCAAGTGATTTGCATGGTTACTTCACACCTTGTTTTGTGATCCTCGGCATCCCAATCACAAAACCTGAAGGGCACACTCGAGATTGAAACATGCCATTGAACAGTTCAATGAATCTCAAAGATCTAGGAGTTTCAAATCCAATTAAAACCTAATAATACATTTCGTTTATCTTGGTGGAAATTGGTGAATCGTCATTCACCTACCTTCAAATATTTTATAGCTTGGATTACGGCATACCTCTTCTAAGTTATAAAATAGTTTGTTGGGTCCTAGCCTTAATATTTCATATTGGGTGTCATATTAAGGACTTTAAATCAACTATCTTGAATATCTCCCAAAAGATGTTTGTAATAGACACCTATGATCTTCCCAAATCTCTTGAAACAAGGTTTCCTAAATGAAGATGATGTCCTTTGGAAATCATACTTCTTTCACCTCCTCCAATTATTCTCCCCAACCCACAAGTTCTTGAAAAGTTTAAGGTCACTCAAGCCCTATTGGCAAGGCAAGGTCTAGGTGTGATCACATCTTGGAGATGTAGTCACATATTGACAAGCCGGGAGAGTTGGGTGTCAAAGTCTTGAGAAAGTTGGTGGTTCAACTACTTTCTAAGTCACATAGTGAGTTCTTTTGGAACACCTATGAAACAGACTATGACAAGACCTTTAATGATCTTATCTATTTGTTAAGATCAACTTCCTAAAACTTTATGGACATTGACAATAGTGACACAGGAAATCCGAAAAGCATTCTCTTCCCAATGGAAAGGGATCGGCCATAGTCAACTCGGTTGACCAAATGGTAAAGAGAAAAGCTAAGTCTGTGATAGTCCTGTGCACCTTTATCAAAGGGTCCATACGTTTATATTGCCAAAGAAAGGGGCATTGGTTGCGAAGCTGCCAAATTTACCTAAGGATGTTAAAGTCAATGAGTTTGACTCTACTTCATGTAAAGTCCACTATCTAACTCTGTTAAGTTTCTATTCTGAGATTCTTGCTACATGATGTGACTAGGTCACATGGTGATGTTTTAAGAATCAAAGAAAAGTGAAGAAACTTAAAGTAAGAATATGCTGAATCTGATGGCGTAGATGGATTTCTATTGCGTAGTTTGAAGATCGGATTCTTGAGCTACTTCTTAGGAGTTATGAGATATTGCTTAGGAATAGATAACAACAAGTTTTCATATGGATTGTAAGGATATGTTTTTCCGCAAAGTTCTAAAATAAAAGGAAAATTTTTGATTTTATTTATTTTAAAATATACTTACAATGGCATTTGAGGAAAAATTGTTGCTTATGTGATTCCATTAAGAGCAACAGTGGGAATATGAAGTTGATTCTTTCATTTGTGGTAATGTCTAGATTTACCAAATAAGGAAAGATTCTCATCACCCAAGTTTCAATTGGACCGGAACTTGGAATCATGCAAGTTGTATAGCATGATGAATGAGAACCTTCAAGTATTGGAAAATTAAGACTAATTACTTGGTCACATGGATGTGTGAGTCAAGTAAAGGACTAAGGGATCGAGTACACATTCTTGTGCACTGATTAAGTCCACCACAAAAGTTTGATAAGACTATTCGTCATAGTTTACTAAAGCTCAGTAAATATGATTATACTTACATGCTTAAGTATAACTCTGAGACATTGGAAAAGGTTCCAATGTATGGCAGAGCGAATAAGAAGAATCAAAATGGCAGAAGGATAAAAGTTTCTCAAATCTGAAAAGATGGGAGAGTACTTTAGTATCAGTTTTGTGATCATCTTAATGATTAAGAAACCATAGCACAATTAGTTCTCTAAGGAAATGACTAAGAAGAGGAACTTGAATTGTTGAAATGGTTAAATCAAGAAGATGAGTCATACTTCGTTCCAATACAAGTCTTAGAGTGATACTCCAAGATTGTCATTTGAGTGACATGTCTTAAAGAAGGTTTAAAACACTTGTCAAATGTAAGAGTAAAAGTTTGCTACTCTTGTACATTTGAAATTGGTAAGTTGTGATGTTTTGGATAAAACAAAGACCAACTAAGGCCAATTGTGTGAAGTGTTTGTCTTGATTAGAATCCGCACTATATCTTGGATGTTTGACAAGGGAGTCTTATATGTCAAGAGGACAGTGGGAGTCTTAAAGGTCTTGAAAGTCTCAAGAACTAATCAAGAATAGAACCTGAAGTTCTTCACTAGCACACGACTTGAGGTTTATAACCTATCGTGTTGACATATCTGTGCCCATTCCAATTAAAGTTGGCTTTGCATATGAGTTCTTAGAGTTCTCAGTTTGTTGCATAACAACTTGGAAGCAATGGCAGGCCCTTGAGCTGCCAGGTGGCAAGAAGTTAAGATTGAGTTCAATCCATATGGTTTTGGATTTGTCATTATCTTTGTCTTGTGATTATGGTTTGACAAATTCATATGGGTAGGAACCCATACACCATATAAATCTAAGTGTCATAAGGTTTCTCTCCGATTCATGAAAATGATGGTGAGGAAACGCTTTCACTAAGTAGATTTTACGTAGATATCAATTGTGTTATTTGCATTTTCAAAAGTCGTTAGTGGAGCGCGTGTGGTTAACCGGCACACTAACATGGACTTGTGAGAAATGGCAAATGCCTAAGAAATTGAGACTATGATTACGGTATCCCTTTTCATGGTTCTTGAAATTGCTTAGACACACAGGTGAGCTATCTACGGAAAGGGTGTATGAATCTAAATTTTAGACTGTCCAGCTGAACACTGAGTACATGTCAAAGCTAGTGGGAGCATAAGTGTTATGCTAATAATCATCATGTTAGTGGGAGCATGATAATTATGATAAGTATTGCAAGTTAGCAATGTTAATTATAGAAAACAAAAGTTTCAATTGGGAAAAAGTTGTTTTGCTATAATTAAGGGAGAGGAAATTATACTTCATCTCAAATCTATAAGCTTAGATCGTGAGGTTTTAATCATTTAGTCAAGGATATATATATGAATTTCATGCTGGAATGGCTCAACATAAGGAAATTCTGTATATGGGTCCATTATTTGTGTTCTAAAATTCGATTATGATTACGGCATCCCATTTGATAATCTAAATTATGAGAACTTGGCAAATTGAAATGGAAATATTATAGCAAAAGACTGGTTTAGTCTTTATGTGAGACATCATGAATCGTGTCCCATATGCTTCGGATATAGGATCGATTACATGTGCTATAATCATCCGTTCTAAAATTTTCCAAATGCCTGGGGCATTAAGAAGGGAAAAGGTTTAGAACTGGATATGACTAAAAGGATTAAACAATTGTCGAGGACAATCTAAGGTTTACCAAAGATTGGTTGCTCAAGGACAATTGGAAGTATAGTGATAATTCTGGAAGGACCATATTGACATAGTCTGTAAGGAGGCAACTCTTGTTCAGAAGTGATAGTCAAAATGGAATCTGGAAATGTTTCAAAGTTAGAATTTTCAATCTGTTTAAGATTAGGAAACTTAATGCAAGAAGGATGTTTCCAAGGAGTTGATCTCCTTTGGAATACTCTGTAATGGTTGTTGTCAAGTCTTTATGACTTTGTACATAATCATTACAAGAGGATCAATGCATATAAGTTTAGAATCTAACAGATTTCAGTAAATGGCATGAATTTGGAATTCTTGCATTTGCAGTAAGGATTTGGGAGTGTGAAAAGAGAATCATTGAAGTTATGTTCAATGGATCTAGTTCACAAAGTAAAGATCATAGACAAACATAGTATGCATACTTAGTGTGTGGCATGACTACTGTTTTGAAAAAAAACATAGTGTACATGCTTGGAGCATGGGACAACTATTGTTTTAAATTCAAGAATAAAGTTGATAGCTGAAACAGTATACAATGAATAATGTGTAATCATATGGTGATAAATAAAAGGTGTTTATTTATGTTCATAGGTTTTGATACCATATTGGATTCAATTATTATTGTGTTTCACTTTGCATGTTTTGACTTCCCAAATAAACTGGGTTATTCTTCCGGAATGACTAAGTTATTCAAACCATCCACATTCGGTCATATGTTGGAAGTAGATATGAATTAAGACTGTCATGGGTTGGCTTGTAGAGGTCTAAGGTGTTGGACAAAGGGCTACAACACTCATGAGTGCTCATAAGTTCTGAGTATTGGATTCAACCCGCGCTCATTGGAATCACTTCATGGATTTTATCATGAGTGATCATGAGACGATAATATCTTATATTCTTCAAACCTAGAGATATGAGTTGTTACTATCAGTTGGTTGTACATTGATTGCACGAAAAATGCATTTGGTAACTCGGTGCTATAAAACGTGCCTTTGTGTATGATTCAACAAGTAGTAGAACAAGCCATATGAGTCGAAGTTTATCCATTCCTTTTACCTTCGGGATAAAAGCGATATCTGTGGGTCCCTCGATGATTTGATGATGACAAATGGAAGTGCTCGGCCGGGCCAGGACTGATTTGATTTGTTCAATTAGTCAGTCGTCATAAATCGCAAATCGGGAAACAACAAATGGACAGAGAGAATGATTATAATCCATGTCTCAGTCCATATGATATCTAGAATGGAGGAATATATGATCCCTTATCTAATGGACAAGTCATTGACAAAGGTCAGAGTTCGACAGAAGCTTTTGAGAGCTACGATTGCCAGTTGGTTCCTGAAGTCATACGTAATAATAGTTTTAGACTTATCCAAGTGGGAGACTGTTGGATTAATGTCTAAGTCCATAACTATAATTGGTAAGATTTGACCCGACCCGGCATGGTCCATTTGGGTTGCATACCATCATGCACTTGGATAGACTATAATGAGAGAAATAAGACACTTATGGTTATTAATATATTATAAGTTCTAGTATATTAATAATAAGAATAATAAGATTATTTAATTAGTATTGATCAAGAATTAATCTAGGATTAATTAAGTGATCAAATGAAGACTAATTAAATATATGGGTTGATTGTGTAAATCATCCATACTTGTATAGTGGGCTAATGCTCCATGGATAATCAAGTTGGGCTAAAACCCATAGGATGGTCCATGGATGCTCCATGGTGTATTTGAACCCATGGATCCAAGGAAATGGAAAGTCATGACAATTAGGGTTTGCCCTAATTGTAACACTATATAAAGATATTATTCTTGGCAAAATCGGCACTAGTATTATTCTAGAGAGGGCTAGCCGATTTCATGAGTTGTAGAATTCTCTCAAGTTATTCTAAGTGTTTTGGTGATTGTGATTCCATTTGAGGTGTCACACTTGGGGCACTAGGCACTCAAGCTTCATGAAGACTTTCTACATCAAGAGGTATGTATTCTATCTTGTTACATTCATTGTTTTGTATGCTAGATTAGGATAATACCTTGGAAGTTCTTATTTGCATGTATAATAGAGAAAACATAGATCCAAGGTATTTAGGGTTGCATGTACACTTAGGAGTGTTAGAATGCTCAAAACCCAACAGTTGGAATGAGGCGCCAAACTTTGTTCCTTTCGAATTCATTCAGTTCGTATTGCATAGCTTGAACCCAATCGGAATGATCAAGAGAAGTGTTAACTATCTTTGGTTTAACTTTTGATACGAAGGAGTTAAACATACAGAATTCTACTTTTGAAAACAAAGAAGTTTGTTTTGCCTTAAGTTGTGATCGGGTCAGAACTTTTTCAGAAACATTACCAACAACCTGGGAGACAGGATGATCTCCGGTCCATTTGACGAGATGAGGGTAATTTGGATCAAAGGATGGATCCAATTCAGCGTTTACCATCCCTTCTAGTTCGGATTGAATTTCATCGTCATAAAGCATATCGGCATTCTCCCCCTCGACAGATAAGCTTTCAGGTATTTCTTGAGTATCTTGAGCTACAGAGGTTTCTGGTGGTGCTGAGCTTTCGGGTGTTGACACACCTTCGGGTGGTGAGGCACTTTCGGTTGGTGTGGCACTTTCGGTTGGTGTGGAACTTTCGGTTGGTGAAGTGCGTTCGGGAGCAGCTTGAGAACGGTTCTCCCCCTCAACATGTGAGCTCGGCTGTGATGACGAAGATGGATCCTCCCCCTCAACTGAAGCATTGTGCTGTGGAGGGTCGTCAGAACTTGATCCTCCTTCATTCATTCGCTTTGTAGCATCTTCGACAAGTTGCTTCAGATGATCTACCCTGTTGTCTGCTGCGCTGGCTTCCGAGAGAATAGCCTTCTCTGGTTCATCAAATAATTCGACGAACTTCTCAAAGAGGTTTGCAATCGAGGCTGTGACTTGGCCAGTTTGAGGAAAGATTTCTCCAGCTGTGTCTTCGTTGGCCTTTAGCTTTTTGACATAGCTATCATCAAAAGTCATGTAATAAGTCTCTTCTATTTTCCTCGAGCGTTTGTTTAATACCCTGTACGCTTTAGAAGTGAGAGAATAGCCCAAAAATATCCCTTCATCGGCTTTGACATCAAACTTGTTGCGGTGTTCTTTAGAATTGAAGATGAAGCACCGTGAACCGAACACATGGAAAAATTTGACATTTGGCTTCCTGTTGTTGATGATCTCATAAGGAGTGAGAGTGAATCGCTTATTGAGATATGACCTGTTCTGTGTAAAACAAGCAGCAGAAATAGCATCAGCCCAAAAATATAGAGGTAAAGAAGTGAAACTTAGCATGGTTCGGGCAACTTCACACAAAGATCGGTTTCGTCTTTCGACAATTCCGTTTTGTTGAGGTGTGTAGGGAGCTGAGAAGTTGTGACTAATTCCTTTTTCTGCCAAGAATTCTTCGAATTCTTTATTTTTGAACTCCAGCCCATTGTCGCTCCTGATGTTGCGAACGACTTTCTTCAGCTGTACTTCAACCTGCTTGATGAACATCTTTAGCTTGTGAGTCGCTTCAGATTTAAGCTTCAGAAAGAACACCCATGTAAAACGCGAAAAGTCATCAACAATAACAAGAATGTACTTGCTACCGCCAATGCTTTCGATAGATGATGGACCACACAAATCAATATGAAGTAACTCTAGTGGTTCAACAACTTTAGTGTTTATAATTGATGGATGACTTTGACGACTCTGCTTCCTTATTTCACATGCAGCACATAAGTGTTCTCTATCGTACTTGAGCAATGGAAGACCTCGAACATGACCTCCAGTGACAAGTTTGTTGATGTCCTTAAATTTGAGATGAGAGAGCCTTCGGTGCCACATCCAGCTTTCGTCAGATTGTGCTTTGGATAACAGGCAGATAGCTGGATTCCCTTTGATGGGTTTGAGGTTCAGGGGAAACATTTCACCTTTGCGCTCCGATTTGAGAATAACTCTTTTCGTCTTCTTCACAATTATTTCTGAGCCCTCATCGTCGAATGAAACCTTGAGACCGGTACCTCCAACAAGCTGAGATACACTGATGAGGTTATGTTGTAGTCCTTCCACGTATGCAACCTTCCTAATCGTGAAATCACCATTTGTAATCATTCCATAGCCTTTTATGGTGCCGTAGGAGTTGTTCCCGAACTTGACATTTCCACCGTTTGAAAGAGATCTATATTCCCTTAGCTCTTCCTTCCTTCCTGTCATGTGACGTGAGCAGCCACTGTCAATGTACCATTCTTCGTCAAACTGCTCGTCACTGATAACCTGCAAAAATTAAGCAGATTTAGGAACCCAAAGTTTCT
The DNA here is from genome assembly GCF_051521515.1 of Lactuca serriola. Lineage (NCBI taxonomy): Eukaryota > Viridiplantae > Streptophyta > Magnoliopsida > Asterales > Asteraceae > Lactuca > Lactuca serriola. Next base: position 65,188,056 of record NC_136413.1, on the reverse strand, counting down.
TGGGTCCACGTGAGCCTTTCACAGGAACAGGAATAGTAAGAGAGATGTCAACAAGATATGTTCTTTTTATTAGTGTTGTTTCATCTTTCTTTTTGATGGTGAAAACCTTAATTTTATTGGGATTTGTTGCTTCTGGTTTGGACTCTGGTTTAACTGACGAAACCTTCAATTTTCCTTTCTGATCAGTTGATGATTTAGGTTTTTGAGAGCGAACATAATAGAATTTAGAATGGGGTTGAGAGGAATTAGAAGAATTGGAAGAATTAGAAGAGTTAGAATGAGAGAATTTAGACTGAGATGATTTCTTGACTTGAGATTCTAGGTGACCCTTTTGTTTTTGATCATCAGTGGGACCGAACCTAGAATTTTGATCGCTTTTGCTCTCTGAACCAAATCTTTTCTTTCGGTAGATAGTGTTCTCTGAACCGAACCTCTGCTTTTGGTTGATATTGTTTTCTGAACCGAACCTCTGCTTTCGGTTGATGTTGTTCTCTGAACCGAACCTCTGCTTTCGGTTGTTATTGCTCTCTTGTGATCTAACAGGACTTTTCTCTGACTTTAGGTTCCTATCACGATATGAGAAATAGGCATTTTGAGATTGCCAAAACTGTTTTCTTTCAGAGAGATTTTTCTTGTATCTCTGATTCCTTTGCTGTTTTTGATTTCTCATCTGCTTCGGCTGATGATGGATATCCGCTTTTGGTTTTTGTTTTTCTTCAGCTGGTTCACTCTGAACTGATGATGTTTTGCTTAAAGGAGTGACTTCTTTTGCAGGAATTCCTTTTTCTTCAGGAACATCTTTTGTACCACTGCTACTTGGCACGTCGAAGCTATTAGGCTTGTTCAAAGGTTCTGGCACATATCTGCCTTTGGTTTTCCATGAAGTCCTTTCAGACAGACCTACCGTTTCGTCAGCATTGTCGATGGGAGCTGACCAGAAGAACTCATCGCAGCCATCAGCATTGTCTTCGTTTACAATGGCTGTGAGTTCAGCAGTCTGATGTTCGGTTACGCCTGTGACCTTATACACCAGATTTGGAGTTGTCCTTACCTTTTGATATACTACTGCCTTTTCTGCAAGGATCGGGGACTTTTGTTGGGACAAACGAGCAAACTCCACTAAATTTTCTGAAATGAGATTCTTGTGGTTTTCGGGTTCGCTCTTGACAAAATTTTGAACAATCAACTGTGTCCTCTACAGAAATTTCACTCATATTGTCGTCCTCATTAAGCTCAGATGCATTTTCAACATCAATTTTATTTTCTGAGCTCAAGTTGGCATTCAATTAGTCAAATTTTTGTATGGTTTCGGTTCTCAGTTTCAGTTTATCATTTTCATCCAAAAGGTTTTTCAGCATGTCCTTATGGTCCTTGGACTTTATGAAAGATTCGATTTTGTCTAGACCATACATATATGTAGGATTAACATCCTCAGACGAAACAACACTTTCACAGTTATATGCTTCAGCGTCAATTTCATCCTCCTTAAACTCAAGGAAGGGCAAAATCATGCAATGAATTTTCTGCCCTATTTCACAGTCCAAATGAAGCTAAGTGATATTAGTATAAAGACGCTTAGCAATTAAACAAAAAACATTTCTCTGTTTTAAAAGCTTTAAATTGTCTCTTTGCAAATAAATGTTTTCATCCTTGGTTTTGATTAACTCCGACTCCTTCAGTTCGATCCACATCCTTCGTTCCTCACTCTTTGAAGACACCCTGCTTATTTGGTCAGTTAGGTTAGAATTGGTGACTCGTGTTTAAGTTAAACTGCTGTCTAGATGAGAGATTCTTGAAAACGTTTTTTAATTGTTTTTCATATGAACTTTGTGGAACTTTGAATGCAATAAAAACGGATTGTACCTTCTTGATTAACTCATCAAGTTCGTTGAACTGCACGCTGAGCGGTTTTGCTGTGAAACACAGGTCCTCACGCTCCTTTGTGTCTTCGTTCCCACCATCTGTGTTGTATCCCCTCATCTGAGATACATCAGACACCATCAAGCATTTTCCACCGCTACTCTCATCTTTCTCCACATAAGCCTTTCCATGAGAAGGCTTCCTTACTTCATCATCCTCAGAGTCGGTTGACCAGACCTCCACGCCACCGAACTCATCATCCGCTACCGAACCATGCACTATTAAAGCATTCATAGAAGGGTTAGCAGTAGATTTCTTTCTCTTGATCTCTTCCAGCTTTTTCAACAACACTGCTTCTTCATCTTTCTCCTCATCCTTTTCTGCCATTTTCTTAAGAACACAGTCTTTGGCATAGTGGTTCTTTCCTCCACAATAATAGCAGCTCACTCCCGAATCTCCTTCAGCTTTTGGTTCCTTCTTTGGTTCTTCTGCCTTCGGTTCTTCCCTGACCTTTTCAGAACTATAACTTCCCTGCCAATTTCGGTTCTTATTGGTGGGGAACCTTTTCTTGATGAACCTTTTTGGGTTTGACACCATCATTGCATAGTCTTCAGAGGTAAGGTCATAATCCTCTAGGTTGAGGTCTTCATTTTCCATCACAGCTTTGTTTTTGGACAGAAGGGCCAATGAACCCAAGCTTGAAACCACATTTTTCTCCTGTAACACGATCTTTTCTTGAGACTTCATAATGCCTACCAGTTTCGCCAAAGAGTATGCTTTGAATTGCTCATGCGCTTTAACTGTGGACACAACCGCTCTCCACTCAGATCTGAGACCGTTTAAAAAGGTAACCTTTTGTTCAATCAACTTCCTTTCAATATCATGTTTAATCATCTTGCTAAGAAGATGATTGAAGCGATCGAACGATTGAGTTATAGTTTCTTCTGAACCCTGCTTAAATTCACCTAACTCGGACAGGAGTAAGGTTTGAATGGAATGCTCGAGATCTTCGTCTGTTGAATATAACTCTCGTAGCCTATCCCATATTTCTTTAGCAGTTGTGCATGAACTCACCAGCCTGAAAGTGTCAGATTGAAGAGCGAATCTGATTAATCTCAATGCTTTAATATTGCACTGAAATTTATCTTTTTCGTCTTGAGCAATATCTTTAACATCTTTCAAAAGATCATTATACTCCTTCTGAGTTTTAATAATTCTTGAAGTTGCTGAATGAGCGAATGGTCCAGATACGATTGCTTCCCAGATGAGGTATCCATTGTCCTCAGATCCGATGACATAATCTTCAAAATGATGTGCCCAGACTTCGTAATCTTGGGTGTAAAGGATGGGAATCTTTGTTGTTGATCCAATGTTGTTTGAGATGTTGATGGGATTGGATTGTGACTCGTCCATGCTTGATCGAATAACCGGTTTAAAAGATCAGACTTGTAATATATTAAATTAGGGCAACACAAATAAATGTTGAGTTACGTCAATTATGGGATGACGGCTCAATAAATATCAGTAAATGCGGAATAACCCTAATCGCAACCTTTTTCACAGAAAAGAAGTGTATGAATTACACAGCCTCCTGCTCTGATACCAATTGATAAGATAAAAATTAACTCAAAGATCGATTAGATCTTTATAACAGGTAGTATGAAGTACATAGACAATAAACAAGACAAAGTTGAATCACAATATGTCGAATGATTGATTCAAACAATCCTCAGCAGAGCTCGACTAAGAACTTCCGCTGTAGAGGATTTAGGGTTACAAGAACGATAATGAAACTTCTGAATAATGCTCTGATCTATCGTAACTATCGTTTCTAATCGTTAACCTAATATGCATGCAAGCACATATATTTATACTAAACCCTATCAAGCTCTCGGTTGGACAGGCCCAAACCGGAGTTACAAAACTGGACTAACTAGCGAGCCCAATCGAAGCAATACATAACAAAACATGACCCAACAAACTCAATATAAATGCCTAGGCTAGAAACACGAGTGTTACATCAAGTTACTGATGCGTTTTCGCATCATCAATGCACAACCAATCAGCAAACAATAAACCATATATCTAGGTTTTAAATGCATATGATATTACCGTCTTGCGATCACTCGTGATAAATTCCATGAAGTGATTCCAGAAAGCGTGGGTTTATTCCAATGCTCAAAACTTGTTCATAAGCACTCATGAACGTTGTAGCAAACCTTTGATATGGCTAATACCTTTCAAACAATCTACGCACCTATTCATGACAGTCTTCATTCATACCTACTTCTAACATATGAACGACTGTGGACTGTTCGAATAATTCGATTATTCTTAAATAACTCAATTATTCAGGAAGTCAAAACATGCAAAGTGAAACAATATTTAAATATTTAACATAATACAGTAACTTTACTTATAAATAATACTCCTTTATTTAATCATCAAATGTCAATTACATTTATCTATTACATGTTTCTAAACTATTTAATCTAAACTAATATCGTCCTTCAGCCTAATGCTCCTAGCGTGTTGCAAGTGCTTACCCTTACTCAGTCCCTTCGTAAGCGGATCTGTTAGGTTATCCTCTGATGATACCCTCTTCACTACGAGGAGTCCTTCTTCTACCCGATGTAGAATAATGTGATATTTTCTGTCGATATGTCGAGATCTACCATGATCCCTCGGTTCCTTGGTCAAGGCAACCGCTCCTTCTATATCACAGAAAATTTCCAGGGGATCCTTTATGGAAGGCACAACTCCAAGGTCTCTAATGATGTTCTTCAGCCATATCGCCTCCTTTGACACTTCGCTCGCTCCAATATATTCTGATTCACTCGTTGAATCAGCTACTGTCTCTTGCCTGGAAGTTTTCCAAGCCACTGCTCCTCCATTAAGGGTAAAGACCTAACCCGACTGCGAACGGTAGTTGTCTCTGTCGGTCTGAAAACTGGCGTCACTGTACCCTCGCACCTTTAAGTCATCACTCCCTCCGAGGACTAGAAACCATTCCTTGGTCCTCCGAAGGTACTTAAGAATGTTCTTGACTGCGGTCCAATGCGCTCTGCCAGGGTTCCCTTGATATCTGCTGACCATGCTCAAAGCGAAGGCCACATCAGGGCGAGTACAAGTCATAGCATACATAATCGAGCCAACTGCAGAAGCGTATGGTACTCGGCTCATTTCTATTATCTCGACTTCGGTACTCGGGCATTGAGTCTTACTTAACATTACTTTGGATCGGTAACTCTCCCTTTTTTGAATTCTCCATACTTAAACGTTTTAGTACCTTATCCAAGTAAGTATTCTGACTAAGTCCTATTATTCTTTTACTTCTGTCTCTCGCTATCCTTATTCCCAAAATATAGGAAGCCTCTCCGAGGTCCTTCATAGTGAAGCACTTCCCAAGCCAGGACTTAACCTCCTACAGTGTCGGGATGTCGTTTCCTATGAGAAGTATGTCATCGACATACGATACAAGGAAGCTAACTATACTCCCACTGGCTTTAACATATACACACGATTCATCCTCGCTTTGTATAAACCCAAACTCTTTGACTTTCTCATTGAAGCAAAGATTCCATCTGTGAGACGCTTGCTTAAGTCCATAATTGGACTTCTCAATCTCACACACTCTATTGGGATGCTTTGCATTGACAAAACCCTCTGGCTGAGCCATGTAAACATCCTCAGCCAACTTCCCATTAAGGAAAGCAGTTTTGACATCCATTTGCCGTATTTCATAATCATGAAATGCAGCAAAGGCCAGCATCACCCTAATAGACTTTATTTTGGCAACTAGCGAGAAGGTTTCATCATAGTCAACTCCAGGAGTTTGAGTGAAACCCTTCGCAACCAATCGTGCCTTATATGTGTGCACATTCCCATCCACATCGGTCTTCTTCTTGAAGACCCACTTGCACCCGACCGTCTTACATCTGGACACATCGTCAACCAAATTCCAAACTTGGTTGTCGTACATGGACTGAATCTCGCTGTCCATTGCCTCTTTTAATTTCGCAGACTCCGGGCCTTCCATGGCTTCCTTATTGCTGTTAGGTTCATCCAAATTTATTAGTGTACTATCACTAATATACGTGTCCCCTTCTGTAGTAATATGAAAACCATAAACCTAGGGTTGAACCCTAACTCTTTCAGAACTTCTAAGAGGTAATGACTCGTCAATTAGTTCAACCGGAGTTTCCTCCTCGGTTTGAGCACCAACGTTAGAGGTTCCTTCATCACTCGGCTCTTGAATCTCTTCAAGATCGATTTGCCTCCCACTGTCCCCTTGGCTTATGAGTTCTCGCTCTCCGAAAACCCCTATCCTCGCAACGAAGACAACATTGTTACTCGGTCTATAGAAGAGTTATCTAAAGGATTTATGCAGGTAGCCGATGAAAATACACCGCCCACTACGAGGTTCGAGCTTGACGTGAGTCTCTCATCTTACGAAAGCGTCGCAACCCCAAACCTTGATATGTGCCAACAAGGAAGCTTTCCCTGTCCACATATCGTAAGGTGTTTTGGCAACCTTCTTCGTAAGGACTAAGTTAAGGATATGGGCAGCAGTCTCTAAGGCATACCCCCAGAATGAGATAGGTAGTGAAGCACAACTCATCATGGAACGGATCATGTCCAAAAAGGTTCGATTACGCCTCTCAGCCACACCATTCAACTGCGGTGTCCTAGGTGGCGTCAATTGTGAAACGATTCTGCATTCCTTAAGATAGTTGTGGAATTCAAGACTTAGGTACTCTCCTCCTCGATCGGATCAAAGCATCTTGATTTTCCTGCCCAATTGATTCTCCACTTCTTGTTTAAAATCTTTGAACTTTTCAAAGATTTCTGACTTGTGCTTGATTAAGTAGATATACCCATAACTGCTATAATCGTCGTTAAAAGTCACGTAGAAGCGGTTCACATCCCTTATGGTTGATCTAAAGGGCCCACACACATCGGTGTGTACGACATCCAATAGACCCTCACCCCTTTCACAAGAGCTAGTGAAGGGTGACTTGGTCATCTTTCCAAGCAAACAAGACTCGCACACATCATCGACCCTAAGGTTGAATGACTCCAACCATCCATCCTTTTGGAGTTGGGCTATGCATTTCTTGTTGACATGTCCAAGACGACAATGCCACAAGCATGCTTTATCCATACTATTGGAAGAATCCACACACGACACATCATTTCCTAGGTTATCTACAACCATCACAGTTTCATAAACTCCATTACAAGGAAATGCTTCAAAATATAAAACACCATTTAGATAAGCATAAATAGAACCTTTCTCATTATCAAATGAATATCTAAATCATTGTCTAAAAAAACCAAGGAATGAAATGATGTTTCTTACCATATATGGCGAATAGCAACAATTATTTAAATCTAATCCTAATCCATTACTAAGCAGTAGAGAATATACTCCAATCTTGGTGACAGGCGACGATCTTATGTTCCCCATGATTAGATTTATCCTTCCACGCTCCACATCCTTATCTCTTCTTAGTCCCTGCAAATCAGAACATATGTGAAAACCACATCTTGTATCAAGAACCCAAGAAATAGCATGTGATGAATCATTAGATTTAATCATGTAAATACATGTGAAAGATGGCTTGATCTTCCCATCCTTGATGGCTTGCAGGTATTTTGGGTAGCTTCTCTTCCAATGCCCTATCTTGTGGCAGTGGTGGCACTCTGCCTCCTTCGAGTTAGAGTTAGGCTTAGCATAACCAACTTTGGTTCCACTAGAAGAGGTACAATCTTGCAATTTTCCCTTGTGGTGGTTCTGTGAAGGAGTCTTCCTCTTCTTACCCCTCCCTTGCCCAATGGCCAAAACAAGAGCAGCGGTTGGAGTGGGAGTTGATGCAACAGACTTATCCTTCAGATTCCTCTCAGCTGTCCTAAGCAATCCTTGAAGCTTGCTCAAGGTAACCTCTTCCTTATTCATATGGTAGGTCATGCGAAACTGGTTGTATCAGGGAGGCAAGGAGTGAAGGATAATGTCAATTGCCAGCTCTTCATTGAAGATAACATTTAACTTCAGCAAGCGATCGACATATCTCTGCATCTTTTGTAGATGAGAGGTAAGAGACTCTCCATTACCCATTTTGGCAGTGATCATCGAAGTGATGATCTCATACATTTCTTGCCTCACACTTTGGTGGTACCAATCCACCAAGTCTTGATGCATCTCGTAGGGGTAGTATTCCTCGTAGGAATTTTGTAGCTCAGCAGTCATGGTCGCCAGCATGATGCAATGGACTTTCGTGGCATCACGCTCATGGGCCTCAAAGGCAACGATTTCTTCGGGAGTAGTAGTGTTGATGTTCACCTCCTTCAACTCCTTATCGAGGACATACTCTTTGTCCTCGTAATGAGTGACCAGTCGGATGTTATGGATCCAATCATTGAAATTGGACCCGTCAAAGATCACTCTCCCACGCAAGTTCATGAGTGAGAACGAGCCGGATGAGGTCGAGCCTGAAGCGTTGTTGTTGTTTGAGTTCGACATCTGAAGAAAAGAACAAAGTTTGATTAGAAATGAATCCCTAATTAAACACCCAAAATGAAAAATTAGGGCTACGATCTAACAATATTATTTACATATTAAAAAAGGGATGTTGTAATTTAATATGCAAATAACTTGAAGGTAAGTGAATGACGATTCACTAATTCTCCATCATGAAAAACGAAAAGAAGATTAAGTTTTAAATGTATTGAAAACTCCTAGATTCTTTTGAGATTCATTGAACCTTTCAATGGCATGTTTAAATCTCGATATGCCCCCGAATCTGTGATTGGGATGCCGAGGAGCACAAAGCGGGTGTGAATAACCATGCAAATGTACATGGTGCCCTCATTATTACAGTCACCCATTCGATGTGCCGGTTAACCACACACGCTCCATCGAACTATGACAAACAATGAGTCACCCTTTGCCACCTTTGCTTAAAACCAATTAGTGTGCCGGTTAACCACAAACTCTCCACTAACTTCTTAGCAAGGGTACAAAGTGTAATTTCATGGGATTACATCAATTCACTTTTCTTAAAGTAACTAAGATTGAGAATTTTTGAAAAAACATTTAGTTACTTTATATAGATTCATTATGCTTTTAATGAGGAAGGGTTTGCCCTATTCTACCCGTTCGGCTAACGACCCTCCACTAATCAAGGAAGCGGTAGGTGAGAGTGGACACCCGTTAAACGACAATTTTATAGGTGATAACCTTATACCCTCCCCCCCCCCCCCTCTTATAGATCGGATTCGTGAATGAGGCATACTAATGGTAAGACAAGCATTTTATGTTATATATATATATATATATATATATATATATATATATATATATATATATGTATATATATATATATATATATTTATATATATATATATATATATATATATGTATGTATATATATATATATATATATATATATATATATATTAATCTTATAATATTATAAAGTATAAGGTTGAATTTTAAACTTGTAAAATTCTAGGGTTTGAAATTTAAATGGTTCAAATTAAACATTTTAATCATAAAATTTAAATTTCAAAACTTGAGGGCAAGTTTTGAACTTTTTCAAAACACAAAGATCAAATAGCAAATAATTTTCAATTAAACATTTGATTTAATAGTTATCTAAATTTGACCTAGTCAATATTACTTGCAAGATAATTCAACAATTAATTTAAATAATCAAGTATTATCAAATAAGGAAATTATTATTTAAACAATTGGTAATTATCTTTTGTTTTGATGAGGATATTGATAAAATGGTAATAAAATTTGGATTTTATTAAACTAAAACAACTTAGGTAATTATCCTTAACAAAAACAGCAACAAATCCCGAAATTCCCTCTGTCTGACGCTCCGACTCGCCGAGTCCCCTTATGGACTCGTCAAGTTCATCCTAGTCGTCGAGTCCACAATGGGACTTGCAGAGTTCGTCAGGCAGAGAGAAAAAAAACAATTTTTAAGCAAGAATCAAAGCACAAAGCATCAAATTCAAGAGAACCAATCAAGGCTCTGATACCACTAATGGGTTTGAGCCATAAGAACATTCCTATGTGCACATGCAAACCCTAATGCTTGGATCTAGGTTTCTCTAATGAGTTACATCCAAGACTTGAAAACCTTATATATATGGTGTACAATTCGAAATTGACAATACAAAAGAGATCTAGATGATTACCTCTTCTTGAAAGCTTGAACCTTGTTATCCTTGGAGCTTAGAGTCACAATTGTTACTCCTCTAATGGCTTACAAACACCAAGAAGAAAGAGGATGATTTGGAGAGAGGTTGTAGGCACAAAATCGGCTTTAGGAACTATTTCGGGTTTCTGGTAGCCGATTTCTATAGCCCCTGGGTCCTTTAAATACTTGAGTTGCTAGGGTTACAGCCTGAAACCCTAATTGGATTACTTAGGCCTTAAGCAGTCCAAGGACCCTTCTAGATTAGGGATTGGACAATTTCAAGGAGTCCGTCCACCTTAATTTCGTCCACCCTATGATCCATAAGGATCTACAGCCCAAAACCAACTATCACACAATTGACAGTTCTATTCCACTTTTTTTAATTAACCTCTTTTAGTCATAGAATTAATTCTTAATTAATTCTTGTCTAATATTATTTAAACTATATAAATTATCCTTTAATATAATAATCATATAATATATTAATAAATCATAATAACCTCTTTATTTATAAATCATCCTATCATGTTGCTCTGGTGAAGCCAAGCCAAAAGGACCATGCACAACTGGGTCAAGTACTTACCAAATATAGTTACAGGCTTAGACACTAATCCAACATCTCCATCCTTCATTTTTGTTGTTATCATGGAGGTGATAATTTCATACCTTTCCTGACGAGCACTCTGACGGTATCTTTCCATCCAGTGAAGGTGCATCTCATAAGGGTAGAAATCTTCATTGGATTTTGGAGTTCTGCTGTCATGGTAGCCAAAATGATACAAGACACCTTAGTGGCATCCTTCTCATCGCTACTATACTCAGCAATTTCCTCGGGAGTAGCAGATGACTCATCGATAACCTTAAGCTCCTTGTCGAGGACATATTCCTTTTCCTCATAACAAGTGACCATCCTTATGTTCCTAATCCAATCATTGAAATGAGTCCCATCAAAGATGACTCTCCTACAAAGGTTCATGAGAGAGAAGGAGCTGGTAGGGTTTGAGCCAAAAGCAGCATTTTTGGAAGACATCTTTAAAAGTAAGAAAGACAAGTTTAGATTAGATATAGAATCCTTAATAAGACATCCAAATGAAATATTAAGGCTAGGACTCAACACAATATTTTATGACTTAGAAGAGGGATGCCGTAATCCAAGCTACAAAATATTTGAAGGTAGGTAAATGATGATTTACAAATTTCCACCATGAAAAACGAAATAGATTATTAGGTTTTAATTGGATTGAAACTCCTATATCTTTTGAGATTCATTGAACAATTCAATGGCATGTTTAAATCTCGATTATGCCCTTCAAGTTTGTGACTGGGATACCGAGGATCACAAAAAAGGTGTGAATAACTATGCAAATTAACTTGCTACTCTTAATTTTATCACCTAATCGATGTGTTGGTTAACCATACACGCTCCACCGATCTATGATAAACCTTAAGCCACCATTATCCACCCTTGTTAAGTCCAAGTTAGTGTGCCGGTTAACCACACACGCTCCACTAACGACTTTAGCAAGGTGAAAAGTGTAATTTCATGGGTTAGCATCAATTTCACATTTTCCTAAAGTAACTAAGACTAGGAATTTATAAAAAAATTTAGTTACTTTATATTTATCATTATACTTTTAATGAGAACTATAATCTTTGTCCTAGCCGTTCGGCTAACAAGCCTCCACCAGCCAAGGAAGCGGTGGGTGAGAGTGGACACCCATTAAGCTGCCATTTTATAGGCAATAACCTTATACCCCCTTATAGACCAGCTTCGTGAATGAGGCCTACTAACGGTAAGACTAACTTGATCTTATATATATATATATATATATATATATATATATATATATATATATATATATATATATTATTAACTTATAATACTATAATAGTATAACGGTTGAATATTAAACTTTTAAAAATCAAGGGTTTGGAATTAAAAGTTTTCTAAAGTGACTTTACAAATTCCAAAACTTGAAGGCAAGTTTTGAAACTATTCAAAACCTTTCATTTATATAACTTATGAGTTTTAATGATTTTAATGAAAAGACTGTTGAAATTCCATAACTTGAGGACAAGTTATGGAGTTCATTAAAAAAAACATTTAGATCAACAATTACACTAACAAGCATGTTAAATAATTTTTATGATCTAACAAGCTCATAAGCATGCATAATTCAAATCAACACTTTTCAAGTATCGTATGAACTTAATATAAAACTTGAAACTTTGACAATTATCATTGAAATTGGATATGCACAATCATTACCACACCAAAAATAGGTTTAACAATCTAAAAACAGTTTAGGGTAATTATTCTAGTCTAATTCCAACAATAAAACTCGAAATTCTGCACTCAGGGCCTCCGAACCGTCGAGTGCATGAACCAACTCGATGAGTTGGATGAGATTTCACATGGACTCGTCGAGTCCACCCATGGACTCGGCGAGTTCACTGAACAGTAAGCAGAAATATCAATTTTTTAAGCAGTTTACATCAAGTATAATTGAAAACAAGTCTTGGCTCTAATACCACTTATGGGTTTTGAGCATTTTAACATTCATATGGTGTACATGCAACCCTAGAAACCTTGGATCTATGTTTACTCTATTATACATGCAAACTGTGTTTTTCCAAGGTTTTCATCCTAACTAACATATCATGGGGTATATGTATTACAAAACTTAGTAGAATGACATACCTTTCTTGTAGCTTGGATTCCTTAAGACCTTATGAGCCTAGCACCCCAAATGTGATGCCTCAAATGCTTCACACAACACCAACAAAATGGAATAACTTGAGAGAAGAATACTAAGCACCAAAATCGGCTAGCCCTCACTAGAATCACTTAGGTGCCAATTTGCTAACATGAGGCTTATTTAGATAGTGTGCATATTAAGGTTACACCATGAAACTCATGACTTTCCACATTCTTCATGATCCATAGGTTTTAACCTCCATGGAGTATCCATGGGTAACCACATGGGTTTAAACCATCATGAAGAACTATGGATCATAAGCCCATTATATAAGAATGAATGATTTACCAAATCAATCCTCATTTATTTAATTAGTTTCTTTTGATCACAAATTTAATTCCAAACTAATTCTTGATCAATACTAATTAAATAATTCATATTAATATATTAGAACTTATAATATATTAATAAACCATAAATATCCTCTTCTCACAAAAGTCTATCCAAATTGTTCTGATGTCATGCAACCCAAATGGACAATGCCAAATCGGGTCAAGTACATACTAAATATAGTTATGGACTTAGACACCTTATCCAACATATACGATATCTAGAAGAACAAAGGAATATTTGATCATTTATCTTTGGGCCAGTGCCTGATTAGTTTAGAGTTTGATAGTTGCTATGGAAGAACTCTTTGCTGTCTAATTTAGAAGTTATTCTGGTAATCACATTTATAGACTTACCCAAGTGGGAGACTGTTGGATTAGATGTCTAAGCCAATAATTGAATTAGTACCTTTTGGTTTGTCCTCAAATCTAGTAATTGAATAGGATGACTTTTAGAGAAAGAGAATGATTTATTAACTTATTATATGATTAATAAATTAATTAGAAATCAAAATAAATATTTATTAATATATTATCTGAATAATTTACTAATTAGAAATAGTATATTATAATTATAAATTAAACATAAATTAATCAGAATTAATTTTGGGATTAACTAGAATAAATAAAAGTGGAAGAACTAAAGGTGACAATGTTCAAAACTTGAATATTGAGAAATTCTTGAACCGCCCTAGGAGGGGGGGGGGGATTTTAGAAGGGCTCTAGGGTTTCCTTGGGCATTAAGGGATCCTTGTATGCTTTAGGGAGGATGTTAAGGGATTAAGACTTATCTTGGGAAATTGCCTTATCCATAGCTCTCGAGATCACCTATACAAACCCTTCCATGGGGTTCATAATTTTGGCTATCCCTTTCTTCCAAGGCAGATTCGAAATTTATCCATCCTCTCTCCTCTGTCTTTAAGCCTCCTTGTTGCTAGGGTTGGGTGTGATCCATCTGAGGCACAAGATTTCTGGTTCTAGCTTCCAAGTGACTATAAGAAGGATCGTTATTGATTATCTACTAATATAATCAAAAGGTATGTAACCCTAACCATTTTTGTTAATTTCTAAAATCTTAGGGTTCGTGTAGGGTTCTTGATGTTCAATTGGTTATTGTATTCAATAACGAAAACATAGATCCTTTAGGGTGTATGCCAACTTAGGGTATATATTTTTCCGCCAAAAAATAGTTTTTTGTAACATATAAACCCATCACTTATCACCCCAAGAAGTTACATGCTAGTTCTAATACAATAATTAAACGTTTAGAATCCTAAAAACCTAAAAATCCCTTTTTCCAAATACACGTCTGTTGCCATAAATATTTTCAAGTATTAACAATCTAGGTATGCAACATAATAAATGATATAATACATATGAGTTAGCACATAATAAGATATAAATCATCTCTCATAGGGTATACTAGTGTATATTTTTAAATAATACTCCCTCCATCCTATATTAATAGTCCATGTTTTCTTTTTGATATCTCCCAAAATAATAGATTGCTTCTAAAAATAAATATACATTTTACTAAAACACCACTCATTGTTAGTTAACATACTAGGGAATTAAATAAAACAAAATGATGAAATTAAATGCAAGTAAATGGTAAAACATTGGGATGGAGGGAGTAGCAAGTAAAGTACCCAACCTAAAGCATGCTATAAAATAAATCTATTACCACAAAATAGAAAATAATGCATATACCTTAAAATATTCTAGTACTTGTGTGTATATATAGCAATTTAGGTATGCAACATAAAATATATTAGATACACCTCTCACTATCATCACTTAACCTCTAAGTTTAAGTCAAGAAATAATCATTATTTCTAGTGCAGTTCAACTAATTCTCTGATACCAACTGTGACATCCCCTATTTTCTAGAAGCAAAAGAAAAAAAAAAAAAAAAAAAAAAAAAAAAAAAACTTTTCTTAATGGCTTCAACACAGTCTTATCCCCGCTACGTATGATGCATTTAATTTGAGTAGGTTAGGTTTAGAAACATGGTAAGACATATAGGGTAATATTATTATGATAATAAATTATAAATAATAATCCTCCAATACCAATTTTTACAAAATAAAATATCCCATAACATAAATATCTATAAGACACTATACACTTTAACCTTAGTTACCTAGTTTGTTAATTCTCACACACTAATCCTATAACAATAATCCTTTGAGATCTAAACTGATGGATCACTACAAGCATTGAGTAGTCAATACTACTTTGGGAATTACTCAACAATGTAAGTCAATAAAGGCAACCATGGGGGATGGAGTACCTGAATGAACACCTTTCTTTTTCCCTAAAAAGTATGTTCATTAACACCTACAAGGAATGAGCTTGTAAGTGTTCCACAAGACTGTCTAGAATATTTAGTGTGTGTCATCTCACTTTGGAAATGACTTGTCATGATAGTACAATAGTACAATTTTGGTCATGGCCTCACATCACAATTTTATCTATCACACCCTTTACTATCCAATATAAATTTAACCAATGGCTAATATGTAACCCGTACACCGGTACATGATAGCGCCATAGAATAGAACTTTATTCTCTGCTCCAGTCTCACAGAGAACCTAAGTATGATACTAACCACTTATTCAACAAAATTTGAACTATGCATCCCGTATATGTATTAGTTTAAAACTAGCCAAGACTACAATCTTTTTAATCAACTTCCAATACAATTCCTTGATCATGCAATACTATCATAATATAGTGTTTGATTTTAACAGATAATATCATGTATTCAATATACATTTAATGTTTTAAGTAATAATATTTCCATTAAGATTGTCATGTAGTTATACCGTATATGAACTTAAAACGTATTCCATATAATAAGTATTCAGTTCACATATAAGCATTTAATTAATATTAAATACTTTTATTAAAAGAATCATTCTTATGAAAGCAACCATATGTACAAGTTATATATTTTGCATATAATATAAATAGCTAGCTTTAATCATGCGTAGAATACAAATAGCAACCATGTACTTATATACAAGGTATGTATTTTGATCTTGAAAGTAACTACACCCTCAAGATATATAACTAATCTTTTTAAATAGTAGATACATTTATCATCGTCATTTTCATGAAGTAACTATGCATACACATATAAGGCATACTTTTAATAAATACTTACACTAAAATCATGTTCATGAAAGTGACCTTGCACTCACTTCATTAAGGTGGAAGACTTTCGGGTAAGTTAGCTCATCGTCTAACGTCATCTTTTCCCTTTTAAAAGACCTAAATATCAATATTACTATGCTTCAGTATTCATTGGTATATATAAGTTTATATTAATTATTTCCTAGATACTTCACTAATCCTAAGAAATACCAAGTTTTTTTTTAAATAAAGAATGACCAGATAAGATCATATTGGAGGTAGGATCCGTTTGCTATATAAATATTTAGTTTGGAAAATCCACTTGAAACACCTCACTAAGATCTTGCCTGGACATCACTTCCATAAGTACATCAATCAATATTATAACTGGAATTTTTGGTAAATTTTATCTATAGGCTCATAATAATGATAATGAACTTAAATATAAGTCTCACTTAACAAGCGTAGTAAGTGCACCACAACTTATAGGTTTTCAAGTGAAAAATTAGAAACTTCACAAGCAAAGCTTTAAAGATGAATACTTCTTTCTATCGGGCCTTCCAACGTTGCAATGCCTCACTATGATACTCGAGAACTCAGAAATTCGGATTCGGAGGGAGATGGAGAAGTTTGAGAGTGAATGGTGTGAAAAAATGATAGAAATCAAGTCATATATATGGTCTCGGGAGGCATGTTGTGACCTATCCTAGGCATGTTGTGCCTACTAGTCAAAATCCTACTAGTGTCACGTCAGCACTAGTTTGGTAGGAGGAGAGAACCAACTGCTTCCATGTGTTACGTTTTGAGAGGTGCCACATTGCCTCTCGTGGTTAAATTTATGCATTCTTCGAAAAATCATATCTCTAGCATATGAGCTTCATTTTATACATTTTTATATCCATAGATTCGTCCTTCTGTTTACTACAACTTTCCTTTAGATCTCAATAGTTAATTCCGAATCTACTTTCACTTTATATTTCATAAAAAGTATACTATGAAATTTGTTGCGAAATTCATAACTTCTTCATCCAAGCTTTTTTCTCGAAGTTCTTTGCATCTACAAATTCGTATTTACGAGGACATCAACTTTCATTTACATCATTTTGACTAACGAGTAATTTGTTTTCGTTTCAAATTTTACAGCCAATACAGACGCACTATATTGAACACGCAACTTCAAAAAATCGTACTTCCTCATATGACTTTAGATTTTGGCGTTCTTTATACTCACGAGTTCATAATTACGACTACTACAAGTTTCATATAGATTATTTATTCAAAATAATCTTTTTATTATAAATGTCGTTTAACATAATTCGTTATGTTTATAATAAGATTTTATATAAATATTAATAATATTTGTCCATGTAACATGTACATAATAAATAAATATATTTATATAACTCGTAGTATGTACTTACTTCTTTATTTGCAATTATCCTATTTGAGCATTTGAATTATTCAATACAATGAATAATCATAACTCTAATACCTTAAACGTCTCGCCTAGACTTATGGATGTTATAGAAACACTCTTTATCTGAATTGTGTGGAAGATAAATGAGCTCGAAAATACTCCCCAACTGCAACCCATTCACCAGGTAGAAAGCTCTCTTATCAAAGCATACCTTGTAGTAGCCTATCGGTAATATTAACTTCTCTATGTTAGGTAGAGGATAGGTACTTGTTGCACAATAGGTAATGGCATAATAAATGTAACACCCCTAGCATGGACGTATTTGAATTAGCCTTTAATAAAATCTTTCAAAATAATTTCAGAGTTTTAGTTAGTGGAAAAATGATTCCAAATTTTAATTCAAATACTTTACATATTTAAAACGCAGATAACAATCAACTAAAATTTTCCAAAACATTTAGTGGTTAAATACAACAAATTATGCAAGAGTGGCACAACATATATCAAAAAAAAATTTAAGATGACATTACAAACAAAAGGTCTTCTAAATATCCAAAGCCTCGAACAATATGTACTAACATGTAACAATTTATCAATACGTAGGTTAGGCTATGAGGATCCTAGTGATTACGATCCTAGGGTTAGACATTATGGACAGTATATGTATGAACATTGTGGTTCATACACCAACATACAAACCTGTACCTTCTCAAAGCAACAAAATCAACATCAAAAGTTAACTTAGGGGTAAAATATTGTATCAATCAAAGTACATTGTCATTTATGACAAATCCCATAAAATCTTCACAAGTGAATAAGCAATATGAGGTGGATGTACCTCAAGTAAAAGCTTCTCAATAATCAAAATTCAAACAAGATTGTATATACCCAAATAATACTCATACAAGTTGCAAAATACTCGGAAACAATAGTCCGATCAACAAATATGTGTACAAAACTTGTCGCTTTTCCAAATATTTATATTTTTAGGAAGAAACGGTCCAAATGGTTAATACAATACATTTAACTATATCAACCCATGTCAATCTCAAATTCCAGCTCACAACAATCGTCAGATCCAAAGAACTAATCACATACAACCAACTTTTGTTCTCACATTTGACAACAAAATAATGATGGATGGATGTGAAGAATGCACGACGGACAAAATTTCAGATTTGCCCTTACAAACACAAAAGGCACTAAGGGCCATCCAACATAGGCTATACAAGTGGTAGCGAGCCTCAGCTCGTGCACATAATGGTTACCTAAAAATCTACTCACAGAAAAACAACAAGCAACAAAATCTTTCCATTTGGGTACCCGGGGCGACAAAGTCACACCCATCCAAGCATGATATGCATGTATACAATAAATAGGATGCCAAAAATATCTTTTCTAAATATAAGCATTTTAGCTTTATTCCACTCAAAATCATTTTTGAAAAATATAACTTCATTAATGTACAAATAATCCCGATACGGGAACTAGCAATCATTTGTATGTTAAATGGTTTTGGATCACAAAACCAATAATATAGGATGTAAGTAATGGAATTTAGTTACAAATTCAATGTACATACGGAAAGTCACTTAACACTTAAAGGTACATGGAACCTGATGGATCAATGTCTTTATTAATTCCAACATACTTATGAAACTAAACTAAGAACCCTATAATATAATTGAAAATCTTAGAATGGAATACATATCGTTGTGTTATAATCGTATATAACACATTAGAATTCTTGTATCTACTTCAAAAAGCTAGAACCAAAAGTATGACTGCCTCTAATGACTGTCACCCAAAACCCTAGAAACCCTAAAATGATGAGAAAGGAGAAATGAGGAAAATTTTGGCTATAATCCTATTGGGAACGATATAAACAAAATTTGCACTCCTTGGGGTCCTATTTATAGTGTAAGTGGTACAAAGAAAATCCTAGATTTGAATATAAAATAATACTAGTTTCTCTATTCAAATATGGTAATCCTTATCAACTTTTCAAGCCTTCCAAAACCCTCCATGACCCCTTGTAAAATAGTTCACCTCCCTAAGAGGGTTCTATAATTGTTTCCTTGTTCAATTATGAAAAATTACAATTCACCTCTTGGACCTTTAATCAATTCCAATTAATTTCTAATTAATTCAAAATTAATTATTAACTATTTCTCATTAATATATTAATCACATAATATATGTCAACAAATCATTTTATCTCTCTGATATCAATTCTAACTATTTCTAGTTTTAAGGGCAGCGTAAAAAGGACTTTGCTTTTATTTTTAAGATTACACCAATTTAATTAAGACCTTATACACTTAATCAGCCAATATCCCACTTTGATAAGTCATCAATTATAATTGCAAGCATAAACTTCGAACAAACAACAATGATTCTTTCCAAATCCACTGCCGAAATCTAATAAAAATCAAATGTTGTCCCTAAGATAAGTGACCAACTATTCCTTCGCTCTACAAGATATCTTATGAATAGTGTAATGGATTGAACGATGAACTATATATTCATTTATTCGTTTCTCTGTCTCTGATTTATGATTAAACTCAGACTACAAAATCAAACACATCAATTAAGTCCTCGATCTTATAAGAGGTCGAAGCAAAAGATGCTTTTCTACATTACCACACGGAATCTTGCTAGATTCTTAATAGAAGAGGCTCCAAGAATGCCCGAAGGAGAGGAAGATGTGCAAGCTTTGACTGTGATTGATGCCTGGAAACATTCATACTTGTTATGTAGGAATTATGTTCTTAATGGTCTTGTTGATTCACTTTATAATGCATAGTGTGTAACAAAGACAACTAAAGAACTATGGGACTCATTGGACAAAAAATATAAAACTGAAGATGTCGGGACAAAGAAATTTATGGTTACCTAGTTTCTTGACTATAAAATGGTGGATGGCAAAACTGTTATGTCCCAAGTCCAAGAACTAAAAGTCCTCCTACACGACATGCATGTCGAGGGTATGGGGTTTAATTAGCCTTTTTCTGTTGCTTCCATGATTGAGAAGCTACCCCCTAGTTCGGTTGATTTCAAGAATTACTTGAAACATAAGAGAAAGGAGATGTCCATTGGAGACCTTATTGTTTGCCTTCAGATTGAAGAGGACAATAAGATAGCTCAAAAGAGTATTTGTACCCTACTTATGAGAAAGCTAATGTGGTGGAGCGTGGTCAAACTTCTGGGAAGAACAAATATGGAAAGGGAAAATTCCAAAAGAAAGTGAAGGGTTCAAACTTGGGAGCCAAAGGTGGAACTTTCAAGGAAATCGCCATAACTGTGACCAACAAGGTCATCGGGCTGCTAATTGCAAGCTTCCAAAGAAGGCAAAGGAGGCAAATGTTGTGGAGAAGATTACCAAAGATGTGTTTAACATCGATCTTTCAACAGTTATTTCTGAAGTTAAGCTTGTGGAGTCCAATCCAAGGGAGTGGTGGATCGATACAGGAGCTACCCTTCATGTTTGCTCGAACAAATAATGGTTCAGAAACTTCAAGGTTATGGATAATAGTGACAAGTTGTTCATGGGAAACTCGGTCACTTCTGATATCCAAGGTTTTGGAAAGATTGTGTTGAATATGACGTCGGGAAGAGAGTTATATGTACCTGAAATTCATAAGAATCTTGTATCGGGTTGGTTGTTGAACAAGCATGGTTTTCTCTTGGTGTTTGAGTCAGATAAATTTGTGTTAACCAAAAATGGTGTGTATGTGGGTAAGGGGTATGTTCAAACTTTATGTAATGGCTCTTAAGCCAAATGATAATAAAATGAACAACTCTTCTACTTACTTGCTTGAGTCTTCAAATACTTGGCATGCTAGATTAGGACATGTTAATTTTGATACTCTACAATGTTTAATCAAACTCGAACAAATACCATACGTTCACATTGACTCAAAATACAAATGCAACACTTGTGTTGAATCAAAATTAACAAGACAATCCTTTAAATCCATTCAAAGGACGACTTAACCACTTTCATTAGTTCACACCGATGTGTTTGACATGAAATCAAATCCATCTAAGGGTGGAAATAAGTACTTTATCACTTTTATTGATGATTGCACTAAACTATGCTATGTCTATTTACTTAAAAATAAATATGAGGCTATAGAGAAGTTTAAAGTGTATAAATGTGAAGTTGAGAATCAACTTAATAAGAAAATTAAAGTACTAAAAAGTGACCATAGAGATAAATATGTATCATCGTTTGAGGAATTTTGTGCAACTCATGGTATCATACACGAGCTTACTGCACCTTATTCTCTACAACAAAATGGCATGGCAAAAAGGAAAAATCGAACCTTAAAGGAAATGATGAGTGCCATGTTGTTAAGTTATGGTTGCCACCCTCAATGGGGGGGAAGGGAGGAGGGAAGCTATACTTTCAGCTAACTACCTTCTAAATAAGGTCACATGAAAGAAATCGGATAATAGACCATATGAGTTATGGTCAGGTATAAAGCAATCCTACAAATACCTTCAAGTGCAGGGGTGCCTTGCTAAGGTCATGGTACCTGCACCCAAGGTGGTTAAGATAGGACCCAAGATTGTTGATTGCATATTTGTTGGATATGCACAAAACAGTAATACGTATCGATTTCTTGTGCATGACTAAAAAAATTCTAGAAATTCACAAAGGCACAATAATGGAGTCAAGAAATGTATCATTCTTTGAGAATGTGATTCCATGTCTTGATAAGGTTGAGACAAGTGCTTCAAAGTTAATTGAGCATAATGAATCCTCTTATGAAGAAGAAATAGACGAAGAAACAGAGCCCCATAGAAGTAAAAGGGCACGAGTCGAGAAGTCATTTAAAGATGATTTCTACACTTACATGGTTGAAAGAGAGCCTCAAACTTTAAAAGAGGCAAACACCTCTTCCGAAGGACCTCAATGGAAAGTGGCAATTGTTGGATTTTACCTAAATTAGCTTGGAATTGTGAATGTTGAAGCAATTTTCATTCATGTGGGGGATTGTTGGAAAAATAATTTTATTAATTACCAAAAATTGATTTTCTCCATATTTTTAGCACAAATTTTGGACTCTAAATAATCTCAAAACGGACTATTGGTTATATATTCTTGTTCTCCTCCGTGATATCTTCGTTTCGATATGTTACATGTCCAAAACGGATTAAAAATAAATGAGAAATTACTTGTCAACGTAGGTCAATTAAGAGAAAATAAAGGAGTTAAGTGGGTTTTAAACTTATCCGACATTGGTGGGAGAATGAAAAGGAAATTGGTTTATAACTACAAAGACTAGCTACCTTTGTAAGACTTATTAGAATCAAGGCTCTCTCTTGCGCGTGCACGCAGGGGGGTGCAAATGCGAGCCAAATTTGGCTTTGGGCCACTGAACTTGTGTGCGAGCGCGCATCCTGCAGGCACGAATGCACCACCGGTCAACCAGAAAAGTTCAAGGACCTTTTCACAATTTTTTCCTTTTGGTTAACACTTACAAAAACGAATTAACATCCATTAATCATAGATAGTATAAATACAATGCCTATGTAACTAATTCGATACACCGAATGAAACGAAATACTCTTCCTCTCTTACGCTTCTGCCTCATTTTTTCTCTCTTGCTGCAACCAGGCATAATCCGAGCCAAGTGATGGTTCAGGCAATCTAGAAGAATTTATTTTTGTTGTTGTATCCAGGGAAACAAACACCCATAGAGGGCGAATTTGTTTTAAGGAAACTGTGTAAATCACAGGCCTCAGTCAACAATTTTAGGGTTTTGTTCTTTCATATAGTTTTTGGGTTATATTTTCCTAACATAAAATACCAAGAACCAACACATACCTAAAATTATTGGATTTATTCACAGCTAGAAGAAGAAATTTTGGGAATTTTGAGTAGTCCAAAAAGTAGAGAGAAGAGTTTTGTGACAACTCGGAATTTAGGTTTAAATCTATAAACAGTCAGTTCACCGCAAACCTCTATATAACTTGAACTATTGAGATTTAATGCATATTTTGATAAGTATATAGTGTCAATACAAGTACAATAAGATATAAAATAGTATCTTACTTCCAGTTATTGAAAATATCAAACGAATCATAAAGCACAAACTGTAACTCTAGTTAATACGCCTAGAAAACTAAAAAATTGTATTAAAGCGTTTGTGGGTGAAGTAAATACTCTAGTCTTGTAGTACATGTTCACCTGAGTCCGGAAATATAAAGAACGTCCAAAACAAAGTTCGTATGGAAAATATTCGACTTTTATAAGAAACCAAGACAATATAACACTGCTTTTACCTGAACTGCATAAACCGTTTAGATTCGATGAGGCACTTGCACACATCAGATAGAAATTTTGAGAGAGTTTTTGGACTCAGACAACGGTCTAATATTTGGTTCCATACTTGAAATATTTTTAGCAAAAATATTTGTAAAAGTCGGAAAATCAGACGTCATGGGTCATTTAAACTCGATTTCTCGGAGTTCAACAACTCGACAAATTTATCCGTTCGGGTTTTTGGAATCCTTGAACTTAAAATTATCATTCACCACTTTCGGAAGAATTATTAGATGTCGGGAATTGACACATGGATTGTGAAAGCCACTTTGTGACATTTTTAATATCACAAGTGAGACCGCACCTTTTAATACATTAAACTAGCTTGTGGGACCTTAATGTACTAGCAATGCACTAACATCCTTCTTTCTCTCTCTCTCTCTCTCTCACTTAAAACTCTAAACCTCCTCTCTCTCTCTCTCCCTCTCTCTCTCTCTCTCACACACACACACACATAAAACTCTAAACCTTGTCATAGTATGGGAAGTCAACCCTTACATATCCATACAAACATGACTCTATTAACGGAATGAAAGACTAAGGGACTTGCTACCTTTGACCGAAAGTACATGCAAAATGGATGAAAGGAAACAAATGCTCAGTTAAGTGTCGAACACCAAGTGACAGACGCAAAATGTTTTAGTGGGGGTGTCGCTCGTACTTTAAGGCGGTGCACGTAATAGAAAAAAAAAACATTTTTTTACACTACGTGCAGGAATTGGAAAAGTGGTCCGAGACCCCCCGGGCTCCACTAAGGTCCACCCATGCGAAACACCACCCTCAACCCATTCGGACTTCACCTTCCTTGATTAAGCTTGACGTTGTACAACTTCTATAACGCTATAAATGAATACCATTGTCTCCTCATTTATCACACAAATCACCAGCTATTTCCTCCCTTACTCCCCCTCACTCGATCTCTTTCCCTCACTCGATCGATCTCTCTTGCTCTCGGTATAAAACACACAAAGCAGTGGGTTGTGTGTCACCTTAAACCACCGCTATAAACCACCACAAGTCCACCATCTTCCCCACAGTTTGGGTGATCAGACACCACCCAAGTTTAAGTTTTGTATAATGTGATTGACAAGCTTTATGAACCAACGGTCCTATTTAGTAAGTCATTGTGAGTTTATTCTGGATATCTAAAAACCGGGTTGACCAGCAGTTATATCGGTTGACCCGTGACCCGATAGTCACTCTAGGTCAACTATAAATCGAGTTTTAAAACAGTGTGACTAAAAACTATTGCTAAGCAAATTAAAACCTAAACAAACGTTAAATGTCATTCAATAATATTATACTCTTTGATCCAATACTGAATTTGAATGTCATTCACCAATATCATCGTTAACTCTACGATCCAATACTAAATTTGGATTTTGGTTAATGTAATTAAAAGGTTTCTTATTCTAAAACGTAATAAGAGGATAAGCATAATTCAGCTATTGTCTTTTTTAAAGCGTTATTTATCTCGACTCATTTAACATATTTTTATAATTCCAAGCTAATATATATAATTTATCTGTTTTTGGAAAAACAAACAATTCTGCTAAGTTTGATACATAATTATTTGTACAATATTGGAAAAAATATGTGAACATGGTGTGTTTATAATGATGAAGTTGATTCACGATATATTAGTGCGATTATGGAAGCCAAACATGGTGGTTCTTTTTTGTGACAAAACTACTTTTCGCTACCCAACTTACCTACATAGAAAACACATAAAATTTACTTTTAAAATCAACATTTAAATGTCTATATTGTATGTTTTTAATTATGTTAAACACCCCCGACGACTTAAAAATTGCAGGCTTATTTACAATATCGTTGAAAAACATAAAAAAAAATGTTTTTTTTTGTTTTTTTCAAAAAAAAATTCAACGAAAATAAAGAAAAAGCTGCGAAAAATCATAATATAAAATTAAAAAAAGATTTGTGATGTCTAAGTATTTTTAAATCCATTTTTATGATTTTTAGGGTTTCTTGTTTTCCATAGAACCTAAACTATATATATATATATATATATATATATATATATATATATATATATATATATATATATATATATATATATATATATATATAGGGTTAAGTTCAAATGAGAACACTATTTAATATGAGAACGTGAGAACACTACTTTATATTACTATTCTACTATGAATTTTGTATATACAACGATATGACATTATTCATCAACAAATATACGAGCAATCACACATTAATATTCACATTAAAATTTTGTATTTACAACTTTATGATATTATTCATCACCGAATATATAAACAATCACATATTTAACATTCACATTAGAATTTACTAAATTACTACACATATATATATATATATATATATATATATATATATATATATATATATATATTATAGTAGAATAGCAATACAAAATTGAATATATTCATATTATAATTACTACAATACTATACATATTAAATTCATAGTAGAATAGTAACTTAATGTAGTGTTCTCACGTTCTCACATTAAATAGTGTTCTCATTTGAACTTAACCCTATATATATATATATATATATATATATATACACACACACACACACACACACACTAGGTGTGACACCCATGTATTACATGACTTTATTTAAAAAAAATTAAATATGAAATTTTAACAATTTGAAAAGTTTGAATTTATAAGAAAAATGAGAAAAATTTTGAATTATTAAAATTAATAAGACTTTAATGTATTTAATACATTACATATATAAATTTTTCTAATAAATACCTTACATATTTATTACCTTACATATTAAATGAGGAATTTTAATTTAATAAAATGAAAATTACAATAAAATGACAAGCAGAAAATAGAAAATTCAAAAATTCTAGAAAATTACATATGTCCAAATAAAAGAGAATGGGATATGTAGCAAAAAGTTTTTTATTTATTAGGGAGGATATATATATATATATATATATATATATATATATATATATATATATATATATATATATATATATATATATAAAAGATTAGGATTAAATGTGAATTGTAATTATAATGTGAATGTATGACTAAATTATGGTTGTTGAATCAAAATATAAAATGGCAAAGATTGGTTGTGTCATTATTGTAATTAAAAGAAAAATATGTAAGCAATTACTATGTAAAACGTTACTAATGGTTTCTAGCCACTTTCAAATTAGGAATTTCAAGTAATTAGGGATATTTGATTATTTTAATAAACCGTCATCTTTGAAAATGGATTCTATATCCTCAAATGTATCCATCCTGATCGTATCAAAAATGATAAGAATCTTCAAGAATCGTGAAATCCTTATAAATCGAAGGAAATTCCAACACATTCTAACATTCAACATTCGGTAAGAATTTATGTTTAGCTATAGAACATCATATGGTAGAAATTTAAGAATGGGATGTCGAAGATTAAACTCAATGTTACATGAGAATTTCAAATCCAAACTCAAGAATACTGTTAATTCGCTCTGGATGACGAGGATTTTGTAGTTCCACCATCATGTTAAATTCCTACTTATTCTTTAAGAATGCAAATAATTAACTGACAAAAAATGATTAGGGTATTAATTTTAACTGTTTGAATGTTATATTATTGAGAAAAAAACATTTTTGTAAAAAAGAAAATGACATTCATTCTTTTAGAATAATGTATTTTTGTTAAAAAGATTTTTTATGTTTATACTTTGTTAAGTGACACGTTCATTTTTTCTTTTGTTATTCAATATTGAAATCGATTATATGAATCTATTTCATTCTATGGTGTTTTTCCTGACATTTGTATTCTTAAACAATTGCATGTGTAAAAGTTGTTATATGTTAGTAAAAGTTTTGTATAAAATATGTATATAACCAATAAATTAAGATTTTCTATTTTGTAAAAAATATGTAAATATAAACAATAATAATAATTTCTATTGGTATCTACCTAACTAATTTTCCATAAATTTCATACCTTATGAATACATGTAAGGAATATGAGTTGCATTCGTTAAGAATGATTACACACTAGTAATTATGCAATTATAAAACTATTGTTTCGTTTATGAAATATAGTTATTAGTAATTTTGAGAATGAGAAGGTAAAACAGTTTGATTCCATATTAATTTTATTTAGCATTACATGAAGTATACTTAAGTGATTTAAGAAATACATATTCTTTAAAAATGTCTTAACAAATACATAAATTAATAATCTTCAATACATATATGTACATTGACAAAAAAACCATTTAAACCAATATTATTAGATAATGCTCACAAACTAACAACAAAAAGACTACAATTCTTATTATATAAACAAAAAGTTCAATACAAATGAACTCTTGAATTTAAAAATACTCCTTCTTTAAGAATTTATATGTTAAAATCATAGTTAGCAAAAAACAGGAAAAAAAATAAACAAACAATAAACAGGTGATGCAATAACAAATCTTTATATATAAACAAAAAGAAAACCATTCTTTAAATATAAACAACGATTATATCACAATAAACTCTTTAATTATAAATTACTCCTATAAGAATGTATCTTAATTACTCATTCTTTAAGAATGTGTACAATTCTTGGAAGAATGAACTTAAACTTTAAACACGATTGTAGGTCCTCTGCTTTAAGCTTGGATCTCATTCTCTCGATCAAGATATCTTATATCCACTATTATATTCTATAATAATGAGACCAGAGTTGCCAACATCTGAGAAACACAAACCCCAAATCGATAGTTTGTGTAAACAACACATTGATTTGCATGTGTAAGAAAAATTAGTTGAGCAAGAATGTTTAAGAAAAATAACATGTTCCTTGTTTTCTCTTGGATTCCAATTAAAGTTTTTGAAGATTTTACCTTCAACACATTAATAGGGAAGACAGAATTTTCAACGTGAAGAAAAAAATGATAAAGGAAATAACATTGAAAAATTCGTTAATGTTTACCACTTAAAAGCATATGGTTATAGTGAAGAAAAACAAAGTTTGAGAGGATTTAATGAATTCACCCTCAAATGATTTCAACCTTAATAAAAACTTTTTATGTTTCAAAGATTTTAAAGAAAAAGAACACATTTTAATAATGAGACCAGAGTTGCCAACATCTGAGAAACACAAACCCCAAATCGATAGTTTGTGTAAACAACACATTGATTTGCATGTGTAAGAAAAATCAGTTGAGCAAGAATGTTTAAGAAAAATAACATGTTCCTTGTTTTCTCTTGGATTCCAATTAAAGTTTTTGAAGATTTTACCTTCAACACATTAATAGGGAAGACAGAATTTTCAACGTGAAGAAAAAAACGATAAAGGAAATAACATTGAAAAATTCGTTAATCTTTACCACTTAAAAGCATATGGTTATAGTGAAGAAAAACAAAGTTTGAGAGGATTTAATGAATTCACCCTCAAATGATTTCAACCTTAATAAAAACTTTTTAGGTTTCAAAGATTTTAAAGAAAAAGAACACATTTTATTTCTGCAGTCGGATTTCACTTCATTCACGAACAAGAGAACGTTTTTTCTTAGTAGTGATGAAGATCAAAGAAAAATATGAAAATGGCATACGGTTAAAAATATGAACATCAAAAGGAGATGTAGTTTGTAATCGCTAATCTAATCCCTAAATAGTTGTAAGCTTATCAATTAAAATATAATTAAATTTACTATAACTTCCTTATAAAATGATAGGTCCACATTTAGTCATACATTCACACAATATATAAAATTATATATGAACCTAACTCTCTCTCTCTCTCTCTCTCTCTCTATATATATATATATATATATATATATATATATATATATATATATATATTAGGTTGCAAAAAACGCTCGACGTTAGCTAGTCAGTGGACTGGTGTCAAGGGATTAATCGGGTATCATTAATTGTTAATTTGTTGAATTTTAAAAAATTAAATATGACTAATATCATATCAAAGTTCGTAAATACCACTAATATGATAACAAAATAGGTTAATTTGATTAATACAACACTAATCATGCGTCAAATAGTTTCATTGAGATAAAACTTCTTCAAAATGTTAAAATTTTATCATTTTATAATATTTCACTCTTTATGTATGCAGTGATTAATCGTTAGGCGTCTTCTAATCGGTCGATTAGCGCCTAAGGATTAATCGGAGATTAATCGGGACCTAGTCGAGAATTTACAACAGTGATATATATATATATATATATATATATATATATATATACACACACACACACACTATATACTTAGTGGTTCAAATAAGAATGATAAAAGATTAAGAACCCCAATTAATTAGTAAATATTTTACATGATACTCTTATTAATCATGTTAAAATCCTAATTTTTTGTGTTTTTGGTATGAAAAGAGCAAACTTATAATTTTTATAGTCTAATATTTTCATTTGTATATGCTCTCATATTTTAACACAAAACTTATATACAATATAGATTTACACAGTTCATTTATAGTTTAACGCAAAAAATTCACAACTTAATACAAACTGTTTTACAATAATTCACTAATTCAAAAAATTCAAAAATTCAAACACTACCACTACATGCTGCCACCAACCACCTGTATCAACATAGTAGTCGTCATTTCTTCCAAATCAGATCTGTAAATAAAGTCATGCATTAACCATTTAAATACTACATTTATAGTCTAATAAAGCTTATTAATTCATTCGTTTTGAATTTAGTGCAAAACAATTATAAAAAACTAGTGGATTCTTAAAAATGTATACAAAATAAAATATATTCATAAGAAAATTAACACAAAAATTTATACATAAATCATTCATATTTTAACACGAATTATAAAAAATTCCCAACAAATGCAGTTAATTCACAGTTTAAACAGAAAATCAATAATTTAATATAGTCAATTCACATTTTTAAACACAAAAATTATAATTTAATATAAAAAATTCACAGTTTAATATAGTCAATTTCACAATTTAAATAAATATTCATAGTAGTTAATTCAAAGTTTAAAAATACAAAACTCATAGCTTAATACGTAACATTCATAGTTTATTACAATAAATTTACAATTTAATACAAAAAAATATAAGTTCATAATAACAATATCAATTTAAAACTATTAATACAGACAATTCACAGTTTAATATACAAAATTCAAAGCTTAATATAATAAATTCACAATTTAAGACAAAAAAATTATATTTACAGTCATATTTTCAAATTAAAACTTATATTTAGACGTTAATATATGAAGACATTTATATGTATTAAATTGTTAATTTAATATGTTAAGTCGTGAATAAAATTTACAACGTAATACACAATTCACAGTTTAGTATATAAAATTCATCAGATACATTGTGTACACCACATAAGTTCACAATTTAATAGAGCTTTTCAGAATTCTCATTCACAGTTGAATAATCAATTTAGGACTCTCATTCATTGTATTTATAACATAAAAACATATTAGTTCACGCATTCACAGTAATTAACTTAAATAGAACTAAACAATAGTTGAAAATTTAAAATATCATAGTTCAAAGCTTAAAAAAATCGAAATTCATATTATTTGAGAAAACACTAACATAATAACACACATTTTAAATTCAATTCATAACTTAACAACAATAAAACATAAAGTGAATAAAAAAAATGATGCAAACATTACAAAAAACAACATAATAAAAATGGATTAACAACTTAATAGTAGATAAAAACTATGTTTAACAAAAGTAAACGAAAAATGAGAGATTAGAACATTAAATTCGCTACTTAATAGAAAAAAAAAAGTAAATAAATATCAACATACCTGATGCAAATATGATATTGTTTCAATAAAGATCAGGGAGAAAAAGATGGAGATGAGTTGGCGATGCTACACCGGAGCGGCAAGGCAGTAGTTATGGTGGCAATTGACATCGATCTTAGATCTAGTCCGTCAATCTCATCAGAATTCGTAGATCTTAAGGCATAAATAATAGATCCATAAACGAAAATCATAGCTCTGCTGTCGGAAATTATAGATCTAACGTCGTAGATCATATATCTAGACTGAGCCGCTTCAGATCTTATGAAAACAAAGGATTTTAGAGGTAGAAGACAAACATCTATGATTGGTAGAGGTGGTGGTGGACCACATGTGAACATATCTGGTGGTCTTTCATGGAGATCGAGAGAAAAAAAGATGGAGGCGAGATGAAGATGTGTCAACAGAGCTAACAGATCTGCACATCAGTAGTGGCGAAAATCAGTGTTGAAGTAGATAATATGTGGTGATGGAGTAGATCTAGAATTAAAATGCATAAACCACACCATATCTGATGCACATCTGGAGGTGTTTCACCAAAAAATGAAGAAAAAATATGATGTTGGAATATGATGGTGATGATGGCTGGAACCGACGTCGGTCAACGGCGACGACGCCGATAGGTGGCGGCAATGGTGGTAGTTGATGATGATAGATGCAGGGTTTGTGTTTGAGCTTTTGAAGGTGAGTGGGAGTGTTTTGATGCAGGAAAAATAACCCAGATCTTATTTTGTAGCTTAAGTTTAGAAGTTCTTAGGGTTTTAACCTTTAAAGGTTCTCATTTGAACTTATATATATATATATATATATATATATATATATATATATATATATATAGAAGTAGGTTCCTGCGAAAATATAAATATCTTACGAAAACGCAAAAACAGATTTTATCTTATAAAAATCAAGCACATGTACTATAAAAAAAAAATTATTAGCAATAAATTAAAGATAGTAAGTTTACATTGGATGGTGTTATGGTAATATAGATTTAAAGATGGTTTTAATACTTATTTTTTTCACGTCCTTAATCATTTTTAAATTCATGTTTTCATAATAAAAATGTTAAAAATCATACTTTGCTAATATGAAACAATTTCTCATCTATCATCGATTATCATTATGTATTTCAATGATTGGATGAATTAATTTCCAAAATATAATGTTGAGGTGACATAATATCATAGGGTTTTTTTTGTGTTTTCGCAAATTATTTGCATTTTCGCATGAACCTTTCCCTATATATATAATAATTAACAGCAAAGAAGTGTGTTTATGTATATGCCATAAAATTTATCGCCCAAATAACTTCTTGAAATGACTATGATTCTATGAAGAATTTGGAAATTTGGATGAAAGGTATAAATTACTTTTTGTTTAAACAACAAATAATTTAAATATATCCTCTGCCTGGGATTGAACTCATGACCTCCTAATTAGTTGTTAGATTAGAAATCTCCTTGTTAGCCAAGTTGGCTAGCCCCAACTTGTGTATAAATTACTTATCTATAACAGTCTTAATTTACTATGATACTGTAACGACCCAAAAATTTCCTTCAAAACCTTACTAAAACCATATTTATAAAACCATATAATAAGTCTGTAACAACGTAAATTTTCAAACAAATTTTTCATTTCAAAAATACAGTATTTTCATTCAAACAAGGCATAAACATCCCAAGTGTCGTGTCGAAATACAAATCACATAAATCCCAAGATCATAAAACATCCATCAGTGTGTACAGATCATGTCGACGCCTTCCCACGGTCCTCGCTAGTACCTGAATCACATACACAAAACTGTAAGCATAAATGCTTAGTGAGTTCCCCAATATACAACTTACGCACATATGCCTTTCCAGACCCTGACCTTCCGGTCCATGTGTCTCAGGGGACTTCCGTCCCTGCTGGGTAAACCTTCCGGTCCTACCCACGCCGACCTTCCGGTCCACAACACAACGCCTTCCGGCCCATAACATAATCGCCTTCCGGCCCATAACATAATGCCTTCCGGCCCATAATATAATCGCCTTCCGGCCCATAACATACATAGCACGTATAACAAATAACTTACCACATATAGCACATATATCACATATCATATCTGACCTTCCGGTCACACAGTCAAACCCTTCCGGGTACAGTATAGTGAGAAGACTCACCTCGTGAATATCGAAAGCTAGCAAATCCCGAAATCACTCGTGCTCGATCCGCCGAGCTACAATCTCCCTATAACATCATATATCTCTTATTAACACTTTTATCTTCTAAGTTTGACTATCCCTAAGAAGTCAGACATAGGTCAACTCTGGTCAACGGTCAACTTGACCGGACTCGGCGAGTGCTAGGGCGACTCGGCGAGTCTAGACGTCCTCACCAATTCTCTAAGATTCCCTTTCTACTCGTCGAGTATCCTCCTTGACTCGACGAGTTCCTCCTGGAAGAATCGC
Source organism: Lactuca serriola (assembly GCF_051521515.1). Taxonomy (NCBI): domain Eukaryota; kingdom Viridiplantae; phylum Streptophyta; class Magnoliopsida; order Asterales; family Asteraceae; genus Lactuca; species Lactuca serriola. The sequence continues at coordinate 65,153,769 of NC_136413.1, read as the reverse complement.
GGGGCCACCCCGACTCAACTCGCCGAGTCTGAAGAACAACTCGACGAGTCCCAGTTAATCTTCAAGCTACTCGCCGAGTCTGTTCATCGGACTCGGCGAGTCCATGCCATGCAACCGCTCAAACTGCTTTCTAAGGTCAGAACTGCCTCGACCATTCATAGGTCTGGCCTTCCTAGACTGATTCATCACGTAAGGTCCTCATTTCGGTGCTCATAATACACCCCATGACTCATAATTTACATTTTGACCTAAGGCATAAGGATTCCAATCCAAAACCTCCATTGATTCCCGAAATGCTCAGGCATGGGACATTCTGGACTTCCAAAGGTCCCAATACAGGGTTCCAATCGCTTGGGGGACTAAGGTAACACTCAATCTACACATCAACATAGAAGAATGTAACTCGAATTATTACCTGGATAACGTGCTCTCTGTGTCCCCAATCCTCAGAACGTGACTTCTCTTGTTGTTCCCTTAACCAAGCCTTCTCTTCCTTGCAAAACAATACTTCCAAAATCAACAATGGTCTTCAACCTTTCTCCAGATGCTCACAATCGAATTAGGGTTTCTCTCAGAAGGCTAGGGTGAACAATGACGGCCATAAGGTCCTTCATATACGTCCCAAACCTGAACGGTTAGGGTTTTCGCTAAACAGCGCAGACTCGCCGAGTCCATATCCGGACTCGTCGAGTCCAGTCGCGAACCCGCGACCAGATCCGCGATCCTACTCGGCGAGTCTAGGCTCCAACTCGCCGAGTCCCCTCTTAAAACACCCAAAATCATAAATATAACAATACCTGAAATTCTGGGCTGTTACAACTCTCCCCCACTAGGACTAGACTTCGCCCTCGAAGTCTCACTCTGAAAATAGCTCCGGATGCTGCTCCCGCAGCTCACGCTCCGGCTCCCAAGTCATTTCCGATCCCTTCCGGTGTTGCCACTGAACCAACACCAGAGGTACCTCCTTGTTCCTCAAAACCTTGATCTTCCGATCCCTGATGGCCACTAGTCTCTCGGCATAATTCAGGCTCGCATCCACCTGAATATCCTCTAATGGAACCACTGTCGACTTATCGGCTATACACTTCCTCAGTTGCGACACATGAAAAGTGTCGTGGATCTGCCCCAACTCTGCTGGCAACTCCAAACGATAGGCTACCCGGCCTATCCTTGCAATCACACGAAATGGCCCAATATACCGGGGTCCCAACTTGCCCCTCTTCCTGAATCGAATCACTCCTTTCCAAGGAGAGACCTTCAGGAGAACGAAGTCGCCGACTTGAAACTCAAGCTCGGATCGGCGTTTGTCTGCATAACTCTTCTGTCGGCTCTGGGCGGTCAATAACCTCTGTCTAACCTGCTGAATCTGCTCTGTCGTCTGAAGCACGATCTCTGTACTGCCCATCACTCTCTGCCCCACCTCTCCCCAGCAAACGGGGGTTCGACACCTCCTACCATACAACAGCTCAAAGGGTGGCATACCAATGCTCGAATGATGGCTGTTGTTGTAGGAAAACTCTGCCAAGGGTAAATACGCATCCCAGCTACCCCCGAAATCTAACACACACGCTCGAAGCATGTCCTCCAGCGTCTGAATCGTTCGCTCACTCTGGCCGTCTGTCTGGGGATGGTATGCGGTACTAAAATGCAATTTAGTACCCAGCTCCTCATGGAATTTCTTCCAGAATCTGGAAGTGAAGCGCACATCACGGTCTGAAACAATCGAGATCGGCACCCCATGCCGAGATACCACTTCTCTCACATATATCTCCGCCAACTTCTCCACTGAAGAACTCTCATTGATGGCAAGGAAGTGTGCACTCTTCGTCAACCTATCCACAATCACCCAAATGGCATCGACTCCTCTGGCAGTCCTCGGCAATTTGGTGATGAAATCCATAGTGATCTGTTCCCACTTCCACTCGGGAACCTCCAATGGCTACAACTTGCCATGCGGTCTCTGGTGCTCGGCCTTAACCCTACGGCAGGTCAAGCACCTCTCAACAAACCATGCGACGTCCCTCTTCATACAGGGCCACCAATACTCTTTCCTCAAATCCAAATACATCTTCGTAGCCCCGGGATGGATCGAGAATTTCGATCGATGAGCCTCTTCCGTCAAAGTAATACGCGTACCACCCACGAACGGTACCCAAATCCGACCCTGAAACGTCATAAGCCCTCGTCCATCCGTAACGAACTCTGAAACCAAACCAACGACCCGCTCTCTCTTCTGCATCTCTGGTCGCACAGCCTCGGCCTGTGCCCCACGAATAACATCCAATACTGGAGCTATCACAGTCAATCTCAAACATACATCTCGCAGTGGAGTGCTCTCCGCCCTACGGCTCAATGCATCGGCTACCACATTAGCCTTGCCTGGGTGGTACAGGATCTCACAATCATAATCCTTGACCACATCCAACCACCTCCTCTGACGCATATTTAGGTTGGGCTGATCCATCAAATACTTCAAGCTCTTATGGTCCGTGTATATCGTACATCGAACCCCATACAAGTAGTGACGCCAAATTTTGAGAGCGAACACTACTGCCCCCAACTCTAAATCATGCGTGGGATATCTCGCCTCATGAGGCTTCAGCTGCCTCGACGCATAAGCTATCACATGACCCCTCTGCATCAACACTGCACCCAGCCACGAAATCGATGCATCGCAATATACTACAAAATCCTCCATCCCTTCCGGGAGAGCTAATACCGGGGCTTCGCACAACCTTTGGCGAAGTGTCTCAAAGGAGGTCTGCTGCTCTGGTCCCCATGAGAATGCAACCCCCTTTCGGGTCAATCTAGTGAGTGGCACTGCAACTTTGGAGAAGTCCTTAATGAATCTCCGATAATACCCTGCCAACCCAAGGAAGCTCCTGATCTCAGAGGGTGACTTCGGCACCTCCCAACTCATCACCGCCTCAACCTTGGCCGGATCGACCAATATCCCTTCCTGATTAACAACATGTCCTAGGAATTGGACCTCCCGCAACCAGAAGTCACATTTGGAGAACTTTGCATAAAGCTTCTCCGATCTCAATACCTCAAGAACCTCCCTCAAATGCTCCTCATGCTGCTCTCTAGATCTCGAATACACTAGAATATCGTCGATAAATACAATCACTGACCGATCCAACATCGGCCTGCATACCCTGTTCATGAGATCCATGAACACAGCCGGGGCATTGGTGAGCCCGAAAGGCATCACCACAAACTCATAATGCCCATATCGCGTCCTAAACGCTATCTTCTGGACGTCCTCATCCCGCACTCTCACCTGATGGTACCCTGACCTCAGATCGATCTTGGAAAACCAAGATGCTCCCTGCAACTGATCGAATAAATCATCGATCCTCGGTAACGGGTAACGGTTCTTGACCGTCAACTTGTTCAACTCCCGGTAATCAATGCACATCCGGTGTGAACCATCCTTCTTCTTGACGAACAGAATAGGCGCTCCCCACGGCGAGTTGCTCGGCCGAATGAATCCCTTCCCCAGCAACTCCTGAAGCTGCGAGGACAACTCTTGCATCTCGGGAGGTGCAAGACGATAAGGCACCTTAGCAATAGGCGCGGCCCCCGGAACCAGATCGATACCAAACTCTACTTGCCTCACAGGAGGTACTCCCGGTAGCTCCTCGGGGAAAACATCTGGAAACTCACGCACCACTGGGACCTCCTCAACTGATCTCGGTCTCCCGGAAACCTCCCGCGTATCCATCACATACGCCACAAAACCCTTACAGCCCTGCTGTAGACACTGCCTCGCCCTAGCGGCCGAACAAAAAGTTGATCCCGAACGGGTACCCTCGTCGTACACCGAAAGAACTCCCCCACTAGGGTCTCGTATAGTCACCAACTGACGCTCACAGTCGATGACGGCGCCGAATCGGCTCAACCAGTCCATGCCCACAATGACACAGACATCACCCATCGCAATAGGAATCAGGTCAATCGGAAACTCAACCCCGAAAATCTCTAGCACGCATCCCCGGAGAACCTCCGTGGCACAAATCACTCTCTCGTCAGCTATAGAAACTCTCAGAGGCCGACTCAGCGACTCATGACTAACGCTGATATGTTGACTAAAAGCTAAAGATACAAAGAACCTACTCGCACCCGAGTCAAATAACACTAAAGCAGGCACAGAGTTCACAAGGAAAGTACCTATGCATATCATAACATAAGCATAACATCTCGACATCAAAACAAATACATGAAATACAGCATACTTGCCACAACATCGGGCGCAGTGCGGACCTCCTCCGCAGTCAGCTGAAAGGCTCTCCCACGAGCCCTCGGGGCCTCGGCCTTCACCGGTCAAGTCGCAGTAGCTCTGGCAGTAGGTGCAGATCCCTGAAGAAGCTGAGGGCACTCGGCCTTCCGATGGCCTGTCTGGTTGCAATGAAAGCAAACCGTAAACCCCTTGGGGCAATCCCTAGCAATGTGCCCCTCCTTGCCACACTTGTAGCAAGCACCAGATCGACATGCCCCATCATGATTCTTGCCGCACTTTCCGCAAGTGCGGCCCTTCGAACCTCCCGTCCTCGAATCGGCGGACTTAGTCCGCTTGGCTGCCGGCTGAGACTGAGCCGGCCACCGGTCCACCTGCTGAGACTCGGCCTCCTCCCTGGCCTGGGTCTCCAACTCAATCTCGCGCTTCCTGGCATTCGCCTGAAGCTCAGCAAAGGTATGATAGGTGGAGTTTGACACAAACTCCCAGATATCCTTCCTCAAAACACCCAAGTACCGGCTCATCCGAGCCTGCTCTGTGGACACCAGCTCGGGGCAGAACATCGCCCTCTCATGAAACTTCCGCGTGATCACCGCAACCGAATCAGTACCCTGCTTGAGGGTCAAGAACTCCTGAACCAATCGTTCCTTCTCCACCGGGGGAACGTACTCGTCTCTGAACATGGAGGTAAACCCCTCCCATGTCACTGCTGAAATCTCTGCCAATGTGAAGTTCGCCGTCACGAACTTCCACCAATCCTTCGCTCCCAGACGGAGCTGGTTCAAGGCGAACCGTACCCTCAGATGCTCCGGACATGAACAAGTGTAGAAGCACCCCTCAATATCAGCGATCCACCTCATCGCAGCAATCGGATCCTGCGTCCCATCAAACTCAGGTGGCTTCGTGTTGCTGAACTCCCGAAACAGCAACGAGTCACCCCCCTGTGGCCTGGCAGCGGCCACGGCTGCGGTAGCTGCAGCGGCTGCAGCCTCAGTCAACGCGGCGTACCGCTCCTCAAAAGTCTCCATCAAGGTGGTCTTAATAGACCCAAACATCTCCGGAATCTCAGCCCGGATCGCTACAGCTACCTCCTCATGAATCATCTGACGAATCTCCTCGTCACTCACACCGCTCGAACTCGCTCCGTGGCGTGGTCTAACCATGATGTCTCTGAAATACAACATAAAACTATCAGAGACTCCATCGAGTATAATCGCACTCGATAACGCAACCCTACTCAGTCTCCGATATCCAGGGATTCTTACTTGGGTCGCCACTGACCCGGTGTCTTCGGTAGTACGGGCCCAATACTACCGACCACACCGCATCAGGATTCGTCCCAAATCTTCCTCCCCAAACCCCGGATAGTGAGTACTCTACTTTTGATATGCACTATCTACCTGCACGCTATCAAGCATCTCATATCGGCAAACTTCCCTAGACTAAGGCATCACAAATTAGGCCACTCTAGTCCTATCATGAATACCTAGTCTTCTAGCATGCATAACAATTCATATCATAACTTATCTCATAACATAACATTGTAAGGTATTTTGGGGATCTTTACCGTTCGGGCGCTGACTGATCGTACACACTGCTTCTTTCTTGTTTACCACAAAATCATTTATAAAACTTTATGCCTTTGTTTTTAAAAGTTTTCCTCAAATCCTCGGTTTGAGTTCAGTTACGCCCGAAGGTGCACCCGAATCCCTCAAACCAAGGCTCTGATACCAATTGTAACAACGTAAATTTTCAAACAAATTTTTCATTTCAAAAATACAGTATTTTCATTCAAACAAGGCATAAACATCCCAAGTGTCGTGTCGAAATACAAATCACATAAATCCCAAGATCATAAAACATCCATCAGTGTGTACAGATCATGCCGACGCCTTCCCACGGTCCTCGCTAGTACCTGAATCACATACACAAAACTGTAAGCATAAATGCTTAGTGAGTTCCCCAATATACAACTTACGCACATACGCCTTTCCAGGCCCTGACCTTCCGGTCCATGTGTCTCAGGGGACTTCCGTCCCTGCTGGGTAAACCTTCCGGTCCTACCCACGCCGACCTTCCGGTCCACAACGCAACGCCTTCCGGCCCATAACATAATCGCCTTCCGGCCCATAACATAATGCCTTCCGGCCCATAACATACATAGCACGTATAACAAATAACTTACCACATATAGCACATATATCACATATCATATCTGACCTTCCGGTCACACAGTCAAACCCTTCCGGGTACAGTATAGTGAGAAGACTCACCTCGTGAATATCGAAAGCTAGCAAATCCCGAAATCACTCGTGCTCGATCCGCCGAGCTACAATCTCCCTATAACATCATATATCTCTTATTAACACTTTTATCTTCTAAGTTTGACTATCCCTAAGAAGTCGGACATAGGTCAACTCTGGTCAACGGTCAACGGTCAACGGTCAACTTGACCGGACTCGGCGAGTGCTAGGGCGACTCGGCGAGTCTAGACGTCCTCACAAATTCTCTAAGATTCCCTTTCTACTCGTCGAGTATCCTCCTTGACTCGACGAGTTCCTCCTGGAAGAATCACGGGGCCACCCCGACTCAACTCGCCGAGTCTGAAGAACAACTCGACGAGTCCCAGTTAATCTTCAAGCTACTCGCCGAGTCTGTTCATCGGACTCGGCGAGTCCATGCCTTGCAACCACTCAAACTGCTTTCTAAGGTCAGAACTGCTTCGACCATTCATAGGTCTGGCCTTCCTAGACTGATTCATCACGTAAGGTCCTCATTTCGGTGCTCATAATACACCCCATGACTCATAATTTACATTTTGACCTAAGGCATAAGGATTCCAATCCAAAACCTCCATTGATTCCCGAAATGCTCAGGCATGGGACATTCTGGACTTCCAAAGGTCCCAATACAGGGTTCCAATCGCTTGGGGGACTAAGGTAACACTCAATCTAGCCACAAAAGGGTTCAATAAACCCTAAATCCATATACACATCAACATAGAAGAATGTAACTCGAATTATTACCTGGATAACGTGCTCTCTGTGTCCCCAATCCTCAGAACGTGACTTCTCTTGTTGTTCCCTTAACCAAGCCTTCTCTTCCTTGCAAAACAATACTTCCAAAATCAACAATGGTCTTCAACCTTGCTCCAGATGCTCACAATCGAATTAGGGTTTCTCTTAGAAGGCTAGGGTGAACAATGACGGCCATAAGGTCCCTCATATACGTCCCAAACCTGAACGGTTATGGTTTTCGCTAAACAGCGCAGACTCGCCGAGTCCATATCCGGACTCGTCGAGTCCAGTCGCGAACCCGCGACCAGATCCGCGATCCTACTCGGCGAGTCTAGGCTCCAACTCGCCGAGTCCCCTCTTAAAACACCCAAAATCATAAATATAACAATACCTGAAATTCCGGGTTGTTACAAAGTCATAACATAAATTCGGAGTATCAATTCAAAACATGATCTTATTATCAGAGTAAGACATCCCAGGCTGACTAACTATGATGTGTGCCATGCGATCATCCCGAGCTCTTCCCTCCGCTACCAGAAGTACCTGAAACAAAAACTGAAAACTGTAAGCACGAAGCTTAGCGAGTTCCCCAACCTACCACATATTGCATATACTGGGCCACGCCCGCTACTTCGGGCCTCGCTCGCTACAACGGCCCCGCCTGGCTTCGAGCCGCGCTCGGATGCATATCTGTTTCTCTTAGGCCCCGCCTGTCTCTGGGCCCTGCCCGCTAACATATACTAACACATAAACATACCACAATACATAACTAAACATGTACTATTGAATCCTGTTCTAAGGCCCCGCCTATCTTGGGCCTCACCCTTATCCTGCTACTGATGAGTCATGGAACCCCGTCCACACTCCTCCTGATAGTGAGATACAGGCCCAGCCCACACTCACTCCTTTCCTAACTTGGGCCTTTCCCCTGCTCTGCTGCTAATGAGATATGGAACACCGTCCATACTTTGCTATTGGTGAGATATGGGACCTCGCCCACACTCACCTCCCTACCAGGCACATACATGTATCACACAGACAATAAGTATAAACTATCGTATAAACCATTCCTTGGGCACCCGCCCGCTAACATTGGACCTTGGTCCTGAGTACTATACTAGCATATTGTGCCTAGGGCTAACCCCCGGGTCTTCCTACTCATAACTATATGAGCCGACATTGTGGCTGTAAACCCATTCACACAAAGGGAAAACTCACTTGTACTGCTGAACTTTGCTGATAACCCTCTGGCTGCTATCCGACAACTCTCTAAACTGCTGCTCCACTAGTTCCCTGAGGTACTAATATCAATATAACACTTAGTCCCAAACTGAACTCTATAAGGCAACCAAGTCAACTCTGGTCAAAGTCAAAGTCCTGGTCAAAGTCAACCTTCCAGGTTGACCCTACTCGCCGAGTCTGCCTATTGACTCGTCGAGTTCACAACTCAGAAATCCCCATACTTCGCGACTTGACTCGCTGAGTCACCCCGCGACTCGTCGAGTCCTTCAACCTCCGACTCCTAGTCCTGGTCCTAACCAACCCATTGAGTCACCGCCTTAACTCACTGACTCGACTCACATCTAGGAGAGGTTAGGGTTTTGACCCAACTCGTCGAGTCCAAGAACAGACTCGTCGAGTTCATCTTCATCATTTCTATTCTGTCGATTTCAGTCCAATCCATTGCTTTCTAACCGTAGATCTGGACTCCTTGGGCTAGCATTACACGTAAAGTTGCCAACTTTACGTGCATGCAAGGAGCTATGAAGCTTGAACATCAAATCTAAGTTAAAATGGAGGTCCAAAACATAGAATGAAGCCATAGTTGAATAAAGCTTCTCACTCAGAGCTCCTAAGGCTCAGAAATGATTAGATCTGGAGTCCATCACATCCTCAAGGCTTGTATCTCAAAATAACCATGGAAATGGCACAAAAGGGACAAAATCTAAGCTAAAAAGGGGATCTAGATGAACAATAGACAAGGTTTAAGCTTCATACCTTGAGATAGCCTGAAATTCCACTCCAACACTAGATCTATAACTTCCTCCTTACACCACAATGAGTATCCTTCCTTCTCCAAGCTTCAAATCACTCACAAGGCAAGATCAAAATCTCTCAATGATGATTAGGGTTTCGAGAGTAGATGAGGAGGGTGATGGAGGCTGGGTTGGAGGAATGAAATGTTCTTTAAATAGGGTGCTGAGTCCCGAAATTAGGGCTTCCCAACCCAGGCCTGACTCGCCGATTCGGTCATTAAATCCTTGACACGGGACCCGCTCCGACTTGTCGAGTTCATCCATGGACTCGACGAGGTGACCCCTTTGACTAATGGTTTCCTTTCCTTTCTTGATGCTGCTGGATTAGGGGTGTTACAGATAAATTTATAGTGTATAAAGTGAGATGATTATGAATACGTTTTCGTTTATGAATTTTGAATGAATTGGGGAATTATAATGTAAATTTCAGTAAAGATTGCGTTTGACCGACAAAATCAAATGAATACATTTTTTTAATTCCATAAAATTATGTTTTTTTATGGATTGATCATTCCTTGGCTGAAAGAGATATTATCTCTCCCATACCCCAACCATCCACCAAGCCACACATTCCTACCATACCTATACCAATACCGATATTGACACCAACACCAAAACCTCCACCTATAGCGGCACCCATACCCACACCGGCACACCCATACCCCTACCTCCACCCTCCCACTCACACCTCATACACACACATACAAAAACACATGTTTTTCTTTTCTTTCTTCAACTCTTCAAATACCCATACAAGTCTTGACTAAGTAGCCGAAGACTTAACCTTAAAACCCAAGATCTTTATTCAATATTTTTATCATGTCAACTTATGTATGAATTTATGGATGAATTTATGCTTTGTGTCAGTTCAATCTCAATGGTTCATTTCATTACTTTTAAGTTTAACATTATTTTTATTGGAAACTTAGTTGTGACAAATTACCCAAGAGGCTGAATCTGCCCATGAAGGGTATGAAGGTTCCTTCTATTTTGCTTTAATTTGTATCAAGGAATGGAGTCGGTCACTCATCTTTTTTCTCGTACTCGATGGCCTCATACCTACTGAAGAGAGTTTACGTTGGTGGGAGATTAATGTTCATGTGCTTTCGTCTTATGATGATTGTCTCCAATTGTTTGAGGGTCTTCAGCTTAGAGCATGAGCCAAGGAGTTCTTGGAAGGTGTTCTTTGTGTTATGTGGTTTTACATTTGGTTGTTTAGGAACAATCTCTTGTTTTTGGTAAAGAGCAGCCTAAGAAAGTTCTTTTTTATAATATAGTCACATAGACATTCTTTGTGTATTAATTGGTCTAAAAAGTTGATTAACACGATTGGTTGGCTTTAGAATGCTCTAATAACTACTTTTAACGTTTTTTTGTTGTTCTTGTACTTGGTTGTCTAGCTTCTTTTTAGCCTTTCACTTATCATATAATTTGTCCTAAAAATATATATGTTTTGTTTTGTATACCAATATTTTTTTCTTTATATGTTATGTATAAATTCATGAAAAGACATCGGTTTGAGTAAATAAAAGTTTATTAAATAAAATTTCTAACTCATTTGAAAATTTCATCATTTTTATTAAATATAATAATAAGTTACACGAAATCTATAAAATTGTATTTTGGTCATATTACATAACTTACTTTTCAGATCATTTACAAATTTTCAAAATGAATAGACACTAAATTTCATTTCATGTCATCCAAACATATAACAAATTTCAAATTATTTAATAGAGTCTATTATTTCTTAAAATATTTTGTGAACCAAAGACACTTAATAGTTAGATGTTTACTTTCAGACTTAAATTTTATTATTTATTGCAGATGCAATAAATAAAAAAATTTAAAAGTTAGATAACTACTTTTAGGCTCTAATTGTTGGATTAGTGTCTAAGTCCATAACTATTTTGGTATGTACTTGACCCGATGGTGCATGGTCCTTTTGGGTTGCCTTCACCAAAACAACTTGATAGGATGAATTATGGAGAGAAAGGATTAAATATGATTTATTAATATATTATGGGAATAATATATTAAAGGAGAAATCATATTGTTTAATTAATATTAGTCAAGAATTAATTGGTAATTAGTTTTGTGACTAAAAGAGATTAATTAAACATAAGGGACTGGAATTGTAATTATAAGATAATTGCAATTTGGGCCATAGATTGCCTTGTATCAAGGGTTGGACGAATTCTATGGGGAAACCTATAAGGAAATCATCCAAGGGCTTGATTAAAGGAGTCTATGGGTTGCTTAGGGCTTAAGCATCCAAATTAGGGTTTCCTTGTTAGATAACCCTAATTGCCTCACTATATATAGATCCCTTAAGGACCAAAAACGTGGCTAAGCTTCTTGCTAGGGTTTGTAGACGTTTTTGGTAGCCTCCATCCTCTCTCCTCTTCATCCTCTTGCTTATGGTGTTTGTGAACCATTAGAGGAGTGACACTTGTGACTCTAAGCCTTCCAAAGTCAATACAAGGAGATTTGGGATTGTTATTGCTACATAACAATCAAGGTAACATTATAAACCTATTCTCATGTTAATATGATTACTTGAATGCTAGAATTAGGGTTTATAGTCTTGGATAACTTGCATGTACAATAGAGAAACCTAGATCCAAGCATTAGGGTTTGTATGAGCACATAGGATGTCTTATGACCAAAACCCATCAGTGGTATCAGAGCCTAGACTGGTTTCTATTGTATTGATGCTTGATATGTTTGAAAAATTCGAATTTTTGGTTTCTGGAGGCTGGACTCGCCGAGTCCATGCAGACTCGACGAGTCCATGCTTGACTCGACGAGTCAACTCGTCAAATGGGGATATCTTCGCGATCTCTTGCTGTTTTTGCTTATGGAATTTGCCTTATCACATTAGATCAATATAAATCCGTTTTTTTGATATATATGAGTATATTCTTGATCTAATTGAAGATATTTATCAATTAATAAAATATTTGTTTCCTTATGTGATAATTGATTAATTATTTTGATTAAATTGGTAAATTATTTTGCAAGAAATCATTAAATAAATCAAATATGGATAATTATGTGATTCATTGTTAATTTAGATTATTTGTTATTTGATCCTTATGTTATGAAATATTTCATATTTTCCCCTTAGGCTTTATAGTTTAAATTTGAACCCAAAAGTTTTGTTGTTTTGAAATTTCAATAGTTAAAACCCTAATGTTTTAAAAAAGGTTTCAAAACTTGCCCTCAAGTTTTGGAATTTAATATTTTGGATTAATAGTTTAATTTGATGTATATTTAAATTCTAAACCCTAATGTTTTGAAATGTTTCAAAACTTGCCCTCAAGTTTCAGAATTTAAAAGTTGATTAAAAGTTTAATTAGGAATGTTAAATTCTAAAACTCTAGTATTGTTTTGAAAAAGTTCAAATCACACCCTTATGGTTTTATTAATTAATTAAGGTGTATAATTAAAAGAGGTTTAATAAATCCATAAAAGTTTAGGTTACAATTTAATTGAATTAAAAGTATAATTGTTAAATTAGACCACCTAGTATTTTGAAAGTATAAAATACACCCTATACTATATATAACATTAAAAGTCTAACATTATATATATGTATGAGTAAAAGTCAGTCTTACCGTTAGTAGGCCTCATTCACGAAGCTGGTCTATAAGGGGTGTTTAACGAAATTGCCTATAAAATGGCGATTGAATGGGTATCCACTCTTACCCACCGCACTCTTGACTAGTGGAGGGTCGTTAGCCGAACGGGTAGGATAGGACGAAACCTTCCATTATAAGTATAATAAAGTATAAAAGTAACTAAATATTTTCATAAAATTCCCAATCTTAGTTACTTAGGAAAAAGTGAATTGATGCAACTCCATGAAATTACACTTTGTGCCCTTGCGAAGACGTTAGTGGAGCGTGTGTGGTTTACCAGCACATCGAATAGGTGACTGTAACATGTGAGGGCACCATGTAAGTTTGCATGGTTATTCACACCCGCTTTGTGATCCTCGACATCCCAGTCACAAACTAGAGGGGCATATCGAGATTTAAACATGCCATTGAAAGTTCAATGAATCTCAAAGGATCTAGGAGTTTTCATAGATTTAAAACTTAAATTTCTTTTTCGTTTTTCGTGGTGGAAATTAATGAATCATCATTCACTTACCTTCAAATATTCTGCAATTAGGGTTACGGCATCCCTCTCCCGAGTTGTGGAATATTGTGTTGGGTCCTAGCCTTAGTATTTCATTTGGGTGATTTACTAATGACTCAATCAATCAACTAACTTGAATTCGTTTTTCTCCCGTTTTGTAGATGTCAAAGTTCGACAACTATGGTCTTCTCAAATCTCGTGGAACAAGCATTCCACATAAAGATGATATTCCACGATTCGATCGTCGAACCAGAGATCATACTTCACTTCCTCCTCCTCCTCCAATTATTCCCCCTAACCCACAAGTACGAAGGCTTGAAAAGTTCAAGCTCACTCAATCCCTTTTGGCAAGTAAACATAAAGAAGGAAAGTCGGTGTGTGCACACGTCCTAGGGATGAAGTCACACATTGATAGGTTAAGAATGTTGGGATCCGTTGTCTGTGAGGAAATGGCTGTTGATTGGGTTCTTCAGTCACTTCCTAACTCGTATAGTAAGTTCGTAAGAGAGTATTATACAATGAACCGCGACGTGACCCTTATAGATCTCACCTATATGCTTATTGCTGCTGAATCAGCAATGGTTTGGCGCAATAGAAAAGCAAAGTTGATTGGTGAATCTGCCTTCAAGACCTTTATGGATATTGACAATGGCAACGAAAGACTTGCTATGATCAAAAAGTTTGATCATAAGATAAAGGCAATGTCTGAAGTAGTTCCATGTCCTGTTCCAAAAGAGTCAATCTGCTTATATTGCCAAGAGAAGGGGCATTGGAGACGAAGCTGCCCTATTTACCTAAGAGATCTAAGAGATGGGAGAGTCAAAACGTATGGCTCTAACATAGGTAAAATCCATTAACTAACTCTTTTAAGCTTCTATATACATAATGTGATAAGATTACAATTGATGTTTTGTAGGATCGAAGAAAAGAAAGGAAGCTTAAGGGAAGAAGTGAGCAGAATCTAACCGTGAAGGAATGGATTTCGATCGCATTTCTCGAAGATTAGATTCTTGAGCTACTACTTAGAGTTAGAATTAGATTGCTAAGGAAGATGTATTAGCATAGTTTTTCAATGAATTGCATTGTAAGAACAAATTTTTCCGCAATAAAATAAATTTTGATTTTATATTATTTATTTATCCTTGCAATGGCGTATATGAAAAATTGATGTTTGAATGTTTCTATTATTAGCAATAATGGATTTGGTTCTTATTATGTTATTTATGGAAAGTCGAGAGTTTGCCAAATGGGGAGAGTTTCTCATCGCCCAAGTTTCAATTGGACAGAAACTTGGAATCATGCAACTTGGTTGCACGATGAATGAGAAATTTCATATTTGGAAATTAGACTAATTCATTGACAAAGTGTCAAGTGAAGGACTAGGAGATCGAGTACACAAAGTTGCGTATTGATCAAGTCCACCATAAGAGTAACAGAGATATTCGTCATGATTTACTAAAAGTCTAGTAAAAATGATTATACTTACAAGATTAAGTGTAATTCTGAATTGATTGAAAATGTTTAAATCAATAGCAGAACGAATAAGAAGAATCAAGTAGGCAGAAAGATAAAAGTTTCTCCATTCTAAGAAGAAGGGAGAGTAGCTTTTATGCTTTATGATAGGTCTTAATGATTAAGAACCATATCTCAATTGATCCTCTAAGTAAGTCTTAGTACAAATGTATGTTTAAGAAGAGGAATCAAGGATTGAAGAAATGGTTAAATCAAGAAGTCAATCATACTTCGTTCCAAAACAAGTCTTAGAGTAAAGATTGTGAAATTGAGTGATAATTATTAAGAAGGTTTATAACATTCATCAAATTTGGAAAGTTGTGATGTCTTGGATAAGACAAAGACCAACTAGGACCAATTTATGAAGTGTTTGATAAAAAATACACTAACTCTTGAATATTTGTTTGTCAAGAAATGTTTATTGACAAGAGAATCTTATATGTCAAGGAGTCAGTGGGAGTATTAATGGTCTTGAAAGGTTTCAAGAACAAATCAAAATAGACCTCATCGATCATCACTAGCACACGAGTTGAGGTTTACAACCTATTGTGTTGACATTATTTTGTTTCTGTGCTGTTCCAATTAAGTTAATTATGTATGTAAGTTATATGAGTTCTCATTTTGAACGCATAAAAGGAAAGGCAGCTTAATCAATGAAAGGTACATTGATAGGAAAGGGTGAGCTGCTTAACTACTTGGAAGACATGGTGGGCAGCTGTGCTACCATAAGGCAAAAAAATCAAGATTAAGAAAGTTCGGTCCATATGAGTTTGAATTTATCATAAACTTTGGTTTTAACAAATTCACATGGATAGGAACACATACACCGTTTAAAATCTAAGTGTCATAAGATTTCCTCCTTCATGAAAATGATTGTGAGGAAATGCTTTCACTAAGAAAGATTTTAAGAAGATAGTGATTGTAAAATTGCATTCTCGAATTCGATTATGGTTACGGTATCCCTTTCCATTATTTGAATTGTGAGGTTTGGCAATTAGTCTTAATTTTTTAGACACACATATGAACTATCTAAGGCAAAGGTGTATAAGTTCAAGAAGCCTTGATAAAAGATTATTAAAGCACTAAGTATTAGAAACATGAACTTAAGAAATTCAATAAATATTGTTTTTCTGAAAGTTAAGATGTTTATGAATACATGTCGAAGCTAGTGGGAGCATAAGTGTCATGTTTTATAATAATCATCATGATAGTGGGAGCATAAATGTTATGATTGTATGATTATTAAGGCACGTATTGCAAGTTGGCTATATTAATTATAGAAAACAAGAGTTATACCTTGAAAAGTCGTAAGGGTTGTAAAGTTGTTTTGCTATAATTAAGGGAGAGAATATTATGCTTCATTTCAAATCTAAAGTCTTAGGTTGAGAAATGTTAATAAATTTAGTCAAACGTACATAGTGTGTTCTTAAAATTTCGATTATGATTACGGCATTCCTCTTCACAATTCGAATTTTGAGAACATAGCAAATAAAAATTATGCATCGGGTCCCATACGCTTCGGGTATAGGATCGATTGCAAATGCTTTAATATTTGACCATTCTAAAATTTTCCAAATGTCTAGCGCATTTAGAGGGAAAAAGGACTAGAATCGGTTTTGACTAAAATAATTAAACAACTATCAAAAGACAATCCAAAGTTCGACGAGTGATTGGTTGCTTGTGAGTAGTTGGAAGTATAGTATTGGAAAATATGGAAATGTTTCCATATTGGATGGACCATATCGACATTATTATGAATAGAAAAGATTCTATTAAGAATGAATTGTCATATGGTAAGTATGGAAAGTTTTCCATATTGGGAATTGAATATTGAAAAAAATCTACGTCTAGATTAGAAACTTTTATGCAAAACGATATTCGAAGGAATGTACTTTGAGTGAGAGACATCATATCTAAGGAATTGTATTGTAACAATCTCCGATAGAGGACTTTGTAATATCATTGGCAATAGTCTTTGTGACTTTGGTGCAGTGACATTACGAAAGGATAGTTGCATAGAATGTTAGAATCTAGCATATTCTATAAGTAGCAAGAATTTGATATTCTTACACTTATGAAAAAGGATTAGGAGTTGTGAAATGAGAATGATTGGAAATGTGCTCAATTTGGTCTATTTCACAAAGTAAGAACCATAGATAAACATTGTGTGCATGATAAGAGCATGGGACAAGTGTAATAATTCAAGTAAGAAGTTGATTACCCGAAACAACAAATAATGAGTAATCAATATGGTGATAAATAAAAGGAGTTTTATTTATGCTCAAAGGGTTGAGGCCATATGGGATTAGTATTATTCTTGTGTTTCACATTTGCATGTTTTGACTTCCTGAATAATTTAATTGGTTAAGAACAGTTAAATTATTCGAACAGGCCACAGTCGTTCATATGTTGGAAGTAAGTATGAATGAAGACTACCGTGAATTGGTGTGTGGAATGTCTAAAAGAGTATTATACATAAGCAAATGTTTGATGCAACGTTCATGAGTGCTTATGAATATGATTTGAGCATTGGATTACACCCACGCTCACTTGGATCACTCCATGGATTGTGTCACGAGTTATTGGTGAGACGATAACATCTTATATTCTTGAAACCGAGATGTGTGAGTTGTATCTTGCAAATCGGTTGCACATTGATAATATGTAAACGCACTAGTAACTTGGTGTTATAAAACATATTGTTGTGTGTGATTCGGTGACTGAGTGCAAGCAAGCATTGTATCAAAGATTATCTGTTCCTTTTATCCAAAGTAGGATAAAAGTGATATCTTTGGGCCCCTCGATGATTTAGTGATGACAAACGTAAATGCTCGGCTGGGATAGGGCTAATTTGATTTGTTCAATTAGTCAGTCGTCATAAATCGGGAATCGAGATATAGTACAAAGAGAATGATTTGAAATCATATCTCATATGATATCTAAAATGGAGGAATATATGATCCCTTATCTAAGGACACGCGTATCTGATAGGATCAGAGTTGACAGTGGCTTTGGAAAGCTACGATTGCAGATCAGGATCTGAAGTCATACGCAGAATAGTTGTTAGACTTATCCAAGTGGGAGACTGTTGGATTAGTGTCTAAGTCCATAACTATTTTGGTATGTACTTGACTCGATGGTGCATGGTCCTTTTGGGTTGCCTTCACCAAAGCAACTTGATAGGATGAATTATGGAGAGAAAGGATTAAATATGATTTATTAATATATTATGGGAATAATATATTAAAGGAGAAATCATATTACTTAATTAATATTTGTCAAGAACTAATTGGTAATTAGTTTTGTGACTAAAAGAGATTAATTAAACTTAAGGGACTGGAATTGTAATTATAAGATAATTGCAATTTGGGCCATAGATTGCCTTGTATCAAGGGTTGGACGAATTCTATGGGGAAACCTATAAGGAAATCTTCCAAGGGCTTGATTAAAGGAGTCTATGGGTTGCTTAGGGCTTAAACATCCAAATTAGGGTTTCCTTGTTAGATAACCCTAATTGCCTCACTATATATAGATCCCTTAAGGACCAAAAACGTGGCTAAGCTTCTTGCTAGGGTTTGTAGACGTTTTTGGTAGCCTCCATCCTCTCTCCTCTTCATCCTCATGCTTATGGTGTTTGTGAACCATTAGAGGAGTGACACTTGTGACTCTAAGCCTTCCAAAGTAAATACAAGGAGATTTGGGATTATTATTGCTACATAACAATCAAGGTAACATTATAAACCTATTCTCATGTTAATATGATTACTTGAATGCTAGAATTAGGGTTTATAGTCTTGGATAACTTGCATGTACAATAGAGAAACCTAGATCCAAGCATTAGGGTTTGTATGAGCACATAGGATGTCTTATGACCAAAACCCATCACTAATTTTATTAGATATGCAACAAAATCAAAAAAATTTAACAGAACAACTAAAACTACTAACTTCAGTTTCTTTGTATTTTTCGTGCTTAAGGTACCGTTTGACACAAGAACTAGGTAGAACTGGACTAGACTGGACTGAACATGACTGGATTGGACTGGACAGGACAAATAAATTGTATGGGGTTTGGTGAGTTCCCCAAAAGCACTACCACATAGCAAATAATATATACAATCATGCATGCGGGGTTCACTCAGTCACCAGAGTGGAATACCCTCAGGTTCACAACCATCAGGCTAGATTACCCTCGACCCAATCAGCCATTGGACTGGAACGCCAACATGTAACGGGTCCATTCATTCATCGGACTGGAATACCGTCGCATTCAGTCATCGGACAAGAATATCGTCGGGTCCATAACAATCGAGTTGGATTACCCCTAATATGTTGCCCACGCACATAACAGTAAAGGCTCAACCCGAAACACAGTATGTCGATATAAACAACATATAAACATACAACGGGTCAGTTGACAAAATAGGCAGATCTACAGATCACTACCGTATAGCGACATCCTACATACTAGAATTCAGATTTAAAAGATCACTACAACATAATAATATCCAATATATCATGATATAGATCTAACATATCAGTACTGCATAACAACATCCTATATACCAGGATGCAAAAAACATAGTAGGCCAACATTGGTGCCTTCGACCCACAAGTACAGTGAGGAAAACTCACCTAGCAGTCTGAAAAGATAGTTGAACATGACATTGCTTCGAATATCAACTCAACCAGACACCTATTAATGAAAAATGACCAAACTCAACTACAATTCAAAATACCCAAAATAGCCCTTGGTCAAACTTGATCAAAATATGGTCAAAGTCGAAAGTCAAAAAGTCAACCGAGTTGACTTAACTAATTACGCCCAATGTACTCAGCTTGTATGCTCAGCGTACTCAAGGCTTGAGCAAAATCAGGATGTTAACCACAAATGCACATCGTATGTGCCTGCCAGCTTCATGTTCTGTAACACCGTGATTTTTCACCCAATTTTTTTTATAATTAATCCTTGTTAACAGATTATGTTTTCGGAAGACTTATTATAAATATTTCAAAAACATCATGAATGTTACTTTATGTCAAAAAAAAAACCATCCAAATTTAAAGTTTACAAAACAATATGATGAAACTCAACCATGTTCAAATGGTATCATATCTAAAATACTAAATAAAACTATCCAAAGGTTCCTATCCTCACCAAGGAATCATGTCAAGCTACCTATTCTAGTTCACAAAAACCAACAAGCAAAGAACAAGTGTTAGCATAAGCTAAGTGAGTCAATTATAGTATAGTGTTAAAACAACACACATATAAGAAATGGATTACACAAAACATCCCCACACAACCAAAGACTTACAAGCAAGACATAACAACATCACACCGCTTATCAAACACTTTTTAGCTCAATTTATTTAGTTCTTCTTTTACAGCTTCTATAATTAGTTTCTCTCCTCAACCCCGTTGTAACAGATTTTTTTTATATTTTCACCGCTATAATATAATATTTTATTTATCCGCTTTATTTTAATAATTAATCACCGCTCACCATCACTGTAATTATTAAAGTAATACCTCCTAGTTAGGGTCTATTTATTCACCGCAAACCCCCAACTCAAGTACCCTATTGGCTACTAACCTGACCGACACGACCCAATGCACTAGGTGAGGCGCGACTCTCACCAGTAATCATTGCTCCCGGTGCATTGTGTTCACTACTCTGACATGCGTTGTCGTTAAGGATTCGTAAAAGCGGTGTCAATCCCACTGTGTTACACCTTCCAATCCCAGGTGTTGTTTGCGTTCTCCCCACTACTAGACCAACATCACTCAAGTCCATCCACCGTTCGGAACATGTCTCAAATGATCTCCTAGAAAAATCATCCGAAGCCGCTTTTAACTTAAACTCTTTTCCCGTGGGTGTCGTTTAACCCCTCGGGTCCCTGCAATAATCCAGATAGGGTATATATTCCTTTGTCTAAGTTACTACCCTTGGCTACGCTAGTGTATTCCCCTTTCTAAATTAATATTAATTAATCAATTAAGGAGCTACACTTTTACCCTCTTCAAGTAATCATGCAAAAATTATGAATTTTCTTTTATTAACATATTACCTCTTTAATGGTTCATTTTCATGGAAACATGTAATTTTATTTAATTATTATATTTTACATCACACACCACTTTCATTCAAAACACTTTTATAATGGTTTTACAACATGAGAATGCTTGTCTTCAAAAAATTAGCAAAACATTTTCAAACAAGTATTGGCATTCTCACAATAAATAATATTCGTGTACAACACTCAATCTAGCATCGCCTTAAGACACGTCTCACAGAAAACAAAGAAGAGTCTAGCATGCAACAACCTAGATACACTTACACAAAGCATTAAAACATCCATAACACAACACTCAACACCAAAAGGGGCACTTACATCCTAGGTAACTAGATTCATCCCATTCCATATAAAATATGGAGTTATCTTAACAATGTACTTTATAAATCCATAAAATTAACTCACCTTTGCCAAGGATGTCACCTCCTCACACTTCAAGTCTTGTAAGAGTTGAAGTATCACCCTTGCCCCGATTAAAATATAAATAAAAGGTTATTTTAACTCTATAATTCTAAAGTTGAGAATGCCATAAGCTAAACACATAAATTAAATACCAAACAAAATTCCCAATCTGGACCTAAAACAACCGCTATTTATGGCTGCTTTACCACCCTTGAGACCTATAAAATTTTTAGTTTTATTTGATATTCCCAAAGTTCAGAGTTGTAGCTTTCCAGAAAATACTTTTAAAGGTCCAAAAGATTTGTCTATAATTTTGTATGATTTTTACAAAACTGCATATTAATGCAGCATTATTCTGACCAGTTGGTGAAAAAGACGATTTTCACCTTAGTTTGAGGCAACAACAGGTTCTGGAAAATTTCTAGGAAAAACTAGACTCAAAATTTAAGAATTTATGGATCGTTAATTCGACTCCTGGTGATTTCTCTATATTTTTTCCAATCCAGGGGCAGATTTGTCAATTTCTTGCAATTTCCAACTTTGAGTTTTAAAGGCTTTTTGACCACTTAACCCATTAAGTCATCACCCAAATCGACCAAATAGTTGAAAAACAAGTTTCAATCAGTAGCAATATAGCATGGAAGTAAAAAGATAGTTTCATCCTCCAACCATGGTCCAAAGTACATTGTCTTTAAAAAAAGATAAAGTACATTGTTAAAAGGGGAAATACCAACTTGGGTTTGAACTTCTCCTACCAATTAGCCATATTTGAATACACTTGAAAACTATTTTGAGTACCATTTAGAGAGTCCAACACATAGTCTTTCACCAAATATTCTCACTTGAAGATAAGCTACCAATAGCATGAGTTTTTACAATCAACAAAGGAATAATTCAAGGACATATCAAAATCATTCTTGAGAGTGTGCATAACATGATTTGGACAACAATAAATCATCATAACACACCAAATAAGAATGGAATTTAGCCATAAGAGCATCGAAGAATTGCATGGAGAAAGAAGATACAACAATTATCATCAAATAAGGAGTTTAACACTAAAACTCACCCAATTGACAAGCAATTAGGTTATAATCTTGACAAGAAGATGAGTAGAAGATTTTACCAACTATTAGATTGATTTTCTCACCCTTCTTCTCCCTTCTACGATCGACAAGGCAATGTCTTCCTTCTGCTCATCAGTTCTCGATTCAATAGCTTTCTCTCCACCTTAGTCGCTCGTTTTTTCCTTGATCTCCGATCGTTAACGCACAAAAGGCAATAAGATGCCTCGTTCATTTTTCTAAGATATTAGATACGAGGGATGAATATAATGGACGTAGGGAGCATAATCGATCCTCTTCTTTGGGAGTTATACCACAAATTTACCTATTGGACCCTAATATGTAAAATTTTAAATCTTTCCCATCCTAACCCTAGAATCTTGACAAATTTAATTTTACTAAATGACATCTTGACCCCACTATTCATGTTAAACCATTTTTTTCTAATTATCTTAAGCACCAAAAACATTAAACCTTTAGTTTTAATCATCTTTTATTTATTTATATTTTCTTTATTGAATTTATAATCATTAAAGAAACAAATTCACTAAAGAAAATTAGTATTTTAGTAACGGAAGCTAACCTTGATGACGGATGAGAATTTAGATCATTACAATCCTCTCTTCATTAAGAGGATTCCATCCTAGAATCACGAACCGGAACAAATAGTTGTGGATAACGATCCCTTATGACATCCTCTAGCTCCCAATTCATGTCTCCGCCATGCTTGTTCTTCCAAAGAATCTTCACAAGTTTCACTCTTTTGTTGTGCAACTACTTGGTCTCACGCTCCAATATAGACGTTGGTTCTTCAACTAAATTTTTTGATTTCACAGACTCATAGCTCGTCTAATGGTAGTACACTGGGTTCCTCCGCTAAAAACTTTCTCAGGTAGCAAACATGAAATACATCATGAATTCCCTCTAGCTCGGGTGGTAACTCCAATCTGTAGGCTTGGTCTCCGACTTGTTCCAACATCACAAGTGGACTATTGTAACGTGGTCCCAACTTTCCCTGCTTGCCAAAACAGATAATCCACTTCCAAGGTGAGACTTTCAACATCAACCTCTTTCCTACCTTGAAAGTTTTCGGTCGATGTTTCCTATTTGAATACATCTTTTGATGTTCGCGAGCCACTCAGAAATGCTCACGCGCTATCTTCACTTTATCCTCAGTATGTTGCACAATTTCAAAGCTTACAAATTGTTTTTCTCCTAGATCCAACCAACAAGTGGGAGTACGACAACCTCCTTCCATAAATCATCTCATACGGAGCCATACCAATGCTAGCATGATATGATTTATTGTAGGAAAGCTCCACCATGGGTAAGTAAGTGTCCCAACAACCTCATACTCAATAACGTATGAAGGTTACATATCCTCTAGAGTTTGAATGGTCCTCGCTTTTCTCATCAGTCTGAGGATGATAAATTGTACTCAAATGCACCCTCGTACCCAAATCCTCTTGTAATTTCTGGCAAAACCTCGAAACAAAATGATTGTACTGCTCAGAAATAATGGATAATGGTACACCGTATCTCGTAACAATCTCCTCGACGTACATCCTTGCCAATTCCTACAATTTTTCATTCTCTTTGGTTGCCAAAAAGTACACACGTTTCATCAACCTATCCATAATCACCCTTATCATATCATTTCCTCGAGAGGTTTAAGGCAACTTTGTGACAAAATCAATCATAATTTTATCCCATTTCCACTCTGGAATCTATGGATGTTGCAACGCACCATAAGGCTTCTGGTTGTCAGCCTTGACCAAAGAACATCTCACACACTCCACTACATATTTCGTCACTTCCCTCTTCATTCCTGGCCACCAATAATTGGCTTTCAAGTCCTGATACATCTTTCTTGATCCCGGAAGTATCGAATACTTTGATTTATGCGTGTCTTACAATTATGTATCATGTACCCCACCCACCTTCAGGACCCAAAGTCGCCCCTAAAAGGTCTTAAGTCCCTGATCACCATCCACCAATGAGGCCAGAAGCTTAGTGAGTTCCACCAAAATACTGATACATCACAAATAGAACATATACAAATAACAACATGTAATAGGTCCACATCTATACATACTGGTTTACCCCTGAGCCCACAGAATGAGTTCGTCTTGCCTGTCAAGCCAATAGCTCATGTCTGGATTGCTCCCCAAGCCCACATCGTAAGCCTGGCTTGCCCCTTGGGCCCACAACTTACGTCTGATTTGTTCCCTCAGTCCTTCGACTAAAATACAAAAGATTAGCCCACAGTACGAGTCTGGCATGCCCTACCTGACCCTCAGCTTGTGTCTGGAATGCTCAGGAGTCCTCAGTATGAGTATGGCATTTTCTCCCTAGCCCTCAGCTCATATATGGCATACTCCAGGGTTTGTTGGCTACCGCACGGAGCAGTACAACCTCAACCCATCCCACACAACATGTTGACATTAACAGATAAATACATATACAGATAATCAGACAGTATCACCGGTAG
This sequence comes from Lactuca serriola, assembly GCF_051521515.1. Lineage (NCBI taxonomy): Eukaryota > Viridiplantae > Streptophyta > Magnoliopsida > Asterales > Asteraceae > Lactuca > Lactuca serriola. The sequence continues at coordinate 65,128,784 of NC_136413.1, read as the reverse complement.
TCCTACAGATCTACTAGACTAGCATATCAAACAAGCATATATATATATATATATATATATAAAACTCATACTCAGAATATCAATAACTACTAGGATATCAATCCGATGGGTTGGCCTTAGTGCCTTCGACCCTAAGTATAGTGAGGAAAACTCACCTTACAATGTCGAACTGAACTGAAAACCTCCGACTGCTGACTCACTAAAAATCCCGAACTATCACAATAAACAAACACTAATCAACAATTGGAATATCAATCTTAGTTAAAGTCCCAAGCATAGGGTAAGAGTCCAAATTACCCTTTCCCTAATTGGGCCAAGACCCAACTCTGAATCGTTGATCCAAAGGTCCAAATAAATGAGGCCCATAATTGGCCCAATCTTCCAAATTGGGCCCTACTTTTTAATTGAGCCTCATACTAAGGTCCATTTCCATAATTGGCCCAATACACTTCCATTCATAAAGTCCAGCAAGGGACCAAACCAAACTGGCTGAAAGGTGGCCCAAATCTGAAGCCCAACTCACAAAAACCCATCAGTGCGCGTACGTTGGGCGTACCCCGAAGTTACACAGGGAGTACACGAGCGTTTCTTTGACTGGAAAATGGTAACGTTGACTGTATATGTGGGGTGTACTGCTCTCTACGCGAGGCATACCCTTGTTGTATTAAAACTCCAATAAGTGCTTAATGGCTTAAGCACTTAAGCCCAAATTCCCGATCCGTTGACCAAATGTGTCTCAGAACGATAAAGTCTCAAACTTTAAAACTTTGGACGTCCAAAAAGTCCTTAATACATGGTCTTAACCCATAAAGACCTTTCTACCAATTGCATGGGACATTTCTAGTCATTGGTACTTCAGTTTTATCACTTAGAACCCTTCCTAGGGTTTGAAACGACAGTTCAAAACGTCCAAAATGAATCATGCACTATAATGGGACTTTATGGGACAAAAGAATGCAAATACGATACCAAGGAGAGATCTAGAAGAAATAGACACAAAGGTAGCAACTTTGTACCTTCTGGAGCTCCCAAAACACATGGTGAACCAAGATCTACAAGCCAATCTTCGCTCATTGACTCCTTGATGCAGAAGCTTCTCCTTTAGGGCACACAAAACACACTTATAAGCTTAAAATACCAAGGAAGGATTCGGAAAATACCTGAAATCCAGAATGTTACAACTCTCCCCCACTTGAGCTAGACATTGTCCTCGAAGTCTGCTACAACAAACAAATTTGGATGGTGCTCCCATATCTCGAGCTCCAGCTCCAAAGTCCACTCGGATCCCTTCTGATGTTGCTACTATACCTTTACCAAAGGTATCTCCTTGTTACGCATAACCTTTATATTCCTCTCCAAGACAGCCACCGGCTGCTCAACATAATTCAGATGTTCTTCAACCTAAATGCCATCCAATGACACAACCGAATACTCGTCTAATATGCACTTCCGCAATTGCAAAACGTGGAAAGTGCTATGAATCTGACGGAGCTCTTCCGGAAGGTCCAGTCTATATGCGATGTTGCCAACCCTAGCAGTAATCTAAAACGGTCCAATATATCAGCGACCCAACTTTCGCCTCTTCCTGAAACGGATCACACCCTTCCAGGGTGAGACTTTCAGCAACACGATATCGCCGACCTGAAACTCCAACTCGGATTGGCGCTGGTCGGCATAACTTTTTTCCAACTCTGAGCAGTTTGCAGTCGCTGCCTAATCTGATGAATCTTTTCGGTAGTCTGTAGAACCGCCTCGGTTTGTCCCAACACCCAGTGACCAACCTCGCCTCAACAAACTGAGGTACAACATCTCCGCCCATACAATAGCTCGAAGGGTGGAGCACCAACGCTGGAATGAAAGCTATTGTTTTATAAGAACTCTACAAGGGGTAGGTGGGAGTCCCAGATCCCACTAAAATCAATGACACAACCCTCAACATGTCCTCAAGGGTCTGAATGGTCTGCTCACTCTGAGCATCTGTCTGCGGATGGTAAGTGTTGCTAAAATGTAGTCTCGTGCCTAGTTCCTCATGGAACTTCTTCAAGAAACAGGAGGTAAATCGAACATCACGGTATGAGACAATAGAGACCGGCATCTCGTGGCACACGTCGGCCAACTTTTCAGCCGACGAACTCTCCCAAATTGCCAGAAAATGGGTGTTCTTGGTCAATCGATCCACGATGACCCATATAGCATCATATCCCTTCGCCTTCGTCGATAAGTTGGTGATAAAGTCCATCCTGGTCTGCTCTCATTTCCACATGGGAACCTCCAAAGGTTGCAGCTTACCATGCGGCCTCTGATGCTCGGCCTTAACCATCTTGCAGGTCAAGCACCTCTCAACGCACTAAGTGATCCCTCTCTTCATGCACGGCCACCTGTAACTCAAACTCAGGTCCCGGTACATCTTGGTGGCCTCTGGGAGAATGGAGAAACGTGACTTATGAGCCTCCCCCAGCATGATCTGTCTAACCTCGCCAGACACCGGAACCTACACCCGATCGCAGCGGGTCAACAACCCACGACTGTCCTGAAAAAATTGGGTGATCTTGCCTCTGATCCTCTCAATATTCCAATTTTCGTCTCGCACTCCCTCGACCAGAGCCTCTCTAATCAATCCCACCAGTGGAGAGTCCATGGAAATTCTCATACATGATGTCGGAATAGAAGGTCCAGCTGACTTGCGGCTCAGGGCGCCTGTCACAACATTAGCTTTACCTGGATGGTAAAGGATCTCGCAGTCATAATCCTTGAGCACGTCCAGCCACCTGCGTTGCCTCATGTTTAGGTTCGGCTGATCCATAATGTTTCTCAAGCTCTTGTGTTCTGTGTAGATGGTACAGCGGACCCCGTACAGGTAATGCCTCCAGATCTTCCACGGGAGTCAACATTGATTTTGGGGCTGCTCTTTGGGCTCAATTGGTCCAAAGTACCCATTCTACAACCCGACATAGTGAAATTTCTTGTGCTCGCTTCTAGACAATCATCGTTCAAAGGCCATTGGTTAAGTCCAAATCGTGCCGACATTTTATGTTACGAAAGGGTCGTCCGCCTTAATCTGCCAAATGGTGAACCCTTCTCGTCTACGCCGATAAACCCAATACAACTCTATAAATCATTTCTTGCGTCAAGGCTCAAAAGTATCTCCGGAAGGAATACCATGCATTTTTAGCCCACGTCGTAGATAAGAAACAAGGGGTGAAGGATATCAAAGACATTCCGGAAGTGTGCAACTTCCCTGACGTATTCCCAGAAGATCTGCCGGGTGTACCACTCGCACGACAAGTCAAATTCCAAATCGACTTGGTTCCTGGTGCTACCCTCATAGCCTAGGCTCCATATCGCCTCGCACCGGCAGAAATGCAAGAACTGTCTAGTTAATTGAACGAACTACTAAGCAAGGGGTTCATTAGACCGAGCTTTTCACCCTGGGGAGCACCAGTCCTATTTGTGAAAAAGAAGGAAGGATCTTTTCGCATGTGCATCAAATACCGGGAGTTAAACAAACTTACCATCAAGAATCGATATCCCCTACCCCGAATCGACGACCTCTTCGACCAACTTCAGGGAGGAAGCTACTTTTCAAAAATCGACTTGAGGTCGGGTTACCATCAACTACAGGTTCAAGAGGATGATATTCCCAAGACAGCTTTCAGAACGCGCTACGGCCATTACGAATTTGTAGTGATGCCCTTTGAACTAACCAACACACCTGCGGTGTTCATGGATCTGATGAACCGAGTGTGTCGACCCTTCTTAGACAAATTCGTGATCGTATTCATCGACGATATCCTGGTCTATTCGCGAAGCAAAGAAGAGCACAACCAACATCTGCGATTAGTATTGGAGACTCTAAGAGTCGAGAAGCTTTATTCTAAGTTTTCAAAGTGCGAATTTTGGCCCCGAGAAGTGGGATTCCTTAGCCACCTGGTTAGCGAGAAAGGGATACATGTCGATCCCTCAAAAATCAAAACAATCAAAAACTGGTCAGCATCTACAACGCTGACATAAATTCGACAATTTTTACGACTCGCCGGCTACTACCGAAGACTCATACAGAACTTCTCCAAGATTGCCAAACCGCTCACCACTTTGACTCATAAAGGTGTGGCGTTCAAGTGGGAAGATAAATAAGAAACTGCCTTCCAAACGTTAAAACAAGCCCTATGCAGCACGCCGATCTTGTCTCTTCCAGAAAGAACCGATGACTTCGTGGTGTATTGCGATGCTTCAAATCAAGGTCTCAGATGCATTCTCATGCAGAGAGGGAAGGTCATCGCTTACGCGTCAAGGAAACTTAGACTCACGAAGTTAATTATACTACCCACGACCTTGAGTTGGGAGCAGTAGTGTTCGCCTTATAGATCTGGAGGCACTACCTCTACTGCACAAAGTGCACTATCTTCACTGATCACAAAAGTCTTCAGCATATCCTTAATCAAAAAGAGCTCAACATGCGACAAAGGAGATGGGAGGAGCTGCTGAATGACTACAAGTGCGAAATCCGCTACCATCCGGGCAAGGCCAATGTAGTAGCCGATACACTAAGCAGAAAAGAATATTCAGGCCGCCGAGTAAAATCCTTAACCATGACAATCCATTCACACCTGACCGCACAGATCAAGGAAGCACAACTAGAAGCCTTGAAACCATAAAATGTGATAGGTGAGGCATTAAGAGGGATGGATAAAAACTTAGAAGTCAAGGATGATGGAGCACGTTACCTAATAAATCGGATCTGGACACCGAAGTTTGGTGGGTTCCGAGACGTCGTCATGAATTAAGCACACAAGACTCGATACTCCATCCATCCAGGGTCAGATAAGATGTATCTAGACCTCAAAAAGTTATACTGGTGGCCAAACATGAAAGCTGAAATTGTTACTTATGTGAGCAAGTGCCTAACTTACGCCAAGGTCAAAGTAGAATACCAGAAGCCATTAGGACTACTACAACAGCAGTCGGATATACCCGAGTCGAAGTGGGAACAGATAACCATGGACTTCATAACCAAGTTGCCTAAGACATCGGTGGGCTTGATATCATATGGGTAGCCGTAGAAAGATTGACCAAGTATGCGCACTTCCTGCCGATAAAGGAAACCGACAAGATGGAGAAGTTAACCAGGATGTACATCAAGGAGATTGTGTGACTGCATGGTGTACCAATATCCATCATCTCCAACCTAGATAGTAGATTCACCTCGCCATTTTCGTAGTCCCTACAGAAATCTCTGGGAACTAGGCTTGACATGAGTACGGCCTACCATCCACAAACCGACGGGCAGAGCGAGCAAACCATACAGACATTAGAAGACATGTTGAGAGCTTGTGTGATAGACTTTGGTAAGGCATGGGATACCCATTTACCGCTTATCGATTTCTCCTACAATAACAGCTATCACACTAGTATTAAAGTTGCTCCATTCGAAGCTCTCTATGTCCGCAAGTGCAGATCACCCCTGTATTGGGCTGAAGTGGGGGATACACAGCTAGCTAGAGGTCAAGTCTCTAATAGCACCCTCACTGGTCCTGGAATCATAAGGGAGACCACGGAAAAGATAGTCCAAATTTGAGAAAAACTAAAAGCGTCTCGCGACCGACAAAAGAGTTACGCAGACAAACGACGCAAACACTTGGAATTCCAAGTGGGTGATCGTGTGCTACTAAAAGTTTCCCTTTGGAAAGGAATGATACGTTTCAGCAAACGCGAGAAACTAAATCCAAGGTACATCGGTCCATTCGAAATCCTTGCCAAGATTGGGCTAGTAGCATACAAACTTCGATTACTTCAAGAACTTGATAAAGTACATCCTACATTCCATGAATCGAACCTAATGAAGTGTCTGTCTGACGAGACACTCGTAATACCACTCGACGAAATCAAAGTTAACGAAAAGCTCCACTTCGTGGAGGAACTAGTCGAAATCATGGATCGAGATACCAAACGAACAAAAAAAAGTCGTATCCCCATCGTGAAGGTCTGTTGGAACGCTAAACAAGGACGTGAGTTCACCTGGGAACACGAAGATCAAAAGAAACAAAAATATCCACATCATTTCCCAAATTCTTGAAGTCCCAGATAGAATGTAAATTTGGGGACAAAATTCCCTCTAACGGGGGGATGATGTGACAATCGTCAATTTCGGGTGAAATCAAAGTCAAACAAAGTCAACAAGTTAAACCGGTTGACTCAATTAGCCCTTGTATATTAGGGTTTACGTTAGGTAATTACTGTACAACTCACAATTTTAATGAGAAAACATCATTTGGAAAATGTGTGTGTTTAATTTTCCTTAGCCTTAATAGTGCTAAACAATGAACCAAAGTAATAGAACAATGTTGCATACTCATCTGGAGTGTGTAAGATCCTTAAACATGGCCTAACGGGGCTTACGGACCTTGCGTTGCGAAGCCAAGCACTCAAAAAGGTCACAAAAGAAACCTCTCTGAATCTCTTTCACTCCATCTCTCTATATTAGAAACCTCTCCCAAATCTCTCCAAGTATGTCAAATCTCTCCCAAATCTCTCCAAGTATGTCGAATATCTTCCAAATCTCTCTAAGAATGTGGAATCTCTCCCAAATCTCTCACAAAACCTCTTTTGATTTATTTTAATCATTTGGGGCATCCCGACACTTGACTTGGTGAAAAACCACTCAAAAATGGAAGATATCTTGGAAAATAGCCCCTTAGGGCCGAAGCCGCTCTATAGGGGCCAAGTCCTCCTAGAACCGAGGCCACAGGATCCGAGACCGAGGCCCTTTGGGTAGCCGCAGCCATCCGGCTGCAGCCACCGAGCCGAAGCCTCTAAGCCGCAGCCATCCAGCCGCAGCCACCGAACCCAAAACCAAGCCCCGTATCGAACCTCGCCTTTGGACCACAACCCTCTTCTCCTCGGACCGCATTCATGCGACCAAGCCACTCCGGTTTTAGGTTGTTGAGGCCGAAGCCTTGCCAGACTTCGGATTCACCACCATATTTCCCGGTTTTCAACCCCAACTTCGTTTTAAGCCCGTTATTAATTATTTTAAGGGGGGATTTTCACCCAAACTTATATTTTGACATATAAGGTTCCAAATATTCATAAATTCAGCATATTTTTAAGAAAATTCTTATTTAAGAATAAAATCCATTAAACGAGATTTTGTGGTGGAGTGTTGACTCTTCCATAAGGTTTGACACAAGCAACCACCCCCATACCCACTCCATGACCAACCATTGTCCTCCCCACCATCCCTAGTCACTTCATAGTCCTTTCCCCCTCATTTTTCAGCCATAATCACGTCCAAAGAGCTGAAAGACTCCCTCTCTCTCTCTCTCTCATCATTTCATTCACTTCACTAAAATCCACTAAATATCAAACACCTCTTTTCTCTCTAATTCTCTCACCCAAATTCAAGATTTCCAGGGAATTCTCAAGCTTTCCTCCTGTATGTGGTAAGTATCATCACCCTCCTTATGGGTATTACATTTCCTTTAACTCAAATCATTGATTCCTTGCACAAACTCCGTCATTATTATGTTAGATTCTCGAATCTTCAAGCAATCCTTCAAGTGTTCTTGAGTTGAACACTTCTCTCTTTCAACACCCATCCACTGAAATCACACAAGGTGAGTTCATAACCCTATATTTTCATGCTTTCTCAAGTTTTAATAGGGGGGATACAAGTTAAAACATCAAGAGCACAACTAAATTCTTCTAACAGCTTTCACCAGAAAAGTTGGGCTCCATTCACGGACTGTTTTGATCAACTTAAACATTTTAGTTTTGTAAAATGTTTTAGGTGCAAGTAGTTCTAGTTCTTATATTTAAAATTACTACTTGCACATCTCCACACGATGTTTCTACAATTTATGGTGATTTTTACAATATTGCCTATCATTTCAAGAACCAATCCGGACCAGTCTGTGATTATGGACTTTTTCACACATGTTGGAGATCACTAAAAATCATGCAAAAACTTAAAAACAAACTAGACTCAATTTCCAAACACTCAGAATTTACGAATTTTGATTTGGACCTTTGATCATTTTTCTACAAATTTTCTAAGAGCAGTAATAGAAAATGTTAACAACAGAAAAATGCTATCAATTTCATTTCACCTTGTAACATATTGAGTAAGGTGTATATCTTTATGTGAATATATGTTATTGAAATATATGACATTTTGTCTTACTATATAGACATCCATCAGTTAACAAATGGATTTTGATATATAGAACATAGAAGATAACAAATTGTTATAATCAAAGTACATCCATTACATACCAACATTTGGATAAACTATGTTAAGTATAGTTTATGTACTTTACCACTACTACCCTTGTTTTGATAAACTATAATAGGTATTTATGATACATTACATAACACACTCATACAAAAAGGGTACATTTATACAAAAGGGATTTTCATTACATTACACGTAAATTCGTTAATGACTTTTGTGAGACATTCGCTTCACATTACCAATAAGTCATGTATTGTAACCAAAGTCTCCTGGAGGGAGAGCGTGATAGTTGCATATAGATCTATATTGGGATTGACAAACTCACACCTTAGCTGCATGCAACAGCTAGACCGGCAGGTCTGAGGTGACAAATGTCATAACATTTCCGACGCTTGAAGAACGTTGTTTCAGACCAACTAGGTCCTAGTATGGTTATAATAACTCACATTAAGTATTAACAAACATATAATTTACAGGGATTTCATTGAAATCAAACGAGTTTATGTCGATTTAAACTTGCATTGTTTTACTATAAATATGACAAATTATTTGTACATTCCGGTCTTTGGGTTTTAAGACTACATTTACACATTAAGGAAAACATTGGATTTTCTGGAACGGACACTATTTTTACAAGAAAAGGTTTTCTCTATGCTCTGCCCTTCCTACGTTCGCTCTAGATCATTCTTGTGAAGATTTGTTGTCTCTTGACACCCCTATGGTGTTCCGGTTCTCCGTAGGTGTATAGAGTCTTCGCTTCTTCTTGGTCCGGGTTTTGTCACTGATCTCAGTCACCTCATGGTGGAGAGTCTGACTCTGAATGTCTAAGCGGACCCCGCACGCCTTCTCTTGAGAGGGTAAGGTTCATCTATGATCACTCTGGTGCCTTTCTCTTCGGCTGATACCTTCTCAGACTCCTTCTCATGAACCTCGTCTTGTTCTTGCTTGACTCCTTTGTCGACTACTAAAAATGAGTGGTTACCTCTATCTATGTGGGTTGCGTGAGAATGGGAGTGTCTAAAGAATCTATGAGATTAATACAACATTTTTATCTTACGGGGTGATCCTTGCTAGTTCCTTCTTCGATACCGCAGTATATACAAGTTGTATATAATTTAAGATTAAATAGAACTTCGAATAGGTGATCCTACTCTAAAACTACAACCAAACAAGGGATAGGAACTAGAGCATAGATCACAAATTCTAAGTCTATAAAATCTCAATTATATAAAACCTTGGGAGTATACACTCCGAAATTATAGACCTACCAGTAGGGGTCTTTTAATTTTCACATAAGTTATTTATAGTTGCTAAAATATTCCTATAGTATTTTAAATTTACGTTCTGTTCTAGAAATCCTTTGTATATAGAGTTAGGCAAGTTTTAAGTCTGTTCCAACACCACACCACTCCCAAACACAATTTGGTCGTATCTTAAATAAATATAGTTGATCAGGCTATATTGATCCCAGATATTATTACATAACTGTCCAGGTTTGACCGCAGCATCCAGCATTTAAATACTTTTGTTTCGTTCTTCTTGTAATACTTGTCCTAGTATGTATATATATATATATATATATATACTTTTATATAAATATTGTTATATTTTAAAAATATCCATTTATTCGGAGCACTTCGGTCCATTGTATTTGTAGTTGTATATCTGTTATAGGTTGCTATACTTATCTCACTATAAACAATGATCTGATACCAATCTGGCACACCCCCAAACCAGAACGGCGGAAACGTTCGGGGGCAGAGGACGTCATGTTCAGTATCACAACACATGCATCATAGTCATCAAAGTAACAACAACCATTGCATTAATATATAAAATGTTTACATTGTATTCGATTCACAAAATATTAACTCCAAAAGTAAATAACAAAACAAAGACATGAAGCTACTATGCTCCATCTTCTGAATACCTGAGCGTGTACCTGACTACTAGTTTCCTGAGCATACAAGTGATTTTGAAAGTGTATCAACATTTAAGTTGGTGAGTTCATAAGAATTTTGTTATAAAAGGTATATTCTTTGTTCCTTGCAAAAGTTCGATTGTTCCTCCAGAAAATCCGATATTATCTGATGTAAAAATAGAAACCACAATAGTTCATTCTACACTTATTTAGTTTACACTACCTATATATAATCTAATGTCGAACGGATGGTTAAATGTATGAATCTGCCCTAAGCCCACAACCAAATAAGGGACAGGAAGTAAGGCGAAAGTCGCACATTCCACCGTCTATCGGGTATTATTTATATATAACTTTGAGTTATAAAGTAAGGAATTAGAGAATTAACCACTAAAGGTCCTTTATGTTATACTAGTTTGTTAACAAGTTTTGAACCTTATGTTAAAAGATTCTTAATTCCATGTAAAACGCTGTTTCCAGAATAATTGATATTGTTTTCGAAAAGTTCTAACGAAAGTTGGTTACCTTTAAAATAACGATGTTTACCATAGAAAATCCTAGATTTTCTATAAAACTGATTTGTAGTGTTACTCGTTCCGGTATCTAAAAGCACAAGCATAATTACTATACTCACTTTAATGATATCCAGTCCTGTTGATAAGTTAAATTGGCTGAAGATGTGGTTCTTCTGGAAAAAGTGTTATACTACGTAAATATATCGTTTGTTATCTACTTGTGAGTTTTATGGCCATGCTAATAGATACGACGTGTAACGGACGCCAATATCATTTATGACTTTGTCACCTGCAGACCTGCCGGCCCAACTATAGCTAACAGTAGAGGTGTGTGATTTTTGGTCCCATATAGATCTATACACAAATTCACGTTCTCCCTCAAGGAGACTCTGGACCATAAGGGTAGTTTTCCACTTGTACATATGTAAGTACCCAAAGACGTGTCTCAGAAACTAGATTAAGGACTTTACAAGTAATAAAGCGAAAAACCCCTTTTTATATATAACACGTAAGTTTATAAAAAGATCCTTTTGTTCCATAGACTATACTTATTGTACTTTATAAGCGGATTTCCATGTTCTATTAAGTTTCATGTTTTAAATACATATTATCGGTAAGAAAGATATATAATAAGCAAATTATATTTTAAATCACAACATTTCTTGTGTTTTACTTGTATTCCCCCCCCCCCCCCTAAAACATCAAAAAGCTTGGAAAATATAGGGGTATGAACTCACCTTATGTTGGAGATTCGATTGAAGATATGATATAGGATGATAAGTTTCACGAGTGAAGTCCCAAAGCACAAATGAGTCCTAAATAATATATAGGCACGAAATTAGTGAATCTAACCACAAAGGTGTTTAGCAAACAACCTAGGATGAAGGAATAACTCACCAAAGGAGTGTTAGAAGAAAGTTAAGAGGCTGAAAGGGAGTTCACGGCTAGGCTAGATGTGTTCACGGCCGTGAAGGGTTGACGACCCTTGAATGTTTGAAGGGCCAAAAAGATGTGAAGAACACTTGGAGATCTTGATGATTGGTGAGTTATTGAAGGCCTTTCGTGGTCTACCAAAGAGATGCAAAAGAAAAGGAGTGCTTAAGGGAAGAAAAGGGTGTTCTTGAGTATGATACTTGAGAGAGAATGGGGTGGTTCAAGGCCAAGAAAGAAGAAATGAAGGATAATTGACTCAAACATATATATATATATATATATATATATATATATATATATATATATATATATATATATATGGTGAGTTTACGGCCTAAGGAGGGTTCACGGCCGTGAACATGGTTTGCGGCCATGGACCTCACTTGATGAGGTTTATGGCCCGAATACAATACTCCTAACTCGTTTCCTTAGTGGTTCGCTTCCTAACATACAACCCTGACTTATACTAGGCTGAGAAACCCATAAATTTGACCTTCGGTTGCTATGTTAGACTTTACAGGACATAAATTTCGGGTTGTGACATCATCCCCCCGTTAGATGGAATTTCGTCCCAAAATTAGCTTTCTAAGCACGACTTCATGGGTTGAGGAAAGATGTTTATACTTCTGTTCCATTTGGTCTCCTCGATCTCCAGTGAATTCTAATCCTCGTTTAGCATTCTTGCGAATATTCACTATTGTATCTGATGTGCTAATCCACAGGGAGCGTATGGGTTTAGTTTACTTGTCTAAGTTCTCCCGAATGGTAGAATGTCAAATTGTAGTCTTGGGCAGCTTTATCTCGAAGTTCATGCTAAGATTCATACCCGGTTCATCTATCATTACCTCGTGTATACAACTCGTACATAATTATGATTGGTAAGATAGTCGGATGTGCGATTCAGCCCCAGGTCCACAACCAAACAAGGAACAGGAGATAGGGTAGAAACACACTTACAAAATCCGCATAATCATAATTATATACAATCCTCGCGTATACACTTAATAGTGATAGGTGAGCCATATTCATCCCTAGCCTCTGTGCTAAAACTTGACTTACGGCGCGAGCGGTATTTTTGAATGGTCTAATGAGGATGCTTCGGGAGGTTTCGGAGGGTAAAGTGCTCTTTGCCTGGTTACTTCGGAGTTTAGAATACGAGAGACGATTCTGAGGTCAATGTCGGGTTTTTCGTTATGAATGACGAGGGTTACGTTAGTCGGTCGGTTACGACGAAAGATTTTCAGAGCACATGAAACTAGTATGGTGATAACCACACCAATCCATGATGAATGATAATGTCGCAACTCTTTAAAGAAACAAATGTTAGGCCGATTTGAAAGAAACAATTGTTAGAGCGATACTGCGTTCTGCGGGTATTCGATAATGCTTTCTAGTGCCTTCTGTTTTAACCCTTGCTATTACTACTGCGAAAAATTTGTACCGTACTAGGCGAGTACTAGCAGTAAGAGTGTTTCGATAATTTATATTATTATCCTTCTCGGTACTTCTATGATCGCTTGGTATATACAAGTTATGTATAATTAAAAGGAATAAGACGGTCGATTGGGTGACTCTACCCTAAATCCACAACCAGACAATGAACGGGAAATGAGACGGAATCACTCACTCTAAGCCTGCAAAATCTTCGTTATGCATTACTCTTATGTACATACTAATCCATCATAGCTCACCTATACGGATTTTTAGTTCTCTTATGTATATTGTGACCCGTTCGGACGAGTGAGTTATTTATAACTACTTTTTAATTTCCCCGAATTTTTAATTTTTAATGGAAATTAAATCTTTAAAGTAATTTTATTTAAAATACATACCAAAATCTCAAAGGGGGGAGGGGGGTTCCTCGTTGCTCCTTTATGTCATGTCGTTAAATCCCTCCTCCTCCGTCATTTCTCTTTGTCAAACAGTCTCTCTTGAAATGTCCCATTTCACCACATGCATGGCATACTATAATTATATTGCCATCGGTGGTTGAAGTGATGTGTTGAGTTGGGGTCCTATAGAAGTGAGCTTCTTCATCATTTCTCATCTCCGCACAATTTCTTTTGAAATGTCCAGATTCGCCGCCCCTATGACAGACCTGACTTATTCTAATGTCGAGGACTTGGGTGGTTGGCGTGTCGATATCCTGCAGAAATGAGTGGTGTGCCCTTCTTTGTTGCAGTTCTTACAATGAATTTTGCGACACCTTCCTATGTGATGGAAATTGCATTTCTTGCAATCCGGTAGCTTTCAAACATATTGTCTAGTTGGAATTTGAGTGACAGATGTTGTGGCGGCAGGGGTTGCCACAGGTTGCTGTCTCTTAGAAAGTATTTGAGTTAACTTGCACTCCATTTTGCTCCAAAACTTTCGTTTGTGGTTCTTACGTTTATGAGCTAGAGTATCATTATGGCTAGACCCTTGTCGGTTTCCTTGTATGTTACTACGGTTTGAATTGTCGAAACTGTTTCCATTCTTGTTTAGGTTGTTAGCATTCAATTGCGCCATGACAGCAATCACGATGGCTGTGACCATGGCCTGAAATGTAGCGGAGTCTATCTGCATAGTTGGTGTCTCGCCCATTGGTTGGTTACCTCCTTGTGAAGACATGGTTATGTGGCATGACGAGAAACGATCTTGTGAGTAACGATGATCTTTGGTAGTTGCATTTCACCAATTTATATATACTTATAAATTCTACCCCTTGATGGACTATCCTGAGTGTCTCTGACAACATTCCTGCAGTGTATTCTATGGAAATGGGGATTGCACGAGTGTTATTTAAGCTAAGTTATACTGGTTTCCGAGAGTATCATGACCCGACTCCTATAGTGTTATCATAACCATCCAAAAAGGAAGTCTATATAAATTAGACTTTTGAATTTGTAGCGACTACTCTTGAATGAATTTATGTGACTTAGTTTACTGATACTAGTTGCAATAAAAGAGGCGATAAGCCTAACAAATAGAGCGAGTAGTGTAATCACTAACTCACTAAGTCATACTATTTTATTAGATATTAGTGTGACGTACAAGGTGTTCGGTTTCTTCGCGTGTATCGAGAGTGGTTTTCACTGTGCTCTGCCCTTCCTATGTTCGCTCTAGATCATTCATTTGAGCATTTGTTGTCTCTGGACACCCCTATGGTGTTCTGGTTCTCTGTAGGTGTATTGAGTCTTCGCTTCCTCTTGGTCCAGGTTTTGTCACTGATCTCAGTCATTTCATGATGGAAAGTCTGACTCCGAATGTCTAAGAAGACCCCGCACGCCTTCTCTTGAGAGGGTAAGGTTCATCTATGATCACTCTGGTGCCTTTCCCTTCGGTTGATCCCTTCTCGGAATCCTTCTCATGAACCTCTTCTTGTTCCTGCTTGACTCCTTTGCCGACTGCTAACAATGAGTTGTTCCCCCTATCTATGTGGGTTGCATGAGAATGGGAGTGTCTAAAGAATCTATGAGATTAATATAACATTTTTATCTTACGGGGTGATCCTTTATGGTTCCTTCTTAGATCCCGCAGTATATACAAGTTGTATATAATTTAATATTAAATAGACCTTCGAGTAGGTGATTCTACTCTAAAACCAAAACAAAACAAGGGATAGGAAGTATAGCATAGATCACAAGTTCTAATTCTATAAAATCTCAATTATATAAAACCTTGAAGTATTCACTCCAAAATTATAGACCTACAAGGAGGGGTCTTTTAATTTTCACATAAGTTATTTATAGTGCTTAAAATACTCCTATAGTATTTTAAATTTACGTTATGTTCTAGAAATCCTTTGTATATAGAGTTAGGTAAGTTTTAAGTCTGTTGCAACACCACACCACTCCCAAACACATGTTGGTCATATCTTAAATAAATATAATTAATCAGGCTATATTGATCTCAGATATGATTACATAACTGTCCAGGTTTGACCGCAGCGTCCAACATTTAAATACTTTTGTTTCATTCTTCTTATGATACTTGTCCAAGTATATATATATATATATATATATATATATATATATATACTTTTATAAAAATATTGTTACAGTATATTTTAAAAATATACTTTTATTCAGAGCACTTCGGCCCATTGTATTTATAGCTGTATATCTTTTATAGGTTGATATACTTAGTTCACTATAAACAATGCTCTGATACCAATCTGTCACACCCGTAAACCAGAATGACGGAAACGTTCGGGGGCGGGGGACGTCATGTTCAGTATCACAACACATGCATCATAGTAAACAAAGTAACAACAACCATTGCATTAATATATAAAATGTTTACATTGTATTCAATTCACAAAATATTGACTCCAAAAGTAAATAACAAAATAAAGACATGAAGCTACTATGCTCCATCTTCTGAATCCCTCAGCGTGTACCTGACTACTAGTTTCCTTAGAATACAAGTGATTTTGAAAGTGTATCAACAATTAATTTGGTGAGTTCATAAGTATTTTCTTATAAATGTAATATCCCGTTTTAAATAGAGTAATTAAATAATAAATTCGGAACCTTGAAAAGTAATTATTATTATTATTTTATATTGTTATAGCCCAAAGGCAAGTAATAATTATTGGATGTTAGAAGTCGGGGGGTTAAAGTGTAAGTTTCGGATTAGTTTTGTAAATATTTATGAAGGAAGGGAATAAATGGTAACTTTTGGGACTTCATTTGAAAAGATTTTGGAGGCTAAGGGGCTATTGGTAAGTATTAGACTTAATTTGTAAAGAATCTCAAGAGGCTGGGTTTAAGAGGTAAATTTCGGACCTTATTTGGAAAGAATAATGGAAGGAGGAGCCATTTCTGTAATTATGGGATAGATCTTAAAGGATCCGGGTATTTAATCATAATACCACCATAAACCCTAACCCTACTTCACTATTCCCAGCCGTCACCCTTTTCTTCATACCTTCACAGCCGCCGTGAGTAGCTTCTGGCCGCCATCAAGTTGTTGTCGTGAACCACCGAGGCAGCCACCTCCTCCCACTTTCTACACCGAGTTATCAAGAAAAGATGGGGGTGTACGCTTCTTCTATTATTGTGCATTCCGTGTGTGCGTTTGATGGCCGACGACCACGAAGTACCCCCATGGTCGCCGTCCTTGTCACGTCGTTGCCACCACCAACCACCGTGAAAGGTGGTTGTGGGTTTTGGGGTGTTTGTCTTTGAATATGGTGACGATATGAGGCTACAGGAATGATTCTGGCCAGAGATCTGGAGGAAAACCCCACTGCCACCACCATGAGGTGGTGGCTGCCGCTCTCTACCGCCGACCGTCGCCAAGGTGGTTGTGTGTGTTATTAGTGTGTGTATTATTAGTATGTGTGTGTGTGTTTATTTTGGTATAAGCATTGTAACTTATAACAAGCAAGTGAAATAATGGAAAAGAAAACCCTAACCACCACCGTGAGGTGGTGGCTGCCGCCACCGGCCGCCGTGTCGGGCGGCGGTGTGCTTTGCTTTGTGGTATTGATTCGTTGGGATGCTTGAAACCCTAATGGGCTTAATGAAACTCTAGTGGGATTAATGGGGCCCAATAAAGCCCTAATTGCCCTAATAAAATCCTAATGGGCCCCATAAGGCCCAATGTGACCTAAAAGCCCAATCAATGGACTAATGGGCTAGTATTGTGTTGGAAAACTCTAATAGCATAAAACCCTAATTCTTTGGAATTGATCGGCATGCACACGAGAATTATTTAATAATTTGAAATATTAAATAATAGTCATTGGCAAATTAATGTAAGGCAACAATGGACTTAATAGATTAAGTCCTTAATGGGTTAAGTAAGAAACACTTAACCCTAATCATCATTTCATGTGAAAGCCCTAATCTTACTCGGGCCTTGAGTTGGGCCTTACTATTGGGATTTGATGATTGGACTAATAATGCGCTTTCCAAGAATAAGTAAATGGACTAAATAATTGTATGGGCTTAAGGATAAGGCCCATGTGAGAGCCTTGGGCCCAATTTGGAAAATTGGGCCATAGATGGGCCACAATTGGGCCTTTATGAGTATGTGATATTGGGCCATGGGAATTAGATTGGAATAATTGGATGAGCCTTAAGGAAAGATTGTGTAGAGATCTGGGCCCAATTTAGAAAATCGGGCCATATGCTGTACTTTGGCCCATTACTTGACTTTTGGGTCATTGGAGTGTGAGTTGGACCTTGGACTTGGAACCAATTATTAATTGGGTATTGTTTGATGTTGACAGTTCGGGAAGCTGTCAACCAGCAACTGGAGTTTTATCTGCGGGACTTCAGCAGTGCCAGGTGAGTTATCCTCACTATATCAATGGCACCAAGGCCGACCCTTTATGATTTACATCCTAGTTTAGGATGGTTGCTATGTTATTGATATGCTAGATTATATCCTGGTTTAGGATGGTTGCTATGTTATTGATATGCTAGATTACATCCTGGTTTAGGATGGTTGCAATGCTATTGATATGCTAGATTATATCCTGGTTTAGGATGGTTGCTATGTTATTGATATGCTAGACTTCATCCTGGTTTAGGATGGTTGTTATATTAGATTTCAGATAGATCGGTATCCTGGTTATAGTATGCTTGTATGTTGTTATGATCTGTTAGATCGGTATCCTGGAAGATAGGATGTTGTTATTCTATTATGATTGTTATATCGGTATCCTGGTATATAGGATGATGCTGTTAGTGACCTGGTTAGGTCGGTATCCTGGTTATAGGATGTTGCTATGATTGGTGATCTGTTAGATTGGTATGACTGTTATATATATATATATATATATATATATATATATATATATATATATATATATATATATATATATATATATATATATATATATATGCAAGTGTATGATATTTATGTACACATGCTTGTTTGATTTGGGGTTGGGTTGAGGCAGTCCTGCTTTGTGTTGGAGGCCAACATACCCAGGGCGGTCCGGATAACCTGAAGGCCCTACAAAGGGATTCAGTTAGACTGAAGGCCTGACGAGCGGTCCAGATAAGCCGTAGGCCCTGCGAGGCGGTCCATGTAACGCCCGCAAATCCGGGCTAGTCAATTAGAGGCAATAGGGGTCGAAAACGACTTTTCGACAAAAGATTATTTAGAACAAATAATCTTAACCAAGTTGTAGAATATGTCTTAAGTTTTCCGTACATATAAAGAACGCCGAAATCCGAGTTATAACGAAGAAGTTATGACCCGTCGAAGTTTCGCGACGGAACCGACACGGCACCGGGAAGCGTAAATAGTGAATTTACGATAGAGCGAGATTTAGCCTTAGCGATCTAAACGAAAGTCATAGAATATGTTAAACTAAGAACATCGATAAAAAGAACGCCCAAATCTGACTTTGTCTGAAGAAGTTATGATTTTTCGAAGTTTCGGATTAACAGTATACAGCCTGAAATTCGAATGTTAGATCGAGCGGTTTTTGGCCGACACGAGCTAAACGAGAATCGAAGATCTCGTTAAAAGTAGCGTAACGAGAAAACGATGGACGAAAACGGATGCCGTATGAAGAAGTTATGAGGATTTAACGGACCAATCATGTCCCGACCCGTTAATAATATAAAATTTAAAATCGAGCCAAAATTAGCCGACGGAGTCTAAACGAAAGTTGTAGAGTACATTCCCACCTTCGCGTGGATATAAAGAACGTCGAAAACGGAGCTCGTACATGAAAGTTACGAGTTTTTAAAGATTGTACTCGATTTTAAGAGATCTAATACGAATTCGCTGACGTGGCGCTTTCCCA
Source organism: Lactuca serriola (assembly GCF_051521515.1). Taxonomy (NCBI): domain Eukaryota; kingdom Viridiplantae; phylum Streptophyta; class Magnoliopsida; order Asterales; family Asteraceae; genus Lactuca; species Lactuca serriola. Next base: position 65,109,432 of record NC_136413.1, on the reverse strand, counting down.
GCCGTCCGATGATGATCGCTGAAGTCGCCTCGGATGAGTGACGCATCGCCCCTTGCTACGCCCAGCGTTCGGTCTCGTACGCGCCGCGTTCGCTTAGCCATTCTCGGTTCAGAAGAAGCCACGTCGCACCACCGAGCCTTCGCCACCTGGAGGTCTGATCCGAAGCTACGCCCCGCGTAAGGTCCTCGGTACGCCCAGCGTACTCCGAGGCTGCAGTCTATAAAAGGGAGGTGAAGCCTCTCGGATTTCTCACACCTTCCGCCATAAGTTTCTCTCTCTACTTTCTCTCACTAACCCCCAAACCCCCCCTAAACCCTAGGAAAACTCCCCTAGCTCCCGAGGGAAGCCCCGAGGCTCCCAGAGTCCCGAGAAAAAAGAGTTTTTCGGTTTCGAAATGCTGCTCCAATTAAGTCCCGGTTTTCGATAAAATTCGCTGTAAGTGTGCTACGCTTACGCAATTTTTAATATAGCTTTCAAATAATTATAGGAATGTTATTAGGTCCTTAAAATAATTATTTGGGCTATTATTATGAGTTATATTGAGCGTTATTAACGCTTAATAATAGTCAGACTAATTAATTTGTCGCGGTTATCGTTAGACTAAACCTTAGTGGTATTGGTACTAGGTTTTATCGAAGGAATATCGTTTTGAGAGTATCGAAGCGCTGTCCGAGTGCTGAGTCACCACCAAATCAGGTGAGTGCATAGTTACTTTCAGCTTACACATAGATATGAAGTATTTTATATAAATTATGTGTTGTGTGTGTATATTGTCTGTATACTTGCTATCTATGCTGGATGAACGTTTTATACATGTTTTCAAAGATTTAAACTGTATATGTATTTTATATCTACAAAATGTGTTGGCTAAAACATGAGTAGATGTAATAGTTGCTGTGTGACAAAATAAAATAATGAGAGGCCTCGTTATAGCTGTTCTTGATGATCTAGTCATCTAGCGGAGTATAGATGACGACCACGGACTATTCTAAACAGTCCAGTGAAACACTAGCAGGCTTGCAACCTGTAGGTATTTATTCGAACTGTGTGTTTATTTGAACTGTGTGTTTATTCGAACTGTGTGTTCATTCGAACTGTGTGAACTGTGTGCTCACCAGGTACACTTCATCCCAATGATAGTCCTTTGACTAATTTCATTGTGTTAGATGTTTTAGGGATGTAATGTGAGGATAACGGGAATGGGTAATTGGGTTGATTGCTTGATGTTTAAAAATAATAACTATATTATTGTGGGTTGAAAACCTTATGTGCTCACCAGGTTTCCCAACCTGACCCACTCAGTTTATTTATATCACAGGTGTTGATATGAAGTGACATTACACCGAGAGATTTAAAGAGATGTAGATCACTAGTGTAAATAATTGTAAGTTCTGTTTATGCTTATGTTTCTGTATTAACGATGACATCCCAAACGTTTTAAAATGAAATAAATACGTTTCTTCGAAAATGTTTTAATAACGTATTTACCATGTTTTTCTGGGAACAAATTCCGCAACATTTTTATAAAATGAAGTACTCTGATTTTTATAAAGCATAAACAAAATCGGTTTTTTCTGGTCGTGAAAATGGGGATGTCACAGTTGGTATCAGAACATTAGTTTAAGCGAACTAGGAATATGGATTTATTTCTAGACTTAAACTTAGAATGCTAAGCGATGATTGTGAGGTGTGAGCACTAGCTTGTTTTAGGAATTGTGCCTAAAATGCTTTTATGTGCTAAATGCTTTGTGCATGATATGTTGTTAATTGTTCGGATCTATGGTCTGTTGCCGACCGGATCTGGAAACCTTATGTGTTTAGGATTCTAAACGTACGACTACGATATTAGAACTAGCATATAAACGTTTCGGAGTGATAAGGATGATTTAACCGTCAATCCTAAGTAAAGATCTAGATTAACCTTATTCGGTGTATAGATCAATATGGCAAGAACCCATAGCGGAAACGTGAATGCAAATGGGAACCGAAACCAACCCCCAGTGATTGAGCAAATACCAGTTGTGGTAGCCGGAGTGCAAGTGATGATCCAAGAAATGTTGGATCGTCAAATGGAGGAAACCAGACGTTTGCTCCAGCAAAACCAAGAGGAAGCGACTATTCAGATCGAACGACCCGAGTTGAATGAAGGGCAGACTGAGGAGGAGAACTACAGTGGGACTGTTGGTCAAGTCAACCCACCAATAGTTCGACAAAACAACCAAGATGACGAAGTCGAGAGGAATGGATGCAAGTACAAGGATTTTCTAACTTGCAAGCCATCGACTTTCACTGGAAAGGAGGATCCGATCGGGGTCATGGATTGGATCTCGGAGATGGAATTAGCTTTCATGACGTGCGGTTGCAAGGGAAAACAACAGACCACATTTGCAGTGCGTCAGTTTCGTGGAGGCTCTGTACGTTGGTGGAATACCCTAGGGAAGACTTTGAGCCCCAATGAGCCCCTGCAACTGACATGGGCAGAGTTTATGGTGCAATTCAAACGAAAGTACTGCTCAGCTCAAAACTTACTCGAGCTAGAGAACCAGTTTCTAACCCTGAAGAAGGGAAGCATGTCAATCTATGAATATACGAACAACTTCACAGAGAAGATTGAGTTCGCCTTGCGCCTTGTTCCGGATGAGCTGATGAAAATCGACAAGTACGCAAAGGGACTTCCATGGGAGTACGTGGTGCCAGTGCGTCAGGCACCTACTCTGGAGGCAGCTATCTGGGCTGCCAAGTCTGTGGAAGATATGATTAAGGGAAGAGCTGCCAACAAGATTGAGGTTGGTGAAAAGAGGAAGTTTGAGGGGTCTGCAAAGCCCAATGAGAGAAGCAAGGCCAGTACCAGGAAGTTTATAGGAGGGAGCGAAGAAAGATGGTGCGAGAAGTGCAAAAAGAAACACTCTGGAAAATGTGGTGAGGAGTTGACTTGTATCAAGTGTAGGATGCATGGGCATTATTCCAACGAGTGTAAATTCAACAAAAGGGTGTGTTACGAATTTAAGGAGGAAGGGAACTTCAAGCAAGATTGTCCAAAGAGAGAAGGGGCTACAAAGCCAAATGTGCCACCAAAACCAAAGGCAAGAGCATTTCAAATGATCATTGACGAAGCAGCTAACGATGCAAGGAATCAGGAGTAAGGATGGATATATAGAGATCGAGTTATGAAGAAGCCATATAGATAGTGTCATATGATGTAGCCTATTAGAGGCATAATCTAGGGTGAACTTGAACACCTATGTATTCGTTTCAAGAAATAATATAACACCTTTGTTTTGTTATCTGATGTGTTAAGTTGCTGTGTGGTTTTCTTGTATGGTGACTTGGAAAAACTGCGAGACAATACTTGGAACGAGTATGAGTAGGTGTGAATGGTAGTAGAGGCCTATACTACCGGAAGCACAGGACTCACACTTGGATCAGGGAAAGTCACAAGGTTACCAAGAAGCTAGTAATTGATTTCGTTTTATTCTAGTGTGTCGTTACCATCGTTTCGGTAATGACTAAGAAGATTGTTGATGTTCCGACCCTAGTGGTCATATCGAATTGAGTTCGACTACGCTAAGTATGCTATGTAGTTTAGAAAACAAGATCGATGTAGCGTCCGACTTAAACCAAATGATTGAAATCAAAGCGATCAATAGAAATATCGCGCTCGTTGTGATGAGATTAAAACTTAATCTTGAAGATCGATTAGATCTTAAACAGGTAAATAAAGAATAAACAGCAAGAACGTAAAAGTAATGAACAACTCAAGAATGAATCAAACGAGTCGAATGATTATAAAATAACCCTCAGAAGAGCTCGACAAAGAACATCAACTGTAGAGGGTTGGAGGTTTACAAGAACGATAAAGAAATCTGCAAAGCTATCGTAATTATCGTTATCTTCTTAATCGTTAACCTAATATGCATGCAACTATATACTTATATAGTAAACCTAGCAAGCTCACGGTTGGACAGGCCCAAAACCGGAGCACAAAACAAATGGACTAATAGTCGAGCCCAATGACGCAATCCTTAAACGAATTTTCAACCCAACAATCTCCCCCTTTGCGTCAATTGGAGCGAGATCTTCACTTGTTACTTGGGCCAGCAGCAGCACCAGGTACCTTCTTCTTCACGGTCTGAAACAGACGAGAGATCAGAGCAAGTATCGTCTGCCTGAATCTGATGTACCATTGCATCATGTCGTTGAAGTACTTGACATCATCTGCTGCATTCTCTTTACACCTTCGGATGATTGACAGAACATGCTCAAGACAAGCATTGGTGTAAAGATGTTTATCCGCCAAAGCAAAGAGACATTTCTGTCCTTCTGCTCTAGTGAACATGACCGAATTACGTCTTGGATCGATCTTGCCCATCTTCATTTGATTGAGATCACTGGCCGATCCCATAGGAGCTATCTTCGGTTTCTTCTTGAAGACTGTGGCTACCTCCTGATCCATTAAGGCTACCTCCATGATGTAACAAACAATCATCCTCTTGAGATGGTCTATAATTGGACCATATTCGGCTTCATTCGTCAAAAGGATGTTGTGCAAAACGATCCAATCATGAGGGTTTAGGTTCGGTAGATCTGCTAAGGATATAAGATGTTCGGTTCTAGCAGATCCTCTTATCACCCTGAACCGAACATTAATGAATCTCCCTTCGGTATAAGGCTTCAAAACCCGAACGTTCACTATCTTCTGAGCGCTCCATGTTTGGTACTGTGGTTGAGCGGCCTTCAGATAGAACTCGATAAGCTCCCTATCGACCTCAGGGTTCGGATGAGGGACTTCATAAATATTGGAGAAGGCGTGGAAGATAAACGCCTTTCGAGTCAACGGCATATCGAACTGCGAATCGACAGAATTATTGCAGTCGAAGGATATCACCGGTTCGAGCCATAGGATGCTAGGAGTATCTATGGCCTCCTTAATCATTCTCTCCCGAGTCCAAGCAGGGAAAAGAGTCTTCCTGCTCTCGAGGAGATCGTGGGCTTCTTTCTTCTTGCGTTCGGCTTCTTCAGCTTCGCGCGCCACACGAACATTATCGTTTTCCACATTGCGACTGTTTTTGTGTTTAAGCAAGTCAGCAATGGTTTCCTTGTCATCTTCATCTTCTTCCTCAGCTATGTTTTTTCCTTTGTCCTTCACACCCGAACCCGAAGCTTGACCAGTCGGAGGTGGTTCGGTTGTGTGAGCAGCTTTTGAGGAAGGAGGTGGTTTCGATCCGGACTTCCCTTCTCCCCCTTGTTTCGGATTGGACACGAAACTAGGTAGCCCTTCTATTTTGCTGAGGAGGTCCAGGGCAGGAGCAAGTTTTTCAGCAAGGGTGCGCCTCACCGAATGATTGAGAATCGGATCGTGTGCTTCCAGGATGTTGGATAGGGCAGCGTGTACATCCGAAACACAAGTTTTTATAACCTCCCGTTCGGATCGAAGAGCTTCAGTCTGTTGCTGTGAGTTTGAAAGCTGAGAGCTCTTGACCTTGAGGGCGGTGGTTTTGCTTGCCAGAACGTCCATTAACGAGTTTTCAGCTGCGAGATCCTCTTGTAGTTTAGCGAGGCGCTCGTCAATGGAGGCACGAAGGGCCGAGTTGTCGTCGCTGATAGATTGGCGAAGGGAAGCGAACGGCTGTAACTCTGTTGAGACGAACTTGGCCAATTGCTGAACGATTGGTTCCAAAGTTGTCTTTGTAGCATCAGCGCTCTCCTGTAAGGACTTCAACAGGGAAGAGGCGTCAGTGAATAGTTTATCGACTTTTGCGGTCGCAACCTCACATGCTTTTGTGGAGGCGTCTATGGAAGCAGTGGCTGAAGCAACAGAATCATGCTGAGCCCTGGAGAAGGCATCAACAATCTTCTGAAGATCGGCTTCAGAGAGAGAGGACTGAGTGTTGGTGGATGACGCAAGAAGCAAATCAACCTTCTCGTTTAGCTCCTTTAGATGTTTCTTTGTTACTGGAGCATCGTCCTCATTGTCACTTTGAACCTGAAACGGACTAAAGTAGACCGAATCGAAGGTCATGTTTTCACCGCCAAGGAACGGGTTATCTCCATCAGAGGCATGATCTGGAGATGGTGGGGGTGGTGAAGCTGGGGGTGTTGTGGTTTGTGTAGGTTCAGGTTGAGTGTTTGTGGGTGTAGTTTCGGGTGGTTGTTGAGTATGGGTAGGTTCGGTTGTATGCTGGGTTTCGGTTTGAGGTGGTTCGGTTACAGGTGGTGTTTCGGTTGCATCGGTATGAACCCCCATATCAGATACGTTGGTTGTAACCTTTGCGGTTGTTGTAGTGGTATCGGTGAAAATGGGTGGTGGTATAGGGAAAGAGGTTTTAGGAATGGTGGTAGTGGGGTTTATGGTGGGAATGGAAGTAGGGATGGTTTGAGTGGGTGAAGGAATGGGTGAGACATGGATTTCCATGTCTGGGGTAGGTGATCGGGGTGGGGTGTTTCCTCTTGGAGGGGTTTCTCCTCTTTGAGAGCCGTCCGAATCCGAACTCTCGCCTTCTGAGTCACTCGAAGAGGAAGCGATGACAAGCTTTCGCCTCGGTTGAGTCTTCCTTCTCTTCGGCTGCGGGGATTGGGCAGCTTTGGTTGGTTTCCTCTTCCTGGGAGAAGGACCTTTAGCAGCTTTGGTCACTTGCTTCCCTTTATCCGCCTTTTTACCCCTATTAACAGGTTTGTCAGCATCATGGATGGACTTGAGCATTTCCTGTGTGAGTTCCCTAGGTCCAGACTGCTTGAACTCCTTAATGGTTCGGATGATCCTGCTGTCAGATGGAACATCGCCGTACATTGTCTCTAGAATGGAGCCAATGAAAGAAAACTTAGATGCATCAGAGACGATGATCTTCGTGGTATGAAAAGAACCGATCGAAGACATCGAAGCACCGGCGGCAGTGGGGACATCGAACTTATCCATCGCCCACTTTGTGATGAGAGTCTAGAACCGGGCATACGACACCTCAGAATGTCGTGAAGAAGAAGAGAGGCTCTGGATGAGTTGTTGCCAGAGAACCAACCCATAGTCAAGATTGACTCCGTTGTAGACGCCATACATAATCGACAAGAACAGTCGACTAGAACCATCAGATCCTGAGCTCCGTTCAGATAAGCCCTTGAAGAGGACTGTAAACATGTCGTTCCACTGTGGCGGCAAGCAGGATTTTTTAAACTTTGCGATGGAGGAGAGCACCTCCGTGTACCCCATATGGTAAAACATGTTGTAAAGATACCCAATCGGAACCGTCTCCGGATTAATTCTTGAAGGGTCAGCAGCAAACCCTAGCAGTGTACCAAATCATTGCCTTGAAATCGAGGTCTTGTGATCAGAAACCTCGAAGAACACCCTATCGACTGCTTTATCGTAATGTGTAGTCGCATACACCTGCGAGAGGAGCTCCATGGGCACAGACTCAACCCTAGAAAGTGCAGGAGCGATTTGTGAGTACTTCAGACACTCGATGATCGGAAACATGTAGGAATCGTACGCCTGAGGTGTTAGGTCAATCACCAAACACTGTTGAGGGCGAATGGGAAGGATGTGTGAGGTGGCATGGACTGATGATGATTCTGCCATTGTTGAAGGTAGGAAGAAGAAGATGAACAGTAAAAGCTTTAGGGAATTTTTGCTCTCTTGGAAATTCGGATGCAGTAAAGAGGTAAATGGGAGTAGAGACTGCCTTTTATAGTGGGTGTAAGGAGAGAGAAAAATTTGTTCAAATCTTCTATGGAAATCCGAAAAGGTTTTCCGGAATGACAGATGCGTGACAGTTAAGGCATGCGATGATCACGTGGGAGAGAGAGTGTCAGATTCCTAGGAACACGCCGCCCAACAAGCGCCGTTTCAGAAGAAACCGTTTCAATTCCACACACGCCTTTAAGTGCCAGAGAGGAGTCGCTTGAAATTCGCACACGCGTCCAGGATGTCAGTAAAAGAATGGGCGTTTCAAATTCACACACGTCCCCGTTTTAACCGTCGTTTGAAATTTAATCCTTTGATCTCCTGCCTGAGTCAGCAACCCTTCATCTTATCTTTGAAATGACATCTTTTGAATTAATTGCCCACGTGGATGATTTTTGACCACAACTTGATAATTAACCACCAAAGCAATAATACAGCCTATAATTATTAGTAACGGAATTTTGGAAAATCAAAGATTTTCGTGCTAAGAGTGTAAAAAAGAAAAGAAATAAAGCAACTCTTTTTAGGAATAAATGTGATGTCAATAATGACACGAAACAAATGATCCCGGGCACGAATCTCTTCCTTCAAGATCAAGAGAGACCTTAAAGTGTTTATGTGGATTCCCGTTGAATGACGATCAAACACTTATTAATAAATGTTGAAAGGCTTCTTTTAATTAGGCTAAGTAAGGGTGGGTTTCGCTTTGATTCAACAATTCTAATCTTGAAATAAGAAAGAAAGTGAACAAAGTACTTGTGAGACCAGTGTAGTCTGTTGAACAAGTAGGTAGGAATTAATTTTAAATAGCTTGGAAAATATAAAATCTCAAAAAAAAATAAAAACTGGATCCCAAGGGAAGAAATGTTATGGTGTTTAACAATTTCATAGGAATCACACAAAAATAAAAATATGAGATTTCAGTAAGATACATCCGTCAATTGGGTTTCACTCAGCTCGTAGTGGCACGAAACTAAGATCATAAACACAGTTGTTATGTAACCATAAACCTCAGTGGTAATTTCTGAGAGTCTCAAGGGTTACGTTGATGAAACGAATGTAATGGAGATGGTGTAAGAAATTGAAGTACCTCTGCTGCGAAAATAAGGACCAAGCAGAAAACTCTTATCTCATGTGAGAAGAGAGTGAGGTAGCTCACGATTAGAATAAATGTGATAGCCTACTTGGGAAGACAAGGTTTGTTTATACCAAGTCATTAAGGCTATTATTCAGAATCTTATGAGGCTTGGGACACATACAGCAGCATGCTTCTAGGGACACTTAAGAAATCCAACAATTATATCCACATAAACGAACGACCATAAAAAAATAAGAAAATATTTTTGGAGTTTTTGATATATGTAAAAAAATAAAAGAGAAGAAAATAATAATAATAATAAAATAAGCAAGAAAAAAAATAAGACTTGGAAAGAATAAAAAAAACTTTGGAAAAAAAATTTAGAAAACCGAACCCGAACGTTCGGTTGGTCTCGGTTGAGAAAAGTTTGAAAAACCGAACCCGAGCGTTCGGTTGGTTTCGGTTGCAGAAAATTTTGAAAAACCGAACCCGAGCGTTCGGTTGGTTTCGGTTTAAGAAAATTTTGAAAAACCGAACCCGAGCGTTTGGTTGGTTTCGGTTTAAGAAAATTTTGAAAAACCGAACCCGAGCGTTCGGTTGGTTTCGGTTAAAGAAAATTTTGAAAAACCGAACCCGAACCTTCGGTAGGTTTCGGTTTTGGAAAATTTGGAGAAACCGAACCCGAACCTTCGGTAGGTTTCGGTTTTGGGAAATTTGGAGAAACCGAACCCGAACCTTCGGTTTCGGTTTTGGAAAATTTTAGAAAACCAAGGAATTGAGGCATGCAATAAGAAAATAGTTTAGACAATAAGAAAAACAACTTTGTACAAGAAATATACAACCAAGAAAACTACCTTTGTGGTGATGAGCGAGTCAAATTATTTAACCGAACCTAAACGTTCGGTCAATTTCGCTTCTTACGTTTGAGGTTGAGAGGTAGTTTGAGGTACTGACTCTGATTCCATCATACCTAGCCCTTGTAAAATTCTGTTGAATGATGCTTCAGGAAGAGCTTTGGTAAAGACGTCAGCCAGTTGATCAGCGGTTCTTACAAAGTGTACTTCGACGTTTCCATCTTCCACATGATCTTTGATGAAGTGATACCTCAGTGCTATGTGTTTGGTTTTAGAGTGTTGCACTGGGTTATGACAGATCCTAATTGCACTTTCAGAGTCACAATATAGTGGGATCTTCTTCATATTGAGTCCATAGTCGCGAAGTTGACTCTGGATCCAAATCACTTGAGAGGTGCAGGATGCAGCAGCTATGCATTCAGCTTCGGCAGTAGACAACGACACACACGTTTGTTTCTTTGATTGCCAGCTAACCAACTTCCCGTCAAGGAATTGACAGCCGCCAGTGGTGCTTTTTCTGTCGAGTCCACATCCTCCAAGGTCTGCATCTGAGTAGGCTTGAACGAAGAAGCCTGAGTTGGAAGGATACCATAGACCTAAGGAGGCAGTTCGCTTAAGATATCGTAGAATGTTCTTCACTGCAAGCATGTGAGGTTCGCGTGGGTTGGCCTGAAATCTAGCACAGTAACACACAGAAAACATGATGTCAGGCCTGCTAGCAGTAAGATACATTAGTGAGCCTATCATTTGGCGATAGAGCGTGATATCGACAGCCGGTTTGTCTAGGGATGGAGTTAGTTTGGTGTCGAATGCCATTGGGACTTTGACTTTGGAGTCTCCCATCATACCAAACTTTGCTAGAAGAGTCTTCGTGTAAGCTTCCTGATTGATAAAGATGCCTTCGGGTCCCTGTCTAATATTTAAACCAAGGAAAAAGTTAATAGGACCCATTGAGCTCATTTCAAATTTAGTCTCCATCAGCTTTCTGAATTCAGCTGTTAGGTTGGGATTCATTGAGCCAAAGATGATATCATCGACGTAAATTTGAACGATCATAAGGTGGTTACCTTCCTTTTTGCGAAAGAAGGTTGGGTCAACCGAACCTTGTTTGAATTTGGACATCTTTAAGAATTTAGTTAGCGTTTCATACCAGGCTCTCGGAGCTTGTTTGAGTCCATACACAGCTTTATCCAGAATGTAGCAATGATTTGGATATTTTTCATTCACGAACCCAGGAGGTTGCTCCACATACACTGTTTCTTTGAGTTCTCCATTAAGAAAGGCACACTTGACATCCATTTGGAAAACTTCAAAGTTTTTGTGGGCAGCCTAAGCAAGAAATATTCTTACAGATTCCAGCCTAGCTACAGGAGCGAAAGTCTCTTCATAATCAATCCCTTCCTCCTGACAATATCCTTTTACAACCAGACGAGCTTTGTTCCTTATTATGTTCCCTTCCTTGTCCATTTTATTCCTAAAGACCCATTTGAGACCAACAACCGAGGCATCCGGAGGAGTTGGAATGAGGCGCCAGACTTTGTTCCTTTCAAATTCGTTCAGTTCGTCTTGCATCGCTTGAAACCAATCGGAGTGATCAAGAGCAGTGTTAACTGTCTTCGGTTCAACTTTTGATACGAATGAGTTAAACATACAAAACTCAACTTTGGAAAATAAGGATGTATGTTTTGCCTTGAGTTGTGATCGGGTCAGAACCTTTTCAGAGACATCACCAACAACTTGAGAGATAGGATGATCTCTGGTCCATTTGGTAAGGGGAGGGTAGTTTGGATCAAAGGTGGGGTCCAGTTCAGCATTGATCATTTCTTCTGGTTCGGATTGGCTTTCGTAGTCGAGAGACATATCAGCTTGCTCCCCCTCGATAGATGAGCTTTCTGGAATGCTTTGAGAAACTTGAGGTTCAAAGGTTTCTTGTGGTGCTTGGTATTCAGGCGTTGATGCACCTTCAGTTGGTGAAGCACTTTCGGTTGGAGAAGTACTTTCGGTTGGAGTTGGACTTTCGGGAGCAGTTGGAGAGCTTGGCTCCCCCTCCACATGTGAGCTTGGCTCCCCCTCGACTGAAGCGTCGTTGGATGGAGGTTCATCAGTATTCAATCCTCCTTCGTTCATTCTCCTGGCAGCTTCTTCGACAATTTGCTTCATATGGTCTACCTTGTTGTCTGCTGCGCCTGCTTCTGAGAGAGTAGCTTTCTCTGGTTCGTCAAATAGCTCCATAAACTTCTCGAATAGATTAGCGATTGAGACTGTGACTTGGCCAGTTTGAGGAAAGATTTCCCCAGCTGTGTCTTCTTTGGCCTGGAGCTTTTTGACATAGCTATCGTCGAAAGTTACGTAGTAAGTCTCTTCGATTTTTCTCGAACGCTTGTTTAGAACTCTGTATGCTTTGGAAGTGAGAGAGTAGCCCAGAAAGATTCCCTCGTCGGCTTTGACATCAAACTTGTTGCGGTGTTCTTTAGAGTTAAAGATGAAACACCGTGAGCCGAACACGTGGAAAAATTTCACATTGGGCTTCCTGTTGTTGAGAATCTCATAAGGTGTGAGCGTGAATCGCTTGTTGAGATATGACTTGTTCTGTGTAAAACAAGCAGCAGAAATAGCATCAGCCCAAAAATAAAGAGGTAAGGAAGCGAAACTTAGCATTGTTCGGGCAGCTTCACACAAAGATCGGTTTCGTCTTTCGACAATTCCGTTCTGTTGAGGTGTGTAGGGAGCTGAGAAGTTGTGACTTATTCCCTTTTCTGCTAGAAATTCTTCAAATTCTCGGTTTTTGAATTCCAGACCATTGTCGCTCCTGATGTTGCGAACGACCTTCTTGAGCTGTACTTCAATTTGCTTGATGAACACTTTCAGCTTATGAGTCGCTTCAGATTTGAGCTTTAGAAAGAACACCCATGTAAATCGCGAGAAGTCATCAACAATAACAAGAATATACTTGCTACCACCGATGCTTTCGATAGATGATGGACCACACAAATCAATATGAAGTAATTCGAGTGGTTCAACAACTTTCGTGTTGATTATAGATGGATGACTTTGACGACTCTGCTTCCCCATTTCGCATGCAGCACACAAATGATCTCTGTCGAACTTGAGCAGTGGAAGACCTCGAACATGACCTCCAGTGACAAGTTTGTTGATATCTTTAAAGTTGAGATGAGAGAGTCTTCGGTGCCACAACCAGCTTTCGTCAGATTGTGCTTTTGATAACAGACATATAGCTGGGTTTCCTTTGATGGGTTTAAGGTTTAGAGGAAACATTTCACCCTTACGCTCTGATTTGAGAATTACTTTCTTCGTCTTCTTCTCAATAATTTCAAAACCTTCATCGTCGAATGAGACTTTGAGACCTGTACCTCCAACAAGCTGAGATACACTGATGAGGTTGTGTTGTAGTCCTTCCACATATGCCACCTTCCTTATAGTGAAATCACCATTGGTAATCATTCTGTATCCCTTTATGGTGCCGAAAGAGTTGTTTCCAAACTTGACGTTGCCACCATTTGTAAGAGACGTGTATTCCCTGAGCTCTTCTTTCCTCCCTGTCATGTGACGCGAGCAGCCACTATCGATGTACCATTCTTCGTCAAACTGCTCGTCACTTATAACCTGCAAAAATCAAGCAGATTTAGGAACCCAAAGTTTCTTGGGTCCACGTGAGCCTTTCACAGGTACAGGAATAGTAAGAGAGATGTCAATAAGATATGTTCGTTTTATTAGTGTTGTTTCATCTTTCTTTTTGATGGTAAAAACTTTGATTTTGTTAGGATTAGGTGCGTTCGGTTTAAACTCTGGTTTGGATGCATTAACCTTCTGTTTGCCTTTTTGTTCAGCTGACGAATGAGATTTTTGAGAATCAAGTGAGTGAACTTTAGAGCAAGATGGAGATGAATTGGAAGAATTAGAAGAATTAGATGAATTGGATGAGTGAGAAGGAGTGGGCTTAGATTGAGATGACTTCTTGGCTGGAGACTCTAGGTGACCCTTTTGCTTTTGATCATTGGTGGGACTGACCTTAGAGTTTTGATCTCTTTTGATTTCAGAACTGAACCTTTGCTTTCGGTTGGAGTCGTTCTTTGAACCGAACCTTTGCTTTCGGTTGGAGTCATCCTCAGAACCGAACCTTTGCTTTCGGTTGGAGTCATCCTCAAAACCGAACCTTTGCTTTCGGTTGGTATTGTTTTCCGAACCGAACCTTGGCTTTCGGTTGTTGTGGTTCTCGTGCTTTTTGACAGGATTATTCTCAAACTTTAGATTCTTGTCTTGATGTGAGAAATATGCATTCTGGGATTGCCAGAATTGTTTCCTTTCAGAGAGATTCTTCCTGTATCTCTGGTTCCTTTGACGTTTCTGATTCCTCATCTGCTTCAGTTGATGATGGATATTGGCTTTCATTTTCGGCTTCTCTTTGGCTGTTTCACTTTGAACTGTGGAAGTTTCACTTTGAACTGAGGAACTAGAAGGAACGTCTTCTTTTGTCGAACTTCCATTTTCTTGAGGAATGTCTTTCGTACCACTGGTACTTGGCATATCAAAATTATCTGGCTTGTTCAAGGGTTCTGGTATGTATCTCCCTTTACTTATCCATGAGGTCCTTTCGGATAAGCCTACCGTTTCATCTGCATTATCGATTGGCTGACCAGAAGAACTCATCACAACCATCAGCATTGTCTTCGTTTACAATTGCTGTGAGTTCAGCAGTCTGATGTTCGGTTACTCCTGTGACCTTGTACACTTGATTTGGAGTGGTCCTGACCTTTTGATATACAACCGCTTTCTCTGCTAAGATCGGGGACTTTTGTTGGGACAATTGAGCGAACTCCACTGAATTTTCTGAAATTAGATTCTTGTGGTTTTCGGGTTCGCTTTTCACAAATTCTGAGCAGTCAACCGTGTCCTCTACAGATATTTCACTCATATTGTCATCCTCATTAAGCTCAGATGCATTTTCAACATCAATTTTGTTTTCTGAGCTCAAGTTGGCGTTTAAAGAGTCAAATTTTTGTATGGTTTCGGTTCTCAGTTTAAGTCTATCATTTTCATCCAAAAGGTTTTTAAGCATGTCCTTATGGTCCTTGGATTTAATGAAAGATTCTATTTTGTCCAGTCCATACATATAGGTCGGATTGACGTCATCAGATGATATTACACTCTCACAATTATAAGCTTCAGCATCAATTTCATCCTCCTTAAACTCAAGGAAGGGCAAAATCATGCGATGAATCTTTTGTCCTATTTCACAATCCAAGTGAAGCTGAGTAATATTAGTGTAAAGACGTTTTGCAATCAAACAAAAAACATTTCGTTGTTTTAACAGCTTTAAATTGTCTCTTTGTAAATAAATGTTTTCATCTTTTATTTTAACTAATTCTGAATCCTTCAACTCGATCCACATGCGCCGCTCCTCACTCTTCGAAGACACCCTGCTTAATTGATCAGTTAGGTTAGAATTGGTGACTCGAGTTTGAGTTAAACTACTATCTAGATGAGAGATTCGTGAATTAACACTTTTTAGTTCTTTTTCATATGAGCTTTGTGGTACTTTGAATGAAATAAAAACCGATTGTACCTTCTTGATCAGTTCATCGAGTTCGTTGAATTGCACGCTGAGCGATTTGGCTGTAAAGCACATATCCAGCTGCTCCTTCGGTTCATAGCTTCCACCATCAGTGTTGTATCCCCTCATCTGAGATACTTCGGACACCATAAAGCACCTTCCTCCACTTCTCTCCTCTTTTGCCACACAAGCCTTTCCATGAGAAGGCTTCATCACTTCATCATCTTCAGAGTCGGTTGACCAAACTTCCACGCCACCGAATTCGTCATCAGCAACCGAACCCTGCACAATTAGAGCATTCATGGAAGGGTTAGCGGTAGATTTCTTCTTCCTCATCTCATCAAGCTTTTTCTGCAGCAAAGCTTCCTCATCCTTTTCCTCATCCTTTTCAGCCATCTTTTTGAGAACACAATCCTTAGCATAGTGGTTTTTCCCTCCACAGTAGTAACAGCTTACTCCTGAATCACCCTCTGCCTTCGGTTCCTTCTTAGACTCATCAACCTTCGGTTCATCTTTAACCTTTTCTGAACTATAACTCCCCTGCCAGTTTCGGTTTTTGTTGCTGGGGAATCTCTTCTTAATGAACCTCTTGGGGTTAGACACCATCATAGCATAATCCTCAGTCGTGAGGTCATACTCCTCCAAGTTGAGATCTTCGTCCTCCATTACAGCTTTACTTTTTGACAGGAGGGCCAGCGAACCTAGGCTTGAGACAACATTCTTTTCCTGCAGCACAGTTTTCTCTTGAGACTTGAGAATACCCACCAGTTTCGCCAAGGAATATGATTTAAACTGCTCATGGGCTTTAACTGTAGACACCACGGCTCTCCACTCTGATCTTAGACCATTTAAAAACGTAACCTTCTGCTCGATAAGCTTCCTTTCGATGTCATGTTTGATCATCCTGCTGAGAAGATGATTGAAGCGATCGAACGTTTGGGTCACAGTTTCTTCGGCTCCTTGCCTGAATTCTCCAAACTCAGATAAGAGCAATGTTTGGATAGAGTGTTCAAGATCCTCGTCTGTAGAGTACAATTCACGTAGCCTATCCCAAGCTTCCTTTGCCGTCGTGCAAGAACTTACCAACCTGAAAGTGTCAGACTGAAGGGTGAATCTGATCAATCTTAACGCCTTGATATTGCACTGGAATTTATCTTTTTCATCTTGCGCAATATCTTTTACATCCTTCAGTAGATCATTATACTCCTTTTGAGTTTTAATAATCCTTGACGTTGCAGAGTGAGAAAACGGTCCATTAATAATTGCTTCCCAGATGAGGTATCCATTATCCTCAGATCCTATAACATAGTCTTCAAAGTGATGCGCCCAGACTTCATAATCATGGGTGTATAGGATGGGAATCTTGGTGGTTGATCCAATGTTGTTGGAAATATTGATGGGATTCGATTGCGACTCGTCCATAATGATTGAATACCCTGTTTAAAGATCAGACTTGTAATAAATCAGATTAGGGCAAAACAATAAATATCAAGATACGTCAATAATGAGATGACGGCTCAATAAATATCAGTAATTGCGGAAAACCCTAATTGAAACCTTTTCACAGAAAAGAAGTGTATTGATTACACAGCCTCCTACTCTGATACCAATTGATGAGATTAAAACTTAATCTTGAAGATCGATTAGATCTTAAACAGGTAAATAAAGAATAAACAGCAAGAACGTAAAAGTAATGAACAACTCAAGAATGAATCAAACGAGTCGAATGATTATAAAATAACCCTCAGAAGAGCTCGACAAAGAACATCAACTGTAGAGGGTTGGAGGTTTACAAGAACGATAAAGAAATCTGCAAAGCTATCGTAATTATCGTTATCTTCTTAATCGTTAACCTAATATGCATGCAAGCATATACTTATATAGTAAACCTAGCAAGATCACGGTTGGACAGGCCCAAAACCGGAGCACAAAACAAATGGACTAACAGCCGAGCCCAATGACGCAATCCTTAAACGAATTTTCAACCCAACACGTTGTTAAAGAAGTTGGTAGCTAGAAATGCCAAATGTTAAAGTGTGATTACATCACATTAGAATATGAAGGAAGGCATAGTCTGTTTTAGAATTTAACTCTAAGAGACCTAAGTCTAAGTGTTGCAACATACGATGATAGGTCATTAGAATATGACACATCGATCCATAGTAGTAATAAAAGAAATCATCTCAAGTTCGTATCCAGTAAGGATCGATATTGTGACTTGAAGGTCATAATTTGGATTCTAGACTGAGGTAGAGAGCAAGTGCACGATCGAGTACTCTTACAGCCAATGAGTTTAAGAGATAGACTTGAAGGAATGTAGAAGTGATAATTATTACCTAGGATGAAGAGATGACGTATAGAGTCATGATACGACCCTGTTTCCTTGATGATTCCAGGACGTAATCATCCTCAGGGGGAGATAATTGTAACGCCCGCAAATCCGAGCTAGTCAATTAGAGGCAATAGGGGTCGAAAATGACTTTTCGACAAAAGATTATTTAGAACAAATAATCTTAACCAAGTTGTAGAATATGTCGCAAGGTTTCCGTACATATAAAGAACGCCGAAATCCGAGTTATAACGAAGAAGTTATGACCCGACGAAGTTTCGCGACGGAACCGGCACGGCACCGAGAAGCGTAAATAGTGAATTTATGATAGAGCGAGATTTAGCCTTAGCGATTTAAACGAAAGTCGTAGAATATGTTAAACTAAGAACATCGACAAAAAGAACGCCCAAATCTGACTTCGTATGAAGAAGTTATGATTTTTCAAAGTTTCGGATTAGCAGTATACAGCCTGAAATTCGAATGTTAGATCGAGCGGTTTTTGGCCGACACGAGCTAAACGAGAATTGAAGATCTCGTTAAAAGTAGCGTAACGAGAAAAAGATGGGCGAAAACGGATGTCGGATGAAGAAGTTATGAGGATTTAACAGACCAATCCTATCCCGGCCCGTTAATAATATAAAATTTAAAATCGAGCCAAAATTAGCCGACGGAGTCTAAACGAAAGTTGTAGAGTACGTTCCCACCTTCGTGTGGATATAAAGAACGTCGAAAACGGAGTTCATACGCGAAAGTTACGAATTTTTAAATATTGTACTCGATTTTGCGAGATCTAATACAAATTCGCTGACGTGGCGCTTTCCCAGCCTTTCGATGATGATCGCTGAAGTCGCCTCGGATGAGTGACGCGTCGCCCCTCGCTACGCCGAGCGTTCGGTCTCGTACACGCCGCGTTCGCTTAGCCATTCTCGGTCCAGAAGAAGCCACATCGCACCACTGAGCCTTCGCCACCTGGAGGTCTGATCCGAAGCTACGCCCCGCGTAAGGTCCTCGGTACGCCCAGCGTACTCCGAGGCTGCGGTCTATAAAAGGGAGGTGAAGCCTCTCGGATTTCTCACACCTTCCACCATAAGTTTCTCTCTCTACTTTCTCTCACTAACCCCCAAACCCCCCCTAAACCCTAGGAAAACCCCCTAGCTCCCGAGGGAAGCCCCGAGGCTCCCGGAGTCCCGAGAAAAAAGAGTTTTTCGGTTTCGAAACGCTGTTCCAATTAAGTCCCGGTTTTCGATAAAATTCGCTGTAAGTGTGCTACGCTTACGCAATTTTTAATATAGCTTTCAAATAATTATAGGAATGTTATTAGGTCCTTAAAATAATTATTTGGGCTATTATTATGAGTTATATTGAGCGTTATTAACGCTTAATAATAGTCAGACTAATTAATTTGTCGCGGTTATCGTTAGACTAAACCCTAGTGGTACTGGTACTAGGTTTTATCGAAGGAATATCGTTTTGAGAGTATCGAAGCGCTGTCCGAGTACTGAGTCACCACCTAATCAGGTGAGTGCATAGTTACTTTCAGCTTACACATAGATATGAAGTATTTTATATAAATTATGTGTTGTGTGTGTATATTGTTTGTATACTTGCTATCTATGTTGGATGAACGTTTTATACATGTTTTCAAAGATTTAAACTGTATATGTATTTTATATCTACAAAATGTGTTTGGTAAAACATGGGTAGATGTAATAGTTGTTGTGTGACAAAATAAAATAATGAGAGGCCTCGTTATAGCTGTTCTTGATGATCTAGTCATCTAGCGGAGTATAGATGACGACCACGGACTATTCTAGACAGTCCAGTGGAACACTAGCAGGCTTGCAACCTGTAGGTGTTTATTCGAACTGTGTGTTTATTTGAACTGTGTGTTTATTCGAACTGTGTGTTCATTCGAACTGTGTGAACTGTGTGCTCACCGGGTACACTCCATCCCAATGATAGTCCTTTGACTAAGTCCCTTGTGTTAGATGTTTTAGGGACGTAATGTGAGGATAACGGGAATGGGTAATTGGGTTGATTGCTTGATGTTTAAAAATAATAACTATATTATTGTGGGTTGAAAACTCTATGTGCTCACCAGGTTTCCCAACCTGACCCACTCAGTTTATTTATATCACAGGTGTTGATATGAAGTGACATTACACTGAGAGATTTAAAGAGATGTAGATCACTAGTGTAAATAATTGTAAGTTCTGTTTATGCTTATGTTTCTGTATTAATGATGACATCCCAAACGTTTTAAAATGAAATAAATACGTTTCTTCGAAAATGTTTTAATAACGTATTTACCATGTTATTCTGGGAACAAATTCCGCAACATTTTTATAAAATGAAGTACTCTGATTTTTATAAAGCATAAACAAAATCGGTCTTTTCTGGCCGTGAAAATGGGGATGTCACAGTCCAGACGTGTCGAAGGCTCAGAAAACAGTCCATATAGAATGAAGGCCTGTGAGGCGGTCCAGTTAGGCTGACGACTTATTATGCATGTTGTTCTGTATTGGTTATATGATATGGTTATGTTTGTATGGTGTTGGTATTTTGGGGAAACCCACTAAGCTTCGGGCTTACAGTTGTTGATTTTGTATCAGGCACTTCGTATGATTGCGGGAATGCGAAGGCGTGATCGTGCACCTCCTCATTCGAACTGTGTGAACTGTGTGCTCACCGGGTACACTCCATCCCAATGATAGTCCTTTGACTAAGTCCCTTGTGTTAGATGTTTTAGGGACGTAATGTGAGGATAACGGGAATGGGTAATTGGGTTGATTGCTTGATGTTTAAAAATAATAACTATATTATTGTGGGTTGAAAACTCTATGTGCTCACCAGGTTTCCCAACCTGACCCACTCAGTTTATTTATATCACAGGTGTTGATATGAAGTGACATTACACTGAGAGATTTAAAGAGATGTAGATCACTAGTGTAAATAATTGTAAGTTCTGTTTATGCTTATGTTTCTGTATTAATGATGACATCCCAAACGTTTTAAAATGAAATAAATACGTTTCTTCGAAAATGTTTTAATAACGTATTTACCATGTTATTCTGGGAACAAATTCCGCAACATTTTTATAAAATGAAGTACTCTGATTTTTATAAAGCATAAACAAAATCGGTCTTTTCTGGCCGTGAAAATGGGGATGTCACAGTCCAGACGTGTCGAAGGCTCAGAAAACAGTCCATATAGAATGAAGGCCTGTGAGGCGGTCCAGTTAGGCTGACGACTTATTATGCATGTTGTTCTGTATTGGTTATATGATATGGTTATGTTTGTATGGTGTTGGTATTTTGGGGAAACCCACTAAGCTTCGGGCTTACAGTTGTTGATTTTGTATCAGGCACTTCGTATGATTGCGGGAATGCGAAGGCGTGATCGTGCACCTCCTCATATTTTTCATGACTGATTTTGGGAATACTCTGATGTCTAAACTATTTTGAAAACGACCTGTAATAACTTAACTGTTTTAAAATGTGTTAAAAAGTTTAAATTTGGCTTGAATTTTATGGGTGTTACAATAAAAGGTATATTCTTTGTTCTTTGGAAATGTTTGATGTGAACCTGCCCTAAGCCTACAACCAAATAAGGGACAAGAAGTAAGGTGGAAGTCACACATTCCACCGTCTATTGGATATTATTTATATATAACTTTGAGGTATAAAGTAAGGAATTAGAGAATTAACCACTAAAAGTCCTTTATGTTATACTATTTTGTTAACAAGTGTTGAACCTTGGTAGAAAGATCCTTAATTCCATGTAAAACGTGGTTTCCGGAATTATTGATATTGTTTTCGAAAAGTTCTAATGAAAGCTGGTTACCTTTGAAATAACGATGTTTACCATAGAAAATCCTAGATTTTCTATAAAACTAATTTTTAGTATTACTCGTTCCAATATCGAAAAGCACAAGCATAATTACTATACTCACTTTAATGAGATCTAGTTTTGTTGATAAGTTAAACTGGCTGAAGACGTGGTTGTTCTAGAAAAAGTATATTACTACGTAAATATATCGTTTGTCATCTACTTGTGAGTTTTATGGCCATACTAATAGATACGACGTGTAACGGACGCCGATATCATTTATGACGTTGTCACCCGCAGACATGCGGGTCCAACTATAGCTAACAGTAGAGGTGTGATATTTTTGGTTCCATATAGATCTATACACAAACTCACGCTCTCCCTCAAGGAGACTCTGGACCATAAGGGTAGTCTTTCACTTGTATATATGTAAGTACCCAAAGACGGGTCTTACAAACTAGATTAACGACTTTACAAGTAATAATGCAAAAAACCCTTTTTTTTTATAAATAACAGGTAAGTTTATAAAAAGATCCTTTTGTTCCATAGACTATACTGATTGTAGTTTATAAGCTGATTTCCATGTTCTATTAAGTGTCATGTTTTAAATACATATTATTGGTAAGAAAGACATATAATAAGCAAATTATATTTTAGATCACAACATTTCTTGTGTTTTACTTGTATTCCCCCCTACCCCCCCCCCCACCCCCTAAAACATCAAAAAACTTTAAAAATATGAGGGTATGAACTCACCTTATGTTGGAGATTCAATTGAAGATACGATATAGGATGATAAGTTTCATGAGTGAAGTCCCGAAGCACAAAAGAGTCCTAAATAACTTATAATGATACATATAGGCATGAAATTAGTGAATCTAACCACAAAGGTGTTTAGCAAACAACCTAGGATGAAGGAATAACTCACCAAAGGAGTGTTAGAAGTAAGTTAGGAGGCTGAAAGGGAGTTCACGGCTGGGCTAGATGTGTTAGCGATCGTGAAGGCTTCACGGCCCTTGGATGTTTGAAGGGTTCACGGCCAAAATGATGTGAAGAACAGTTGGAGATCTTGATGATTGGTTAGTGTTTGAAGGCCTTTCATGGTATACCAAAGAGATGCAAAAGAAAAGGAGTGTTTAAGGGAAGAAAAGGGTGTTCTTGAGTATGATACTTGAGAGAGAATGGGGGTGGTTCAGGGCCAAGAAAGAAGAAATGAAGGATAAATGACTCAAACACATACACACACACACACACACACACACACATATATATATATATATATATATATATATATATATATATATATATATATACACCCTATAGTTCACGATCTAAGGAGGATTCATGGCCGTGAACATGGTTTGTGCCCGTGAACCTCACTTGATGAGGTTTATGATCCGAATGCAATACTCCTAACTCGTTTCCTTAGTGGTTCGCTTCCTAACATACAACCCTGACTTATACTAGGCTGAGAAACCCATAAATTTGACCTTCGGTTGCTATGTTAGACTTTACAGGACATAAATTTCGGGTTGTGACATCATCCCCCCGTTAGATGGAATTTCGTCCCAAAATTAGCTTTCTAAGCACGACTTCATGGGTTGAGGAAAGATGTTTATACTTCTGTTCCATTTGGTCTCCTCGATCTCCAGTGAATTCTAATCCTCGTTTAGCATTCTTGCGAATATTCACTATTGTATCTGATGTGCTAATCCACAGGGAGCGTATGGGTTTAGTTTACTTGTCTAAGTTCTCCCGAATGGTAGAATGTCAAATTGTAGTCTTGGGCAGCTTTATCTCGAAGTTCATGCTAAGATTCATACCCGGTTCATCTATCATTACCTCGTGTATACAACTCGTACATAATTATGATTGGTAAGATAGTCGGATGTGCAATTCAGCCCCAGGTCCACAACCAAACAAGGAACAGGAGATAGGGTAGAAACACACTTACAAAATCCGCATAATCATAATTATATACAATCCTCGCGTATACACTTAATAGTGATAGGTGAGCCATATTCATCCCTAGCCTCTGTGCTAAAACTTGACTTACGGCGCGAGCGGTATTTTTGAATGGTCTAATGAGGATGCTTCGGGAGGTTTCGGAGGGTAAAGTGCTCTTTGCCTGGTTACTTCGGAGTTTAGAATACGAGAGACGATTCTGAGGTCAATGTCGGGTTTTTCGTTATGAATGACGAGGGTTACGTTAGTCGGTCGGTTACGACGAAAGATTTTCAGAGCACATGAAATTGGTATGGTGAGGACCACACTAGTCCACGATGAATGACAATGTCGGAACTCTTTAGAGAAACAAATGTTAGGCCGATTTGAAAGAAACAGTTGTTAGAGCGACAGTGCATTCTACGGGTATTCGATAGTGCGTTCTACGTGTGCTTTCTAGTGCCTTCTGTTTTAACCCTTGCTATTACTACTGCGAAAAATACGTACAGCACTAGGCGAGTACTAGCAGTAAGAGTGTTTCGATAATTTATATTATGATCCTTCTCGGTACTTCTATGATCTCTTGGTATATACAAGTTATGTATAATTAAAAGGAATAAGACGGTCGACTGAGTGAGTCTGCCCTAAATCCATAACCAAACAAGGAACAGGAAATGAGGCGGAATCACTCACTCTAATCCTGCAAAATCTTATTTATACATTACTCTTATGTACATACTAAGCCATCATAGCTCACCTGTACGGATCTTTAGTTCTCTTATGAATAATGTGACCTTTTCGGACGAGTGTGTTATTTATAACTACTTTTTAATTTCCCCAAATTTTAAATTTTTAATGAAAATTAAATATTTAAAGTAAATTAATTTAGAAGACGTACCAAAATCTCAAAAGGGGGTTCCTTGTTGCTCCTTTATGTCATGTCTTTAAATTCCTCCTTGTCCTCCATCGTTTCTCTCTGTCGGACAGTCTCTCTTGAAATGTCCCATTTCACCACATGCATGGCATACTGGAATTATACTAGCATCGGTGGTTGAAGTGATGTTTGATTCGGGGTCCTACAAAAGCGAGCTTCTTCATCATTTCTCATCTTCGGACAATTTCTTTTGAAATGTCCAGATTCGCCTCACCTACAGCAGACCTGGCTTATTCTAATGTCGAGGACTTGGGTGGTTGGTCGTGTCGGTATCCTGCAGAAATGAGTGGTGTGTCCTTCTCTATTGTTGTTCTTACAATGTATTTTGCGACACCTTCCTGTTGCATTTCTTGCAATCTGGTAGGTTTCCAACATATTGACTAGTTGGAATTTGAGTGACAGATGTTGTGGCTATAGGGGTTGCCACAGGTTGTCGTCTCTTGGCAAGTCTTTGAGATAACTTTCGCTCCTTTTTGCTCTAAAACTTTCGTTTGTGGTTCTTAGGTTTATGAGCTGGAGTATCATTATGTCTAAACCCATGTTTGTTTCCTTGTGTGTTACTACGGTTTGAATTGTTGAAATTGTTTCCATTCTTGTTTGGGTTGTTAGTATTGAATTGCGCCATGACAGCTATCATGGCGGCTGTGACCGCGGCCTGAAATGTAGCGGAGTCTAGCTGCATAATTTGTGTCTCGCCCATTGGTTGGTTACCTCCTTGTGAAGACATGGTTATGTGGCATGACGAGAAACGATCTTGTGAGTAACGATGATCTTTGGTAGTTGTATTTCACCAATTTATATATACTTATAAATTCTACCCCTTGATGGACTATCCTGAATGTCTCTGGCAACATTCCTAAAGTGTATTCTATGGAAATGGGTATTGCACGAGTGTTATTTAAGCTAAGTTATACTGGTTTCCGAGAGTATCATGACCCGACTCCTATAGTGTTATCATAACCATCCATAAAGGAAGTCTATATAAATTAGACTTTTGAATTTGTAGCGACTACTCTTGAATGAATTTATGTGACATGGTTTACTGATACTAGTTGCAATAAAAGAGGCAATAAGCCTAACACATAGAGCGAGTAGTGCAATCACTAACTCACTAAGTTAAACTATTTTATTAGGTATTAGTGTGACGTATAAGGTGTTCTGTTTCTTCACTTGAATCGGGAGTGGTTTTCTTTGTGCTCTGCCCTTCCTACGTTCGCTCTAGTTCATTCTTGTGAAGATATGTTGCCTCTGGACACCCCTATGGTGTTCCGGTTCTCCGTAGGTGTATTGAGTCTTCGCTTCTTCTTGGTCCGGGATTTGTCACTGGTCTCAGTCACTTCATGATGGAGAGTCTGACTCTGAATGTCTAAGCGGACCCCACACACCTTCTCATGAGAGGGTAAGGTTCATCTATGATCACTCCGGTGCCTTCTTCTTCGGCTGATCTCTTCTCGGAATCCTTCTCATGAACCTCTTCTTGTTCCAGCTTGACTCCTTTGTCGACTGCTAACAATGAGTGGTTCCCTCTATCTATGTGGGTTGCGTGAAAATAGGAGTGTCTAAAGAATCTATGAGATTAATATAACATTTTTATCTTACGGGGTGATCCTTGCTGGTTCCTTCTATGATCCCGCAGTATATACAAATGTTATATAATTTAAGATTAAATAGACCTTCGAATAGGTGATCCTACTCTAAAACCACAACCAGACAAGGGATAGTAAGTAGAGCATAGATCAGAAATTCTAAGTCTATAAAGTCTCAATTATATAAAACCTTGGGAGTATACACTCCGAAATTATAGACCTACCAGTAGGGGTCTTTTAATTTTCACATAAGTTATTTATAGTGCCTAAAATACTCATATAGTATTTTAAATTTACATTCTATTCTAGAAATCATTTGTATATAGAGTTAGGCAAGTTTTAAGTCTGTTCCAACACCATACCACTCCCAAACACAATTTGGCCGTATCTTAAATAAATATAGTTGATCAGACTATAATGATCCCATATATGATTACATAACTGTCCAGCTTTGACCGTAGCGTCTAACATTTAAATATTATTGTTTCGTTCTTCTTGTGATACTTGTCCTAATATGTGTGTGTGTGGGTGTATATATATATATATATATATGTACATATATATATATATATATATATATATACAGGTATGTATGCTTTTATAAAAATATTGTTATATTTTAAAAATATACTTTTACTCAGAGCACTTCGGCCCTATTGTATTTATAGTTGTATATCTTTTATAGGTTGATATACTTAGTTCACTATAAACAATGCTCTAGTACCAATCTGTCACACTCCCAAACCGGACCGGCGGAAACGTTCGGGGGCGGGGGACGTCATGTTCAGTATTACACCACATGCATCATAGTCATCAAAGTAACAACAACCATTGCATTAATATATAAAATGTTTATATTGTATTCGATTCACAAAAGATTGACTCCAAAAGTAAATAACAAAACAAAGACATGAAGCTACTATGCTCTATCTTCTGAATCTCTGAGCGTGTACCTGACTACTAGTTTCCTGAGAATACAAGTGATTTTGAAAGTGTATCAACATTTAAGTTGGTGAGTTCATAATTATTTTGTTATAAAAGTTATATTCTTTGTTCTTTGGAAAAGTTCGCCTGTTCCTCCAGAAAATCTGATATTCTCCTATGTAAAAATAGAAACCACAATAGTTCATTCTACACTTATTTAGTTTATACTACCTATATATAATCTAATGTCGAACGGATGGTTAAATGTGTGAATCTGCCCTAAGCCCACAACCAAATAAGGGACAGGAAGTAAGGCGAAAGTCGCACATTCCACCGTCTATCAGATATTATTTATATATAACTTTGAGGTATAAAGTAAGGAATTAGAGAATTAACCACTAAAGGTCCTTTATGTTATACTAGTTTGTTAACAAGTGTTGAACCTTGTGTAAAAAGATTATTAATTCCATGTAAAACGTTGTTTCCGGAATAATTGATATTGTTTTCGGAAAGTTCTAACGAAAGCTGGTTACCTTTAAAATAACGATGTTTACCATAGAAAATCCTAGTTTTTCTATAAAATTGATTTGTAGCATTACTCGTTCCAATATCTAAAAGAAAAAGCATAATTACTATACTCACATTAATGATATCTAGTTCTGTTGATAAGTTAAATTGGCTGAAGATGTGGTTGTTCTGGAAAAAGTATATTACTACGTAAATATATCATTTGTTATCGACTTGTGAGTTTTATGGTTATACTAATAGATACGACGTGTAACGGACGCCAATATCATTTATGACTTTGTCACCCGCAGACCTGCCGGTCCAACTGTAGCTAACAGTAAGGTGTGGGATTTTTGGTCCCATATAGATCTATACACAAACTCACTCTCTCCCTCAAGGAGACTCCGGACCATAAGGGTAGTCTTCGACTAATACATATGTAAGTACCCAAAGACGTGTCTCACAAACTAGATTAACGACTTTACAAGTAATAATGCAAAAAAACCCTTTTTATAAATAACAGGTAAGTTTATAAAAAGATCCTTTTGTTCCATAGACTATACTTATTGTAGTTTATAAGTTAATTTCCATGTTCTATTAAGTTTCATGTTTTAAATACATATTAATGGTAAGAAAGATATATAATAAGCAACTTATTTTAAATCACAACATTTCTTATGTTTTACTTGTATTCCCCCTAAAACATCAAAAATCTTGGAAAATTTGGGGTTATGAACTCACCTTATGTTAGAGATTCGATTGAAGATCTGATATAGGATGATAAGTTTCACGAGTGAAGTCCCAAAGCACAAACGAGTCCTAAATAACATATAATGATACATATAGGTATGAAATTAGTGAATCTAACCACAAAGGTGTTTAACAAACAACCTAGGATGAAGGAATAACTCACCAAAGGAGTGTTATAAGCAAGTTAGGAGGCTGAAAGGGAGTTCACAACTGGGCTAGATGTGTTCGCAAGCGTGAAGGGTTCACGACCCTTGAATGTTTGAAGGGTTCACAGCCAAAAAGATGTGAAGAACACTTGGAGATCTTGATGATTAGTGAGTGTTTAAAGGCCTTTCGTGGTATACCAGAGAGATGCAAAAGAAAAGGAGTTTTAAGGGAAGAAAAGGGTGTTCTTGAGTATGATACTTGAGAGAGAATGGGGGTGGTTCACGGCTAAGAAAGAAGAAATGAAGGATAAATGACTCAAACATATATATATATATATATATATATATATATACACACACACACACACACATAGGGTGAGTTAACGGCCTAAGGAGGGTTCACGGCCGTGAAGCTCACTTGATGAGGTTTATGGCCCAAATGCAATACTCCTAACTCGTTTCCTTAGTGGTTCACTTCCTAACACACAACCCGGACTTATACTAGGCTTAGAAACCCATAAATTTGACCTTCGGTTGTTGTGTTTGACTTTACAGGACAGAAATTTCAGGTTTTGACATAAAGAGATCGCCCTAAATCCCAGAATACACTAGCGAGTTTCATTTTTCGTAAAATTCTCCAAGATATGGTAGTGCATCTCAACATGACGAGTCGGCAGAAAGCGTTTTTCCGTTGCTTACATGCACCACATGCCAAAGATTTTCCCATAGCTATCTCTATAGATGGGTTTGGCCAACATATGTCTCCTGTGGAGTATCGTATTATCCTCAAATATCGTCTCATGATTCCAATATTCCCAATTCACGAGATATGTCATGTGTGTCGCAAGGCATGTTTGGACTCTTTTGGAGAGCTTGCAGTTCACTGTAAAGAACTCTCGGGGTTTAAATGCAGGCACGATATGGTTAAGGATGTTTTGTTTGGCATATTTAAGCATGACGGGGTGTCTGTTAAGAAATAGGCACCTGTTAATTTTTTGACCAACCCGACAGAAGGAAGGTTAACCCTCAGACCGGCTGACATTTTGATTTTTGGATGGGTCAGAGGGAAACACGCATGTGTGGACCTTACTGTGGTATCCCCAGCGAGAACCCGAAATCTTTTCTGTAATCAAATTCATCCAATAAAAGTCAGACTCGTTTGCGTTATCACTTCATTGTATTCAAGGTCGGTTTGAGAGTCTTTAAGCCTACTACACTCAAGGGTTGAATGTTGGGAAGCGTTATCTTGGAATCTGTAGTTTGGAATCGATCCTGGACCACCTTCAAAGGGAGTTCACGGGTGCAAACTAGGTTCACGGCCGTGAACCCATGCTTGGGCCGTGAAATACCCCCTATATATATGTGGTTCACACATTTTTCTCCTCGTTTCTTCAAGCTCTAGCTGTGAACATCCCCATTCTCTCTCAACTATCTTCAACTGTGAACACTCTTTAAGGCCTCAAAACGTAAGTATTCCATCCCTTACTTGTTCATACTTAGAAACCCCCCTGATTCTAGCCTTAATTCATCACTTTTCATCACCTTCAAGAGTTCACGGCCATGAATCCTTCTTCATGGGCCGTGAACCCTTCATAATGGGCCGAAAACCCTTCAAGTATTCATGTGTTCTTGGGCCGTGAACACATCTTGGGCCATGAACCCTTCATGTGTTCATGGGCCGTGAACAACTCTTGGGTCGTGAACCCATGGAGGTTTGGCCGTGAACACTTCCTTGTCCCTCATTCTTGATCCTAACACTTCATTGTGGGTGTTTCCTACATCCTAAGGGTGTTTCCTATGATTGTTAGTGGTTTTAGACACTAATTGTAGGCCTATACATGTTAATATATGCTTAAAAGGACCGTATTGTGCCCGGGATTTCTCTTACCATACCAAGCATCTCGTTGTTGTTATTCATCCAATCCACTCCTAATCAAGTGAGTTCATACCCCTATTTCTTTACAGTTTTAACGTTTTCAGGGGGGATACAAGCCAAACATCATTTATTTCGTGAAATTATACAAAACAGATTTCAAAACAATTAGAACTGATACAATTGACACATCCATAAAGTTTTCATACTTTTATCAAATATTCAGATTTTTTCATCCCTTTTGTATATTGCTGAGCATAAGGGAGGGTTTCAACACAAAACATAGAGGATTTCAATGTTTAACATGAATATATTATCAAACATATAAGCTATAATAGGTATAGTTTATGGAACAATGGACGTATCAACGTACAAACATAGATTCAATGTGATCAAACATATAACCTATATAAAGTATAGTTTATGAGACATATATTCAGCTAGTTATATTCAAGACTTCATTTTATTCTACATGTAATCATTAGTATAGCATTTTATGACTGAGCATTCTTCGCGTACTTACTAAGTACTAACAAAAGTACTGAGATTATAACCACAGTCTCCTCGCGGGAGAACGTGAGTTTGTGTATAGATCTATACGGGATTGATAATCCTGCACCATAATTGTTAGCTACAGTTAGGCCGGCAAGCCTGGGTGACAAAGTCATTTCGATTCCGACCCATGAAGAACGTCGTTCAGGCAATTCAATGGTCAAGTATAGTTATAACAACTCATAAATTTGGTACTAAAAATATACGATTAATGTATGAATGGTAATAACTTCACTTAATTTTATTATAAAGTAATAGAACTACCATACATATTAGAATTTTCATAGTTTTTCCGAACTCACTATACATACTGGTAATAGCCAGGGTTTTTCATGAAAAAGGAGATTTCACATTCAAAACAATAATGCACAACACATTTAATGGTAACTAGACATATGAATTAATACATTATGAGATTCAGTAACAAAATACACATGTTAGAAAATAATGGGTTTTCTTGGAAACATACAGATACATTCATTGATTCATTAACCAATTTTCCTATAAAAACATGCTTATGAACTCACCAGCTTTATGCTAATACTCTTTCAAAATTGATTGTATTCTCAGGAAATCAGTAGGCAGGTACCTCATACAGATTTTTGAGAAGACGGAGTGTATAGAGTCACGTCTTTTACTATTGTTATACTTTTGATGTATATAAATATGAAACAAACAGATGTAAATGTTTTTACTTAATCAATGTAATGGTTGTGTTTACTTTGATTATTATGATGCAATTATTGTGATACTACATATGACGTCCTCCACCCCCGAACGTTTCTGCCATTTCGGTTTGGGGGTGTAACATCCCCTCTTGTGGGCGTGAGGGCTGGGAGTTTCATGGTGGGACATGCTGCTTTAAAAGTTGCTACAGGAAAAATCACCAAACATGAGAAATCGTGTATGGAAAATCAACATGTGTTCATACCATTTGCATTTGATACGTTTGTTTTCCTCGCGTCGGATGCAGTAGAGCTCCTTAACAGAGTACAACGGATCATGCATAACAATGTTATATCCCCTAGATCTATGGATGTAGTCTCTAAAAGAATTAGCTTGTTACAAAAAGGCTTAACGGCACAACTTGTTGCCCGTTTGTCATCTCACTTGTTGTACGATGATAATTAAATTAATGAAGATATCCAGACACATACACACACACACACACACACACACACATATATATATATATATATATATATATATATATATATAGGGTTAGGTTATTTTATTTTCATTATCTATTGTGTGCATGTATGATTGATTTTGGACCTATCATTTTAATTATTTTAAGAAAGTAATTAATGTATATTACATTTTGAAGATATAATGAATATTAATTACATCTTTAGCATTTAATATGCATTAATTACTTTCTTAAAATAACTAAAATGATTGGTCCAGAATCAATTATACATACACACAATAGATAGTGAAAACATATAAACCTAACTCTTTCTCTCTCTCTCTCTCTCTCTCTATATATATATATATATATAGAGTTAGGTTCAAATGTTTTCACTATCTATTGTGTGCCCGTATGATTGATTCTGGACCAATCATTTTAGTTATTTTAAGAAAGTAATTAATGCATATTAAATGCTGAAGATGTAATTAATACCTATTATATCTTCAACATGTAATATGCATTAATTACTTTCTTAAAATAACTAAAATGATTGGTGCAGAATCAGTCATACGGGCACACAATAAATAATGAAAACAAAATAACCTAACCCTATATATATATATATATATATATATATATATATATATATATTTGTGTGTATGTATGTTGATACATGTCATTCTACATATAAAACATAAAATTTAAAATTTAATGATAAATTTACATACAAAGTTATATAAAACATTTTTAAGCATATACTCCATTAGGTTAAACCCTTGATTCCTCAGGCATCGAAAATTTGTGCCAAAAAAAAAAAAAAAAAAAAAAAAAAGCTTTAACAACAACCAACTACGAAGTGTCAAACGCCAAAATTGATCAATATTCCATTATTCCAAACGCCAAAATTGATCAATATTCCATTATTCCACGATAACTTCCCAAACCACAAACCACCTCGAATGTGGAAACATATCTTTTAGCTATCTTTTTATATTTAAATTATCACTAATAATCACTTTAATGTTGATGTATCGAAGTCACATCACGACCAATATATCATTTTATGAAACGCATATCCAAATCGTATTCTTGATAAGAATGTATTTATTGTTAACTGATTTGTCGGCCACATCTTCGTAATATAACTTGTGGTCATATATAGTATTAGCTTATGGTGCATAACATGGTAGGGTCTTATTTACCTTTTTTCCCAAATAAATCGTTGTGTTTCGCACATTGCACATGAATCATAAGTCATAGCCATATGGTTCGATAATCGATATACAACATCAAATTAGAGAGTAGTTGTTTCAATACCAATTTCAACACGCACCCACCCACCCACCTCAATCAATTGTTGCTTTAAAGGTGCAACCACCTTAAGGTAACCATATCACCTTTTTTTCATTTTTTTTTTTGTAAACAACTCCAATAATACATCTTATAAATATAAAAACTCTATGGTGTTAACGTTAATCAATAGCTGATAGATGCTTTTTTAATCATTGGAAATTAAATATAGCATTTAAAGATTTTAATTTAAACGATTTTATAAAAGGATGCATTTATATTTTCTAGGTAAAATTTAAAAAGTGTTTTAAAAACATATCAAAAGTTGATCGATATTAATTTGTTTATTAAAGGAGATTCTGAATTAACAACAATTAAATGTGATTAAACTAATTTTATTGGCAGATAGTTCATCGAATATCTATTGGTATGTGTGTGTCTACCCCTTTGTCCTCTTCGTCATGCCTATCTCTTAGCTTTTGTGACTTCTCTGAAGTATTTCTAAAAAAAAAAAAAAAAAAAAGTCGGTGTTCACACACATACACATACATACATATATGTGATATAATGTTTTTATTTTTTTTGTTTCCCATGATTTTATTCCGAGTATATCAATAATTCATTATTGAACTTAAATAATGATTCCAATGTCTGGGTATGGTTTTTCCTTTTGTATATAATATTCTCTATACAAATATCATATTTAATTTGATAAATTTCAATAAAAATATCAACCAAAAGTAAAGAACTTAATAAAGTTAATATTAAACCAGAATCAATTTCATAAATATCTACATGACAAGTACTACGTAAAATTTTAATTTTAATTTCTATAACCAAAAGAGTATGTTTATTAAAACCAAAGTAAATTACATTTTTGGTCACTGAAGCTAACCATCTTCTGAAATTTTAATAATCTTAATTTCTATAACCATATGAGTATGTTTATTAAAACTAAAGTAAATTACATTTTTGGTCACTGAAACTAACCATCATTGAAACTTTTAATCATAGTTTAAAGTTTTTCTAAAACTACAGGGATATAAATCGTTCACTAATCAAAGATTAGGGGGTTGAACATCATTTTAACAAAAAAATAGTGATCTTTTTGTAAATTCCAAAACAACGTTGTCTGCAGAGTCTGTATAATCTGTAATCTGTATAACGTTTCCGTGATTGCCACACTTTGTCCTTGTTCTCCGATCCTTATCGTATATTTCATCTCCCAAACAAAACCCTCCCAATCGTTGAAATGCGACGAATTTGTAGTCGCATTTTATAAAAATTTAAATATTTTTTTAATATATTTTTATTCAATTAATCAATTATATAATGTGGCGTCTCTCTTGCTTACTGACTAACAAACTGAGTTGTGTTTTCATCGAAGAAAATGACGATGACACGTGACTCATCGTAAAACGGTGGCGTGTCGTCTCCGACGAAAACCTTCAGTCTCTGTCTTTCTTCAATTTCATCTTTCACTTCACATTTCGCTTTGATTCTTTACTTAATATTGTATTTCCAGCAAAAGTAAGCCAAATGCTTTAAGAAAAAGAGCTTTTTGATGATGATTTAACCTAAAAAATTCACAAGAGTTTGATTAATTTGGGTTACGAAAAGGGAACGATGAGGAGAGTTTCCACAGAGTTTTTGATTGTTTCGTTTCTGGTGGTGGCGGCGGCGGCGGCGACGGTGGCGTCTGGTGTCAATGTGACGTATGATCACCGGGCATTGGTGATCGACGGCAAACGGCGGGTGTTGGTTTCCGGTTCTATTCATTACCCTCGAAGCACCCCTGACGTAATACTCCGTACACTCCACCGACACTTTCACACACACACACACACACATTCTCTGTTTCTCTTACTAAAAAATTTCAACTTTTTCTTTTTATTAAATTGCAGATGTGGCCAGGGTTAATTCAGAAATCGAAAGAAGGAGGACTTGATGTAATCGAAACCTACGTTTTCTGGAATTTGCATGAACCTGTTAAAAACCAGGTTATTTTTTGATCTTTACAAGAATCTTGGAACATGAATTCAAATCTTTCACATTTTTTGGAGGGGAATTTTTCTTGATGTTAAAGTGTTTATAACTCTAATTCAAGAAAGAAACTTCCTTTTTCGGGTTGAAGTTTCAAGATTTTCTTGAATCAGCCTATTTTGGATCAGAATCTAATCAAGATTATGCATTTATGTTGATGAAATTAAATGTATTTATATATAAAAAAGACCCAATTTCCATATTAATCCTGACAAAATTATGAACTTCAACAGTATGAATTTGAAGGAAGAAAAGATTTGGTTAAATTTGTGAAATTGGTGGCTGATGCTGGTCTTTATGTTCATCTTCGAATTGGTCCTTACGTTTGTGCAGAATGGAATTATGGGTTAGTTTTAATTTCCTTTTTTTTTTCAATATTTAATGATAAAAATAATCCAAATCTTGATGTTTATACTTTATACTCATTAATTTCTTTTTGCAAACAGTGGCTTTCCACTCTGGTTACATTTCATACCCGGAATTGTGCTTCGAACTGATAATGAGCCTTATAAGGTTTATTATTTACTTTCATTTTATATCAAAAGTTTTCGAATTTTTTCAACACGTTTTTGACTAAATTGAGTAAATTCACAAATGTTTTAGGCCGAAATGAAGCGATTTACAGCCAAAATAGTCAGCATGATGAAGGAGGAGAATCTTTATGCATCTCAAGGCGGGCCCATAATCTTATCTCAGGTTAGTTTACCTCAGCACGCTTAACTACAGAGTTCTGTCAGTCTGGTTTTTAGGCTGACACTTAACTACAGAGTTCTGTCAGTCTGGTTTTTAAGCTGACACATTCGACCCGTCCATTGGCTCTGATATTTCTCACAATTTTAAATACTCCAACATGAGTTTAATATTAATATTAAACTTTTTTTATTATAGATTGAGAATGAATATGGCAATATTGATAAAGACTATGGTCCGGCTGCACAAACTTATATCAAATGGGCCGCGAGTATGGCTACGTCTTTAGACACAGGAGTGCCATGGGTGATGTGTCAACAAAAAGATGCTCCGGATCCAATTGTAATACCATAAAAAAAATCTCTAATTATTAACTTAATGACTTTTGTTAATCAAGATTAACATGTGGTGTCACTTTCTTTTTTATGAACATAGATAGACACATGCAATGGGTTTTATTGTGATGGATACACTCCAAATTCTAATAATAAACCAACAATGTGGACCGAAAATTGGACCGGATGGTTTCTTTCGTTTGGTGGGGCCGTGCCTTATAGACCCGTGGAAGATATTGCTTTTTCGGTTGCACGATTTTACCAAAGAGGTGGAACGTTTCAAAATTATTACATGGTTAGTTTTATAAGTTTTTATACATTGGTTTTCACTTTTTGATTTTTTTTGTGTAGTTATTTTTATATATATGTCTATGTGTAGTACCATGGTGGAACGAATTTTGGGCGTTCTACTGGCGGACCGTTTATCGCAACAAGTTATGATTATGATGCTCCACTTGATGAATATGGTATGATGATTATTTCTTGATTTGTTAAAGGTTGTTTAATTGATTAAAAGTTGTTTTTTGATTTTTGTATTATGGTGTAGGAGCACCTAGACAACCTAAATGGGGTCATTTAAAAGAGTTACATAAGGCGATTAAGCTTTGTGAAGACGCGATGGTGGCAACCGATCCAACTACTACTTCTCTTGGCAACAATCTAGAGGTAAGTCCACTTTTCTTAGACCTCGTTTGTTACATATGACAAGACAGAACAGAACATTACAGTCTTATACATCTTTTGGCATGTATTTGACCGGAACTGGTACCAGTCATTTTTGATGTTTTGTACGTGCAAAAGATGTAAATGTTGTAAATGTTATCTAACAGTATACTACTTAGAAAGTATATCTAGTGTAAGAAATGCAACTTTATTGAACTAATGATGTGGTGGGACCCGTTGTACCTTTACTAACATAATTTTTTTTTGAACTTTAGGCTAGTGTGTATAAAACATCATCAACATGTGCTGCTTTTTTGGCAAATGTTGACACGAAAAATGATGCAACGGTGACCTTCAATGGCAATTCTTATCGCCTACCCGCTTGGTCTGTCAGCATCTTGCCCGATTGCAAGAATGTAGCGTTCAATACTGCAAAGGTTCGTATTCGTTTGACTTTTATAGTCAACCCTATCGTATATGAAATATCAAATTCATTTTTCATATGGGTTTTTTAATAAATTAGAAACCTAATACGATACAAATTTGTAGCATTTGTTACTATCTTTTATATAACTTACCAAATTCCCACAAAAATTCTAGAATTCATTAGAGTTTTGAAATTGAAATTGAAATTGAAGTTGGTCTATTTTGGCAGATAAACTCCATGGCTACAATACGAAGATTTGTAGCTAAAAAAAACGGAAACGAATTAATTGCTTCAGAAGAAATTTCGTCTGATTGGAGTTATGTTAGTGAGCCTATTGGGATTTCGAGTAATAATGCATTTAAAAAACCGGGATTAGTGGAGCAAATCAACACAACAGCGGATCAAAGTGATTATTTGTGGTATTCAATAAGGTATAAATCAACACAACTTTTTATTTTTTTTAAAAAGTTAAATATTATTTTTATTATTAGAATCTAAATTATTTTCTATGGTTATCTTGTAGTGCTGAAAGTGAAGGTGACGAGTCTCAAACAGTTCTACATGTGAAATCACTCGGCCATGTTCTTCATTTGTTCGTTAACGGTCAACTCGCAGGTTTGACCAAGTAACAAAAAAAAAAAAAAAAAAAAATCGGTTATTTTTCTTGATGATTTTTTTTATATTGTAGGTAGTGCAATTGGTAATGCTAATAACCCTACTGTTTCCAAGGATATTCCTATTACACTCAAACCAGGAATAAACAAACTCGATCTGCTTAGTTTGACCGTGGGACTCAAGGTTTGACTTTTGTAAATTTCATTGATTTTGATTAGTAACAATGACATACAAGAAGGGTATTTATGTAATTTCAATTACAGAACTACGGTGCGTTTTTTGATACAACGGGTGCGGGTATAACCGGTCCGGTTGAGCTTGAAGGGTTAAAGAACGGTTCAACTATTGACCTTTCATCAATGCGGTGGACATATCAGGTAGACATAAAATGACGATTTTACCCTTTTGACTATAGTTTCTAACATATTGACATTTAGGTTGGACTTAAAGGAGAAGGACTAGGGCTACACACGGGTGGTTCGTCACTTTGGGTGTCCGGGGTGCCTAAAAGTCAACCTTTGACTTGGTACAAGGTAATATCATAGTTTTTATAGAACAACCATTTAATTTATCTTCATACTCAATAGTTAATATCATATGTGAAAACAGACAAGCTTTGATGCTCCTTCGGGTGATGATCCAATTGCAATAGATTTAAGTGGAATGGGGAAAGGTGAATTGTGGGTGAATGGAGAAAGTATCGGGCGCTATTGGCCAGCTTATATTGCTCCAAATAGTGGTTGTTCGGATTGTAGTTATAAAGGGTCGTATAATTCAAATAAATGCCTCAAAG
The DNA here is from genome assembly GCF_051521515.1 of Lactuca serriola. Taxonomy (NCBI): domain Eukaryota; kingdom Viridiplantae; phylum Streptophyta; class Magnoliopsida; order Asterales; family Asteraceae; genus Lactuca; species Lactuca serriola. The sequence goes on along the minus strand of NC_136413.1, from coordinate 65,070,892 downwards.
GTTGTGGAAAACCCTCGCAAAAGCTGTAAGTGAAGTTTCTTTTTAGGTTAATTACAAAAATGACCAAAATCCTACTTTGTATTTTAACAAAAATGATTTTTTATCTCATTGGTATAATCTTGTAGGTATCATGTCCCTCGATCATGGTTAAAATCAAGTGGGAATGTTATGGTGTTATTTGAAGAAATCAGTGGTGACCCTACAAAAATATCTTTCACAACACAAGTGTTACAAAGTTTATGTTCCCATGTGTCCGAATCACACCCATCTTCTATCGAATCATGGAGTCAAGAAAAGTCAAGGAGAAAACGGAAACAAGAACCAAAAGTTTCCCTAGAATGCCCTCACCCTAATCAAGTCATCTCCTCTATAAAGTTTGCTAGCTTTGGAACACCTCAAGGGCAATGTGGTAATTTTAGACATGGCGAATGCAAGAGTGATAATGCACTTTCGATCCTACAAAATGCTTGCCTTGGGTTCAAGACTTGTAGTGTTGGAGTTTCGACTGTTACTTTTGGTGATCCTTGTGTAAATGTAGTTAAAAGTTTAGCTGTAGAAGCATCGTGTGAATGAAAAACACGAATATAATTATAATTATAAAATTATAAATCATAGAATAAAACCGTTTTTATTTTGTATTATAATAAAATTCAAGGAGTCGAGAGCCTTAATTTATGACCATTATTGATATATTACAAGGAATTACGATAATTGATTAGTATTGAGATATTCCGGTGGCGGGAGGGGCAGATTCGTAATTTGACTGAAACATGCAGAGTTTGCAACGGGGTGAAGTTAAAGACGGAGTTTCGTATTTGTCTTCTCCACCCATTAATGGCATCGCGATCCCTCTCTTCACTGGGCTAACATACCCTGGTCTGTAGGTTTTTCCCAAAATGCCCTCGACGTTGTCTGAGAGATTTGAGAATCGGAACTGTGTCTCGAAATGGGCAAAAGTGTCATTTGATGGTAACTGGTAGTTGTGAGCTTTTTCGTCTTCTTTGGTCACCGGAACAGCTTTCATGTCGATTTCAACCAGCCCGCCGACTGTAACTCTAACAGTGTTGGTGTCGTCGGTTCTTTCCACCGCCACTCCTCTTACTCCGGTGTTGGTTTTCCATTCTGCGTCTCCGGTGAAGGGGATGTTGACTTGTTGACCGTTGAATTTTACGAGAAGTACGTCGACGGAGTCGTCCCATTGTTGTACTTTCTTAGCTGAGAGGACGAGGGTGTCGGTGTCGAACATGATGGAGACGGACTGGACCCATGTGTAGTCACGTTTCCGGCCATTTGGGCGGTTTCCGATGAAGTGGGCGTTGATTTGGAGGTTGGTGTCGGAGACAAGAGCGAAATCGCGTCCTTTTCCGCCATGGAAGTAGAACATGACTCCGTCACCTCCGACGAACCTTGGATCGTAGCATAGAGAGCCATACCCGTTACATTGTGGCCTCCTCCCTGTTATTCAATTGCAAATTAGTTAAAAAGAAGAGTGTAGATGATTAAGAATTCAAAGAAGCATTTTGTCAAACAGGTGGAGTACATACATTTGCAAGTAGCTTCACACTTGCTACCACAATGGATGAAGCAACCTTTGTTCTTCTTGTTCTTCTTGGGCTTCCTCTCCGGGCACTCGGCCGGACAGGTTAGTGTCTTCTTATTACAAGCTCCTTTCGATTTACATTTCGCCCGTTCGCATCCTGTTTTTGGGTCTGGTGTCTCGTCGTCGTAGTTCGTGGTATCGTCGTCGACAGGAGAAGGCTTTGGTTTCTGCTCCTTGGGTGCCGGTGCTGGTTTTGGTTTCTCCTCCTCCTTCGGCGGTTCCGGCTTTGATTTCTCCTCCGTAGGGACCGGGGCTGCCGCTGGTTTCTGGTCTTTAGGTGCAGGTACCGGTGCCGGAGTCTTCTTATTGTCTTCAGGCTTGTTGTGATCATCGGCTCGGACCGAGGTAGCTCCGATGGAGACGAGTACGAGTAGGAAAGCCACCAGAATTAGCGCCTTCCCCATATTCAAACCTCTCTGTGTTTTTCCTTTCTAGTTTTTGTGGTGTTATCTTTCTTCGAAAGGATGGTGATTGAGATGGTTTGGGGAAGAGGAAGGGAAGCCATTTTTATAGGCGGATAAAGCAGCCGGTGAAAGCCATAGCCATGGAGTTCGCACCAATTCATGTCAACTGGATTTCCTTCGCTCCGAAAAAAAACTTACAGCCATGAGGACGACGAGATGCTTCCATTGTCGAAGAAACCTTTTGACTTTTTGGTTACTTTCTATTCATATCTCAAATGACTTTTTGATAGTATACACAAAGGAATCATTTCTATTTCGGATAAAAAAATCCAACAAGTTTCTTAATTTAGGGTTAATTGAATAAATACTAGATACTTCCATTTTTCTTCATCAATTCATTAAGTGATTACAAAATTGTTGCATAATTTGATAAAGTCTATGTTTGTTTGTACATTGTTAGCTGAAATTGATTTTATATGAAAAACTTTTTGAATATTGAAAAGCAAAATGACGTTTTAGCTGAAGATATAAAAATAACATAAAAACATCTTTAGAAAATTATATTTTTTTATAATTAATTAAGTGTTAATTTGGAAAAAAAAAATTAAAAATATTTTGAAAAACTAATCTAAGTAGTTTTTAAAAAGGTAGTTTGTTAACTATGATTCTCCGCAAACAACCAAAAAAGAATATGTTGATCATAACGTGAATGAAAATAAAAGCATATTTGAGTGGGTTCACATCGGTTGGCATCTAAGGAGTAAGGAGTTTTGCTTAACCATGCATTCATGCACTTCTTTTGGGCGGTTCGTTAGGACTCTAGGTTTTAAAATATAGTTGCTCTTTTAATTACCTTCCTGAATAAATAATATAATAAGATATTATTATTACATATTACCTAATTAACAAAATACAATAAAATGGAGGGATATTTAAAATCATTAGGAATGAAGTAATAACACGAAATGACCAACTTTTTAATTCATAAAAATGACTACAAAGTCTGAAACAGTGCTCCTGGAAAACTATTGAGACATGACATAAAGTCATTCAAAATATGATATGTTTGAGTAAAATGTACATTTCGGATCGATTCTTCGTAATGCCGGTATGTCTTTCATTATGGATTCGTATTTCAGATAAGAATTCAAAGATTTATTTTCTCTTTTTATAGGTTTAGGGTTTTACTATCAATTCATGTACACCATTTTGTTTGTAACACCTCAAATTTCAAACAACTTTTTTTTTTTCATTTTTAATTCACCAAACATTATTCATAAATCCAAACATATCATAGTATCCCAAAATCCACAAGACATCATAAGCCGACGAATGTGTACAATCATGTCTCCACCTTCTCGAAATCTACATAAGTACCCGAAACACATTTAAATCAACACTGTAAACACGAATTTAGTGAGTTCCCCAAAATACCACATACACAAATAATTAGCCTCTCATGACTATATCTCGATAATGACCCTCTGGTCACGTATCTCGGTGAAGACCCTCCGGTCTCACGTCTCGGTATGGACCATCTGGTCATAACTCATTATGTACACTGAATAAAATAAACAACATAAGTCACAAAGACAGAATGCATAATAACACATATCTCAATATAAGCAAATAAGACCATCTGGTCAATAATACGAATAAGACCCTCCAGTCAATAACACGACTAAGACCCTATGGTCACACATATGACTAGGTGTCTAGTAAGTAGCAAGGAGTGATTTCAAGGACGAAATCCAGTTTAAGTGGGGGGGAGTTGTAACATTTGGTTTCAAGAAGCTTCTAATTTTGAGAATTATGGACATTAATGGATTAAGTTAGGCCCTGGACTTCAAAGGGTTGGGTTCTAGGCCCATTTAGGAGTTAATTATATATATATATATATATATATATATATATATATATATATATATATATATAGGTTGTGCGAGTTGATCTTTCGATTTGTACTTTAAAGCCTAAGGGTATAATGGTAAAAGTGATGGTGCGGGCCTTTTATCGAATCAAGGATTCTAGTTCGGAAGGTTTTGAGTCAAAGAGACTTTATAGGATTATAGGGTTTCTCATTACCTTTCCGAGCATATAAAGAACACCAAAAACGGATTGGGACATGGGAGTTATGACCATTAGAAGTTAGGAGGGTTTTGGGTTTAAGCTAGTATGTTGGGCGTACTAGGCTTAAGTTATCGCAAAGTTTCTTCCTCGTACATAGAGCGTACATGGAGTACGTTGGGCGTACGTCAATCAGGGTTAAACCCTAATTTTTTGGGTATTGGACCCTATTTAAAGACCTTATCTTATTGCAAACCATTCTTACCTTCAGCCTCCATCTTCTCTAACCCAAAATTCGAAACCCTAGCCCCATTTAAAAGATTATTGAGCCTTTGAGTGATTTTGGTGTCTTTTTGGTGCATTTGGGAGAAGAAGAACTCATTAGAGGAGTGTTGGTTAGCTAGGAGGTTGAAGATCCAGAACTCTCTTCTACTTTGCAAGCTTTTGGAGGTATAAAGTTTCGACCTTGATGGTTCTTTCATGTAGATCTATTTTTGGGTTATGATTTGTCACCTTTTGGTCCCATGATTTTGGTTCTTTTGAGTAAAAGCTATTGCAGAGCTTAAGGGTGTCATTTCTTGTTTGATTCGAGGTTTATGTAGCATAAAAGTTAGATCTTGATGGTTGTGGTACAACCATGCATGATTTTTTAGCCATTAAGTGTTAGTAAGAAGTTAGGGTTTGGTTTTGGACACCATTAAACCATGCAAAGTCATAAAGTTGGAAATTTATGACTTAAGATGCCCCTTAGAGTTAGATATGTGAATTGGATGTTTTGGTCTTTAAGCATTAAGAGCTTAAAGTTGAGTTTGGGTAGCTGGGTAGTACATCGGGCATACCCTCCTGGTATGCTGCGGATAACGGGTTTCAACGCGTTACTTTCTCTTCGATTAAGCAATACGTTGGGCGTATTGGGGTGGTACGCGGGGTGTACTCATCAGAATCAATATGGGCCATTTTTGGGCCTTGGGTCCTTTGGGTTTTGGGCCATGGATTGTTGGGTTGGATATGGGTAGGGTAAAATGGTCTTTTACCATTAGTATGATATATTAAGAGTTGGAACTTGATTTTGGGTTATTACCCTAATTTTTTAGTAGGGGTGATTTTGGATATGTTTAGTGTGAAGAGCCCAGTAGCAGCAGCGAGTGTGTGTTTCAGTTATCTCGGATTTGAGGTGAGTCTCCTCACTGTACCTGTAGGTCAAAGGCACCAGTGTCGGACCACTAGGATATGTTATGTAGGATGCTAGTTGTTTTTGTGATTTTTGCATTGTATGATGTGTTGGGGCTAATGGCATGCATGTAGGACTGGGGCCAACTGCATGAGAGGTTTGGGCCCATTGTATGTTGGGTTGTGCCCATTGTATGATGGGATAGGCCCAATTTTATGTTAGGGTGGCCCCTTAACTAGGAAGGGCTACGCCCATTATTATGGGTTGGGCCAAATGACCCCATGATATGTATGGTATGTGGTATTTTGAGGAACTCACTAAGCTTTGTGCTTACGGTTTCATGTTTATGGTTTCAGGTACTTCCAGTATGAAAAGGAAGGGCCCGATGTGACTGCACAACATCCCCCAGAGTTTATTTCGCATTTGATTAGTCATGATTTTTGCTCTGATGTTTAAATACTATTTTTCATCTTGAATGATTTTGGGAACAGAATGTGGTATGAATTAATGTTTTAAAATTGAAAAAATTTCCTAGGATTTTACAGATGTTACAGACGTACATGGCGAACATAGGGGAATTATACGACCGAGTTGGACACCACAATATTCGCATTGATTTGGTGGAACACATCTTGAATGCTCAATTGAATCCCATTGTTGTTGATTTTGAATATAAGTTTTTCGACAATACAAATGAGGAAGCAGACATGTTTGCAGATGATTCGGGTGAGGATTATGATGACGTTGCGAGCGACGATGATTAGACGTAACATACTATTCTACTATTTTTCAATTATGTTTCTAATTTGGTATGCATTTTTTTAATTAATGAAGTACTTTCCTTTTATTAATTTTATATAATTATATTTATTAAAATACATTTTATTTAATAAATAAAAGAAAATGAAAAGTGTGGTAAGGTGTGGTACTACACCTACCAATTTTGTAGGTTAAGGGTAAATGATGTGATGCTGACATTACATGCGAAAAGTATGGTAATATGTGGTATAACACCTACCAATTTAATTGGTATAATCTTGTAAGTACCTGTACCTCGATCACGCTGACAACCTAGTGGAAATCTAATTGTGTTGTTTGAAGAAATTGGTGGTGTCCCTACAAAAATATCTTTCATAACACAAATGTTTCAAAGTTTATGTTTACATATAGGATTGTAAACGAACTGAAAGTTCAACAAACTATTTATGAACCATTCGTCGGGAAGTTCGTTTATGTTTGTTTTTTTAAAATAAATGAATGAACATGAACATAAATTCTTGTTCATTTAGTTAAATGAACGAACATGAACAATTGTCCCTTTTTGTTCATTTATGTTCGTAAACATTTGTTTATATTGTTAGTTTAAGTTTATTTATGTTAATGTATATTCAATTGTAATTAATATATTATATGTTTGTTTATGTTCATATATGTCCAATCGTGTTTGTTTATCTTTGTTCGTTAATATTCGTCTAGCATGTTCACGAATATAAACAAGCGAACACGAACAAAGTAATTTGTTAAATGAACGAACCTAAACAAGATAACTCGTTCGTCTATCTATTTGTGTTCATTTATTTGTTTGGCTAACTTAAACGAACGGACATAAACAAGTTCTACTTCATGTTCGTTCGGTTCGTTTACAACCCTACTCACATGTGTCCGAATCACACCCATTGTCCATCAAAGCATGGAGTCAGGATAAGTCAACAAGAAAACGGAAACAAGAAACAAAGTTTTCTTAGAATGCCCTCACCCTAATCAAGTCATCTCTTCTATAAAGTTTTGCTAGCTTTGGAACACCGCAATGTAGTAATTTTACACATGGCGAATGCAAGAGTGCTAATGCCCTTCCAATGCTACAAAATGCTTGCCTTGGGTTCAAGACTTGTAGTTTTGGAGTTTCGACTGTTACTTTTGGTGATCCTTGTGTAAATGTAGTTAAAAGTTTAGCTGTAGAAGCATCGTGTGAATGAAAAACACGAATATAATTATAATTATAAATCATACAATAAAAGTTTAAAACCATTTTATTTTGGTAATAAAGAAATTCAAGAGCCATAATTTTATGACCTTTATTTGACAAATTTCAAGAAATTACAACAATTGATTTGTAATTTAGTATTGGAATAAACCGGTAGCAGGAGGGGCAGACTCGTAATTTGACTGAAACATGCAGAGTTTGCAACGAGGTGAAGTTAAAGACGAAGTTTCGTATTTGTCTTCTCCACCCATTAATGGCATCGCGATCCCTCTCTTCACTGGGCTAACATACCCTGGTCTGTAGGTTTTTCCCAAAATGCCCTCGACGTTGTCTGAGAGATTTGAGAATCTGAACTGTGTCTCAAAATGGGCAAAAGCGTCATTTGATGGTAACTGGTAGTTGTGAGCTTTGTCGTCTTCTTTGGTCACCGGAACAGCTTTCATGTCGATTTCAACCAGTCCGCCGACTGTAACTCTAACAGTGTTGGTGTCGTCGGTTCTTTCCACAGCCACTTCTCTTACTCCGGTGTTGATTTTCCATTCTGCGTCTCCGGTGAACGGGATGTTGACTTGTTGACCGTTCCATTTTACGAGAAGCACATCGACGGAGTCGTCCCATTGTTGTACTTTCTTGGCGGAGAGGACGAGGTTGTCGGTGTCGAACATGATGGAGATCGACTGGACCCATGTGTAGTCACGTTTCCGGCCATTCGGTCGGTTTCCGATGAAGTGGGCGTTGATTTGGAGGTTGGTGTCGGAGACGAGAGCGAAATCACGTCCTTTGCCGCCATGGAAGTAGAACATGACTCCATCGCCACCGACGAACCTTGGATCGTAACACAGAGAGCCATATCCGTTACATTGTGGCCTCCTCCCTGTTATTCAATTGCAAATTAGTTAAAAAGAAAGAGTGTAGATGATTAGGAATTCAAAGAAGCATTTTGTCGAACAGGTGGAGTACATACATTTGCAAATAGCTTCACACTTGCTACCACAATTTATGAAGCACCCTTTGTTCTTCTTGTTCTTTTTTGGCTTCCTCTCCGGGCACTCGGCCGGACAAGTTAGTGTCTTCTTTTTACAAGCCCCGTTCGATTTACACTTAGCCCGTTCGCATCCTGTTTTTGGGTCTGGTGCCTCGTCGTCGTAGTTCGTGGTATCGTCGTCGACAGGAGAAGGCTTTGGTTTCTCCTCCTTGGGAGCCGGTGCTGGTTTTGGTTTCTCCTCCTTGGGGGCCGGAGCCGGCGCTGGTTTCTCCTCCTTGGGGGCCGGGGCTGGCGCTGGTTTCTGGTATTTGGTTTCCGGTGCCGGTGCAGCCGGAGTCTTCTTAGTGTCGTCAGGCTTGTTATCATCAGCTCCAACCGTGGTTGCTCCGATAGAGACGAGTATGAGTAGGAAAGCCACCAAAATGAATGACTTCCCCATGTTCAAACGATATGGATGATCTTCCTTTCTAGTTTTTTTGGTCGAAGATGGAAAGGATGATTGAGATGGTTTAGGGAAATGGAAGGGAAGCCATTTTTATAGGCGGATAAAGCAGTCGTTGAAAGCCATAGCCATGGAGTTCGCACCAATTCATGTCAACTGGAGTAAACTGGATTTCCTTCGCTCCGAAAAAGAGACATACAAGCATGACGACGATGAGACGCTTCCTCTTCAATTGTCATACAGACATACCTTTTGACTTTGTGATTACTTTCTATTTATAAACACAATGGAATCAATTTGGTTTCGAGTAAAAAGACCAATAAGTTTCTAGTTTTTTATTTTTCTTTTTAGAGAAAATAAAAATAAATATAAATAAATAATAATAAAGCCCAAATAAAATAGTTGGAACAGGGAAAATAACTTAGGAGGGTAACTACCTCTTATCTGTGTTCACATATTGACAACTTCTTCTTTTTTGTACATAATAAAGCAAATAACTTGTTTTAACTGTTTAAATTACACCAATATTACCGGCTAATACATGTTTTAACTGGTAACTCAAAGCGAAAATGACTTAGGATGCTAATTACCTCTTATCCGTGTTCACATATTGACAATTTCTTATTTTTTGTACATAAGAAAGCAACTAACTTGTTTTAACTGTGTAACATCCCAAAAATCATGACCAAAAATTTCGTTTTTAATTTAATACTAAAACCATAAATGTCAAACCATTAATTTAATACTCCGGCATCGGGCCCCGCTCGGTATACAGATCTGTCTCTCTTAGGCCCCGCCTGTCTCCGGGCCCCGCCTGCTAAATACATACAATCATATAACATGTTAACACATAAAGAAACATACTCTACTGTATCCTTGTCCTAAGAAACATACTCTGTTAATAATGAGATACAGAACTTCGTCCGTACTCAGCTAGTTCTAGCCAGGGCTTCAGCAGTGCAAGGTGAGTCTCCTCACTGTGTGAATGGGTTTAAGGCCACAATGCCAGCCCATGTAGTCTATGAGTAGGAAGACCCAGGGGTTAGCCCTAGGCATTGTATGCTAGTATGTTATTCCAGACCAAGGTCTGATGTCGGGCCGGTGCCCGAGTAATGTTTACATGTTAGATTATACTTGTTGTCTGTATGATACTTGTATGTGCCTGGTAGGGAGGTGAGTGTGGGCGAGGTCCCGTATCTCATCACTAGCTGAGTACGGACGATGTTCCATATCTCATTATTAGCAGAGTATGTTTCTTAGGACAGAGATACAATATAGTATGTTTCTTTATGTGTTAGCATGTTATATGATTGTATGTGTTTAGCGGGCGGGGCCCGGAGACAGGCAGGGCCTAAGAGAGACAAATATGTATACCGAGTGGGGCTCGATGCCAAGCGGGGCCCGATGCCGGAGTATTAAATTAATGGTTTGACAATTATGGTTTTAGTATTAAATTCAAAACGAAATTTTTGGTCATGATTTTTGGGATGTTACACAGTTAAAACAAGTTAGTTGCTTTCTTATGTACAAAAAATAAGAAGTTATCAATATGTGAACACGGATAAGAGGTAGTTACCCTCCTAAGTTATTTTCCCTTTGAATTACCGGTTAAAACAGGTATTAGCTGGTAATATTGGTGTAATTTAAATAGTTAAAACATGTTAGTTGCTTTATTATGTACAAAAAGAAGAAGTTGCCAATATGTGAGCACGGATAAGAGGTAGCTACCCTTCTAAGTCATTTTCCCTTAGACCAGTGCAATGGGTATCCGGTATCATGACGGGTCTCATTGTTGACGTGGTCGGTTGCGGTCGTGGACCACTATGGTGCGATCAACGAGTAACAACGGCCAATAAGGTGCCGTTTTATGCATTTGACCTTTGACCATCTTTTACTAGCTTTTCAACGGTAGTTTTTTACTTTTTTTTTAAATAATCATTTTTTAAAATAAAAAACAACTATTTACTTATATAAACCAGAGTACACAACCTTATTTTTTACATAATCTTTTCTTTCTCTATTTACATTACATACATAACTTTCTTTGCAATGAAAACCATGGATCTCAATCAAATTACCCCCCCCCCCCTACCCACACACACACAAAATAGCAAACTATTGAAACCGTAAACTGAATAATGTTTTTGAGTTAGATACAACTCTCCGCCACATGTAATAACCTCAAGATGGTTTTATGAATATGCTCCAAACCGGTTCCCCTATCCAATAAACACAACTTTTTTCAATAACAATACCAACCTTTTCTGCCATATCAACAACAATCTCAACCCGGTTTCATATACCAACAACCTTCACAATCCCCTCATTTTCTAGATTTTGTTTCGGAAACACAACCTTCACCACCATCCCAACCAAAAAAAGGAAAAAAAAACTCGTTTGAACCAATACAACCGATAGGATGCAATGGAAAAAAGAGGAAGAATAGAGGTTAGCAGAGGTGTGAGTATCGGCTTCATAAGACCCAATTAAAGAGATAAACAAACCTTTAATTGTTTTGGGGAGAATGTCTGAACCGTGTTCTACGATTTTGTTACATCCCCAGTAGGCGGCGGAAATGTCGGTTGTGCGACGTAGGAATAATTGAATCGCAGTCATTGAACAATACAAAACAATATAAAACATAAATATCACTTCCATTATGGATAAATTTATTTACATCAAATCGTACTTCTAAAACACTAGAAGTTCTAATACATAAGGTGCCTTAACAGGTAGACATAATTATAATGATAATAAGTTTTCGGTAGCTTCATCGATCAACCATTGCTTTTGAAGGTGCAATCTTCAATCTCGCAGTTTCCTAGGAATACATACAGTTTTGAAAACGTCAACATAATTTTAGTGAGTTCATAGGTTTGAGTGTTATATCTGTTAAAATACTTTTGTTTATAACCTTGTTAAGTTGTAAACGTATTTTGATTGACATTGTTAAGGTATCTCCTAATAGTTATTTTACTATTTATAGATACTAAAATTTCGATGCTTCTTTTTATCACATATTATCATTCTTTTTAGGTTTTCCCCTATTAAATGGAGTATAATATAATCTTATCGATAATATTAGTTTCTTATAGATACATACTACATATACTTTATATTCCAGAAGTATGTTTTTGATACTTCTATTTTTAGAGTAATTATACATTTTATCCCATAAGCATGCTCGTGTAAAACAATGTTTCTATTTAGAGTGATTATACTTTTATTCTTAAAGTGTGCTTGAAAAGAGCAATGCTTCTATTTACAGAGAGAAAGATCTTTCCTATGCAAGATTAAATTGGGAATACCATCCAATCTTAATCGCCATAATCGTTTTGCTTTATTGATTAATTTACTATTTAATTTTACTAAATATATATTTTTTATTAAAGTAAAATTGGTGGAATTGCAACATAATGTCGACCCAATATACGTGAGGAGTTATTACATAACATAAATTCCTTGATATAATTTATTTCTATAATTATCCCTATATATACTTAATCTAATATATATATATATATATATATATATATATATATATATATATATATATATATATATATATATATATATATATAATTGCATTTGTTTTGATGTCTTTGATAGGTTATGGTACAGTTAAGTACATTGCATATATATATATATATATATATATATATATATATATATATATAATATGAGTGATTATTCTATAATTATTCCTATATTTATTTATATAATAATTATAATTTTCCATTAAAGCTTAATATGATACTAGTATTAGGACAGAGTAACAACTAGGTAATGTGTCTTATCTTAAATTTGGCAAGCGTTACGACTAGGTACAAAGTTGCCCTAGAGGTTCTGCCAAAGTAACGACGACGTATATGTTAGGAAAATATAACCCAAAATTGTACGAAAGAACAAAAGCATAAACTTCTTGACTGAGGCTTGTGTTTAACACAGTTTCCTTAAAACAAATTCGCCCTATATGGGTGTTTGTTTCCCAGGATACAACAGTGGAAAGCAATTCTTCTAGATTGTCCGAACCCTCACTTGGCCGGATTATACCTTGGTTGCAGCAAGAGTGAAAAGATGAAGCAGAAGCGTAAGAGAGGAAGAGTTCGGTGTGTTTAACCAGTCACATAGGGATTGTATATATACTACCCAATGTAACCGATGCCATTAAAACGAAATCGTAACTGTCGAAATTAAATAAGAAAATTAATCAAAGAATCAAAACTGAAATCTATGATTAATGGCTCTTAATTCATTTTGTAACAGTTAACCAAATAGGAAAAAAAGGTCCTTGAACTTTTCTGGTCGACCGGTAGTGCATTCGTGTCCGCAGGACGCGCACTTGCACACAAGTTCAGTGGCCCGAAGCCAATTTGGCTCGCATTTGCACCCCCCTGCGTGCGTGCGCAAGAGAGAGCCTTGGTTCTAATTAGTCTTACAATGGTAGCTAGTCTTTGTAGTTATAAACCAATTTTCTTTTCCTTCTTCCACCAATGTGGGATGAGTTTTAAAAACCCACTTGACTCCTTTTATCTTCTCTTCAATTGCCTTACTTTGACAAGTAATTTCTCATTCATTTTAAATCCGTTTTGGACGTGTGATATATCGAAACGTAGATATCACGGAGGAGAACACAAATATATAATCAATAACTCGTTTTGATTATATTTAGAGTATTAAATTTGTGCTCAAAAATGGAGAAAACCCATTTTTGGAAATTAATAAAATTAATTTTCGAACAATCCCCCACATGAATGAAAATTGCTTCAGCATCCGCAATTCCAAGCTGCTTTAGATAAAATCCAACAGTTGAATCATGCATGGGATAGGTAGGTATTACCCTTTGAACCTTCCCTTAAGATCCATATTTATTTTACTAGCAGATCAGTAGACTCGATGTCCTTGAACTGTTCTACCATTTGTGTAAATAATCAATACATGTCTCACATGATTCTCCCTGACCTAGTTAAGTTCTCATGGATGTGTCTGTTTTGGTCGTGGACACTTGCCTGGTTCTGTAAGAGCTCTTAGGAACTTGCCCATTCAATTCCCTTTGAAGCGACCCCACTTCTCTCTCACATAGGTGATTATATCCTAATCATTAAAAACTAAAGCTTGATGATTTCCAACTTATCACCAACTACTATAAGCTTAACCTGCATCATTGTTATTTATAGGAATGGGTTGGGGTTGACCCCCACAGTGATCCACATATGTTATATGCAAGTAGGTTGTCCCATTGAACCTAGATCTTGGGATCTCCAGTCAACTAGGTTGGGTTTTCCTTCGCAATAACTTATTCGTTCATGGGTTTTAATCCCATTCCTTTTGACGATTTTGCAACTAACTCCCTGTTTAACCCTTTGGTTAGCGGATCCGCAATGTTATCCTTGGACCTTATGTAGTCAATTGAGATAACTTCTGTTGAGAGTAGTTGTCGAATGGTGTTGTGTCTTCGACGAATGTGTTGAGACTTACCATTATACATAGTACTTTGCGCTCGTCCAATTGCCGATTGACTATCGCAATGGATTGAGATTGCAGAAACTGGTTTAGGCCAACCTGGTATATCTTCCAAAAATTGTCGTAGCCATTCAGCTTCTTCTCCACTTTTATCAGGTGCTATAAATTCAGATTCCATGGTGGATCTAGCTATAACTGTTTGTTTTGAAGATTTCCATGATATAGCTCCACCTCCAAGTGTGAACAAAAACCCGCTGATTGACTTGGAGTCTTTAATGTCAGATATCCAATTTGCATCACTATACCCTTCTATGACCTCGGGATATCTTGTATAGTGCAACCCATAATTGCGAGTGTACCTTAAGTATTGTAATACTCTTTTAATACTCTTCCAGTGTTCAGCACTTGGATTACTGGTATATCAACTTAGTCTACTTATTGCAAAAGCTAAGTTGGGTCTGGTACAACTCATAAGGTACATCAAACTACCAATGATTCTTGCATATTCGACTTGTACAAGCCCTTCACCTCTATTTTTACTTAGATGATGACTTGTACCAATTGGTGTCCTAGCTATAGTAGTATCACCAGAGTTGAACTCCTCAAGAATTTTATCCACATAATGGGTTTGATTCAAAGTAAGTCCATTTTCAGTCTTTGTGATTTTCACACCAAGGATGACGTCTGCCAGACCCATATCTTTCATGTCGAATCTTGCCTTTAGCATGCTCTTTGTTGATTGAACCATTTTATCGTTGCTACCAACAATAAGCATATCATCAACATAAAGGCAAAAGATAACATAACCCTCACTTGTGTTTTTAACATAAACACACTTGTCATATTCATTAATCTTGTATCCATTTTCCAACATCACATGGTCAAACTTTTGATGCCATTGTTTTGGGGCTTGGTTCAACCCATATAATGACTTCACTAGTTTGCAAACCTTTGATTCTTTTCCTGGGGCAACATCCCCTTCTGGTTGTTCCATGTAGATTTCTTCTTCTAAATCCCCATTTTAAAAAGCTGTTTTAACATGCATTTGATGTACTTCAAGATTTCTTATAGAAGCGATTGCAAGTACCAATATAATGGATGTAATACGTGTGACAGGAGAGTACGTATCGAAATAATCAAGGCCAGTTTTCTGTCTATAGCCTTTAATTACTAGTCTTGCCTTGTACTTGTCAATGGTTCCATCCGCTTTCATTTTCTTCTTGAAAATCCATTTATAGCCTAGTGGTTTGCAACCTTGAGGTAAATCCACTAGCTCCCATGTATGGTTTTGCAAGATTGAATCCATTTCGCTTTTAATTGCCTCTTTCCATCGAGGTCCTTCTGAGGAGGTGACTACCTCTTTGAAAGTTTGAGGCTCTCTTTCAACCATGTATGTGTAGAAATCATCTCCGAATGACTTCTCCACTCGTGCCCTTTTACTTCTACGGGGATCTGTTTCTTCCTCTATTTCTTCTTCATAAGAGGATTTACTGTGCTCAATTAACTTTGAAGCATTTGTCTCAACCTTATGAAGACATGGAAACACATTCTCAAAGAACGATGCATTTCTTGACTCCATTATTGTGCCTTTGTGAATTTCAGAAATTTTTGAGTCATGTACAAGAAATTGATACACACTACTGTTTTGTGCGTATCCAACAAATATGCAATCAATAGTTTTGGGTCCTATCTTAACCACCTTGGGTGCAGGTACCACGACCTTTGCAAGGCACCCCCACACTCGACGGTATTTGTAGGATGGTTTTATACATGCCCATAACTCGTATGGTGTTTTATCCGATTTCTTTCGTGGGACCTTATTTAAAAGGTAGTTAGCTGAAAGTATAGCTTCCCCCCACATTGAGGGTGGCAGCCCATAACTTAACAACATGACGTTCATTATTTCCTTTAAGGTCTGATTTTTCCTTTCTGCCATACCATTTTGTTGTGGTGAATAAGGTGCAGTAAGCTCATGTATGATACCATGAGTTGCACATAATTCCTGAAACGGTGATACATATTCACTTCCATGGTCACTTCTTAGTACTTTAATTTTCTTATTAAGTTGATTCTCAACTTCATTTTTATACACTTTAAACTTCTCTATAGCCTCATCTGTACTTTTAAGTAAATAGACATAACATAATTTAGTGACATCATCAATAAAAGTAATAAAGTACTTATTTCCACCTTTAGATGGAATTGATTTCATGTCACACACATCGGTGTGAATAAATCCAAGTGGTTCAATTGTCCTTTGAATGGACTTGAAAGATTGTCGTGTTAATTTCGATTCAACACAAGTGTTGCATTTATATTTTGAGTCAATGTGAAAGTGTGGTATGTGATTGAGTTTAATTAAACGACGAAGAGTATCAAAATTAACATGTCCTAATCTAGCATGCCATATATTTGAAGACTCAAGCAAGTAAATAGAAGAGTTATTCATTTCATTATCATTGTCACTTGGCTTAAGAGACGTTACACAAAGTTTGAACATACCCCTATCAGCATACCCCTTACCCACATACACACCATTTTTGGTTAACACAAATTTATCTGACTCAAACACCAAGCGAAAACCATGCTTGTTCAACAACCAACCCGACACAAGATTCTTACGAATTTCGGGTACATACAACACATCATTCAGCGTCAGCTCTCTTCCCGACGTCATCTTCAACATGATCTTTCCAACACCTTGGATATCAGAAGTGGCTGAGTTTCCCATGAACAGCTTGTCACCATTATCCACAACCTTGAAGTTTCTGAACCATTCTCTATTTGAGCAAACATGACGGGTAGCTCCCGTATCAATCCACCACTCCCTTGGATTGGACTCCACAAGATTAACTTCATAAATAACCGCTGCAAGATCGATGTCAGACATATCTTTGGTTATCTTCTCCATAACATTTGCCTCCTTAGCCTTCTTAGGAAGCTTGCAATTTGCAGCCCGATGACCCCGTTGGTCACAGTTATGGCAGTTTCCTTGAAACTTTTTCTTAAAACTTCCACCTTTGGCTCCAAAGTTTGAACCCTTGCCTTTCTTTTGGAATTTGCCCTTTCTAGATTTATTCTTCCCAGAAGTTTGACCATTCTCCACCACATTAGCTTTCTCAGAAGTAGGGGTATAACTACTCTTTTGAGCTATCTTATTGTCCTCTTCAATTCGAAGACGAACAATAAGGTCCTCAATGGACATTTCCTTTCTCTTATGTTTCAAGTAGTTCTTGAAATCAACCCAACTAAGGGGTAACTTCTCAATCATGGAAGCAATAGAAAAAGGCTCATTCAACCCCATACCCTCAGCATGTATGCATGCAGGAGGACTTGTAGTTCTTGGACTTGGGACATAACAGTTTTGCCATCCACCATTTTGTAGTCAAGAAATCGGGCAACCACAAATTTCTTTGTCCCGGCATCTTCAGTTTTATACTTTTTATCCAATGAGTCCCATAGTTCTTTGGTTGTCTTTGTTACACAATACACATTATAAAGTGAATCAACAAGACCATTAAGAACATAATTCCTACACAAGAAATCAGAATCTTTCCAAGCATCAATAGCAGTTAAAGCTTGCACATCTCCTTCTCCTTCGGACATCTGAGGAGCCTCTTCAGTTAAGAATCTAGCAAGATTCAATGTGGTAAGATAGAAGAGCATCTTATGCTGCCACCTCTTAAAGTTCAGTCCAAAGAACTTCTCAGGTTTCTCAGCATGATTGACCGGCATGGTCATCATTGGAGCTCCTTGAACATTAGGAGTTCCATTAGGCTTTGGTGGGTGGGAGCCTTCACCAGTAGTCATGATATAGAAGAAGCAAATATAAAATTGTTAAAGATTAAAATTCAGTAACCACTAAACTGTTTAATATTTTCTGTTTCCAGAAAGCAGGTTCTGAAAGACTGTGAAACAAAAGAAAGAATCTGAAAACAGATGATGGATGCAATAAACTTAAACAAAAAACAAAAGAAGCAGAAAATATCTTAGAAAACGATTTCTGAAAACAGATTCTGCAAATGTTATTCGTTTTTATAAACACTTAAAGAGGAATCAGAAACAAATTTTTTTTTTCCAAGTTCGTTTCGCACAAACGATTTGTTTTAAGACTGTTAGGAAAATACAACCCAAAATTGTACGAAAGAACAAAAGCATAAACTTCTTGACTGAGGCCTGTGTTTAACACAGTTTCCTTAAAATAAATTCGCCCTATATGGGTGTTTGTTTCCCAGGATACAACAGTGGAAAGCAATTCTTCTAGATTGCCCGAACCCTCACTTGGCTGGATTATACCTTGGTTGCAGCAAGAGAGAAAAGATGAAGCAGAAGTGTAAGAGAGGAAGAGGATGATTTCGTTTCATTCGGTGTGTTTAACCAGTCACATAGGGATTGTATATATACTACCCAATGTAACCGATGCCATTAAAACGGAATCGTAACTGTCGCAATTAAATAAGAAAATTAATCAAAGAATCAAAACCGAAATCTATGATTAATGGCTCTTAATTCGTTTTGTAACAGTTAACCAAAAATGAAAAAAAGGTCCTTGAACTTTTCTAGTCGACCGGTGGTGCATTCGTGTCCGCAGGACGCACGCAAGTTCAGTGCCCCGAAGTCAATTTGGCTCGCATTTGCACCCCCCCTGCGTGCGTGCGCAAGAGAGAGCCTTGGTTCTAATTAGTCTTACAATGGTAGCTAGTCTTTGTAGTTATAAACCAATTTTCTTTTCCTTCTTCCACCAATGTGGGATGAGTTTTAAAAACCCACTTGACTCCTTTTATCTTCTCTTCAATTGCCTTACTTTGACAAGTAATTTCTCATTCATTTTAAATCCGTTTTGGACGTGTGATATATCGAAACGTAGATATCACGGAGGAGAACACAAATATATAATCAATAACTCGTTTTGATTATATTTAGAGTATTAAATTTGTGCTCAAAAATGGAGAAAACCCATTTTTGGAAATTAATAAAATTAATTTTCGAACAATTCCCGACATGAATGAAAATTGCTTTAGCATCCGCAATTCCAAGCTGCTTTAGATAAAATCCAACAGTTGAATCATGCATGGGATAGGTAGGTATTACCCTTTGAACCTTCCCTTAAGATCCATATTTATTTTACTAGCAGATCAGTAGACTCGATGTCCTTGAACTGTTCTACCATTTGTGTAAATAATCAATACATGTCTCACATGATTCTCCCTGACCTAGTTAAGTTCTCATGGATGTGTCCGTTTTGGTCGTGGACACTTGCCTGGTTCTGTAAGAGCTCTTAGGAACTTGCCCATTCAATTCCCTTTGAAGCGACCCCACTTCTCTCTCACATAGGTGATTATATCCTAATCATTAAAAACTAAAGCTTGATGATTTCCAACTTATCACCAACTACTATAAGCTTAACCTGCATCATTGTTATTTATAGGAATGGGTTGGGGTTGACCCCCACAGTGATCCACATATGTTATATGCAAGTAGGTTGTCCCATTGAACCTAGATCTTGGGATCTCCAGTCAACTAGGTTGGGTTTTCCTTCGCAATAACTTATTCGTTCATGGGTTTTAATCCCATTCCTTTTGACGATTTTGCAACTAACTCCCTGTTTAACCCTTTGGTTAGCGGATCCGCAATGTTATCCTTGGACCTTATGTAGTCAATTGAGATAACTTCTGTTGAGAGTAGTTGTCGAATGGTGTTGTGTCTTCGACGAATGTGTTGAGACTTACCATTATACATAGTACTTTGCGCTCGTCCAATTGCCGATTGACTATCGCAATGGATTGAGATTGCAGAAACTGGTTTAGGCCAACCTGGTATATCTTCCAAAAATTGTCGTAGCCATTCAGCTTCTTCTCCACTTTTATCAGGTGCTATAAATTCAGATTCCATGGTGGATCTAGCTATAACTGTTTGTTTTGAAGATTTCCATGATATAGCTCCACCTCCAAGTGTGAACAAAAACCCGCTGATTGACTTGGAGTCTTTAATGTCAGATATCCAATTTGCATCACTATACCCTTCTATGACCTCGGGATATCTTGTATAGTGCAACCCATAATTGCGAGTGTACCTTAAGTATTGTAATACTCTTTTAATACTCTTCCAGTGTTCAGCACTTGGATTACTGGTATATCAACTTAGTCTACTTATTGCAAAAGCTAAGTTGGGTCTGGTACAACTCATAAGGTACATCAAACTACCAATGATTCTTGCATATTCGACTTGTACAAGCCCTTCACCTCTATTTTTACTTAGATGATGACTTGTACCAATTGGTGTCCTAGCTATAGTAGTATCACCAGAGTTGAACTCCTCAAGAATTTTATCCACATAATGGGTTTGATTCAAAGTAAGTCCATTTTCAGTCTTTGTGATTTTCACACCAAGGATGACGTCTGCCAGACCCATATCTTTCATGTCGAATCTTGCCTTTAGCATGCTCTTTGTTGATTGAACCATTTTATCGTTGCTACCAACAATAAGCATATCATCAACATAAAGGCAAAAGATAACATAACCCTCACTTGTGTTTTTAACATAAACACACTTGTCATATTCATTAATCTTGTATCCATTTTCCAACATCACATGGTCAAACTTTTGATGCCATTGTTTTGGGGCTTGGTTCAACCCATATAATGACTTCACTAGTTTGCAAACCTTTGATTCTTTTCCTGGGGCAACATCCCCTTCTGGTTGTTCCATGTAGATTTCTTCTTCTAAATCCCCATTTAAAAAAGCTGTTTTAACATGCATTTGATGTACTTCAAGATTTCTTATAGAAGCGATTGCAAGTACCAATATAATGGATGTAATACGTGTGACAGGAGAGTACGTATTGAAATAATCAAGGCCAGTTTTCTGTCTATAGCCTTTAATTACTAGTCTTGCCTTGTACTTTTCAATGGTTCCATCCGCTTTCATTTTCTTCTTGAAAATCCATTTATAGCCTAGTGGTTTGCAACCTTGAGGTAAATCCACTAGCTCCCATGTATGGTTTTGCAAGATTGAATCCATTTCGCTTTTAATTGCCTCTTTCCATCGAGGTCCTTCTGAGGAGGTGACTACCTCTTTGAAAGTTTGAGGCTCTCTTTCAACCATGTATGTGTAGAAATCATCTCCGAATGACTTCTCCACTCGTGCCCTTTTACTTCTACGGGGATATGTTTCTTCCTCTATTTCTTCTTCATAAGAGGATTTACTGTGCTCAATTAACTTTGAAGCATTTGTCTCAACCTTATGAAGACATGGAAACACATTCTCAAAGAACGATGCATTTCTTGACTCCATTATTGTGCCTTTGTGAATTTCAGAAATTTTTGAGTCATGTACAAGAAATTGATACACACTACTGTTTTGTGTGTATCCAACAAATATGCAATCAATAGTTTTGGGTCCTATCTTAACCACCTTGGGTGCAGGTACCACGACCTTTGCAAGGCACCCCCACACTCGACGGTATTTGTAGGATGGTTTTATACATGCCCATAACTCGTATGGTGTTTTATCCGATTTCTTTCGTGGGACCTTATTTAAAAGGTAGTTAGCTGAAAGTATAGCTTCCCCCCACATTGAGGGTGGCAGCCCATAACTTAACAACATGACGTTCATTATTTCCTTTAAGGTCTGATTTTTCCTTTCTACCATACCATTTTGTTGTGGTGAATAAGGTGCAGTAAGCTCATGTATGATACCATGAGTTGCACATAATTCCTGAAACGGTGATACATATTCACTTCCATGGTCACTTCTTAGTATTTTAATTTTCTTATTAAGTTGATTCTCAACTTCATTTTTATACACTTTAAACTTCTCTATAGCCTCATCTTTACTTTTAAGTAAATAGACATAACATAATTTAGTGACATCATCAATAAAAGTAATAAAGTACTTATTTCCACCTTTAGATGGAATTGATTTCATGTCACACACATCGGTGTGAATAAATCCAAGTGGTTCAATTGTCCTTTGAATGGACTTGAAAGATTGTCGTGTTAATTTCGATTCAACACAAGTGTTGCATTTATATTTTGAGTCAATGTGAAAGTGTGGTATGTGATTGAGTTTAATTAAACGACGAAGAGTATCAAAATTAACATGTCCTAATCTAGCATGCCATATATTTGAAGACTCAAGCAAGTAAATAGAAGAGTTATTCATTTCATTATCATTGTCACTTGGCTTAAGAGACGTTACACAAAGTTTGAACATACCCCTATCAGCATACCCCTTACCCACATACACACCATTTTTGGTTAACACAAATTTATCTGACTCAAACACCAAGCGAAAACCATGCTTTTTCAACAACCAACCCGACACAAGATTCTTACGAATTTCGGGTACATACAACACATCATTCAGCGTCAGCTCTCTTCCCGACGTCATCTTCAACATGATCTTTCCAACACCTTGGATATCAGAAGTGGCTGAGTTTCCCATGAACAGCTTGTCACCATTATCCACAACCTTGAAGTTTCTGAACCATTCTCTATTTGAGCAAACATGACGGGTAGCTCCCGTATCAATCCACCACTCCCTTGGATTGGACTCCACAAGATTAACTTCATAAATAACCGCTGCAAGATCGATGTCAGACATATCTTTGGTTATCTTCTCCATAACATTTGCCTCCTTAGCCTTCTTAGGAAGCTTGCAATTTGCAGCCCGATGACCCCGTTGGTCACAGTTATGGCAGTTTCCTTGAAACTTTTTCTTAAAACTTCCACCTTTGGCTCCAAAGTTTGAACCCTTTCCTTTCTTTTGGAATTTTCCCTTTCTAGATTTATTCTTCCCAGAAGTTTGACCATTCTCCACCACATTAGCTTTCTCAGAAGTAGGGGTATAACTACTCTTTTGAGCTATCTTATTGTCCTCTTCAATTCGAAGACGAACAATAAGGTCCTCAATGGACATTTCCTTTCTCTTATGTTTCAAGTAGTTCTTGAAATCAACCCAACTAGGGGGTAACTTCTCAATCATGGAAGCAATAGAAAAAGGCTCATTCAACCCCATACCCTCAGCATGTATGCATGCAGGAGGACTTGTAGTTCTTGGACTTGGGACATAACAGTTTTGCCATCCACCATTTTGTAGTCAAGAAATCGGGCAACCACAAATTTCTTTGTCCCGGCATCTTCAGTTTTATACTTTTTATCCAATGAGTCCTATAGTTCTTTGGTTGTCTTTGTTACACAATACACATTATAAAGTGAATCAACAAGACCATTAAGAACATAATTCCTACACAAGAAATCAGAATCTTTCCAAGCATCAATAGCAGTTAAAGCTTGCACATCTCCTTCTCCTTCGGACATCTGAGGAGCCTCTTCAGTTAAGAATCTAGCAAGATTCAATGTGGTAAGATAGAAGAGCATCTTATGCTGCCGCCTCTTAAAGTTCAGTCCAAAGAACTTCTCAGGTTTCTCAGCATGATTGACCGGCATGGTCATCATTGGAGCTCCTTGAACATTAGGAGTTCCATTAGGCTTTGGTGGTTGGGAGCCTTCACCAGTAGTCATGATATAGAAGAAGCAAATATAAAATTGTTAAAGATTAAAATTCAGTAACCACTAAACTGTTTAATATTTTCTGTTTCCAGAAAGCAGGTTCTGAAAGACTGTGAAACAAAAGAAAGAATCTGAAAACAGATGATGGATGCAATAAACTTAAACAAAAAACAAAAGAAGCAGAAAATATCTTAGAAAACGATTTCTGAAAACAGATTCTGCAAATGTTATTCGTTTTTATAAACACTTAAAGAGGAATCAGAAACAAATTTTTTTTCCAAGTTCGTTTCGCACAAACGATTTGTTTTAAGACTGTTAGGAAAATACAACCCAAAATTGTACGAAAGAACAAAAGCATAAACTTCTTGACTGAGGCCTGTGTTTAACACAGTTTCCTTAAAATAAATTCGCCCTATATGGGTGTTTGTTTCCCAGGATACAACAGTGGAAAGCAATTCTTCTAGATTGCCCGAACCCTCACTTGGCTGGATTATACCTTGGTTGCAGCAAGAGAGAAAAGATGAAGCAGAAGTGTAAGAGAGGAAGAGGATGATTTTGTTTCATTCGGTGTGTTTAACCAGTCACATAGGGATTGTATATATACTACCCAATGTAACCGATGCCATTAAAACGGAATCGTAACTGTCGCAATTAAATAAGAAAATTAATCAAAGAATCAAAACCGAAATCTATGATTAATGGCTCTTAATTCGTTTTGTAACAGTTAACCAAAAATGAAAAAAAAGGTCCTTGAACTTTTCTAGTCGACCGGTGGTGCATTCGTGTCCGCAGGACGCACGCAAGTTCAGTGCCCCGAAGTCAATTTGGCTCGCATTTGCACCCCCCCTGCGTGTGCGCGCAAGAGAGAGCCTTGGTTCTAATTAGTCTTACAAAGGTAGATAGTCTTTGTAGTTATAAACCAATTTTATTTTCCTTCTTCCACCAATGTGGGATGAGTTTTAAAAACCCACTTGACTCCTTTATATTCTCTTCAATTGCCTTACTTTGACAAGTAATTTCTCATTCATTTTAAATCTGTTTTGGACGTGTGATATATCGAAACGTAGATATCACGGAGGAGAACACAAATATATAATCAATAAACTCGTTTTGATTATATTTAGAGTATTAAATTTGTGCTAAAAAATGAAGAAAATCCATTTTTGGAAATTAATAAAATTAATTTTCCAACAATATAGATATTTATACGGAAACACCAGGCCATGTAACTTCATTTTTTGTATCACAGTTATCAAACATACATAGAACAATACAAAAGAATTTAATAAACTACATACATTTATTGATGATAGAAAGGTATATTATTCTTGTTTCCTAGTGATTATTACATAGTGTCCGAATTATCGCACACATCTTAACATATAAATGTTCCATATAAACAGAAAGGATAATAGTAAAACTTCCCCTGTTCAATTAACATTCCAGCTTATCAAGTTCTTGAAAACACATGCGTTTTGAAAATACGTCAACATAAAGTTAGTGAATCCACAGGTTTTGACTCTTAGTAAAATAGTACTTTTTGCAAGTTTCAAAAGTATAAATCATAGTTTTAAAAATGTCCTTCTGACTCTTACTTGTCTTCAACATATAGTATATATCCTAGGTATAATGGTTTACTTACTAAATAAGTGATATACCTACAATCTCCATATACCTAAATCAAGTAAGGTTACTTCGTATAAATTTTATTTCAGTTCTATACGAGTATATATGTTAGGTAGAATTATTTACTTAATGAATAAGTAGAATACCTACAAATTCCTTGTACCTAGAGTATAAGTGTTTGAGAAACTTATACTTCACATTAATACTTGTATATCGACAAAGTATAATGTTTCTAAAATTGTGCTACCATGAGTCCATAACCGCTGCTATATGACATACAAGACCTCTGATTAAAAGATCTCACCAATGGTTCCACGAAGGATTCTACCCTTGATGCCATAAAAGACTTTTCTTGTGGTACCACGAAAGATTCCACAATATGAATACTCCGCGTGCTTCATCGATGTCGCACTACAATAAAACAAATAAAAGGATAGTTCGTTACTCGCCAAATGTTGGGTTGTAGCTAGCAACCATGAGTGGGGTTGTCAACCCATATAGTTTCATACACAACTTCCTCGCTCACAAGGGATTACCAGATACAGGTCAGAGGATTTCTACTAAGATTTCCAATCTTAGTTGATGAATAAAATAGCTCATGTAGACTTTTTCGAGTTCCTATAGTTCTAACAGTGAAATCATATTCGTGCCTAAAACCCTAAGTTACTAGACTATGTTTTAAACATTACTCCTAATTTTTATAATATTTAGGCAGTATAACAACTTTAACTATAAGTAAAACCAGGTTTTAACTAACATAAAACCCATATTAATAACATACTTAACAAATAATATATAGAACTCCCGAGTATAGCTTTGGGGCTATAACACAACATAATAAGAAGGGTTAGGGTCGGACTTGCTATTTATAGGTTGTCCAAGGCCCTCTCACGTCGTGGGAAATCAATGCTCACGTCATGAGGCCTGGCTGCATCATCTTGTAGACTTGCCATTTGTGATTCTAGCTTTAGAAGGTGTTCGGTTGACATCTCACGTCGTGAGCCCTAAACTTATCACTCTGAAGACTTGCCATCTGCATTCTAGCCTTGAGAAGTGTCCTGGAGCAATATCACATCGTGAGAATACATGCTGACATCGTGAGTTATGATATATTAGGGTTTCTGCCACGTGTCATTCCCTCGGACAGCTACATCTTCGGAAGGTTATAACTTTTGCATACGAGCTCCGTTTTTTACGTTCTTTATATCCATACGTAGGTATTTCTAAGTACTACAACTTTATTTTAGATTCCTATAGCTAATTTGCTCTATATTTAAATTTATTCTTATTATAGAGATTTATAGTGTTAGAGTTTATCATAACTTCTTCATGCGAAGTTAGACTGAGATTTGTTAAAATCTTTTGGAATTGTATGGACGTGTACTTTGATTTATACCATAAGGTATGTATGAAAGTAAATACTTGTATTATAATTTGCCATGAACTACAAAGTAAGTTTATTATATTACTTGTTTGACATAATAACATGTGATTATTGTTGACCTGTTTTGACTGGTGTTACACAAAGTAACGACGATGTATAATAACTATCGATATTTATATAGATAGAGTAACGACAACGTATAATAATTGTTTATATTTATACATGCAAAGTAACAACGACGTATAATAATTATCACTATTTATATGGGCAGAGTAACGACGACTTATAATAATTATCACTATTTATGCGACCAGAGTAACAACGACGTATAATAATTATTGATATTTAGTAACGGCGAAAAATAATAATTTTTTATATTTATACGAGCAGAGTAGAGGCGACGTATAATAATTATCATTATTTGTACGGGCAAAGTAACGGCGACGTATAATAATTACTGATATTTATACAGGCAGAGTAATGGCGTCGCATAATAATTATTAATATCTATACTCGCAGATTAATGACGATGCATAATAATTATCGATATTTATAAGGTCACGATGTATAATAATTATTGATATTTATACGGTCAAAGTAACGACAACATACAATAATTATACGGGCATAGTAACGACAACATATAATAATTATTAATATTTATACGGACATAGTTACGACATAGTAAAATAATTATCTATCTATGCGGATAGAGTAACGACATAAATATGTTTTTTGTAAAAATAATATTTTTAACATAACGATAATAACGATATATAAGAATTGGTAAATAATTAATATGTACCCTCGGGTCTACATTTTAAGATTAACCGGTCTCGTGGGAAAGGTTTAAATGCTAAAAATAAAATAAAATATTTAAATGATGAGAACTTTCTTAAAGAAACCAAGGAAGAGGGGAATGTCAGCGAGAGTTGATCTTTAGGGTGTGTCACAAATGAGGCAGGGGTCATTTATAGGTTAAAAAATTCTACATGTCGTATAAAGGGTGTAATCGTGCTGCACAAAACGTAATTTTTGTAAAATTCGTATTTTCCTCATATGAGATCTGTTTTAGACATTGTATATATCTACAGGTAGCTATCGACGATTACTACAATTTTTTTTAGGTTGCATTGAGCAATTCTGACTTTATTTTTAACCCTTATTTTTATATAATTTAATGATTTTACAAAAATCATAAATCTCTTGTACGGACTTTGAATATGTGGTTCCTTTTACCCAAATTTCTATATTCAAGAGTCCTATGATTTTTCTTTTAACGACTTTACCCAAAAGTCAATAATTCTCTTTGTAGATTTGACGATAATAATTTTAAATTATAGGATTGATTTTTATATCTCATAAAATTCATACATTGTTCATATAAACTCAGATTTTTATATCTCATAAAATTCGCCTTGCCACGATCTCCTGAAGCACCTGAAACAATAAACCACAACTGTAAGCCCGAAAGCTTAATGAGTTCCCCCAAAGTACCCATACACACATACGCCTTTCCAGGCCATCACTTTGTGGGACCTTCCGGTCCATAACATACATAGCATACATAACACAAACATAAACATACGCCTACAGCAAAGAACAACATACTACGGGTCCAATCAACCTTCCGGTTGGAATACCCCCGGCCCTCAACCATCGGGTTGGAATGCCTACATAATACGAGCCCAATCATCCTACCGGGATGGAATACTCTCGGCCCACAACCATCGGGTTGGAATGCCCAAACCCCTATATGTACAACAATAGCTACTATGGGTCCAATCATCCCTTAGGATGGAATACCCCAGGCCCTTCAACCATCGGGTTGGAATGCCAACATACTATGAGTCCAATCATCCTACCGGGATGGAATACTCCTGGCCCACAACCATCAGGTTGGAATGCCCCACTTCCTATACATACAGTAACTACTTCTACTACTACTAGTACTATGGGTCCAATCATCTCTCGGGATGGAATACCCCAGGCCCCTTAACCATCGGGTCGGAATGCCAAACTACTGTGAGTCCAATCATCCCACCTATATGGAATACTCGTGGCCCACAACCATCGGGTTGGAATGCCAACAAACTCTAGCAGACATGAACACATAACAAGCATACATAAAACACTCTAAAAAATCAACACACTAGGTCCCTATCATCCTACCGAGATGGAATACCCTCTACTAATGTTCAACATGCCTAACCCGCACGTACCTCATAGTGCAAGACCAACCACCAGGCTATGAATAATCACTACCCAGCTACCAGGGTGCTGACCCAACAGAACTAGCCATCAAACTACTATCCATTTCTCTAGGATACTGAGATAACAAGCATATTCTCATACCGCTATCCTATCTACAAGGATACTAGCAAGCATATCATCACATAACATAACAAGTTCTATCAACAATCCAAAGGGCTGGCCTTAGTGCCTTAGACCATTCAGTACAGTGAGGAAAACACACCTTGCAACTGTCGGAATCCTGCAAATATCTGACTGCTGACTCGCCGGAAAAATCCCAACTACCATATGAAAATCACTACATAAGAAACCATCACAACTTGCTAGACCAAGGGCCCATAATATTCATTAAGTCCATCATCTTCTCATTGGGCCAAGACCCAAAGTCAAATCCTCTTGCAAAGCCCAATATTGGCCCAATTTACTAAATTGGGCCCACCTCACCAAATGGGCCTCGATCCAAGGTCTATAATAATTATTGAGCCAAAATACTCCATCCATAATATTCAGTCATGACCCAAGTCCTATAAGCCCAATAACAGCCCAAACACTTAAGGCCCAAAGTCACAACCCAACAGAGGGAGTACGCGGGGTGTACCCTTCTTGGTACGCTGGGCGTACACCAATGATCGCGGGTTGGAATCGGGACACAGACCCACTACGCTGGGTGTACTACCATTTACGCGGGGCGTAACCTCGCTGAACTACAATCCTTCATAAGTTCTTAATGGCTTAAGCTCTTAAGCCCAAACTTCATATCCATAGACCAAATATGCCTAGGATTCATAAAGTCTCAAACTTTATTACTTGGGACGCCCATAAAGTCCTTAACCCAAGGTCTTAACTCATTCACACCCTCCTACTTCTTACATGGGACAACCAAAACCATTGGGACCTCATTTTTCTCACTCAAGACCTCTCCTAAGGTCTGGAAGGACAGCTAAACTCGACCAAATCGCATCATGCATCAAGATGAGGTTTTTGGGACAAGAATGGTGTCAAAACTCTACAACACATAGATCTACACAATATGATTGCCAAGCAAGAGACTTTATACCTCAAAAGGGCTCCAAAAGATGACGCCTTTCCAGATCTACGAGCTCCATCCATCCCACTCCTTCCTTGACAACTTCCTCTTTCTTCTTCTAGGCTCTCCTTTGCCAAGCCAAGCTTTCCAAGGCCAAATACCCACAACAATGGAGGAAGAACGGCTTCTTAGGGCTTTCTGAGGGTAAGAGGGCATATATGGAGGCTGGGGTTGGAACCATAAGGTTCCTTATATAGTGGCTGGCCCTAAAATTAGGGTTTCTGGATACTGGACGTATGCTGGGTGTATGCCCCCAACACCCGCGTTCATTTAATCCCTCTACGCTGGGCATAACCCAGCCTTACGCTGGGCGTACCCATGCGTGTCCCTTGCATGCATGGCATTTCCTTGCCAACTCTTTCTAATAAGTGCCATAAGTGACAATACCTTCAAAGTGCCATAGCTCCTTTATTCTAAGTCCGTTTCCGACGAACTTTATATCCACGAAAAGGTGGCGAGAAGCCGTACGTTTCTAGCAACACACCCCGACCCGAAATCTTCTCGACTAAAACCTATTGCCCAAAAAAGATCGAAACGCCCTTACTCTTTTGATCTCGGGGAACCATAATTAAATACTCTTAGAACGGGGCGTTACAATTCTCCCCCACTTAATATGATTTCGCCCTCGAAATCGCCAATTGCCAACTCTGGCTATCCATAACCTGAAAAGCACATTCACGCCCCTAAAGCGTGACGACCACCAGGTGAGACTAGTCCCGCTGGAACTCCCTCTCGAAGAGGTACCTACTCCTTCTCATGCAAACTCAATGCTTACCTCTCTGGAAGCCCTGAACCCGGAAAGTTAAATTGGATCCGTCTCCCAGACGGGCCGTCCAAACTAACCATCCCCTTACCTCTTCCAATTACTGTGGAAAGGAACTACTCAACCGTGGGAACCCGAATTCCCATCCTGAAAACAGGACCACGAGTCCTGCTCTGCTGCCGACCACACTTGATCTCTCTCTTAACTCATATCCAACCGAACATACATCGATACTCTTACCAAACCAATACTCACGCCCGGACCAATCAGCCTCGGGCTGGAATACCAGGTATGCTTACGACGGGTCCGCTTATCCCCAGGATGGAATACCCTTGCATCCCTACACATGTTTGGTCCAATCAACCCTCGGGTTGGAATACCAAACACATCAGGTCCAATCAATCATAGGGTCTGGTCATCCTCATGATGGAATACCCCAGATTGGAATACCTCCATATACAAAACTCAACC
The DNA here is from genome assembly GCF_051521515.1 of Lactuca serriola. Taxonomy (NCBI): domain Eukaryota; kingdom Viridiplantae; phylum Streptophyta; class Magnoliopsida; order Asterales; family Asteraceae; genus Lactuca; species Lactuca serriola. Next base: position 65,039,680 of record NC_136413.1, on the reverse strand, counting down.
TATAACCATACTTGGAACCAAGGACCCTGTCTTTGCATCCCCCCCCCCCCCTTCGAACCCATTGGTTCGCCACATCTGAGTGTAACTCCACTCATACCTCTCTAACACGATCTCTAGGTCCTTGACCTCCTACTGCAATCTCTTACACAATTCTTGTTACCAGTCCAGACTACTCCCAAGTCTATTACCTGCTATCCCACTTTCCTCTAATCAAACCTCCAATCTGGAGTCACTATCCCTCTCCTCTTCCAAGGAGACTGCAAACATGCCTACGCGTCAGGCAACATTGCCATCACGACAGATCCTCTCTATACATTACCCCTTAGCGGTGCTCACGCTATACCATATCATGCATACATACTTAGAGGATGGTCGCATACCAAGAGACCCACACATAACCTGCCACATTTCCTCGTTACGTGCAAGCCCTCACTTGAACCGCCTCCTCGCATCATCCCCACGACCGATGCTCAAACCGCTCCAGGCAACCTTCTACAACCAGCGGTTTATTCGAGAATTTCCAATTCTCCCCCACTTAGAGCACTAACAACTATCCGTTGTGGTGAAGCTAACACGCATGCTCAATCGAACCCACTGACACACCGAACTTCGAGGAAACTGAGTTCTTGCATAAAGTTCTCAAATTCTCGAACCACAACCTTCCTTTCTCACGAATTCCACACTGGATGATAACCCACTAAGAATCCTCAATGCTCGCTCACCTCTAATACATACAACCCTAACATCTCATGCAAGAAACGACAACCCACAATCACAACATAAACAAGATAAAGCAGAAAAACATACCGACTGACACCTGTGGCTCAGCTCTGATCTCCTCGGTCACAAGCTGATAAGCACGCCTGGGAGCCTTCGGAGGCTCTGATCGACCCTGACCTCCGTCAGTAAGTCTCAAAGTGGATGGCGTTGGGGCTTGCACTGACTTGGCAGCCGGTAGAGGACACTGGGCCTTCATATGGCCCACCTGATCACAATGATAACAAAGTCGGACCCCTGCCGCTGGAGTTAACTGCCTGCAATCCATGGCTATGTGGCCCTCATTGCCACACTTATGGCACCCGGAAGAAGAACGACAACCACCCTCGTGCACCTTGTCGCACTTCCCGCAAGTGCGACTCCTCTGACCTCCCTGTCGATAATCAGGGGGCCTCATCCGCTTCGGTGCAGGTTGCGACTGCAACGGGGCATGGCTCTGCTCTCTCAACTAGAGCTCAATCTCTAACTCGCGCCGCCTAGTGGCTTCCTACAACTCCAACAAGGTACTACACCTTTACGTGGATATAAACTGCCTGATGTCCCTCTTGAGCATACTCAGATATCAAGACATATGAGCCTGCTCCGAGGCAAACTCTGGGCAAAATATCGTCCTCTCAGTGAACATCCCGGTGATCTCCGTCACCGACTCTGAACCCTGCTTCAGTTCCAGGAACTCCTGAGCCAACCTCTCTCTCTTAACCTGCAGAACATAACGACTACTGAACATCTCCCGGAACTGATCCCACGAAACCGCAGCCTGTTGCACATCAGAATAAGATCCCGTGGTCAACCTCCACCAATCCTTTGCCCCGAGCCTTAGAAGGTTCAGAGCACACCTCACCCTCTGATCCGCAGGGCATGAACACGTGAAGAAGCAACCCTCCACGTCTGACAACCACCTCATAGCGAGGATCGGATCCTGAACTCCATCAAAAGTAGGGGGCTTTGTATTATCGAAATCCCGATACTGAAAAATCCGACTGGCTCCTCCCCCTGCCGCTGCGGTTGCCGCGGCCGCGGCCGTTGTCTCTGCAAGAGCCGCATAACGCTCATCAAAATACTCAACCATGGCGGTCTTGATCGACCCAAACAGTTCCGACAACTCAGCTCGGAACATAGCAGCAACCTCCTCATGTAGTATACCACGAATCCTAGCATCCAACTCATCCGTACTCATCTGGCCAATGACTTCGGGTGATACGGGTCCATCCCGGCGACCCTCTCCTAATCCCGATCCCGAACCGGATCCTGCCTCAAAACGTCTCGTATCCACCATACTGGAATGAACCATAAAAATATCAGATTCCACGCATAACCACCGAGAACAAACCTCAAATCAACAACCTAGGGGTTGTGACTTCCTTGACACGCATATGGGTCCTGTGCTTTCAGTAGTACGGGCCCATACTACCTTCCACACCTACCCATATTTGTCTCAAGTATCACCACAATGCCCTAAGCACAAACACACACAGCTAGCACGCAATCCTCACCACTAGAGGAACACTAAATAGCTCATAACAAGGAAACCCTAGGCTACCAGGCATCATAAATTAGGCAATTCTATCATGCAATTCCTGAAGATTCCTAGCCTAGTACTAGCATGTTGTTCTAACATATCTCAAAACAAATAACTTGTATGGTATTTTGGGGTAACTTACTGGCTCCGGCTGATCATACCCTTTGCGTCCTCCTTTACTTATTTTGAAAACCATTTTTGAAAACCTCTCCTTGATTTGAGACTGGATTCACACGAATGTTCCTCCAATTCGCTCAAACCAAGGCTCTAATACCAACTTGTAACGACCAAAAATTTCAACCAAATTAAAACATTTTAATTCATTAAAAAACCGATCATACATCTTGTTTTCAAAATAGTTTAAACATCAGAGTATTTTCCCCAGAATCATATCACATAAAGCATAAACATGAGGAGCGGTACGATCACGCCTTCGCCTTGCCACGATCTCCTGAAGCACATGGAACAATAAACCACAACTGTAAGCCCGAAAGCTTAATGAGTTCCCCCAAAGTACCCATACACACATACGCCTTTCCAGGCCATCACTTTGTGGGACCTTCCGGTCCATAACATACATAGCATACATAACACAAACATAAACATACGCCTACAGCAAAGAACAACATACTACGGGTCCAATCAACCTTCCGGTTGGAATACCCCCGGCCCTCAACCATCGGGTTGGAATGCCTACATAATACGAGCCCAATCATCCTACCGGGATGGAATACTCTCGGCCCACAACCATCGGGTTGGAATGCCCAAACCCCTATATGTGCAACAATAGCTACTATGGGTCCAATCATCCCTTAGGATGGAATACCCCAGGCCCTTCAACTATCGGGTTGGAATGCCAACATACTATGAGTCCAATCATCCTACCGGGATGGAATACTCCTGGCCCACAACCATCAGGTTGGAATGCCCCACTTCCTATACATACAGTAACTACTTCTACTACTACTAGTACTATGGGTCCAATCATCCCTCGGGATGGAATACCCCATGCCCCTTAACCATCGGGTCGGAATGCCAAACTACTGTGAGTCCAATCATCCCACCTGTATGGAATACTCTTGGCCCACAACCATCAGGTTGGAATGCAACATACTCTAGCAGACATGCACACATAACAAGCATACATAAAACACTCTACAAAATCATCGCACTAGGGCCTATCATCCTACCAGGATGGAATATCCTCTACTACTGTTCAACATACCTAACCCGTACGTACCTCATAGTGCAAGACCAACCACCAGGCTATGAATAATCACTACCCAGCTACCAGGGTGCTGACCCAACAGAACTAGCCATCAAACGACTATCCATTTCTTTAGGATACTAAGCTAACAAGCATATTCTCATACCGCAATCCTATCTACCAAGATACTAGCAAGCATATCATCACATAACATAACAAGCTCTATCAAAAATCCAAAGGGCCGGCCTTGGTGCCTTAGACCATTGAGTACAATGAGGAAAACTCACCTTGCAACTGTCGGAATCCTGCAAATCTCTGACTGCTGATTCGTCGGAAAAATCCCAACTACCATATGAAAATCACCACATAAGAAACCATCACAACTTTCTAGACCAAGGGCCCACAATATTCATTAATTCGATCATCTTCTCATTGGGCCAAGACCCAAAGTCAAATCCTCTTGCAAAGCCCAATATTGGCCCAATTTACTAAATTGGGCCCACCTCACCAAATGGGCCTAGATCCAAGGTCCATAATAATTATTGAGCCCAAAATACTCCATACATAATATTCAGTCACGGCCCAAGCCTTATAAGCCCAATAACAACCCAAACACTTAAGGCCCAAAGTCACAACCCAACAGAGGGAGTACGCGGGGCGTACCCCTCTTGGTATGCTGGGCGTACACCAATGATCGCGGGTTGGAATCGGGACACAGACCCACTATGCTGGGCGTACTACCATTTACGCAGGGCGTAACCTCGCTGAACTACAATCCTTCATAAGTTCTTAATAACTTAAGCTCTTAAGCCCAAACTTCATATCCATAGACCAAATATGCCTAGGAGTCATAAAGTCTCAAACTTTATTACTTGGGACGCCCATAAAGTCCTTAACCCAAGGTCTTAACTCAATGAGACCCTCCTACTTCTTACATGGGACAACCAAAACCATTGGGACCTTATTTTTCTCACTCAATACCTCTCATATGGTTTGGAAGGACAGCTAAACTCGACCAACTCGCATCATGCATCAAGATGAGGTTTTTGGGACAAGAATGGTGTCAAAACTCTACAACACATAGATCTACACAATATGATTGCCAAGCAAGAGACTTTATACCTCAAAAGGGCTCCAAAAGATGATGCCTTTCCAGATCTATGAGCTCCAGCCACCCCACTCCTTCCTTGACAACTTCATCTTTCTTCTTCTAGGCTCTCCTTTACCAAACCAAGCTTGCCAAGGCCAAATACCCACAATAATGGAGGAAGGACGGCTTCTTAGGGCTTTTTGAGGGTAAGAGGGCAGATATGGAGGCTGGGGTTGGAACCATAAGGTTCCTTATATAGTAGTTGGCCCTAAAATTAAGGTTTCTGGATACTGGACATACGCCCCCAACACCCGCGTTCATTTAATCCCTCTACGCTCAGCGTAACCCAACTCTTTCTAATAAGTGTCATAAGTGACAATACCTTCAAAGTGCCATAGCTCCTTTATTCTAAGTCCGTTTTCGACGAACTTTATATCCACGAAAAGGTGGCGAGAAGCCGTACGCTTCTAGCAACACACCCCGACCCGAAATCTTCTCGAATAAAACCCATCGCCCAAAAAAGACAGAAATGCCCTTACTCTTTTGATCTCGGGGAACCATAATTAACTACTCTTAGAATGGGGCGTTACAAAAATAGTCGTGATTAATACTTACTTTATATAGAATCACATATCATTTACGATAGTCGTGATTAATACTTTTATTTTATATACATTCACCTATCATTTATGATAGTCGTGATTAATACTTTTATTTTATATACAATTATCTATCATTTATGATAGTCGTGATTAATATTTTATTTGGCAATCACCTATCTTTACGATAGTCGTGATTAATATTTTATTTGACAATCACCTATCTTTACGATAGTCGTGATTAATATTTTATTTGACAATCACCTATCTTTAAGATATTCGTGACCAATACTTTATTTTATATACAATCACCTATCATGAATGATAGTCGTGGATAATACTTTTATTTTATATATAATCACCTATCATTTAAGATACTCGTTATTATTAACCCACGAGTCAATTATTTACTGATGAATTGATGTCTAGAAGCGGAGTGATCCCTCAGTCAACTACTTATTGATATCAAGAGTGAGATTGAGAGTGATCCCTTAATTAAGTACTTACTGATACCAAGTGTGAGAGTGAGAGTGACCCTTAGTCAAGTACTTATTGAGACTTTAGAGTGTCAGTAATAACTGAAAGGTTTCTTAATAATTATTTTCAAAATTTTTAAAGGGCCCTGGTATTACTATAAGGACACCTTCATGCTTCATTATCATTTGTATAATGTTATCTAACTATTCGGTGAATACTATCACATTATGCTAAAATTAAATAGTTTTTCGACAGTATGGTTCCTCCTTATTACAATTAGACTTAGACGTGAGTTGTGCAATAGAGTCGAATCACACTTTCTAATAATTTTTTATATTTATATGGCCAGAGTAACCGTGACCTATAATAATTATTGATATTTTGTGACGGCGACGAATAATAATTTTTGATGTTTGCACGAGCACAATAGAGGCGACATATAATAATTATCATTATTTATACGGGTAAAATAACGGAGACGCATAATAATTATTATATTTATACGGGCGGATTAATGGCGATGCATAATAATTATTTCTAATTATACGGTCAGAGTAACGACGACGTATAATAATTGTACATGCAGAGTAACGGCGACGAATAATAATTATTGATATTTATACGGGCAGAGTAACAACAACGTATAATAATTATTAATATTTATATGGACAGAGTTATGCCATAGTAAAATAATTATCTATTTATGCGGATAGAGTAACGGCATAAATATGTTTTTGTAAAAATAATATTTTTACCATAATGATAATAACGATATATAAGAATTGGTAAATAATTAATATGTAGCCCCCCCCCCCCCCCCCACCAGGTCTACATTTTAGAGAATGTTGAAAAAAGAGGTCGTGAACTCACTATCTTAATGTGGTTACTAGACACTAGGAATGCGGTTTGGTAGCGTAGGGCCCAAGATTAACCGGTCTCGTGGGAAAGGTTTAAATGCTAAAAATAAAATAAAATATTTAAATGATGGGAACTTTCTTAAAGAAACTAAGGGAGAGGGGAATGTCAGCGAGAGTTGATCTTTAGGGTGTGTCACAAATGAGGCAGGGGTCATTTATAGGTTAAAAAGTTCTACACGTCGTGTAAAGGGTGTAAGTGTGCTGCACAAAACGTAATTTTTGTAAAATTCGTATTTTCCTCATATGAGATCTGTTTTCGACATTGTCTATATCTACAAGTAGTTATCGACAAGTACTACAAATTTCTTTTAGGTTGCTGTTAGGCGTGTCAGATCCAACAAATAATAGGGGTACGACATACTCCAAAAGAATCCCACTATATTGCACTAAAAGGTAGTACAAGGCAAGTAGAGTCGATCCATAGAGACACGAGATAATTAGTCTATATCTCTTTGCGCAAGGTACTATGGTCACCAATAGTAAAAAGGGGGTTTTAGAGTGCAATGAATAAACAAAAAAATTAAAAACACACGTAGTCAGCTAAATGAGTGAATTCAATTCAGATTTTATAAGGACTCCAACCTCATGTATGACAACTTAGCAAAGTGACTCAAAGATGGCACAATATTCGTTCAGTTCTATCTAAGTTGGTACTTGAAAGTGTTAATAAGCTCTAACACTTCCCATTCACCACATTAATTAACCAAAACAAGCTCTTTGATTAACGCTAACCTTACTAACCTAATCTAAACAAGCTCTTAGAATTAGATTAAAAGATTGCATGAAGCTTTATGTGAATGTTCCCAACAACACCAAATACTTCTCACAAGCCCGGGAGTGTAAAAGTGTGTGAATAAGATTTACACTAAATTCATTCAATAGAGATCAATTTAATTCTTGTTACTTGTTCAATTTCACAAAACAATTACGGATTTTGTAAAAGAGATAACTTGAATGACCTAACCCTAATTCAAATGGCCAATAAGAATCACAATTAGAATCAAACATTCGATTAAAGAAAAATCAAATTCACTAGATAGAAATTAAGAACAAACATCATGTCATATGATTGAAGTCACTACCAAGAAGTCAAAACATGAAATTGGAGAAACTAGGGTTCTAGCCACACATGGCTAGAACAAGATCATAAGAATAAAAGATGGAATTAAAGTGCAATTACAACTTACAAATACTAGAAATAATGTTTCCAAATGATTTCTAATCAAACCCTTGCAAAAACCTTTGAAAATCCTTCTCAAAATGTGCTATGATATGTTGTGTTTGTGTAAAAATGACCCTCAACCCGTAATATGAAAGATAGGAAAATCTGCCAAAAGTTAGTTTTTGGGTCGAACACGGCCCGTGTTAAAATAAGCTAAACTGACATGGGTCGTGTTCAGCAGCCAACACGCCCCGTGTTGATTTTCACTAAACTGACACGCCCCGTGTTCAGCATGGTCAACAGCTCCCATTTTGGTCAAACACGCCCCGTGCCCACTTTTCAGTGTAAATTCAACACGCCCCGTGTACCACTCTGACTCCAATTCCAAACTTGATTTTTCCAACTTTTTTGTTCTTCGCCCGATCATCCCAAAATCTTCACCGATGCTTCCCGGCACTTCCCAAAGCGCGTTCCAACCTCCGGTTTACCTAAAAAAGACATAAAAGTGTGCAAATAAGGTTGTTCTAGAGATTAACATGAATATGATGAAATGCAAGAAAAAGGAAGAACAATTGTGCTAAATAGATGCATGAAATGGGACTAAAAGGTGTGCAAAAAGGTGTACAAATAGCACGTAACAAATCTCCCCAAGCTTAGACCTTTCTTGTCCTCAAGAAAGAACAAGAACCGGACAAACAGGACAATTTCTAGATGGGAAAAAGAAACATAGAAAAAATGTGGACAGAACGATCCTAAAAGCTAAGAATGAATGCATGTGATGAAAACCATGAAAATGAAACATATGTACAAAACATACTTAAGGAAAAAAAATTGAACCAACGAAAGATTTAAGAACACAAGTAATCTTTTTATTTATTTTTATAAATATGGACATATACGATCAAACCTTACATCAATGGGGCTCCAATCATTAATACCTAGGTGACCATCCTGCTTCCTTCCATGTATCACAGACTCCCAAGGTGAGGAAGACCCGAAACGGTGTAACCCAATAATCCAACCCTAGTTTTATTAAAACTTTATACCTCACTAAGCTTTATGGGTGAAAATAACATAATTCGGATCTCATGTCCTTAAGACTAGATGACCAAGAATCAGGATCGACGCATCCTTAAGAACCCATCACGACGAATCAGATTTTGCTGAAACAGTGAGCCCACCCGAAGGGCCCCAACTCCTATGCTTTCACTTTTTCGAGAGCCACAAGTATCATATCACACAGTTCTTCATTCGCCATATTTGACTTTGAATTGGATTTTGATTTGATTGAACTTTGATTTGTACTTCGTTTTGAACTTGGATTCTTCAATCTTGATTTTTGGAATTTCTTGAGATTTCTTTGTTTTGGCACTTGAAATTCTGATTTGGGTACTAGATATGACAATTGTACCCTTCCTTCTTTCTTGACTGTGTGGATCTGATACTTAAGTTCTCTGTTACCACGGGGGTAACGCGTGTCAACAAATAGGTCCATGTTCTGTGGGTCCAGAGTTGTCGATAAAGATTTTTTTCACACATTCAGAAGCAAATCATCCTAAAGCTATTATTACCGCCCAAAAAAACGTTTCAATATAAATTTTGTTTATTATCTAAGGCTAGAGTCTCGAATTACGGTGTTTGGATCCCCTAGTTAAGATAGCTGATTCTACACTTCCGGTAACTATTCGGTTGCTTCAGTATATATATATATATATATATATATATATATATATATATATATATATATATATATTCATTTTGATTTTTCGTTTTCCCACTTCATGGAGCACTTGTATGTAAAGAGTGTCATCATCTCGTACTTTTTTTTAATATGCATGCAATTGATGAAATGCAAAAAACTTAAAATAAAAATAAAAATAAAAATGTTTTTGGTTTTTATAAATGCAGAATGAAAAGAAAGAGAAATATTTTTTTTTTATGATGATGCATGGATTCATGAACCTAATGTACAACTCTACCCCTCCCCAAGCTTGAATATAAGCATCGTCCCCGATGCTTGGAGAGGGCGGAACAACCTATCTAATCACTGGAAGGTGGTGGGGGATGGTAGTCGGGTTGGGTAAGAGTCTAAAACAGTCACACGTGCACACACATTGAATTTTAAAGCAAAATATGAACGATTAAAGATATGGAAAGAATTTACCGAATCGTTCTTGGTGCCTTGCAGTTGGTGGTGAGAACCTCCTCTTCAACCTCCCCAAGCTATCCCCGAAATATTTTTGGAGCCCGAGAGTCATTTTCTAGGCAAAAACAAGTTTAAAACCATTTGGGACATTAAAATTTTGAAATTTACCAAAGAGTACAAAGTTTTAAAAGAAAAGACAAAAATACCCCCGGGTTGCCTCTCGGTTAGCCGCCCTTTTTTAAAGTTGTTGGCTCGACATGACCCCTGAATATGCATCAATCTAGGTATATGGGGCTCTCTAACTTAGTAAACTTTTCGCCACCTCCTTCAATGGAACACTTATCTTGTACTTGACTTTTTTTTGTGTGGGAACCATGCTGGACTTAGACCCTTAATGACAACAATCGTCCAACCGATCCCTTTCTTGTACTTGTCCAGTAAGGTGGTCAAATCTTCCTTCTTCGATAAAGTGGTCGATTTGATTACCGGTTGGGTGTCTTCCTTCTCGGGGTACATATCCTTTGAAGGGTCCATCAAATTTATCGTTGTTGGCTCTTGTGGTTGGTCTACCAGTGAAAGGATTTCCTCATTGGTAATTGGTGGCTTGGCCTCTCTTTCATCAACCTCCAACACATCCTCTACAACTTCCATGTCAGCCTTCTCAATTTCTACTTCTTCCTTGATAACCTTTTCCACTTCTACTTCTTCCTCCTCTTCCCCATCTTCTAATTGCAATCTTGGGCCATCAACATTTTTCCCATCGTTTAAGGTGATGGAAGAAATGGTATGCCTTGGGTCCTCCTCCGTATGTGATGGTAGTTTTCCCTGAGTTTCCAATATACTCACAGATTGAGTAAGTTGTGAAATTTGTTGCTCTAAGATTTTGAGGCTAGCTTTGGTTGTTTCTTGGAAGATCTGGGTAGTAGTGGCAATGCTTTTGACAATGTCTTCCAAGGACATGCTCGACGTTTCAAGTTGTTGGGGAGGTGGAGAATATGGTTGTTGGAACTGTGGAGTTAGTTGGTATTGGTCATTTCCCCAAGCTTGGTATGGGTTTTGGCATTGGTTGTTTCCCCAAACTTGGTTTTTTTCCCACCATTGATCATGTTGAGGTTAATCATAACTCCATTGGTTTGGCCAATAGTAGCTTCCCATTTCTTGCACTTCTTCCCATTCTCCTTGTAGATATGGACACATATCGATATGATGTCCATTTTGAGTGCAAAAATCACAAGGAATAGGTGTGGGTTACGCACTTTGATCATTTCCAATCATCATAACTAATGGAGCTAGCTCAGAAAGTTGGTCTTCTATGTAAGGAGTATTCATTTCTGAGCGACACTTTTTTTTCTATTTTTTTGTATTTTTTTATAGAGATGTACCTGCTCACAAAAATCTAGGCATAAACAATTAGTAATACCGTGTCCCCGACAACGGCGCCAATTTGTTAGGCGTGTCAGACCCAACAAATAATAGGGGTACGATATACTCCAAAAGAATCCCACTATATTGCACTAAAAGGTAGTACAAGGTAAGTAGAGTCGATCCACAGAGACACGAGATAATTAGTTTATACCTCTTTGCGCAAGGTACTATGGTCACCAAGTAAAAAGGGGGTTTTAGAGTGAAATGACTAAACAAACAAATTAAAAACACACGTAGTCAGCTAAATGAGTGAATTCAATTCAGATTTTATAAGGACTCCAACCTCATGTATGACAACTTAGCAAAGTGACTCAAAGATGACACAATATTCGTTCAGTTCTATCTAAGTTGGTACTTGAAAGTGTTAATAAGCTCTAACACTTCCCATTCACCACATTAATTAACCAAAACAAGCTCTTTGATTAACGCTAACCTTACTAACCTAATCTAAACAAGCTCTTAGAATTAGATTAAAAGATTGCATGAAGCTTTATGTGAATGTTCCCAACAACACCAAATACTTCTCACAAGCCCGGGAGTGTAAAAGTGTGTGAATAAGATTTACACTAAATTCATTCAATAGAGATCAATTTAATTCTTGTTACTTGTTCAATTTCACAAAACAATTACGGATTTTGTAAAAGAGATAACTTGAATGACCTAACCCTAATTCAAATGGCCAATAAGAATCACAATTAGAATCAAACATTCGATTAAAGAAAAATCAAATTCACTAGATAGAAATTAAGAACAAACATCATGTCATATGATTGAAGTCACTACCAAGAAGTCAAAACATGAAATTGGAGAAACTAGGGTTCTAGCCGCACATGGCTAGAACAAGATCACAAGAATAAAAGATGGAATTAAAGTGCAATTACAACTTACAAATACTAGAAATAATGTTTCCAAATGATTTCTAATCAAACCCTGCAAAAACCTTTGAAAATCCTTCCCAAAATGTGCTATGATATGTTGTGTTTGTGTAAAAATGACCCTCAACCCGTAATATGAAATATAGGAAAAACTGCAAAAAGTTTGTTTTTGGGTCGAACACGGCCCGTGTTAAAATATGCTAAACTGACACGGGTCGTGTTTAGTGGCTAACACACCCCGTGTTGATTTGCACTAAACTGACAGGCCCCGTGTTCAGCATGGTCAACAGCTCCCATTTTGTTCAAACACGTCCCGTGCCCACTTTTCAGCGTAAATTCAATATGCCCCGTGTACCACTCTGACTCCAATTCCAAACTTGATTTTTCCAACTTTTTCGTTCTTCGCCCGATCATCCCGAAATCTTCACCAATCCTTCCCGGCACTTCCCAAAGCGCGTTCCAACCTCCGGTTTACCTTAAAAAGACATAAAAGTGTGCAAATAAGGTTGTTCTAGAGACTAACATGAATATGATGAAATGCAAGAAAAATGAAGAACAATTGTGCTAAATAGATGCATGAAATGGGACTAAAAGGTGTGCAAAAAGGTGCACAAATAGCACCTAACAGTTGCATTGACTAATTCCGACTTTATTTTTAACCCTTATTTTTGATATAATTTAATGATTTTACAAATATCATAAATCTCTTGTACGGGCGTTGAATATAGGGTTCCTTTTACCCAAATTTCTATATTCAAGAGTCCTATGATTTTTCTTTTAACGACTTCACCCAAAAGTCAATCATTCTCTTTGTAGATTTGACGATAATAATTTAAATTATAGGATTGATTTTTATATCTTATAAAATTCATACATTGTTCATATGAACTCAGATTTTTACGAAATTTATATTCTCAAAATTGGGATGATACGTGCTTTCAATATATATATATATATATATATATATATATATATATATATATATATATATATATATGTGTGTGTGTGTGTGTGTGTGTGTATATATATATATATATGTTTACGCACTAATTTTTACGACTTACGGACGATTTGATTGATTTTTCCTATTAATTTTAAACATTTTTTTATCATATATAGATATATATTACGTATTAAGTCTGTTATATTATACGTTGGTTATTTTTCCTAAATAATGACGATGTCAAAAGTCACATTTGTTACATTCTCCTCACGTTTTAGGAATTCCGTTCCCAAAATTTAACTAGGAATGCCAAACGTGAAGACACTAGTTGGGAGAAATTGCAGATATACTTATAATTACAAATAATCATTCTTATGATTTAGTTCTATAGAAAGTAATCAGACTTCTTCGATTTTAGAACCGATGGTAATGATTAATATTTTCCTTACACAATCACTTATCATTAATTTTTTTTTCCTCTTAAGATAGTTATGATTGATATTTTATCTTATAGATAATCACCTATGATTAAGATAGTCGTGATTAATATTTTATTTGATAATCGACTGTCTTTAAAATAGTAGTGATTAATACTTACTTTATATACAATCACATATTATTTACGATAGTTGTGATTAATACTTTTATTTCATATACAATCACCTATCATTTACGATAGTTGTGATTAATACTCTTATTTTATATACAATTACCTACTATTTATGATAGCCGCGATTAATATTTTATTTGACAATCACCTATCTTTAAGATAGTCATGATTAATATTTTATTTGACAATCACCTATCTTTAAGATATTTGTGACTAATACTTTATTTTATATACAATCACCTATCATGAATGATAGTCGTGGATAATGTTTTTATTTTATATGTAATCACCAATCATTTAAGATAGTCATTATTATTAACCTATCAGTCAATTACCTACTGATGAAACTGATGTCTAGAGGGGGAGAGATCCCTCAGTGAGGTACTTATTGATATCAAGAGTGAGAGGGAGAGTGAGATTGATCCCTTAATCAAGTACTTACTGATACCAAGTGTGTGAGTGAGAGTGACCCTTAGTCAAGTAATTACTGAGACTTTAGATTTTCTGTAATAACTGAAAGGTTTCTTAATAATATTTTCGCATTTTTTAAAGGATCCTGGTATTACTACAAGGACACCTTCACGCTTCATTATCATTCGTATAATGTTATCTAACTATTCGTTGAATACTATCACATTATGCTAAAATTAAACAGTTTTTCAACCGTATGGTTCCACATTATTACGTTGAGACTTAGACGAGAGTTGCACAATAGAGTCGAATCGCACTTTCTAATAATTTTTGATATTTATACAGTCAGAGTAATGTCGACCTATAATAATTATTGATAGTGCGACCTATAATAATTATTGATATTTTGTAACGACGACAAATAATAATTTTTGATATTTATACGAGCACAATAGAGGCAACGTATAATAATTATCATTATTTATAAGGGCAAAGTAACGGTGACGTATAATAATTATTGATATTTATACTGGCAGATTAATGGCGATGCATAATAACTATTGATATTTATACGGTTAGAGTAACGACGATGTATAATAATTATACGGGCAGAGTAACGGTGATGCATAATAAATATTCATACTTATACGGGCAGAGTAACGACAACGTATAATAATTATTAATATTTATACGGACAGAGTTACGACATAGTAAAATAATTATCTATTTATGGGGATAGAGTAACGACATAAATATATTTTTATAAAAATAATATTTTTAACATAATGATAATAACGATATATAAGAATTGGTAAATAATTAATATGTATCCCCTCCATCCGGTCTACATTTTAGAAAATGTTGAAAAAAGAAGCCGTGAACTCACTATCGTAATGTGGTCTACTAGACCCTGGGAATGCGGCTTGGTAGCGTAGGGCCCCAAGATTAACCGGTCTCGTGGGAAAGGTTTAAATGCTAAAAATAAAATAAAATATTTAAATGAAGAGAACTTTCATAAAGAAAATAAGGGAGAGGAGAATCGTTAGCCAGAGTTGATCTTTAGGGTGTGACACAAATGACGGTGGGGTCATTTATAGGTTAAAAAGGTCTACATGTCGTGTAAATGGTGTAAGCGTGTCACACAGAACGTAATTTTTTGTAAAATTTGTATCTTCCATATACGAGATCTGTTTTTGACATTGTCTATATCTACACGTAGCTATCGACGAGTGCTACAAATTTCTTTTAGGTTGCATTGACTAATTTTGACTTTATTTTTAACCCTTGTTTTTATATAATTTAATGATTTTACAAAAATCTTAAATCTCTTGTACGGACTTTGAATTTGGGTTCCTTTTACCCAAATTTCTATATTAAGCGTGCTATGATTTTTCTTTTAGCAAATTTACCGAAAAGTCAATCATTCTTTTTGTAGATTTGATGTTAATAATTTTAAATTACAAGATTGGATTTTATATCTTATAAAATTCATACATCGTTTATATGAACTCAGATTTTTACGAAATTTATATTTTCAGAATTGGGATGATACGTGCTTTCAATATATATATATATATATATATATATATATATATATATATATATATATATATATATATATGTTTCAGCGCACTAATTTTTACGACTTACGGACGATTCGGTTGATTTTTCCTATTAATTTTAATACAAAACATATATATATATATATTATGTATTAAGTATGTTATATTTGACGTTGGTTACTTTTCCTAAATAACGATGATGTCAAAAGTCGCAATTGTTACATTCTCCTACTGTTTTAGGAATCTCGTTCCCGAAATTCAACTAGGAATGTTAGACGTGAAGACACTATTTGGGAGAATTTGCAGATATACTTTTAATTAAAAATAATCATTCGTATGATTTAGTTCTACAGAAAGTAAATAGACTTCTTAGATTTTAGAACTGATTGTAATGATTAATATTTTCCTTACACAATCACTTATCATTACGGTTTTTTTTTTTTTCGCTTAAGATAGTTATGATTAATATTTTATCTAATAGATAATCACTTATGATTAAGCTAGTCGCAATTAGTATTTTATTTAACAATCGACTATCTTTAAAATAATCGTGATTAATGCTTACTTTATATTCAATCACATATCATTTACGATAATCGTGATTAATACTTTGATTTTATATACAATCACCTATCATTTATGATAGTCATGATTAATACTTTTATTTTATATACAATTACCTATCATTTATGATAGTCACGATTAATATTATATTTGGCAATCATCTATCTTTAAGATAGTCGTGATTAATATTTTATTTGACAATCACCTATCTTTAAGATATTCGAGACTAATACTTTATTTTATATACAATCACCTATCATTTAAGATTGTCGTTATTATTAACCATCAGTCAATGTCTAGAGGGGGAGAGATCCCTTAGTCAAGTACTTATTGATATCATGAGTGAGAGTGAGAGTGATCCCTTAATAAAGTACTTACTGATACCAAGAGTGAGTGAGAAGTCAAGTACTTACTAGTCAAGTACTTGCTGAGACTTTAGAGTGTCTATAATAACTGAAAGGTTTCTTAATAATTATTTTCAGAATTTTATAAGGGTCCTGGTATTACTACATGGACACTTTCACACTTCATTATCATTCATATAATGTTATCGAATTATTCGGTGAATACTATCACATTATGCTAAAATTAAACAGTTTTTCGACCGTATGGTTCCTCCTTATTATGGTTAGACTTAGATGAGAGTTGCGCAATATAGTCGAATCACACTTTCTAAAACTATTTAATTCTGGAATCATATAACCTATGTATCCATCCTATAATTAATAACATGCATTTCTTAGATTCATATTTTAGCATGTTTTCATCTAATGTTTATAAAACTATATATCATTATCTAGTTTGGTCGTAAGTTATAAGGTGAGATTTACCGATTCTTAGGGGTGGATTCTTGTTAACGACCCTCGGGTCGATGAAAGAGTACATTATAATTTTGGTCACTCAGGTTGGCTTATTTTTTGTTTTGGTCCTAGAACGTAGTTATGCAATTTTGGTCCTTATTTTAAATTATTGTAACAATTTTGTTCCATGGATCGTTAAATATAAACTACTAAGCTATTAAATACTATATAGGGGTACCAAATTTGTAACAACAAACTAATACTAACTATTTATTTAAAACTAACAACAAACTAATACATATTAGATTCAGAAAATGGACTATACCGAAAGAAGATGGAATTGTTATTGGGTGGGATAGAAGCTTCACTATTTGGAGAGGCTAATTAGTAAGTAAGGTTTCCTTTAAAAGAACATTCATAAGTTGAAGAAAGTTCACTGTGTAATCAATGAAATTCATGTCGTCTCTTTGAGTGTACCTTAAGCTTATTAAAATTACATAAAAAGGAGGCAAAAAAGTCACTAAAACCGAAAGAAAATAACCAATGAATGAAGAGGGCCAAAATATAGATCATCTTACACAAAATCAAAACCATCGAACACAAAAAAAGATATCCAGAATTTTGCAAAATTGCTGAGATTGTCATCAAAATCAAGAGGAGAGAGAAACAATTTGATTTAAGAACTGAAATGATGATCCAAATTTAAGAATGAAACATAAATTGAAGAACATGGATCTGTAACACCCTTTATTTTCCCCATGTGGTAGTTGGATCATAAGCAATATACTATTGGCAACTTCAATTGATGCGGCCATCAACATTTATGAGGATTACCCTCGGACTAACCATTACATCAAATTCAAGGAATATTAGTATGAAGGAGAACAATTGAAAAAAATAAAAAAAGCAACATAAGGAATCGACATACCATACCTGAATTGAAAAGAAGGTAGTCAAAGACGTGAATAGAGGATGATGGGCTTACGATGTGGGTTATTCTCTCTTAACTACTTGACTTGAGACGTTTCTTTGAATGCATAGGAGAAAAGAAGTTAAAGTAGACATGGTTTTTAAGGAAATACCAGATTTGGAATAAACACCTTTTGTTGAACCTTATTCACGGGATCATCAGTTTCATGGAATTATTGGAACAACGGATGGCTTTGGGAAGGAGTAAGAGCAGACGTGGTGATAATGTGCGCCGATTCAAAAGCAATGCTTCATAGAATTAAATTGATTGGTTGAAGAGTTATTGATTGCTCCATAAATTTTTGCTGATTTTATAGGATTGACAGTAAAATTGGAACAGACGGAGACGAAGGGCAATATGTACATTCATTATTAGGCGAAAAATGAATGTACAATGAGACACTTGACATTAGAAGGACAACACCCGGTACCACTAAGCTAGAAGCTCTTTGGTCATTCTTATGTTTATTGCTTTTATCACCTCTCTTATAGTTTTAGTTGCTCCAGAATTAATGATTGAAAACACCTACGTGTTACTACTATGTCAGTTACATGTACACTATTGTTGTTTTTCATGCATAAGTTTCATATTTTTGAGTCTTTCCACAATAATTTGGTCGCAAACCCAATGGTTCAACTTCCAAGTAATGACTTTCACGTAAAACTACACCCCTTACAATTAATTACCTACAAAGATGTTCATTAAGATTTTCAAAAAAAAAAAAACATAACTATATATAAATAATAAGAATAAATTTTTTTGTATAAAGTTAAAGTAAGGTCGAGATGAAACCTTAAAGGAGTGGAATGGAAGAGTAAAATGTGTTCTTGAGTTCTTTTTTAAGAGATCGAAGGGTAAACAAAATACAAGGCTTTCTCATCTATCTATTTTTGGATACTTTCATCCTATTCCATTTCATTCTTACTTAAGAACTCATTAATCATTTTTGTCTTTTCCTTCCATTCGATTTTCTCCCTCTCCTTCCATCTCATTTCTTTATTAAAAAAGCTCGAGAACAAGGCATAAGAGATTACAAAGTCGATAAAATAAGAAAATTAAATTGATTATACGAATTAAATAACGTGAATGAAAATAGAAGCATATTTGGGTGGCTTCACAAGGAGCTTTACATGCACTTTTTTGGGCGGTTCGTTAGCTAGGTCAAGGATTTAAATATTAGTTGTTTTAACTTATCCCTATAATTAAATAAAATAATAAGATCATATTATTGCATTTAATTAACAAAATACAAGAGAAGGACTTATATTCATTTTTACGAAATCGAACTTTATTTTCTGCATGAAAATAAATCTTGTATTTTTTTTTGTTTTAAAAAAAATTCTTAATTTTTTTTACAAAAAAACCCTTAACCATTTAATTTTCTTCCGAGAAAACTTTCACAATATTTGATAAATTTTTTTTTACAGAAGACACTGTTAAAATGTTTAAATCCAACAAAAAAAAATCAAGGTTTTTTTTTCAGAAAATAAAATAAAAATAAGATTAATACAAAGAGGTTAAATATAATAGAAATTTATTTAAATTAAATTAATGCAAAGGAAACAAATTCAAAAATTTGGAAACTTGAACGGTTAGATGTTACTTTCAGAAAAAAATGAATTTGTAAAAGAAAATATGAAGAGGTTAATCATGTAAAAATGTGAAAAGTATAGGGACTGGAACTGTAAATATACGTTAAGAACGCACTCATGCGGCTGATTAAATCTATACAAAATATTCTCCCGATTTCTCGCTCGTAACTAGGACGTTACTCAGCCCCTTTCGGCTTTCACCCATATTAAGGTAATCGGGAGACATAAAGATGAATGGCGTCAAGTAAAGCAGATCTGGGAGGAGGTCTGGCAAAGTCTCGACTGTGTAGAGAGAAAGAAGGTGGCTGGTGGAGATCTAGAACTCCAGTACAACATGAATACATGATCGAAAAAGATTATACCGGGTGCCATGGGTGGTTGTTTAACCAAAAAAAGAAAGAATAAGTTCTAAAGAGATCTAGAGACTTTGGTGATCGGAAATGGGAGTGGCAAGGGGGCGTGCAGTCCACGTTCGGTTGATATTTTCCGGCGAGTCAAGGCAGTCATTTCTTGTCGAGATGGGAGGACTGAAGAGGTATCATTTTTGAAGACAAACGAGGTGATAAAGTGATGATCATGTGGGTTTCTACGAGGCCCCTTTTGGGGTCACCATATCCATATGGACGATAGTGGGAGAAAATGTTGGAGTAATCCTTTGGATCATGGGTTAAGTTATTATGGGTCATGGTTAAGTTAGTATGGGTCATGGTTAATTTATTTACACATGCTTTACTTTTGAATAAAAAAAATGACTTGGTAAAAGGTTTGACATGATTTTAGGAAGTGCATGTTTGGTAGCTAGTCATCATATTTACCTAGTCTTTAGGTGGCATGGTTTAGTATTTTATTAGTTTTCTTTAGTTCACGGTAGATGTTTGAAAGACTATATATATAGGCCTTGTTTAATATGAATGAAATGACCTTTCTTCTACAACTTTGTATACTCCTTTCCCTTCATATTAGAAAGTTTCTTTTCTTCTTTTCTCCAGATTTATTTTCATTATATTCGTGAGTTTCAAGTTCTAAGTTTTGATAAGACTTATTATCTTACAATTAATATCAGAGCCGAGATCGATTGAAGAGGGGTTGATTTCAGATCGGTAGGTTGTTTTCTTTTCTAGGGATCAAAAAAGTAGCGGAGATGAGTTGTGTCTGGCCAAAATCAACGGGCTTGTTAACCCAGTTTGATCGAAGAACAACATAGGAGGATCAAGAGCAACCAGAAGGTGCTAATCAAAAGGTGTAAAAACAGCAGGTGAATGGCAGCAAAAGAAGTTTGTAGGCAGCTCTTTCAAGCAGTGGTTTTTAGTTGATTATCGAACATTGGTAGTGCAGTAAATCGTAGGAATGGCTCTACCGAAGGATCAAACAACAATTATCGTCAAGGAGAGCAACACCATGTCTTTTCAATGTTCAGTGTTGTCATCAACAAATTACACAGTATGGGCTATGAGGATGCGGGTTATTCTCAACGTTCATGGGGTGTGGGAGGCAATCGATCCTGGAGTCAATGGGGATGCTAAGAAGAATAATGTATCAATTGCACTTTTGTTTCAAGCAATACTCGAGGAGCAGACATTGTTAATAGGGAATCTCGTAACCGCAAAGGAGATGTGGGATGTTCTCGAAACCCGTCATTTGGGTATGGATCGAATCCGTGAGGTGAGACTTCAAATTCTAATGAGAGAGTTTGAAAATCTAAAGATGAAGGACCAAGAGGTGATAGACAACTTTGCTAATAAGTTCTCCAAGTATGCTTCTCGAGCCGCCTCACTTGAATTAGTTATGGAAGAAACAAAATTGGTTAAGAAATTTCTTAATGGGTTACCCAAACGTTTTATTAATATGGTGGCTTCTATAGAATAGGTTGTAGACTGGAAGACTATGGTTATGATTATGTTGTGGGTCGACTTAAAGCTTATGAAGAAAGGATCAAAGTTGAGGAGATCCAAACCGAGCAAAATAAGCTTTTATTTGCAAATTCGGATGAAAAAGCAAAAGAAAAAGAACATAGGTGTGAGCATTGTGGTTGTGTAAACTCGAACCGTGAAGACTATGGGTGTGGTCGAGGTGGAGGTCAAGGATCCAAAAAAAGTTGAAGAGGTGGTCGAGTGCAATGAGACAAAAGCCACGTGAAGAGTTATAAGTGTGACGAGATCGCGCATTACATATTGGAGTGTCCAATGTAGGAGAAAAAAGATGAGCCCAACTTGAATCGGTGCGAAGAAGATGAACCAACACTGCTGTGAAAAAGGGAATAAACGATTAAGGGGGTGAATGTCGGAGTCATCATTTATTGTATGGGTCATGGGTTAAGTTATTTACACATGTTTTACTTTTGAATAAAAAAAAGGACTTCTTAAAAAGGTTTGACCGGATTTTAGGAAGTGTACGTTGGGCTGTCTTCATATTTACCTTGTCTTTAGGTGGCATAGTTTAGTATTTTATTAGTTTTCTTTTGTTCATAGTAGATGTTTGAAAGGCTATATATATAGGCCTTGTTTAATATGAATAGAATGAGCTTTCTTCAGCAACTTTCGTACACTTCTTTCACTTCATATTTAGAAGGTTTCTTTTCTTCATTTATGCAAGTTTATTTTCATTACTTTCGTGAGTTTCAAGTTCTGAGTTTTGAGACTTATTATCTTACAGAAAGGGCTATTTTGGAGGTCTGTGTTGTGGAAGCTTTGAGGTTCAAACAAATAGGGAACACCAATGCAACAAGAAAAATGTTGATCCATGTTTTTATATCAAGGGAGGCCATGGATTAAGAACAAATCTCTCACCAGTGTTTTTAGGTGAAAGATATATGACGCATTATGAGGTTGGCCAATAGATTTGTATCATAACGGAGTTGTTGGCTTGTTAAGGTATATGTTTAACTTAATTGCTTTAGAGTTTTAATGCCTAAATAAAGATTCATTAGATAGTGTGGCTGTTAAGGTATAACAGGTTGTTTAATAAGGTTTTGCATAAAATTATGGGGTATAGGTTCGGATTTGCACAGGACAAAAAAGGATTTGACGCAGTGGTTAAACCTCCAAATTAATATGCATTGACTTGACTTTTTCTTGTGGTGAAAAATCATTACAAAGCTAGCAATACACACATGAAAACAGAGTAAGATGTATTCGACAATGTTTTAAAAATCGATTTTTTAGTTTATCCGGTCTAATGACCGTCGATTTAACCAAGAGTTTTCCTAAATCTGGCGGTAACGTGCGTTAGTTTTCGAGTTGTGTACACTCTGAAAATGTTCAATTTGTTTTGGAAATGAGTTATTTTTTAACAACTGAAATCTAACTATACAATTTCAAATAAACCTATTCGAATGGTTTTTTACCGGTTCTATCACAACGATTCAACCCGATTTTTTGAAAAAACCGTCCAATCTAGAAATTGACATAAGACTAGTCTTTATTGAAATGCCCTTGTCTCGGGTTTCTGGTCCAACAGGTTCATGTTGGTTTTTAAACATTGGTATTACATGTTTAGTGTTAATGGATTTATAAGTGTTGAGACAAAAACAAACCAATACTCCAACCGTTCTCACTGCCAAATTTGATGGTTCGAGACCTCCTCTTGAAGACCTCCCCTTATATCGCAGCTTGGTTGGTGCACTTCAGTATTTGATATTTACTATACCGGACTTCACAATTTCAAATAAACCGGTTCAAATGATTCGAGACCTCCTGTTGAAGACCCCACCGTATATCGCAACTTGGTTGGTGCACTTCAGTATGTTGTTCAAAAAATATGTTTTTATATGCATGATCCTTGTAAGGCTCACTTTATTGCTATTAAGCGTATTTTGCGCTACGTTCGTGGTACTACAAATCATGGACTTTAGATTTTCTGCTCTCCATCTCGTGATATTATTGCCTATTTTGATGCTGACTAAGGTGCCCGATTATCTATCATGTGTTCCATCTTGTGATATTATTGCTAATTTTATCCTAGCACTCTAAGGGCGTGTTCGGCACGGAGCGTTTGGGAGCGTTGAGAGCTTCTAGCTTCTAGCGTTTGACAAAACGTTCCTTTTTTAACAGAAAGCCTCGTTCGGCACTACAAGCTTCTAACGTTTAGTTTAAACAAAACGCTCCAAATCCAAATGCTACTTCATGTAGCATTTAACAAAACGCTATAAGCTAATCGCTACACGCTACAAGTCACCCGCTACCAGCTAATTTTGCTGAACACGCCCTAAATGTCAGACTACTATCTCCCACTCCAGCATCGAGGCTGAATACCGTGAGGTTGCTAATGTTTGATATGAAGTTTACTGCTTATGCTACACTACTCACCTGATCGAGCTTTTTATTGTATATTGTGATAATGTGAGTGCAATTTACATGTCTTCCAACCATGTTCAACATCAACGGACTAAACGTATTGAGATTGACCTGCACTTTGTTTGTGATAAGGTTGCCACCGGTCAAGTTCGGGTTCTTCATTTTTCATCCAACTCTCAAAATGCGGATATCTTCATCAAAAGTCTTCCTTCCCCTTTCTTTTTTGATTTTCGGTTCAGTTTGAACGTTTGACAAACATCCCCTGTTATAATTGCGGGGGCAGTTAATAGATTTATAAGTGTATCCGTTGATTGTACGTATATACTTTTATGTAGCCATTTTATATTTCCTAAGGTATTGTATAGTTGGGCTACATGTATTTTCATGGAAAATACATGGGTTGGAACGGATTTTTATATAATTCTGTATGGGAATAGTTTAGGCTATATGTAGTGCATCTCCAACTTACCGTGCGTAGCAACATTCACATAAGCCAAATACCCTTTCACTGCGTACTCACTAGAGATGAAAAATGGTGTTTGCCGAGAGGAAGAGAGGGAGTAAGAGAGAGATAAAGAGAGATAGGAAGAGAGAGATTGTTGCCTCCCATAGCTGCACTCATAGTGCTTCACAATCACATATTAATATTAGGGGTGACGTTTGGAAGAAAGTAACTCGTGACTTCTTGTGCGAACTTATCATACACATACCTAGGGGTGAGCGCGGTGTGGTTATTAGCCAAAACCTCACTACTAACCGCAAATGTGGTTAATCTATTTTCAAAACCGCTTGGTGCGGTTAGGCGGTTATTTTTGTGGTGAGGTTTTGTTTTTTCTGTGTTGTGGTTATTAACCGCATGGATTTGGTGCGGTTATTTTGTGTGGTTTTAACTGCAGTTTAGAGCTCAAACGGTTTTAATAGTTCAACCATATTACTTGCAATAACAAAAAAACCATAATATATAAGACGATTAACTTAAATCACAAACAATTAATATCTTAAAAACGTCAAATCAATAGTAATTAACAATAAATTTCTTAAAATTGTCTAATTTCACAATTGTTCAAAGTTAAACATAACAAAAAACCAACACTTTTGTCTTCTAGTATTTTATTCATCTTTCATTTATGAAACTTGTCTTATTTTTAATATTTAATATATTAATAATTAATGAAAAAAATATAAATATAATATATTGTTGGGTTTTTAGCATTCTAACACTTCCTAAGTGTACATGCAACCCTAAATACCTTGGATCTATGTTTTCTCTATTATACATGCAAATAAGAACTTCCAAGGTATTATCCTAATCTAGCATATAAAACAATGGATATAGTAGGATAGAATACATACCTTTTTGGTGTAGTAAGTCTTCATGAAGCTTGAGTGCTTAGTGCCCCAAGTGTGACACCTCAAATGGAATCACAATCATCAAAACACTTGGAATGACTTGAGAGAATTCTACACTCATCAAAATCGGCTAGCCCTTTCTTCACTATCTCTAGTGGCCGATTTTTCCTCAATAATAAGATGCTTATATAGTTACACAATTAGGGTAAACTCTTAATTGTCATGGCTTTCCATTTCCTTGGATCCATGGGTACAAATACACCATGGAGCATCCATGGACCATCCTATGGGTTTTAGCCCAACTTGATTATCCATGGAGCATTAGCCCACTATACAAGTATGGATGATTTACACAATCAACCCATATATTTAATTAGTCTTCTTTTGATCACTTAATTAATCCTAGATTAATTCTTGATCAATACTAATTAAATAATCTTATTATTCTTATTATTAATATACTAGAACTTATAATATATTAATAACCATAAGTGTCTTATTTCTCTCATTCAAGTGCATGATGGTATGCAACCCAAATGGACCATGCCGGGTCGGGTCAAGTCTTACCAAATATAGTTATGGACTTAGACATTAATCCAACAGTCTCCCACTTGGATAAGTCTAAAACTATTATTGCGTATGACTTCAGGAACCAACCGGCAATCGTAGCTCTCAAAAGCTTCTGTCGAACTCTGACCTTGTCGATGAACTCTGACCTTTGTCAGTGACTTGTCCATTAGATAAGGAATCATATATTCCTCCATTCTAGATATCATATGGACTGAGACATGGATTATAATCATTCTCTCTGTCCATTTGTTGTTTCCCGATTTCCGATTTATGACAACTGACTAATTGAACAAATCAAATCAGTCCTGGCTCGGCCGAGCACTTCCATTTGTCATCATCAAATCATCGAGGGGCCCACAGATATCGCTTTTATCCCGAAGGTAAAAGGAATGGATAAACTTTGACTCATATGGCTTGTTCTACTACTTGTTGAATCATACACAAAGGCACGTTTTATAGCACCGAGTTACCAAATGCGTTTTCGTGCTATCAATGTACTATCAACTCATAGTAACAACTCATATCTCTAGGTTTGAAGAATATAAGATATTATCGTCTCATGATCACTCGTGATAAAATCCATGAAGTGATTCCAATGAGCGCGGGTTAAATCCAATACTCAGAACTTATGAGCACTCATGAGTGTTGTAGCCCTTTGTCCAACACCTTAGACCTCTACAAGCCAACCCATGACAGTCTTAATTCATATCTACTTCCAACATATGACCGACTGTGGATGGTTTGAATAACTTAGTCATTCCGGAAGAATAACCCAGTTTATTCGGGAAGTCAAAACATGCAAAATGAAACACAATAATAATTGAATCCAATATGGTATCAACTCTTTGAACATAAATAAAACACCTTTTATTTATCACAATATGATTACACATTATTCATTGTATACTGTTTCAGCTATCAACTTTATTCTTGAATTTAAAACAATAGTTGTCCCATGCTCCAAGCATGTACACTATGTTTTCTTAAACACTAGTCATGCCACACACCAAGTATGCATACTATGTTTGTCTATGATCTTTACTTTGTGAACTAGATCAATTGAACATAGCTTCAATGATTCTCTTTTCACACTCCCAAATCCTTACTGCAATTGCAAGAATTCCAAATTCATGCCATTTACTGAAATCTGTTAGATTCTAAACTTATATGCATTGATACTCTTGTAACGATTATGCACAAACTCACAAAGACTTGGCAACAATCATTACAGAGTATTCCAAAGGAGATCAGCTCCTTGGAAACATCCTTCTTGCATTAAGTTTCCTAATCTTAAACAGATTGAAAATTCGAACTTTGAAACATTTCCAGATTCCATTTTGACTATCACTTCTGAACAAGAGTTGCCTCCTTACAGACTATGTCAATATGGTCCTTCCAGAATTATCACTATACTTCCAACTGTCCTTGAGCAACCAATCTTTGGTAAACCTTAGATTGTCCTCGACAATTGTTTAATCCTTTTAGTCATATCCAGTTCTAAACCTTTTCCATTCTTAATGCCCCAGGCATCTGGAAAATTTTAGAATGGATGAATATAGCACATGTAATCGATCCTATATCCGAAGCATACGGGACACGATTCATGATGTCTCACATAAAGACTAAACCAGTCTTTTGCTATAACATTTCCATTTCTATTTGCCAAGTTCTCATAATTCAGATTATGAAAAGGGATGCCGTAATCATAATCGAATTTTAGAACGCAAATAATGGACCCATATACAGAATTTCCTTATGTTGCGCCATTCCAACATGAAATTCATATATATCCTTGACTAAATGATTAAAACCTCACGATCTAAGCTTATAGATTTGAGATGAAGCATAATTTCCTCTCCCTTAATTATAGCAAAACAACTTTTTCCCAATTGAAACTTTTGTTTTCTATAATTAACATTGCTAACTTGCAATACTTATCATAATTATCATGCTCCCACTAACATGATGATTATTAGCATAACACTTATGCTCCCACTAGCTTTGACATGTACTCAGAAATCAGCTGGACAGTCTGAAATTTAGATTCATACACCCTTTCCGTAGATAGCTCACCTGTGTGTCTAAGCAATTTCAAGAACCATGAAAAGGGATACCGTAATCATGGTCTCAATTGCTTAGGCATTTGCCATTTCTCACAAGTCCATGTTAGTGTGCCGGTTAACCACACGCGCTCCACTAACGACTTTGAGAATGCAAATATCACAATTGCTATCTAGCTAAAATCTACTTAGTGAAAGTGTTTCCTCACCATCATTTTCATGAATCAGAGAGAAACCTTATGACACTTAGATTTAATGGTGTATGAGTTCCTACCCATATGAACTGTCAAAATCATAATCATAAGACAAAGATAATGACAAATCCAAAACCATATGGATTGAACTCAATCTTAACTTCTTGCCACCTGGCAGCTCAAGGGCCTACCATTGCTTCCAAGTTGTTGTGCAACAAATTGAGAACTCTAAGAACTCATATGCAAAGCCAACTTTAACTGGAATGGGCACAGATATGTCAACACGATAGGTTATAAACCTCAAGTCGTGTGCTAGTGAAGAGCTTCAGGTTTTACTCTTGATTAGTTCTTAAGACTCCCACTGTCCTCTTCACATATAAGACTCCCTTGTCAAACATCCAAGAGATAGTGCGGATTCTAATCAAGAAAAACACTTCACACAATTGGCCTAAGTTGGTCTTTGTTTTATCCAAAACATCACAACTTACCAATTTCAAATGTACAAGAGTAGAAAACTTTTACTCTTACATTTGACAAGTGTTTTAACCTTCTTTTGAGACATGTCACTCAAGTTACAATCTTGGAGTATGACTCTAATACTTGTATTGGAACGAAGTATGACTCATCTTCTTGATTTAACCACTTCAACAATTCAAGTTCCTCTTCTTAGTCATAAGAATGCACTAAGATTTCCTTAGAGAACTAATTGTGATATGGTTTCTTAATCATTAAGATGATCACAAAACTGATACTAAAGTACTCTCTCATCTTTTCAGATTTGAGAAACTTTTATCCTTCTGCCTAATTTGATTCTTCTTATCGATCTTTTGTGGTGGACTTAATCAGTGCACAAGAATGTGTACTCGATCCCTTAGTCCTTTACTTGACTCACACATCCATGTGAACAAGTAATTAGTCTTAATTTTTCCAAAACTTGAAAATTCTCATTCATCATGCTATACAACTTGCATGATTCCAAGTTCCGGTCCACTTGAAACTTGGGTGATGAGAATCTTTCCTTATTTGGTAAATTTAGACATTACCACAAATGAAAGAATCAATTTCATGTTTCCACTCTTGCTGTTAATGGAATCTTATAAGCAACAATTTTCTTTCCAAATGCCATTGTAAGGATATTTTAAAATAAATAAAATAAAAATTTTTCTTTTATTTTAAAACTTTGCGGAAAAACTTATCCTTACAATCCATATGAAAACTTGTTGTTATCTATTCCTTAAGCAATATCTCATAACTCCTAAGAAGTAGCTCAAGAATCCGATCTTCAAACTATGCGATAGAAATCCATCTACGCGATCAAATTCAGCATATTCTTTCTTTAAGTTCCTTTACTTTTCTTTTATTCTTAAAACATCACCATGTGACCTAGTCACATCATGTATCAAGAATCTCATAATAGAAACTTAACAGAGTTAGATAGTGGACTTTACCTGACGTAGAGTCAAACTTATTGACTTTAACAGCCTAAGGTAAATTTGGCAGCTTCGCAACCAATGCCCCTTCCCTTGGCAATATAAACTTATGGACCCTTTGATAATGGTACACGAGACTATCACAGACTTAGCTTTTCTCTTTACCATTTGGTCAACCGAGTTGACTATGGCCGATCCCTTTCCATTGGGAAGAGAATGCTTTACTGGATATCCAATGTCATCATTGTCAATGTCCATAAAGTTTTAGGAAGTTGATCTTAGCAAATAGATAAGATCATTAAGGGTCTTGTCATAGTCTGTTTCATAGGTGTCCCAAAGGAACTCACTATGTGACTTAGAAAGTGATTGAACCACCAACTTTCTCAAGACTTTGACACCCAGCTCTCCCGGCTTGTCAATCTGTGACTACATCTCCAAGATGTGTTCACACCTAGACCTTGCCTTGCCAATGAGGCTTGAGTGACCTTGAACTTTTCAAGAACTTGTGGGTTAGGGAGAATAATTGGAGGAGGAGAAAGAAGTATGATTTCCAAAGGACATCATCTTCATTTAGGAAACCTTGTTTCACTAGATTTGGGAAGATCATAGGTGTCTATTACAGACATCTTTTGGGAGATATTCAAGATAGTTGATTTAAAGTCCTTAATATGACACCCAATATGAAATATTAAGGCTAGGACCCAACAAACTATTTTATAACTTAGAAGAGGTATGCCGTAATCCAAGCTATAAAATATTTGAAGGTAGGTGAATGACGATTCACCAATTTCCTCCAAGATAAACGAAATGTATTATTAGGTTTTAATTGGTTTTGAAACTCCTAGATCTTTGAGATTCATTGAACTTTTCAAAGGCATGTTTCAATCTCGAGTGTGCCCTTCAGGTTTTGTGACTGGGATGCCGAGGATCACAAAACAAGGTGTGAAGTAACCATGCAAATCACTTG
Organism: Lactuca serriola; assembly: GCF_051521515.1. Classification (NCBI taxonomy): domain Eukaryota; kingdom Viridiplantae; phylum Streptophyta; class Magnoliopsida; order Asterales; family Asteraceae; genus Lactuca; species Lactuca serriola. The sequence goes on along the minus strand of NC_136413.1, from coordinate 65,009,171 downwards.
GTACCCTTAATAAATTACCCCTCAATCGATGTGCCGGTTAACCACACACGCTCCATCGATACTATGATAAATATTAAGTCACCCTTTACCTACCTTGTTAAGTCCAAGTTAGTGTGCCGGTTAACCACACACGCTCCACTAACGACTTAGACAAAGTGTAAAGTGTAATTTCATGGATTAGCACCTTATTCACATTTTTCCTAAGTAACTAAGATTGGGTATTATTAAGAGTTTAGTTACTTAGTATTTTTCATTAATACTTTTAATGAAGGGAGAATTATAGTCCTGTCAAACCCGTTCGGCTAACGACCCTCCACCAGTCAAGCAAGCGGTGGGTGAGAGTGGACACCCATTAAGTTGCCATTTTATAGGCAACAACCTTATACCCACCTTATAGACCGGCTTCGTGAATGAGGCGTACTAGCGGTAAGACTGACTTTACTCTTATACATATATATATATTATTAACTTATAATATTATAAAGTATAAGGGTTGAATTTTAACTTTTAAAATTCTAAGGGCTAACTTGGAATTAAAGTATTCATAAGAGAAAACTTTACAAATTCCAAAACTTGAGGGCAAGTTTTGAAACTATTCAAAACTAATTAATTCCATAACTTATGTGTTTAAAGTAGTTTTAATCCAAAAACTCTTCAAGTTCCATAACTTGAGGACAAGTTATGGAAGACTTTAAACTAATAAAAGAATTAACTTTTCTTTATTTTATAACTTATGGATTTAATTATGGTTACATATTTTTCTTTAATGAAGTGACTCTTGAACTTCCATAACTTGAGGACAAGTTATGGAGTCATAAAAAATTATTCAATGACACAAGACTCTTCATTTTGTAACCATTGCCAACTTTATGAGTTTTAAGATTCATAAATGTGACTTTTAAGTTACATAAACACATTTTATGAACTTCTTTTAGATTAATTTGGATTAAAACCAACTAACAAATAATATTTTTCATCAATCTAAATTAACTCATAAAACAAGATAACATAAAAAAAAAAAAACTTTTCATGTTCCATATCTTAAGAACAAGTTATGGAATTCTTTAAAACATTAAGACCAAGTTTTGTAACTCCATAAAAAACTTTGAATCAATTTTTTTTTTTAAAACCTTTTCATATCCATAACTTATGGAGGTTTCAAAAAAAATAAAACTCTTTAGGTCAAATTTAATAAAAGATAAAATATTAATATCTTAAAAACGTCAAATCAATAGTAATTAACAATAAATTTCTTAAAATTGTCTAATTTCACAATTGTTCAAAGTTAAACATAACAAAAAACCAACACTTTTGTCTTCTAGTATTTTATTCATCTTTCATTTATGAAACTTGTCTTATTTTTAATATTTAATATATTAATAATTAATGAAAAAAATATAAATATAATATATATGGTGCGGTGTGGTGCGGTTTTTTTGCGGTTTTTGAAAACTAATAACCGCACCGCACCGCAAATTTGCGGTTTTTGAAAAATTAAAAACATCACCATCGGTTTTTATTGCGGTTGCGGTTTATGCGGTTTTTGTGGTTAATTTTAGTTGCGGTGCGGTTTTTGCTCACCCATACACATACCATTCTCAAGGCATTCCATATAACCTTCTATCAATAAATATGGTCCAAGTAAATTGGTGGAACCGTAGAGTATGTTGAGTTTCTTCCTCAATATGTGGTGATCCAACTCGATGACATAGACGTGGCTATTTTACGTAAAGTGAGCCTTTATTTTTGGGGAGTTTTCGCGTGAATAGTGCTCCAAATCTTGGGTTTTTTTTGGATATTGCATAGAAATAGGTTGTTTTTAAATGGCCATCATTTTTACTATTTTTTACAAAAAGAAAAATATATATTTTCATTTATAACTATACTGTTACAAAGTTTAACCGTTGAAATTTCATCTCATTTTTAAGTTATAATTATAAATATTAAATAATTCAATTTTTACACTTATTATATATTATATATAAATTAATTTATTTCAAAATGTATAATTACATTTATATATTATTTATAACAAATTAAACCATTAATTAGACCTTACAAATACTTTAAATTTATGCCAATATTAAATATATTACAATGTTATAAAAATACAAGATCAATTGAAAACTATATACCAAAGGGCTTCTAGCCCAGCGGTATGAGGTGATACCCTCTCTCCTTGATATCGAGGGTTCAAGTCCCGGCGTGGACATATAGGTGGGTTTAGGTGTTAGTTAGGAGTAGATTATTTATATTATATTTGCCGGTTCAAAAAAAAATTGAAAACTATATTACAATATGAATTATGTAAAAATTTGTAACGTCCAAAAATTTCATTTTTGATTAAGTGATTTGCAGAACATTTATAGCAAAATATCATCAGGTCATATCATTTAACAAAAACATGTCTCGTATCTGAAAAATGAATCATAAAACGTAATAATGTCAGAGTACAAATCCCAGAACAACTCATAGTGCTGAAAACAAAGAGTGTGTGTATGATGTGCCGCTACCGCGCCAGCTCCTTCCCCTTCGCTAAAGAGGTACCTGAAACCAAAACTGTAAACTATAAGCATGAAGTTTAGTGAGTTCCCCTATCATACCACATACCATACAATCACATAGCATACATACTGCCAGACAATTCTGGGGTGCCCGACCTACCCAATACGGCCATTCTGGGGTGTCGTCCTACCCGTGTCAAGCCATTCTAGGGTGCTGACCTACCCGTCGGTCCTAACAACTGACCCCTGGGGACTATTCCACCCGTACTGCTACTATTACATATATCATAACATAAACATATTATCAGACATATCTGAGGTGTCCAAACTACCCTTCGGTCCTAACAACCGAACTTGGGGACTATTCCCCTCCAACTACCAATATCACATATAACATATCATGCCAGCATATAAACATAGCATCACATACTATCAGACATATCTGGGGTGTCTGACCTACCCTTCGGTCCTAACAACCGAACTCTACTACTATCACATATAACATATCATGCCAGCATATAACATATTAGGTAGTAGCAACCTAGATGATATCACAAAGACAATCATCTAACATTCGACTCCTACTGGTGGGCCAGCATTGTGGCCGTAGACCCACCGCTACTGGAAGGTAACTCACATCGTAGTAGTTGTTGATCTGTGCGAGAATCCTCTGACTGCTGCCGCTGCGCCTCCGGAAATCCTCCAGTTATAATTCCCACAAAACACTTAGTCATACACTGCTCAATATTCTTAGGGTAAAATGACCATTTTACTCCTGACCAAGTCAAAGTCAAAGTCAACTTCCAGTTGACCTGACTCGCCAAGTTGGCTCGCCAACTCACCGAGTCCCTATCCTTCCATTTGTCCTCATACCCGTCTCTACTCGTCGAGTTAGGCGATGACTTGAGGAGTTTTCCTTCTAAATGAACATCGACTGAATCCTCATCCGACTCGCCGAGTTGTATGAACAACTCGTCGAGTTCATCTTCAACTGATACATAGGTCTTGTCCTTGACTCGCCGAGTTGTATGAATAACTCATCAAGTTCATCTTCATCCTTAAGAAGATTGCATTGGACTCGCCGAGTCTGTTCATGCACTCGCCGAGTCCCATGAATTTCCAGAACAATGGCTTAGTCCAGAACGTTGGGTCACTCCCTGGGACCCCCTTAAAACCTTTCCGCACTCAACTGGGTCCTTATGACCCTCAACTGATATGGGACAGAACCTTGGACTCGTCGAGTCCTAGAACGGACTCGTCGAGTTGATCACATCCACTCACTGAATCTTCGATTTCTGACATACAACCTTAGATCAAAAGATAGATTTATGCTTCTACAATCGATCTAGCACGTAAAGTTACAACCTTTACGTGCTTGCATGGGACTTTGATCTTAAAAGGTCCTTAAACAAGCCCTCTGAAAGCATGGGGCCTTCTTTGAGTGCAAGAGCCACTCCTTTCTGCCTTGTAACCCCTCTAAGGACCTAGATCCGAAACATCAACTCCAAACCATGCTTGCAATCATGGTTGGTGACTAAAATGGATTAGAAAAGCCCGAAAGCTTCACAAAATGGGATCTAGCAAATGGAAGAGAAAGGTACATAATTTTTACCTTCAATGAGCTGAAAATGGTGCACAAACTCAGATCCCTTTAGCTTCCTCTTGTTCCTTCAAGCTTTTCCTTCCCTCCTTGGATCACAAAAGCACCAAAGTCACTCCAAATGCCTTAGATTGCTTCAATAATGGCTAGGGTTTGCTATGGGGGTCTTCTGGGAACAAATGGGACGAAGGAGGCCGAGGTAAAGTGTTTAAATAGGGTGCAAACCCTCGGATTAGGGTTTTTGTCCAAACAGGGTCTATTCGCCGAGTCCGGGACCCGACTCGCCGAGTCCATCGCTTAAGTCCAGTGTCCCTTCTCGCTTCTACTGGGCGAGTTGGACCTTTAACTCGCCGAGTCCAAGGCCAAAATGCAAAGTATTTAACAAAAGAATATGTACCAAGAACCAGGTGCTACAAATCTCCCCCACTTATTTTAGACTTCATCCTCAAAGTCTGTTGCTCGATCCTGAAACAGCTCGGGGTAATGTTCCATCATCTCGTCCACCGGCTCCCAAGTCCACTCCGACCCCTTCCGGTGCTGCCATTGCACCTTCACGAGTTCCACTCTTTTGTTCCTCAGATCCTTCGACTTCCGGTCAAGGATCGTTATAGGCCGCTCGATGTAATTCAGGCTGTCATCAACCTGAATGTCCTCCAAGGGTACCACTGCTGAGTCGTCCACCAGACACTTTTGCAGCCGAGAAACATGGAAAGTGCTGTGTATTTGACTGAGTTCGGCTAGCAAATCCAGCCTATATGCCACCTTGCCCACCCAAGCTATAACCTTGAACGGTCCAATGTACCTGGGCCCCAACTTTCCCCGCTTCCTGAATCGGATAACGCCTTTCCATGGCGACACCTTCAGGAGAACCATATCCCCGACCTGCAACTCCAGGTCTGATCGGTGCTTATTGTAACGCCCACAAATCCGGGCTAGTCAATTTAGAGGCAATAGGGGTCGAAAACGACTTTTCGACAAAACATTATTTAGAACAAATAATCTTAACAAATTTGTAGAATATGTCACAAGGTTTCCGCACATATAAAGAACGCCGAAATCCGAGTTATAACAAAGAAGTTATGACCCGTCGAAGTTTCGCGACGGAACCGACACGATACCGGAAAGCGTAAATAGTGAATTTACGACAGAGCGAGATTTAGCCTTAGCAATCTAAACGAAAGTCGTAGAATATGTTAAACTAAGAGTGTGGATAAAAAGAATGCCCAAATCTGACTTCGTATGAGGAAGTTATGATTTTTCGAAGTTTCGGATTAATAGTGTACAGCTCGAAATTCGAATGTTAGATCGAGCGATTTTTAGCCGACACAACCTGAAAGAGAATCGAAGATCTCATTACGATTAGCGTAATGAGAAAAATATGGGCGAAAGCGGACGTCGGATGAAGAAGTTATGAGAATTTAATGGATCAATCTTGTCCCGGCCTGTTAATAATATAACTTTTAAAATAAATTTAAAATTAGCCGACGGAGTCTTAACAAAAGTTGTAGAGTATGTTCCCACCTTCGCGTGGATATAAAGAACATTAAAAACGGAGCTCGTACGCGAAAGTTACGAATTTTTAAAGTTTATGATTGAATTTGCGAAGGCCGATAAGAACTTGATGACGTGGCGCGTTGTGGGCCGTCCATCGCTAATCAGTGAACGCTTCGGATTCGGACACGCCTCGCTTCGCTATGCCCAGCGTCCAAGGTCAAGTACGCGTGGCGTACCTTCAGCCTTATCTCTTCCGATGAATGCGAGACAACTGGGTCCAGGTGGCGCCCTTATCCGAGGAACGCCCAGCGTAGCCAAGGACTATGCCCAGCGTAATCCGAGGCCTCGCTAGGTATAAATGGGGGGGGGGGGGGCGAGGGTCTCCAATTTTTTCACACATTTTATCACTCTCTCTCTAAGAACTTTCTTTCTCTAGCCCCTTTTGAGTCCCCTAAAGTCTAGGTAAACCCCCTAGCACCCGAAGGAAGCCCCGAGGCTCCTGAAGTCCTGAGAAAAAAATGTCTTTCGATTTCGAAACGTTGCTCCAAATAAAGCCCGGTTTTCTTTAAAATCTGCTGTAGGTGAGCTACGCTTATGCAATTTTTAATATAGCTTGCAAATAATTATGAGTTATATTGAGTGTTATTTAACGCTTATATAATAATAATAGTCAGACTATTAATTTGTCGCGGTTATCATTAGACTAAACCCTAGTGGTATTGGTACTAGGTTTTATCGAAGGAAAATTGTTTTGAGAGTATCGAAGCGTTGTCTGAGTGCTGAATCACCACCTTTCAAGTGAGTGCATAGTTACTTTCACCTTACACATAGATATGAAGTATTTATATAAATTACGTGTTGTGAGTGCATATTATCTGTATACTTGCTATCTATGCTGGATGAACAATTTTATACACATTTTAAATGATTTAAACTGTATATGTATTTTATATCTACAAAATGTGTTGGGTAGAACATGGGTAGATGTAATAGTTGTTGTGTGCTAAAATAAAATAATGAGAGGCCTCGTTATAGATGTTATTGATGATCCAGTCATCTAGCGGAGTATAGATGACGACCACGGACTATTCTAGACAGTCCAGTGGAACACTAGCAGGCTCGCAACCTGTAGGTATTTATTTGAACTGTATGCTCACCAGATGTGCTCCATCCCCCACATGGTTGCCTTAAGGACATTTATTGCTGAGGAATCCCCTTAGCAGTAGTGTCCATCCCGATGATGGTCCTTAGACTAGGTCCCTTGTGTTAGATGTTTTAGGGACGTAAAGTGAGGATAACAGGAACGGGTAATCGGGTTTGTTTGGTTTGATAAAGTTAATGAACTTATTTATTGTGGGTTGAAAACTCTATGTGCTCACCAGGCTCCCAAGCCTGACCCACTCAGTTTCTTCTATTACAGGTAGTGGTGCATCAACATAAATGTGATGTCTTGGGATGAGAGATTAATGGATTTTAGGCCTGTAAATACGGAATAATGTAGTAAGGCCTATGCTGTATTGTTTATGCTTATGATATGTATCGAACATGACATCCTGAGTCTTTTTAATGAAATACATTTCTACGGAAATGCTTTTGATAAATCTTTATCATATTTTGTTTTGGGACAAATTCCGCAACACTTTTATTTAAAATATTACTCTGACTTTTAAACAAAGCATAAACAAAATCGGTCTTTTATGGCCGTGAAAATGGGGATGTCACACTTATCGACATAGCTTTTCTGCCGACTCTAAGCAGTTTGAAGCCTGCTCCGGACCTGCTGGATCTTCTTTGTCGTCTTGAGCACTACCTCAGTGCTCCCCATTACCCTCTGGCCAACCTCGCCCCAACATATCGGGGTCCTGCACTTCCTCCCATATAGCATCTCGAAGGGAGGACGGTCAATGTTCGCATGATAACTATTGTTATAGGAGAACTCTGCCAATGGCAGGTAGGTGTCCTAACTACCTCCGAAGTTTAATACGCATGCTCGCAATGTATCCTCCAAGGTGTGGATGGTCCGCTCGCTCTGACCATTCGTCTGCGGGTGAAAGGCAGTGCTAAAATGCAGACGAGTACCCAAATCGTCATGAAACTTCCTCCAAAACCTGGAAGTGAACCACACATCCCTGTCTGAGATTACAGAAACTGGCACACCATGTCGCGCCACCACCTCCCGGCTATAGACATCGGCCAACTTCTCGGCCGAGATGCTCTCCTGAATCGGGATAAAATGGGCGCTTTTGGTCAATCGATCGACGATGACCCAGATCGAATAAATTCCCCGCGTGGTCCTAGGAAGCTTGGTGATAAAATCCATCGTGATGTCTTCCCATTTCCACAGCGGAATATCCAACGGCTGCATCTTGCCGTGAGGTCTTTGATGCTCAGCCTTGACCTTCCTGCAGGTCAAGCACTGCCTCACAAACCATGCCACATCCCGCTTCATGCAGGGCCACCAATAGTCCAGACGAAGATCCCTATACATCTTCGTCGCCCCGGGATGAATGGAAAACCGAGATTTGTGCGCCTCCTCCATCAGAACCTGACGCACACCCCCGTGGTATGGCACCCACACCCTATGGTGTAGCGTCAGTAATCCTCGGTTGTCATAGTCGAAGGAGGAAACCTGCCCCACGATCCGCTCGCTCTTCCGATGTTCCTCGTTCATGGCCTCCTGCTAGGCCTCCCGAATCCGTTCAAACAACGGAGTTACCACTGTCATCCTCAGACAGATATCCCTGATTGGCGCCGCCTTGCGGCTAAGCGTGTCGGCCACCACATTGGCCTTATCCGAGTGATAAAGGATCTCGCAATCGTAATCCTTTACCACGTCCATCCACCGACATTGCCTCATGTTTAGATTCAGCTGATCCATGAGGCACCTCAAACTCTTATGGTCCGTGTAGATGGTACGGCGAACCCCATAGAGGTAATGACGCCAAATCTTAAGGGCGAATACAACAGCCCCCAACTCCAAATCATGTGTCGGGTAGTTCGTCTCGTGAGGCTTCAACTGCCTCGACGCGTAGGCGATGACATGCCCTCTCTGCATCAATACTACGCCCAAACCTGAGATGGACACATCGCAGTACACAACAAAATCATCCATGCCATCTAGCAGGGCTAAGATTGGCGCCTCACACAATCTCTGTCTCAGTGTCTCGAACACGGCCTGTTGCTCAGGCCCCCAACGAAAAACCACGGTCTTCCTTGTTAGCCTGGTCAGAGGTACGGCTATCTTGGAGAAATCCTGGATGAATCTCCAATAGTAGCCAGCTAATCCTAGGAAACTCCGAATCTCGGATGGAGACTTCGGAACCTCCCATCTCATCACGGCTTCCACTTTGGCCGGGTCCACTGAGATCCCGTTCTGGTTGACGAGATGCCCAAGGAACTGCACCTCGCGCAACCAGAACTCACACTTGGAGAACTTAGCATACAAGTTCTCCCTCCTCAAAGTCTCTAGAACCTCTCACAGATGCTCCTCGTGCTCCTCATGCGTCTTGGAGTAAACCAAGATATCATCAATAAACACTATCACAGACCGGTCTAACATCGGTCTACACACGCGGTTCATGAGGTCCATGAATGCGGCATGAGTATTGGTGAGCCCGAAGGGCATCACCACAAACTCGTAGTGGCCATAGCGTGTCCGAAACGCAGTCTTCTGCACATCCTCCTCTCTGACCCTCATCTGATGATATCCTGAACGCAGATCAATCTTGGAGAACCAAGATGCTCCCTGTAGCTGGTCAAAGAGGTCACCAATCCTCGGGAGTGGGTAACGGTTCTTCACCGTTACCTTGTTCAGCTCCCGGTAATCTATACACATCCGATGCGACCCGTACTTCTTTCTCACAAACAGAATTGGGGCTCCCTAGGGAGAACTACTCGGTCTAATGAATCCCTTGTCTAACAGCTCCTGCAGCTATATAGACAACTCCTGCATCTTAGGAGGATTCAACCGATACGGTGCCTTGTCTATCGGAGCCGCACCTGGGACAAGGTCGATCCTAAACTCCACCTGCCTCTCCGGAGGTATCCCTGGCAACTCCTCGAGGAATACAGCCGTAAACTCTCGCACTACAGGCACATCGCCCACTGTCGCCTTTCCTGCCTCCCGGGTATCCATAACATAAGCGACATATCCTGCGCAACCCTGCCGAAGGTAATGCCTAGCTCTCGCTGCTGAACATACTGCTGGTCCTTGCTGTGGCCTCTCGCCCTGAACTACCAACTCTCCCTCACTTGGGGCCTAATCCGAACCAGCTGTTGTGCGCAATCTATCACTACCCCATTGGGGCTCAACCAATCCATGCCTATAATCACCTTGTTCCCTCTCAATGGAATAGGAACCAAGTCCACCAAATAACGATCCTCGAATAATCTCAGCACACAGTCTCGGAATACCGTCGATGCTCGCACCGAACGGTCATCAGCAACCTCTACCTCTAAAAGGCAATCCAACATGCCCGAAGACTCAGGAAACTTCTTGCTAAGCGCAAGAGAGACAAATGATCGGGTAACCCCTGAATCAAATAGTACCTAAATCGGGATGCCGTTCACATGGAACGATCCTAAACAGAGCACATACATAGCATATCAAAATCACAGCAGCGCATCATAAAGCATAATGATAAGAAATCATAGATGTCACCACATCGGGTGCAGCGCGTGCCTCCTCGGTAGTCAACTAGAATGCCCGGCTCCTCACCACTGGAGCCTCTACGCTGTCCTGCCGGGCATCAGTGATCCGCAGGGTAGCTGGAGCTGGCGCCTTCACTGGCGGTGATGCTGCTGTCAACTAAGGAAGTTGGCCTTCTTGTGGCCCCTCTGGTTGCAGTGGAAACACATCAACTCAGACGTCTAAATAACTGGTCCAGGGGCAGTACAATCCCTGCTGAAATGCCCCATCTTGCCGCACTTGTAGCAGCCCGACGATCCCAGTCTACATGCCCCCTCATATGGCCTGCCGCATTTCCTGCAGCGGCCCGGTCCCGACTAGCCTTTTGGCCTACCATCTGATCCCTTGGGCTTCTTCCCCGAAGCCCCAGTTTTCTGACCCTCCTCAACCTTCCTCTTTTGAACATGCTCTAAATCGATCTCCTTCTCCCTTGCCCTTGAAATCATGGAATCCAGGGTAGGGCATGCTGAAAAACTAACATGCTCCCGAATGTCGGCCCGTAGCATGTCGTGGTAGCGGGTCCTCCTCATATCCTCATCTCCCACATACTGGGGCACGAACAATGCCCTCTCCCAGAACTTGGCGGTGATCTCCGCCACAGTCTCCGTAGTCGGTCTCATGTCCAAAAACTCCCTGGCCAGATGCTGAAGCTCTACAGCTAGCACAAACTCTGCTCGGAACCGGGTCACGAATTATGACCATGTCATAGCCTCAACAGCCGAGGCTCCCAGAGAGTCACCAACCGACTCCCACCAATCCCTAGCCTGGTCCCTTAAACACCCTCCTGCAAATCGTACCTTCAACCCCTTAAGGCAGAAGCTGGTCAGCTGTGCAGACTCAATGTCCGCAATCCATCGTCTGGCAGCAATGGAGTCCTTCGCCCCATGGAAATCTGGTGCACCACTGTCCCTGAAGTCCTTAAAGGATAGTGTGCGAGATCCTGACTGGCCAGATGCCATGTCACTCCTGAACGCCTTGAGGCGGTCCTCCATCAGCTCAACTATCCCTTCCTTGATCGACCCAAAAATGATGGGGATCGACTTAAGGATACCTCTGGTGATCTCTGATGCGATGAACTCGCGCAGCCTCTCATCTACTGGCTTGAAACCTGATCTCGAACCCGATCACTCTCCTGAACTGCCAACTACTGGCCTCAGACGTAGTACCACCATTCTGCAATACATACAGGCAACTATTAGTGATATTGATACCTTTAAAGGGATCTGTAACATCTCGAGTTCAGGAGTGCAAGTTCAAGGTTCAAAGTGAAAATGTGGATGGTCAACTCGGCGAGTCCATGGGTAGACTCGGCGAGTAGGGTCGCGATTCTGGTCGCTTGTTAAGTGGCCAACTCGGCGAGTCGGTGGCTGGACTCGGCGAGTTGGTGCTGTGTGGAGAAAACCCTAATTCTAGGGGTTGAGCCTTATATAAAGGACATAATACCCTCTCCCCAGCCTCTTTACCCTCCCTTGAAGTCCAGAAACCCTAATATTCGTTTGTGAGAGAGTTAGAGAGCATTTGGATTTTGAAGGAGTGTTGCTGAAGAGATCTTTGAAGATTAAGAGGCTTGGAGCAAGGGGCTTTGTAAGGCTTTGGCTTATACTTCTGTTGGAGTCTTCTCTTGAGGTAATGATTCGTTGTTTGAGCTGTTATCCATATAGATCTATCATTTGTGGGATTTTTGGGAGTATATCTAGTGTTATCTTGAGTTTGGAGGTTGGATATGAGGTTGCTACCTCAGATCTAGTGTAATGATGATCCAAAAGAGCATAAAGTCCCTGTTCAAGAGTTGTTGATGAAGCCTTTTTGTCCCAAAACCTAGACCTAGAGTGTATTATGCTTAGATCTCCTTGGATTCACGTAAAGTTTGCCACTTTACATGATAGATGGCTTGTATAAGAGTAGATCTATGAATTGGAGACTCTGCATGGCTTGGAAAGCCTCTGTATGGGTTAAGAGCTATTAGTACTCGGCGAGTCACATGGGTGTACTCGACGAGTTTCTTGAAGATAGGCAGCAACTCGACGAGTTGGAAGAACAACTCTGCAAGTTGGTTGAAGATAGCCTTGGACTCGGCGAGTCTGGTCGTGAGGTCCTAACCTTTCCTGGTTGAGCTGTGAAACGGTGAGTCAAGGGATGACTCAGTGAGTTGAGTGCGTTTAGACTCAGAGTTGTGGGACTCGGCGAGTTGAGTCGTGTTATGGGAGTTTCAGAGCTTAGGGACTCGACGAGTCAGCAGGGTGACTCGGCGAGTAGAGATAGTCTTGTGTTGACTAGTTGTCTTCCAGGGGTATTTTGGTAATTATTGAGTTTAGTGTTTTGGTTATTGATCAGTGGTGAAGTCTGCGTCAGAGGTTGGAGCAGCGTGATATTATCTCTTCAGTCAGCAGTTACGAGGTGAGTTATCCTCACTATATCAACAGGGTCTAAGGCACCAAGGCCGGCCCTTTATCGGATTGTAATTCGGATATCGTTGTTATGTTATTGCTTTGCTATGTTTGCATCCTGGTAGTTAGGATGGTACATGTTAGAGACCTGGTTAAGGTTAGTATCCTGGTATATAGGATGATGCTATGCTAGTGACCGGTTAGGTCGGTATCCTGGTTAGGATGATGTTATGTTATGTGACCTGCTAGATCGGTTTGATTGGATGTGTACTGTTATATGATTGTATGTTTATGTGCACATGGTAGTTGGACTGGGGTTGGGTTGAGGCGGGTCCTGCTTTGTGCTGTAGGCCAACATACCCAGGGAGGACCGATTATCCTGAAGGCCCAGCGAGCGATCCGGATAGGCTGAAGGCCCCACGAGGGCGGACCAGACGTGCCGAGGCTCGGAGAATGGACCAGGCCGACTGAAGGCCCGGTGCGGGCGGACCAGTCATACTGTAGACTCAGAGAGTGGACCAGGTGGGTTGAAGGCCCGGTGCGGGCAGACCAACCACACTGTAGACTCGATGGATATGGCTAGACTCGGAGGGTGGACCAGGTGGACTGAAGGCCCGATGCGGCGGACTAGTCACACAGTAGACCCGAAGTGCATGGCTATTATGTTCGGTTATGATATGTTATGCGTGGTATATGTGGTTGGTATTTTAGGGGTATCTCACTAAGCTTTCGGGCTTACAGTTGTGGTTTAAATGTTTTCAGGTTGTTCAGGAGACCGTGGCAAGGCAAAGGCGTGATCGTACCGCTCCTCATGATTATGTTTTATGACATGGTTCTGGGAAGACTCTGATAATAATTGTACTGAAAACCTTTTTGTAATAACTTAATGAAACTGGGTTGTTTTTGAAAAGTTTAAATTGGTTGGAATTTTTAGAGTGTTACAAATTGGTATCAGAGCCTTGGTTTGAGTGAATTGGAGGAACATTCGTGTGAATCCAGTCTCAAATCAAGGAGAGTTTTCAAAAGAGAATTGAAAATGGTGTTCAAAATGAGTAAAAGAGGACGCGGAGGTACGATCAGCCAGAGCCAGTAAGTAACCCTAAAATACCATACAAGATAATTGTTTTTGAGATATGATAGAACAACATGCTAGTACTAGGCCAGGGATCTTCAGGAAATTCATGATAGAGTTGCCTGATTTATGATGCCTGCTAGCCTAGGGTTTCTCTCTATTCGAGAGTTCCAGTGTTCCTCTAGGAGTGAGGGTTGAGTGATTGTTATGTATGATCATCGCTAGGGTGTTGTGGTGATACTTGATATAAATATGGGTAGGTGTCAAAGGTAGTATGGGCCCGTACTACTGAAAGCACAAGACCCATACGCGTATCAAGGAAGTCACAACCCCTAGGCCTGGGTTGAGAGTCGGTTCCCGGGTTAGTGGGAGGTATTTGATGTTTTGCGGTATTTTCAGTATGGTGGTTACGAGGCATGCTGGGAGCAGATCCGGATCAGGATCGGGAGCAAGAGAGGGTGGTCAGGGTGGGTCAGTACCGCCTGAGGTTATTGGTCAGATGAGCATAGACAAGTTGGATGCTAGGATTCGTGAGATCCTGCATGATGAGGTTGCTGCAAGGTTCCGGGCTGCGTTGCCAAAACCGTTTGGGTCGATCAAGACCGCTATGGTTGAGTATTTTGATGAGCGTTATGCAGCTCTTACAGAGACGGCTGTCGCGACAGCTACAACGGCTGGGGGAGGAGCCGGTAGAGGTTTTTAGTATCACGACTTCGATAATACGAAGCCCCTACCTTCGATGGAGTTTAGGACCCGATTGTTGCTATGAGATGGTTGTCAGACGTGGAGGGTTGTTTCTTCATGTGTTAATGCCCTGCTGATCAGAGAGTGAGGTGTGCTCTGAACCTGTTGAGGCTCGGGGCGAAGGATTGGTGGAGATTGACCATAGGGTCATATACGGATGCACAGAGGGCTACAGTTTCATGGGATCAGTTCCAGGAGATGTTCAGTACCCGTTATGTTCCACGGGTTGAGAGGGAGAGGTTGGCTCCGGAGTTCCTGGAGATGAAGCAGGATTCAGAGTCGGTGACGGAGATCACCAGGATGTTCACGGAGAGGACGATGTTTTGCCCAGAGTTTGCTTCAGAGTAGGCTCAGATGTCCCGATATCTGAGTATGCTCAAGAGGGATATCATGCAGTTTGTGTCTACGTAGAGGTGCGAGACCTTGCTGGAGTTGCAGGAGGCCGCTCGGCGGCGTGAGTTGGAGATTGAGTTACAGTTGAGAGAGCAGAGGCAGGCCCCGACACAGTCGCAGCCGGCGCCGAAACAGTCCAAGACCGTTGATTCTAGGTTGGGAGATCAGAGCAGCCGCACTTGTGGGAAGTGTGGGAAGGGTCACACTGGAGTTTGTAGGTCCGATGGTGCATGCCGCAAGTGTGGAAAGGATGGGAATTATGCGAGGGATTGTCGGCAGACAGCCCCGGTTCAAGATTTGAGGATTTGTTATCACTGCCATCAGGTTGGACATTTGAGGGTCAACTGTCCAGAGCTTGCTGCAGGACCGGTGCAGGCTCCAGCACCGGCCACCTTGAGGATTACGGGTGGAGGTCAGGGTGGCGCGGAGCCCCCCGAGGGCTCAGGGTCGTGCTTTTCAGCTTACAGCATAAGAGATCAGGGCAGTGTCGGATGCAGCTGCGGGTATGTTTCCTTCTTGATATTTTGTTATCTTGTGATCATTATGGAGTATTGCATATCTGCTAGTCTCGTTGTGTGATTTTTGGTATTGTATTCCTTTGTTCCTTGAGGGTTATGGTATGGTTAAGGGTTTTGGTATTGGGAGTTTTGTTGGATATCATCCATGGGGATTATTAGTGGGAAATCAGGCTTTTGGTCTGAATGTCGGGTAACATCTGCAGTCTGAGGAGTGGTTAGCTGAAGGTCGGGTTTCTTTCAAGTCCAAGATGATCAATGTTGATATGTGATTTTGTGAAGGTGGCTCGTTCTAGTGGGAATCAGTTCGCGTGTAAGGGAATGTGTTGTGTAGGGTTGTTATGGGAGTTCGGTTATGGCGATCGATGGTTGATAGTCAATGATCTAAGTGGGGAGAATTGGAAAATTCTTCGAAAAATCGACAAGCATGAGAGGTTTATTAGCTGTTTGGGATTCAGTAGCGGTTCTGTAAGCCAGGAGCGTAGGCTGGTATGAGTAAGTGACAGGAAAACGGGGCGGGATACAGACCAAGGGTTTCGGAAAAAAAAGGGCGATTGATTGTGGAAGGCTTAGGATCAGGCCGGGATTGAGTATGTAGGATGGAGTTAGAGTTCGGAGCCCCTAAAGGGCTAGAACAGTATGCATGGGAGAGTTTCCAGGAGGGATAATTCGGGATGATGAATGCTTGTTGAGCGGTCTGATAGACTGAAGGCCAGTGGGCGTACCAGTCAGGCTGAAGGCTCGGAGGACGGTCCAGACAGGCTGAAGGCCCTGGAGGGCGGTCCAGGCATGCTGAAGGTTCTGAGAGTGGTCCAAATTGGCTGAAGGCCTGGTAAGGCGGTCCAGTCATGCTGAAGACTCTGCATGTGTTGATAGATCTGTATGAGGAGATGGAATGAGTATGTTGCGATGTGATAACATCAGAAGGTCTGGCCCCGTGTATTGATCATGATTAGTGGAAGGTAGTGCATGGACTTGAGAGTCCTTGCGAGCAGATTCAGAGCATGTGTGGTGCATGTGTGGTGCATGGGATATCAGTTATGCTATAAGGGAATGGTGTAGTATTGGGTGAGCACCGTGGCACTTGTTGCAGTAACAAGGCGGCCAAGTAGATTTCCTTGGATAAGGAAAGGGAAAGGTATGTAGCTCCAAGAGGGAGTGTAAGTTCACGGAATTGAAAACAATAGCACGGAGGTATGATTAAGGTGTTCCAATTATGGTTATTGAGCTGTGTGTTTGCGCAGGTGGTATGGAAACACATCCGGGTTGGATGTTTGCCGAGGTCTCGGAAGGAGTTCTGAGGGAGTAGAGCCAAAGAGGCTCGGAAGGGATGAAAGGATGGAGCCTTGGATTCCCAGTTTGGTGTGAACAAGAAATTATGCATGTAGTGGTAATTCATCCTGGGGGATGTATGGAGGTGTCGTCAGTGTGTCGAGTTTTCCTAACCCGAGGATGCTAGAGCCAGTTCAACATGTGTATGTGATTGCGGAGGAGAACTCATGGGAGTTGCTCTAAAGCTGAAGGATGTGTCATCCTGACAGCATGGAAAGGATAGAGTTGGACTCAAAAAGGGAGCAGGTTAAGTCTCAGCAGTGAACTCGGTGAAAGATATGTCTGTCGAGGAAAGTGATGGCAGTGTGGTACCGGGTCGGGATCCCGGTGGTTCAGGGTTTTATTTAGCTCGTAAGAGTCAAGTGATTGTTGTGATCTGGAACGAGTGAAGTATCATGGAGTGCTACTCGGTTGATAAGTGTGGTTATCAGAGGATGAAGCCGGTGGCCGGCTTGAGGCGGTGGTCAGGACACCGCAGGGGAAGAGTTGGGTTTCGGGTTTCGGTGGTAGTGTTTTGAGGAACCTGGTTTGGTTAATGCCAGGTGGTTCATTGCTAGAGTAGTTTCTGGAGTTGTGTTGCCGCAGGCTTCGAGGGCGAAGCCTAATTTAAGTGGGGGAGAATTGTAACATCCCGAGTTCAAGAGTGCAAGTTCAGGGTTCAAAGTGAAAATGTGGATGGTCAACTCGGCGAGTCCATGGGTAGACTCGGCGAGTAGGGTCGCGATTCTGGTCGCGTGTTAAGTGGCCAACTCAGCAAGTCGGTGGCTAGACTCGGTGAGTTGGTGTTGTGTGGAGAAAACCCTAATTCCGGGGGTTGAGCCCTATATAAAGGACATAATACCATCGCCCCAACCTCTTTACCCTCCCTTGAAGTCCAGAAACCCTAATATTCGTTTGTGAGAGAATTAGAGAGCATTTGGATCTTGAAGGAGTGTTGTTGAAGAGATCTTTGAAGATTAAGAGGCTTGGAGCAAGGGGCTTTGTAAGGCTTTGGCTTATTCTTCTGTTGGAGTTTCTCTTGAGGTAATGATTCGTTGTTTGAGTTGTTATCCATCTAGATCTATCATTTGTGGGATTTTTGGGAGTATATCTAGTGCTATCTTGAGTTTGGAGGTTGGATTTGAGGTTGCTACCTCAGATCTAGTGTAATGATGATCCAAAAGAGCATAAAGTCCCTGTTCAAGAGTTGTTGATGAAACCTTTTGTCCCAAACCCTAGCCCTAGAGTGTATTATGCTTAGATCTCCTTGGATTCACGTAAAGTTTGCCACTTTACATGATGGATGGCTTGTATAAGAGTAGATCTATGGATTGGAGACTCTGCATGGCTTGGAAAGCCTTTGTATGGGTTAAGAGCTATTGGTACTCGGCGAGTCACATGGGTGTACTCGGCAAGTTTCTTGAAGATAGGAAGCAACTCGGCGAGTTGGAAGAACAACTCGGCGAGTTGGTTGAAGATAGCCTTGGACTCGGCGAGTCTGTTCTTGGACTCAGCGAGTCTGGTCGTGAGGTCCTAACCTTTCCTGGTTAAGCTGTGAAACGGTGAGTCAAGGGATGACTCAGTGAGTTGAGTGCGTTTAGACTCAGAGTTGTGGGACTCGGCGAGTCTTGGGGTGACTCGGCGAGTTGAGTCGTTTTATGGGAGTTTCAGAGCTTAGGGACTCGACGAGTCAGCAGGGTGACTCGGCGAGTACAGATAGTCTTGTGTTGACTAGTTGTCTTCCAGGGGTATTTTGGTAATTATTGAGTTCAGTGTTTTGGTTATTGATCAGTGGTGAAGTCCGCGTCAGAGGTTGGAGTAGCGTGATCTTATCTCTTCAGTCGGCAGTTACGAGGTAAGTTATCCTCACTATATCAATAGGTTCTAAGGCACCAAGGCCGGCCCTTTATCGGATTGTAATTCGGATATCGTTGTTATGTTATTGCTTTGCTATGTTTGCATCCTGGTAGTTAGGATGGTACATGTTAGAGACCTGGTTAAGGTCAGTATCCTGGTATATAGGATGATGCTATGCCAGTGACCGGTTAGGTCGGTATCCTGGTTAGGATGATGTTATGTTATGTGACCTGCTAGATCGGTTTGATTGGATGTGTACTGTTATATGATTGTATGTTTATGTGCACATGGTAGTTGGACTGGGGTTGGGTTGAGGCGGGTCCTGCTTTGTGTTGTAGGCCAACATACCCAGGGCGAACCGGTTATCCCGAAGGCCCAGTGAGTGATCCGGATAGGCTGAAGGCCCCATGAGGGCGGACCAGACGTGCCGAGGCTTGGAGAGTGGACCAGGCCGACTGAAGGCCCGGTGCGGGCGGACCAGTCATACTGTAGACTTATAGAGTGGACCAGGTGGATTGAAGGCCCGGTGCAGGCGGACCAACCACACTGCAGACTCGATGGATATGGCTAGACTCGGAGAGTGGACCAGGTAGACTGAAGGCCCGGTGCGGCGGACCAGTCACACAGTAGACCCGAAGTGCATAGCTGTTCTGTTTGGTTATGATATGTTATGCGTGGTATATGTGGTTGGTATTTTGGGGGTATCTCAGTAAGCTTTCGGGCTTACAGTTGTGGTTAAAATGTTTTCAGGTTCTTCAGGAGACCGTGGCAAGGCAAAGGCGTGATCGTACCGCTCCTCATGATTATGTTTTATGATATGGTTCTGGGAAGACTCTGATAATAATTGTACTGAAAACTTTTTTGTAATAACTTAATGAAACTGGGTTGTTTTTGAAAAGTGTAAATTGGTTGGAATTTTTAGAGTGTTACAGGATCACATCTACTACAAGTTCCCTAGTCTTGCCTCAGCCCTCCTTAATTCGGGTACGGATCCTCTGCTTTCAGTAGTACGGGCCCATACTACCTTCCACATCTATCCGTACCTTCCTCAAGGACAACTTTGACTCCACTAGATCCCTTTCACCACTGTTGATCCTCTTCTATTCTTATCTTAGGCTTACCCTAGGGAAAATCTCTAACTCCACCCAAACCGGTCCTCAGCTGCTGAAGGCCTCCTTGTAATGCCAATTAGCCATTACTTGAATACCATCATATGTGATGAGGCTCAGATAATCCTTCGGGTAACAGACTCATCCCTACAACGGTTAGACTCAAACAAGAGCTGCGCAATAGGGACAAATCCAACACTCTGAGATTATTCAACCCTGATCACATGTGATGTGAGGTATTCACCTAATGACTAACTCCCATCACTCAGAATCCCACAAAGCACAAAGAAAGCGGCATTCGGACGCAGGAAAACTACTCAAGCAAATCTGTCCTCATAATGAGAAGCTGAACTAGCATATAATGCTAAGCTCATACTACCAGGCATAACCTAAACAGGCTATCCTAGTACTGTCTACTCAATACTAGCATGCAATTCTCATAAGCTAAAGCACATAAAGCAGGCACATAAGGCATCATTCCTAGATCCTTAGTCCTATTCTAGCATCCTGTTCTTCTGAAACTGATAAACATAAGATAACTGGTATGGGTGTTGCGGGGAATACTTACTTGAGCTCGGCCGGTTGCGCACATCACACACTTGTTCCTTCTCCAAAACTCTTTTATCTTAGCTTTTAGAAAGTCATTTTCCTTGTAAAAGTTTTTTAATCCCTCGGTTTGAGTCCAGACGCCCCCGAAGGTGCGTCTGAATCCCTCAAACCAGGGCTCTGATACTAACTTGTAACGACCAAATTTTCACGTCCAAAAATTTCATTTTTGATTAAGTGATTTGCAGAACATTTATAGCAAAATATCATCCGGTCATATCATTTAACAAAAACATGTCTCGTATCTGAAAACCGAATCATAAAACGTAATAATGTCAGAGTACAAATCCCAGAACAACTCATAGTGCGGAAAACAAAGAGTGTGTGTATGATGTGCCGCTACCGCGCCAGCTCCTTCCCCTTCGCTAAAGAGGTACCTAAAACCAGAAATGTAAACTATAAGCACGAAGCTTAGTGAGTTCCCCCATCGTACCACATACCATACAATCACATAGCATACATACTGCCAGGCAATTCTGGGGTGCCTGACCTACCCGATACAACCATTCTGGGGTGCCGACCTACCCATGCAGCCATTTTGGGGTGCCGTCCTACCCATGCGGCCATTCTGGGTTGCCGTCCTACTCGTGTCAAGCCATTCTGGGGTGCTGACCTGCCCGTCGGTCCTAACAACCGACCCTCGGGGACTATTCCACCCCTACTGCTACTATCACATATATCATAACATAAACATATTATCATACATATCTGGGGTGTCCGAACTACCCTTCGGTCCTAACAACCAAACTTGGGGACTATTCCCCTCTTACTACCACTATCACATATAACATATCATGCCAACATATAAACATAGCATCACATACTATCAGACATATCTGGGGTGTCTGACCTACCCTTCGGTCCTAACAACTGAACTCTACTACTATCACATATAACATATCATGCCAACATATAACATATCAGGTAGTAGCAACCTAGATGATATCACAAAGAAAATCATCTAACATTCGACTCCTACTGGTGGGCCGACATTGTGGCCGTAGACCCACCGCTACTGGAAGGTAACTCACCTCGTAGTAGCTGCTGCGCGAGAATCCTCTGACTGCTGCTGCTGCGCCTTCGGAAATCCTCCAGCTATAACTTCCACAAAACACTTAGTCATACACAGCTCACTATTCTTAGGGTAAAATAACCATTTTACCCCTGACCAATTCAAAGTCAAAGTCAACTTCCAGTTGACCTGACTCGCCGAGTTGGCTCGCCAACTCGCCGAGTCCCTATCCTTCCTTGTCCTCATACCCGTCTATACTTGTCGAGTTAGGCGATGACTCGAGGAATTTTCCTTCTAAATAAACATCGATTGAATCCTCATCCGACTCGCCGAGTTGTATGACCAACTCGTCGAGTTCATCTTCAACTGATACATAGGTCCTGTCCTTGACTCGCCGAGTTGTATGAACAACTCGTCGAGTTCATCTTCATCCTTAAGAAGATTGCCTTGGACTCGCCGATTCTGTTTATGCACTCGTCGAGTCCCAGAACAATGGCTTAGTCCAGAACGTTGGATCACTCCCTGGGACCCCCTTAAAAGCTTTCCACACTCAATTGGGTCCTTATGACCCTCAACTGATATGGGACAGAACCTTGGACTCGCCGAGTCCAAGAACGGACTCGTCGAGTTGGTCACATCCACTCACTGAATCTTCGATTTCTGACGTACAACCTTATATCAAAAGATAGATCTATGCTTCTACAATCGATCTAGCACGTAAAGTTACAACCTTTATGTGCTTGCATGGGACTTTGAGCTTAAAAGGTCCTTAAACAAGCCCCTCTCAAAGCATGGGGCCTTCTTTGAGTGCAAGAGCCACTCCTTTCTGCCTTGTAACCCCTCTAAGGACCTAGATCCGAAACATCAACTCCAAACCATGCTTGCAATCATGGTTGGTGACCAAAATGGCTTAGAAAAGCCCTAAAACTTCATAAAATGGGATCTAGCAAATGGAAGAGCAAGGTACAAACTTTTTACCTTCAATGAGCTAAAAATGGTGCACAAACTCGGATCCCTTTAGCCTCCTCTTGTTCCTTCAAGCTTTTCCTTCCCTCCTTGGATCACAAAAGCACCAAAGTCACTCCAAATGCCTTAGATTGCTTCAATAACGGTTAGGGTTTGCTATGGGGGTCTTCTGGGAGCAAATGGGACGAAGGAGGTTGAGTTAAAGTTTTTAAATAGGGTGCAAACCCTCGGATTAGGGTTTTTGTCCAAACAAGGTCTACTCGCCGAGTCCGGGACCCGACTCGCCGAGTCCATCGCTTAAGTCCTATGTCCCTTCTCGCTTCTACTCGGCGAGTTGGACCTTCAACTCACCGAGTCCAAGGCCAAAATGCAAAGTATTTAATAAAATAATACGTACCAAGAACCAGGTGCTACAAAATTACACTACCAATAAAACCCTAAATTACAACATTTATTTAAAATGTTACAAATTTCACATCACATTGAAGATTGGTTGAGAATTTGGACAATTTCTTTTATTATGACCATGTTGGTGGCATAGTCCGCATCTACGAAGTTCGTTGGACTGACGAATTTTTATCTTGTTATGAAATCGATTTGAACAAATCTGACCTCAATTAATATAAATTTCGAGTTATCTACACGAATCTTCCAATGGACTCCAACTAATTATCAACATGAGAAAGCGGGACAAAAGAAGACGTATATTGATGCCTATCCTCACAATAGAAAGAGGGTCATCCCTTATATGAAGGAACACTATAATAACATGTAAACATGAAATTCTTTCCATTTTCCACTTATTGGATATGCATTTTTGTTGAAACGTAAACATGAAACTCTTTCCATTTTCCACTTATTGGATATGCATGTTTGTTGAAAGTAATTGACAGTGTGTAATTCATCTAGTGTCATTTATCCGTAACTTTGTGATAGTTCTGTAAACACCTTCATTGTTATCAAACTTTGTTATATTACGACTTTATACATGCTTTTCTTATTTAACAAGGAGACCCCACATACATGATGGTAGATATGTATTTCAATTCATTGGAGTATCATTATACATAGCTAGTAGACAAAATTTCACAATTGGTCCCTGTCGTTTACAGAATATCGCACTTTGATGACTTCCTAGCAAAAAGTCACGCAACTGGTCCCTGTGGTTTGTAAAATTACATGAAAGGTCCTCCTGCCGTTAAGTTTAACTTTTCAGCTGTTAGATTTTAATGAAAAAGACTATTTTGCCCTTGTATCAATATTGCAATACACTACAAACCCCAATGACCATTCGTGTAATTTTATAAAGTTGAAATTTTATGTATATAAATAAATTATAAATTTCTCATTTTGTATTTATATAAATTATAGATAAAAATTATATATATATATATATATATATATATATATATATATATATATATATATATATATATATATATATATATAATTTCAACAAATTGATAATTTTTTTTTTATCTTTTTGACATTTTGTTTTCTATTTTTATTTTATAGTTTTAGTTATTTATGGCTTTTTGTTATATTTTTATTTATATTGAATCAAGTAAAATAAACCTAAATTTAATAAACCATGTCGAAATTATTTTTTCTTTAATTTTTCTTATTTGTGAATTGAAGCGTTAATGTTGTTTTCTTTTTTTTTTTTATTTTTTATTTTTAATTTTATGTCGTTACTGTTCATGTTTTTTTTGATGCTCCATAGTAAATATCATTAGCTACTTTATGTTTGCATATATCATTATCATTATTTGACCTTTTGTGTTCAATTTTTTTTTTATAATTTTAATTACTTATAATTTTTCTATTGTTTTTATTTATGTTGATTCAAGTAATGAAAAATAGAAAAACAAAAAGGAAACCTCAAACACCAAATTCTAATATACTCTAATATATTAAAAAATTTTACATTTTCAACTCTTTTTGGTTTTTTTCATATACTTTTTTAATATTTTAGTAATATATTTTATTAATTTTTTCATATTATTTTTTAATTATTTCCTACTTTTATTTTTTAATTATTTCCTATTTTTATTTTTTTCGTTGTTCCGTTTTATTTTTCATCAACTTGATAACTTTTTTTTTGACATTTTCCAAAAAGTGTAAAATATATGAATATATTAGAGTAAATTACAATATTGGTGTTTGAGTTTTTTTGTTTTTGTTTTTGTTTTTTTTTTTATAATTTTGGTTATTTATGGTTTTTATTTACACAAATCAAAATAAAAAAAAGTTACAAAAACCATAAATAACCAAAATTAATAAAAAATGGAAAAAAAACCAAAAAAATATGAAAAGTGTGATTTTACAACTTTGGGGTTTGAGTTTTTGCTTTTTTGTTTTTCTAATTTTCATTACTTGAATAAAAATAAATAAAAACAATAGAAGAATAATAAATAACTAAATATATATAAAAAGGTGAAATAATGATAATGATAAATGGAAACATAAAGTTGTTAATAATATTAACTATAGAACATCAAAGTAAAATAAATAAATAAATAAATAAACTGTAACAACAAAAAAACATTAACGTTTCATTTAATAATTAAGAAAAAAAGGTTTCGATATGGTTTATCGAACTTAAGTTTTTTTATTTGAATCAAAATAAATAAAAAAAATTAAAAAAACCATAAATAATTAAAACTATAAAATAAAAATAGAAAATAAAATGTCAAAAAGATAAAAAAAAAATTATCAATATGTTGAATATATATATATATATATATATATATATATATATATAATTTATATTTATAATTTATATATACATAAAATTTTAAATTCATAAAATTACATGAATGATCCTTGAGGTTTGTAGTGTATTGCAATATTGGTACAAGGGAAAAATAGTTTTTTCCATTAAAATCTAACAGCCGAAAAGTTCGATTTAACGGCAGGAAGATCTTTATGTAATTTTACAAACCACAGGACCAGTCGTATGACTTTTTGCTAGGAAGTCCTTAAAATATGATATTATTTAAACCACATGGACCAATTGTATTTGTCTACATAGTAAAATATTGTACAACCATATTCAATGTAAGGTCACTACACGCCATAGGTCAATACATTTGAAGGATTAGGTTCTTATACGTCAAAATCAAGAAGAAAAAAAAGGACTCTGTATGAAGTGATTCTCTCAATTAGACGTCAATGATTCAAGTCCCATAGAGACATATATGATAATTTAGACATCATTGATTCAAGTCCCGAGACATATATGATAATTTAGAAGTAAATTAGTTTGCTGTTCCAAAAAAAAAATTAAGAAGATGATCTACAAAACTAGTACTAGTAGTTTGTATTATTTGTTTATGGGTAACTTTTTCAACTTCAATAAAAACCGACCCCAATAATTTTAAACATTTTCAACCAAATAATACATCACATTTAGACCGGTGATTTGTGCAATATTTGATTGTCCACCAAATTAGTAACATAATGAGATATTCAACTTATGTGATGCTTTTTCCAATTCCAAAATATGAATAATATAATTTTTTAAATTCTTCATACTTTATTTTACGCCTAATAATATTTAAATTACTAAAGTTGAATGATCATCCTTTATGATACGGTTCTCATATTCAATATAATCACCCAAATATAAACTAAACATAAACAGATGATTTAGATTCATAACGATAAACATACCAAAATCTAACTGCAGAATAAATCTTAATATAAAAAACACACAAATTAGTATATTACTTATGATATTTTTATTAAATATATGATTGATATATAGAAAATAATATATACTTCGTTATAGCATCTTTATTGGGAGTTTATTTTTATACTTCCATTTTCAGTATATTTCATCCTCTCATCTTCAATTCATATTTCATTTTACACCTTAACTATATCTTAGTTTCAAATATTTTTAATTTATTTACTAGTTAATTATTTCTTTCAAATATTTAATGCTATTTTATTTATGAAATATAAACTTTTAACAATTATATAATATTTTGAATCATTTTTATAACTATGACATATTATTTAATGCTATTTTATTTATGAAATATAAACTTTTAACAATTATATAATATTTTGAATCACTTTTATAACTATGACATATTAATGTATTTGTTTAGATTTATAAAATAAGGATCTGACATACTTTTTAACTTTATTTTCGTTTGTTTGTGGCATTCAACGTCTAAAAAATATGATGTATGTTAAAAAATAACTAATTAAATGAAGGGTATTTTATAGAATATTTTAAATAGATAAAAACCAATTAGGTAAAAAAAACTATTAAGAAAGGTTAACAATTAGAAAGGTTGTTTAAATATAAATTAAAGTTAATGAAATAATGGGGTGAAATTAATTTTAAATGATTGTAACATTTGTTCCATGTATTATTTAATTTTTCAAGTTTTTAGGGTTTTATGCTAGGACTCGAGGAGTTAGGGAGCTCCAACTCGTCGATTAGAGACCATTTATGAGGATGCGGGGAGGCGTTGTAAAGGAAAACCCTATATTTTAGGGTTTGTACCCTATATAAAGGACTTAATCTGCCTCTTGTAGCCTCCCTTACCACTTCACTACC
Organism: Lactuca serriola; assembly: GCF_051521515.1. Taxonomy (NCBI): domain Eukaryota; kingdom Viridiplantae; phylum Streptophyta; class Magnoliopsida; order Asterales; family Asteraceae; genus Lactuca; species Lactuca serriola. The sequence goes on along the minus strand of NC_136413.1, from coordinate 64,982,338 downwards.
TAGAGAAGAGACCATAAGCCATTATTTGTTGTTCCTTGTGCTTGAGAGACTAAGAAAAGGGTTTTTAGTGCATTTTATTGAAGGAGTTTAAAGGTTGAGAAGCTTGGAAAGGGAAAGAGATTGTAGATCCAACATCTACAATGTTTGGGCACTCATTTGAAGGTAACAAGTTGTTATCTTGATCATTCTAGCATTACACTACTAGAAAAACAGCCTTTTACGATGCACAATGTGTGTTGTAAAACGCTCAACTGACGCACAAATGCGTGTCAAGGAAGGCCCTGTCATAACGAGAGACGACACACTTTTGCGCGTCGTCTATTTACGACGCACAGTTATGACTCACAATGCGTATCAAGGAAGACCCTGTCATAAAGGAAGCCAACACGCATTTGTGTGTCGTAACCTTACGATGCGCGTGTTTATGACACACAATGAGTATCAAGGAAGTCCGTGTCATAAATGAAGATGACATGCATTTGCGTGTCATAAACTTCAGTAACCATTTACGATATGCATTACGACGCGTCTTTATGATACTCATTTACGCATAATACAAAATATGTAAACTAATATATACCAAAACAATCAATTTCATCAAATAACATCATGTCAAAAATGCATATCAAGGAAGGCCCTGTCATAAAGGAAGACAACACGCATTTGTGTGTCGTAACCTTACGATGCGCGTGTTTATGACACACAATGAGTATCAAGGAAGCCCGTGTCATAAATGAAGATGACACACATTTGCGTGTCATAAACTTCAGTAACCATTTACGATATGCATTACGACGCGTCTTTATGATACTCATTTACGCATAATACAAAATATGTAAACTAATATACCAAAACAATCAATTTCATCAAATAACATCATGTCAAAAAATTGTAATACATTGATATTAAGGGGATCTAATTGTAAATTGTTATTAAGAAGTTTTCCCTAACTATATAATCTAATACTACATTGCTATTAAGGGACACATTCTGTAATGTAATGTTATACAAACTAAAAAGATACACACGAAGACGATAAACATCAAATTCCAACTAAGTAGAGTTACATCTTGCCTTTCATAATTCTTTAAGACTAATGATCACTTCTCCGATAATTCTTGTGACCTGATCAAATAAAAGTCAAAAGATTAATATGCTAATATAATTATTAGAAGAATCAAACATGGAATGTTCGTTGCAGATAATACCTCAGGCTAATAGACAATTCTTGATCCTATGAATTAGAGAGTATATCATCACAATTCCATCTAACACCACCCATGAGAACCTGTAAAGCTACTCAACCAACATATCATGTCATGTAATGTATCATGTCACTTGACCACCAACATATCATGTCACTTGACCACCTCCACTGTCCCTATCCTTGTCCCACATAATAATAGATCTCTTTCATTAAAATAATTATTATTACAAAACAAGAAACGCAAACCAGTTAATCAGTCACATACATTATCTCAATCAATAATACATACAACAATTTTGTTTTTCATTTTCCCCTAAAAGCCCAATACGGTGGAGGGAGGGGGGGGGGGGGGTTATAGTTTGATCAACATTTTTTGTCTAACTTATTTTTTCCTATAACATATGTTGTAAAACTCATGTTCATGTTCATTTCCAATTCAAAAATTTAAATAAAAAGGAATTGAGAGACAGAGAGGATATGTACCTGTAATATTAATTCATCAGGGACACGGGGAAGGACTTGACGAACGGTTTCAGCCATGCCGATTATGTTTGATAAGTCAACATCTGGGACAGGTGGAGGTGGCATGGTTCTGATGAGGGACCCACCCCATCCCCAGTAGTGTGTCCTCCTCGGTGTCTTACAATACTTGTGGAAGGATTTTGATTGTTTGAAGAAGTAGTAGATGTAGATGTGCTGGCCTGAGAAGGATTTACAGGTCACAGGTTCCAAGCAGCATCTTCAAGGGTAGTTTGGGCATACGTTTCACAAACAACTGCCAGGTGTTTCATCATCATCTGGACTCTTCCTAAACCCATCGATCTCGATGGACCCCCCCCCCCACACACACACCAAAAAAAAGCAAAATGTTTAGTTAACACTCTTCCACTCCCATAGTGAACCTGCACACATCCATTCCCATGATTTAGTTAACAAGTCAATGTGAATCAGCAGAACATAATAATAAAAATCAGAGTCTTGCCTGCTGCTGACATATCTAAAAGCTTTGATATTTTGGAATTTGTGGTGTTCTCCATTTCCTAATTAAAATCTTGCACAATTCTCCCCTGCAATAACAACAACATATATTTCATAGTTGAGAAAAAAAATCTAAAAATCTAAAAAGTAAATAGAATAAAAGAAAGAAAGTGGCGTACCTTGATGACGGAGAGAAAGTCTGAAGTCACACAGAACATAAAATTTGAGCATTGTCATTTATGATATTTATGATACGAATGAACTGATTTTTATTAAGAACATAATTCGTATGTACAGGTAGGGTAGGGGCAGTGTGTCACACCCCCAAACCAGACGACGGAAACGTCCGGGGGTGGAGGACTTCATTTGTAGTATCACAACACATGCATCATAGTAATCAAAGTACAAACAACCATTGTATTTAAAAGTATAATATTTACATGTGTTCAATCATTGTATATTGAAACCAAAACAGTTATACAAAGGAAGAAGACAAGACTCCTAATGGCTCCATCTTTTTCAAAAAGATCGGGGAGTACCTGTTATTATTTCCCTGATAATACAAGTAATTTGAAAAGAGAGTATCAACAATAAGTTGAGTGCGTACATAAGTCTTTATGTTTGAATGGGTGTCTTTGTAATTTGAATATGAAAACACTTCTAGAAAATCCCATATTTTCTGTGGTATATGAAAAGTAGTTTTATTCCCATAAAACCGTCTTATTTGTAAACCATTGTATTTGTAAAACTTGTATTTGAGAGTGTGCCTGGCTTCACCAGCTGTTATTGAAAACTATAGTATAGCATTGTACTTTGCATTGTGGAAACTGGTACCTTGAAGATATACTTATGTTTAGTTGTTTATACACTAACGTGTTGTTAATATCTTTTTAATGAGTTATTATAACCATACTAAGACATGAACGCTTGAAACAAACGCCTGATGAGCGCTTAAACTGTTGATAACAATTGCCACTCATTGGCATATATGCCTGACTGTAGCTAGCAGCCTGAGTGCGGGGTTGTCAATCCCGATATAGATCTACACACAACTTGTTTCGATCCCCAGACTGGAGATTCTAGTTATAATCTCAGGGCTTTACCTTGGTTGTCTAGACTGAATCTAAACAACCTGAATTGAATGTCTCATAAAAAGCATATAAATGTTACATGTATATTAGTTATGGAAACCCAATCATTATGAAATAAATGATTGACAATATGTTCTTGAATTAGTATCCCGAACATGTATTTGATAAGAGTAAACCCTTGACTTGTTTTGAATTAAAACCCTTGTTGCATGTAAAACAATGTATTCATATGAATTATTGCTCTATGTATCATAAATCATACCTATTATAATTTATATGTACTTTATGAATTGGTAAATAACTATTTTTGCATGTAATCCTTTGCTCAACATGTTACAAAGGGTGATTAAACTGATGAAATAACTTTTAATTTTATATACATATACAATTTTATATATGAGTAAAATTTGAACGACCTTCGGACAAATAACTGGTACTATAAGTCCACATCTAAACAAGGAAAAGGACCTATAATGAATTATTAGTACTAAGCCTTTTAAATCTTATTTATATTAAATTATATATACAAATATGTATATTTGGGAAAAATATAAGTTTATAAAAGAGTTCAAAATTTGAAGTATTTTTGATGCTTTAAAATCATTTTATCGTGGTTTGAAATCATTTATTTATAACACAAAGTTGTTGTGTTATACTTGTATTTCCCCCCTTAAAACAGTAGAAATTATGAAAATACGGGGGTATGAAATCACTTGATAGGTGGTAATTCGGACAGGGTTTCGTTTCACGAAAAGGAGTTTATTTGTCGAGAAACCGGCTCAAATCGGGCAGAGTTTTGACAGGAGAGAGGATGAATTCTCGAGAATTTCGGGGCTTCACGGCTTACTTCGGGCTCGAGTCTTGATACCGGGGCTTTAGGGGTTGTATATGAGCTTAAGGGAGTGGAAAATGTGAAAGAGTGTGAAATTTAGGGTGAAAAAGTGTAATTTCTTCGGAACCCTTGCATGCCTTATATAGGCCGAAGGCTCGGACCCGAGGTTGCGCGAGGTTGACACGCGGCTGACAGATGGCGAGGAGAGGGCTGTTCTTCGGACTGGAGGCTCGCTGCTGGTTGGCTCGGATTTGACCAACCCTCGGCCATTGGAAAGGCGACACGTGCGAAGGGGGTGTCCGAGGATGGTGCGAGGCGCGTGCGAGGAGCATCTCCGGTGTGTCTTCATGCGAGGCTATCCGAGTAGGATTGGACCGCAGAGGTGGCCGAATCAGGAGGTGACACGCGAGACATCGGTCCACTCAGCAGCCGACACGTGGAGGCTCGCATGTGAGGGGTGACGTGGCGGTACTGTTCATGCGAATTTTCCCGGGTATTTCTATTTTTCTTTATTTTTTTTGCCAAAACTTGTAAAATTCATAACTTTTGCATACAAACTCCGTTTTTGACGTTCTTTATATGCACGCGTAGCTAGAATTATACTCTACGACTTTCGTTTAGACTTCGTCGGCAAACTTTGACTTTATTTTTAATATTATTATTTTAAACAGACCGGGACGTGAATCCGTTATAAATTCATAACTTCTTCATATGACGTCCGTTTTTGTCTGTCTTTTTACCGTTGTACTACTAATGACGAGACCTTCAATTCTCGTTTAGGTCGTGTCGGCTAAAAACCACTCGATCTTTATTTCGAGTTTTTAGTTGTACACTGCTATACTGAAACTTCGAAAAATCATAACTTCCTCATACGAAGTCAGATTTTGGCGTTCTTTTTATGAAAGTTCTCGGTTTAACATAAACTATAAATTTCATTTAGATTGTTAAGGCTAGAAAGCCTTTTTATCAAAAATTCAGTTTTTACACTAAACAGTGTTTTGCCGGTTTTGTCGCGGATTTTCGATTGGTCATAACTTCTTCGTTATAACTCAGATTTTAGTGTTCTTTATATTTTTGGAAACCTTTTTACAATCTCTATCACTTGGTTCAACCCAATTGAGATTATTTAATAATTTATTTTTGAGGGTCAATTATGTAAATATACATAGTATGCCAAAATTTCTCTTTATTTAATTAAAAAGAAGAACAATTTGACCTACACTATTACATAAGTTTGAAATAACGGTTTGTTACATTATCCCCCCGTTAGAGAGAATTTCGTCCCGAAATTTACTTTACAGATAGACTAGGGAAAAAGATGTGAGTATTTTTGTTGCATTTGATCCTCCCGCTCCGAAGTGAATTCAGGTCCCCGTCTTGCATTCTAGCGAACCTTCACTATCGGGATGCGGCTTTGTTTGGTTTTCTTAACTTCCCTGTCTAGTATCTCTACAGGTTCTACCACAAAATTAAGGCTCTCGTTTAACTCGATTTCCTCGAGTGGTATCACAAGAGTCTCATCGGAAAGACACTTTTTCAAGTTCGAAACGTGGAAGGTAGAATGAATGTTACTTAGTTCTTGGGGTAATCGAAGTTTGTAAGCTACAGGGCCGATTCGGTCAAGAATTTCGAATGGTCCTATATACCTTGGGTTCAGCTTGTCATGCTTTCCAAAGCATATCATGCCTTTCCAGGGTGAGACCTTTAGCAAAACTCGGTCGCCAACCTGGAATTCCAAGGGTTTTCTCCTTTTGTCTGCATAGCTTTTCTGTCTATCTCTGGAAGCTTTAAGTCGTTCCTGAATTTGTACGATGTTTCGGTAGTTTCTCGAATAATTTCTGGACCAGTGAGAGCACTGTCAGGAGTTTGACCTCTAGCTAGCTGCGTGTCACCCACTTCAGCCCAACACAGAGGGGATCTGCACTTGCGGCCATAGAGGGCTTCGAATGGAGTAGCTTTTATGCTAGTGTGATAACTGTTGTTATAAGAGAACTCAACAAGGGGTAAATGAATATCCCATGCTTTTCCAAAGTCTATCACGCAAGCTTGTAACATATCTTCTAACGTTTGAATCGTCCTTTCACTTTGTCCATCGGTTTGCGGATGGTAGGCTGTGCTCATGTCTAGCCTAGTTCACAGAGCGTTTTGTAAGGACTGCCAAAAATGAGAGGTGAATCTACTATCTCGGTCTGAAATAATAGATATTGGTACACCATGTAATCTAACAATCTCCTTGAGGTACGTTCTGGTTAGCTTTTCCATCTTGTCGGTCTCCTTGATTGGTAAGAAGTGTGCGGATTTGGTTAATCTATCGACGATTACCCAAATAGTATCATAACCACTTGATGTCTTGGGTAACTTGGTTATGAAATCCATTGTAATCCGCTCCCACTTCCATTCAGGGATTTCAGGTTGTTGTAATAAGCCTGAAGGTTTCTGGTACTCTACCTTAATTTTGGTGCAGGTAAGGCACTTGCCCACAAAGGTAGCAATTTCGGCCTTCATGTTAGGCCACCAATATAGCTTCTTAAGGTCCAGATACATCTTGTCTGAACCTGGGTGGATGGAGTATCGGGTTTTGTGTGCTTCATTCATAACCACATCTCTGTAACCACCGAACTTTGGTGTCCAAATCCGGTTCATGAAATAATAGACTCCATCATCCCTGACTTCGAAGTTCTTATCCATTCCTCTTAGAGTTTAACCTGCTACGTTTTCGGGTTTCAAGGCTTCAAGTTGAGCTTCCTTGATCTGCGTGGACAAATGCGAATGGATTGTCATGGTCAACGACTTTACTCGGCATCCCGAGTATTCTTTTCTACTAAGGGCGTCAGCTACTACGTTTGCTTTACCAGGGTGATACCGAATTTCACACTCGTAATCGTTCAGTAGCTCCACCCATCGTCGTTGTCTCATATTCAGCTCTTTCTGGTCGAAGATGTGTTGGAGACTTTTATGGTCCGTGAATATTGTGCATTTCGTGCCATATAAATAATGTCTCCAAATCTTCAGAGCAAACACCACTGCTCCTAGTTCAAGGTCATGTGTTGTATAATTGACTTCATGTGTCTTTAGCTGTCTTGAGGCATAGGGTATAACCTTTCCTCTTTGCATAAGAACACATCCAAGCCCTTGATTAGAAGCATCACAGTACACTACAAAATCCTCTGTCCCTTCAGGGAGAGACAGGATCGGTGCACTACACAAGGCTCGCTTCAGCATTTGAAATGCTGTTTCTTGCTTTTCTCCCCAGCTAAAAGTTACACCCTTTTGGGTCAGAGTAGTAAGAGGCTTAGCTATTCGAGAGAAATTTTGAATGAATCTGCGATAATAGCCAGCAAGACCTAAGAATTCACGGATTTCTGTAGGTGTTTTAGGTGCTGACCAGTTTTCAATTGCCTTTATTTTGGAAGGGTCGACGTGTATTCCTTCTGAACTGACCACGTGACCTAGGAAATCTACCTTCCTGATCCAAAATTCACACTTTGAAAACTTCGCATAGAGCTTCTCTGATCTAAGAGTTTGTAATATTTGACGAAGATATTGGCCATGTTCCTCTTTGCTCTTTGAGTAGATAAGGATATCGTCAATGAAGACTATAACGAATTTGTCCAAGAATGGACGACACACTCTGTTCATTAGGTCCATGAACACTGCTGGTGCATTCGTCAATCCGAATGGCATCACTATAAACTTGTAATGACGATAACGAGTTCTGAACGCGGTTTTGGGAACGTCTTCCTCCAAAATTCGTAACTGGTGATACCCGGATCTTAAGTCTATCTTCGAGAAGTAGTTCGCCCCTTGAAGTTGGTCGAACAGATCGTCAATGCGAGGCAGAGGGTATCGATTCTTGATGGTAAGTTTATTCAGCTCGCGGTAGTCTATACACATGCGGAATGATCCATCCTTCTTCTTTACGAACAAAACCGGTGCTCCTCAAGGTGAGAAGCTTGGTCTTATGAAACCTTTGCTTAGGAGTTCGTTTAGTTGGCTGGATAATTCCTGTATCTCGGAAGGTGCAAGACGATAGGGGGATTTGGCTACAGGGGTAGCTCCAGGGATTAAGTCGATTCGGAATTCGAATTGTCTCTCGGGAGGCACTCCTGGAAGATCATCGGGAAATACAGCGGGAAAGTTGCAGACTTCAGGAATGCTTGCGATGTCTTTCACTTCTTGCTTTTTATCTACCACCTGAGCTAGGAATGCACAATACTCCTTGCGAAGGTATTTCTGTGCCTTGATGCATGAAATGATCTGAAGGTTCGTTCCGGGTTTGTCGCCATAGATAATAAGAGTTTCGTTAGTTGGCAAGTTCAAATGAATAGCTCTTTCATAGCATAGGATGTCGACATGGTTGGGGCACAACCAATCCATACCTATTATGATGTCAAAACTTTTGATAGAGACCGGCATAAGGTCTATTGGGAAAGACAAGTCATTTAACATAAGGGTACATCCTATGTATATATCATTGGTGGATTCGGATTTCCCGTTAGCCATTTCTACTGTGAAGGTTTTATTTAGTGGTTGGGAGAGCTGATTTAGTAGATGTTTAAAGTTATGGCTCACGAAGCTCCTCTCGGCACCACAATCAAAAAGAATGCATGCATAAGTATTGTTGAGAAGGAATGTACCCGTGACCACAGCAGGGTCTGCCACCGCTTCTTCGTGACCTAGTGCTAGAATTCTCCCAACACCACCGACATTTCCAGCTTTTGGACAATCTTTCTTGAAATGCCCCACATCACCGCATTGGTAGCATGCTCGACTTACTCCAGCGGCAGGTACTTGGTTAAGGGGTTGAGGTGGTGTTCTACAGAATCGGGCAGTATGCCCTTTCCTGTTGCAGTTACGACACTGCATTTCAGGGCAATTTCCGGTGTGGTGAAAATTGCAATTGTTGCATTTAGGGAGGCTACCAGCATAGGGCTTAGTTGGTGCTGAGTAGTTAGGGGCAACAGAAGGTGTAGTAGTAGGTATGGTAGCAGGCACAGTAGTAGCATGGACTGCCACTATTTTTTGCTTCTTTGAAGGTTCCAGAGGAGATTTTCCCTTTCTTTTGTTCCAACCCTTCTTCTTGCTGTTGTTGTTGTTCTCCCTAGGTTGTTCCGGGGCAGTAACCACAGAGTTTTGACGGTTTCCATGGTCAGTAAGTGACTATGCCAGTTCCTTGGCATTGTCAAAAGTGACAGGTTTAGATGCAATGACACTTCCCTGTATCTGGGGCGACAGTCCCCAAATATACCTTTCAATCTTTTTTCTCTCTGGAGCAACCATATCCGGACTAGAATCGCCAAGTCACAGAATCGATTCGTGTAAGTCGTTATGTCGGCGCCAGCCATAGTAATACTCCAGAGTTCTTGTTCCAGTTTCTGAATTTCCCCTCGCGGGCAGTATTCACGCATTAGCATGGTTTTTAGGTTCCCCCAGCTTATAGTATTAGCCGCCACCAAAGTTAGTGACTTAACATGGCCATTCCACCATGTTAGGGCCCTATCTAAGAAAGTAAAGGCATCAAATTTAACTTTGCTACCCTCTGGACAGGAGCAGATTTCAAAGACTGCTTCTATCTTCTCAATCCACTGCCTTAAAACCATTACTCCTCCAGTTCCATTAAAGGTCCTGGGTTTGGCATTCGAGAAGTCTTTATAAGTGCACTCTCTCAAGTGCTCATGACCCTTGGCAGGGTTAGAAGGACGTGGACCAGCTCCCGACCCACTAGCACCAGGAGTATTGATATGAGATAAGGCAGCCGCTACAGCTGCCGTGACTGCCGCTTGGAACATGGCAGCATCGAATTGAGGGGGTGGTGGTGGAGGTGGTGTCGGTGCTTCCGTTTCATTGTTACGTCTTGGATTCCTACGAGGAGGCATCTTTTTCTATAAAAGTCAATAGATAAAAAGATAGTGAGATATCAAGAATGAATATGAATTTGATATCTCTGAACTTAAACACTTAACTCAACAAGAATATTGTAAAGAATTGAAAATGGATGTCCATTGCAAGTACAACTTGCAACTGGATAGATTAAAATGAAGTGGTTATTTTTCAAAGAGTATGAAAGTACATGTCGATTGTATTAGTATATTAAGTATATGTAATTTGGATACTTAACCCTAAGTAGGTCTTTAATAAACCACAATATTGTAAAAGTAGCGACATCAAACCGGCCTACCGAAAAAATAAAAATTTTCGCGGTCGTATTTGAAAAGTATGAAAAGTAACACTGAAACATATCCAATATCCCAAAACTTTGGAAATGGAATGTTTATGTAACTTGCAATAACTCTTGTTGAAGTAAAGTGCTTATTATTTTATTGATACTTGATTTATACATCTCCTGAAAGTAGTCTATACATTCAGTATATTAAACTAGAAAGTAGTGTAACACTACTTGCGGCGGTTGCTACGACGGTTACTGGGTTTCGCTTCGTCTTGCGATTTCCAACGCCTTTCTTGGGCAGCTTGATGCTCCCTCAGTCCTCTGATCTCTGATTCGGCAGCATTAAGTTGCCTTTGAAGGGCTTCAGTATGGTGTTGGGTATCATCTTGCATCTCGTCAAGACGAAGGATATCGGCAGCGTTAGCCTGTGCAGCCGCATTCACTTCTAGGATACGATTGATTGACATCCTTGATTGATCGAATTGTCGGGCAATTCGGTTCACTATAACTGGAAGAGCTCTGTCGGCTGTTCCTCCTTCTGAGACGTTATAGAAACCCCGTGCCATTCCGTAGGGAGGGCGTTGGCCGTCTTGTCGACTCCAATGGTTTATGTATTGGCCCCACTCGGGTATGGGTATTGCTTCCTCTTGTCTCGGGGGACGTATCCCCGGGTTGCAAACTTGTGGCTCTGTATCTGTACCGCTTGATTCGATGTCCTCAAATGGTTCTTCATCTGAGTCTTCTTCTGGATCCTCCTCCGGATCTTCCTCCGGATCTTCCACTATCCATCCTTGATTGCCATGATTTGGAAAATAAGGGTCCCCTGGTAGATGATGTCCTGCCATTGTGTCTGTACGACAATAAGGTTATGAGAAATGCCTGAAAAGAAAACTAAAGCATATCGATGTTTATTAAGGTTCTTATAGTATTTTATGTTCTGTTCTTAGTGTTTCTTCAGTAGTTGGTAAGTTTTAGACATGTTACAACACTACTATTACTCCCAAACACATGTTGGTCATATCTGAAATCAATATAGTTGATCAGGCTATATTAATTCTAGATATGATTACATAACTGCCTGGGTTTAACTGTAATGTTCAGCATCCAAATACTTTTAAGTTCTTATGACTATGTACTTGTAGGTATTAGGGTTAGTATACTTCTTTTAAAAATACTTAGAATTCTTAAAAGTATACTTGTAGTCAGAGCTCTCAGCCCCAATGTATTTATAGTTTGTATATCTTTTATGGATTGATATATGAGTTCACTATAAACAATGCTCTGATACCAATCTGTCACACCCCCAAACCAGACGGCTGAAACGTCTGGGGGTGGAGGACTTCATTTGTAGTATCACAACACATGCATCATAGTAATCAAAGTACAATAAACCATTGTATTTAAAAGTATAATATTTACATGTGTTCAATCATTGTATATTGAAACCAAAACAGTTATACAAAGGAAGAAGATAAGACTCCTAATGGATCCATCTTCTTCAAAATGCTCAGGGAGTACCTGTTATTATTTCCCTGATAATACAAGTAATTTGAAAAGAGAGTATCAACAATAAGTTGAGTGAGTACATGAGTAAAATTTGAACGACCTTCGGACAAATAACTGGTACTATAAGTCCACATCTAAACAAGGAAAAGGACCTATAATGAATTATTAGTACTAAGCATTTTAAATCTTATTTATATTAAATTATATATACAAATATGTATATTTGGGAAAAATATAAGTTTATAAAAGAGTTCAAAATTTGAAGTAGTGTTGATGCTTTAAAATCATTTTATCGTGATTTGAAATCATTTATTTATAACACAAAGTTGTTGTGTTATACTTGTATTTCCCCCCTTAAAACAGTAGAAATTATGAAAATACGGGGGTATGAACTCACTTGATAGGTGGTAATTCGGACAGAGTTTCGTTTCACGAAAAGGAGTTTATTTGTCGAGAAACCGGCTCAAATCGGGCAGAGTTTTGACAGGAGAGAGGATGAATTCTCGAGAATTTCGGGGCTTCACGGCTTACTTCGGGCTCGAGTCTTGATACCGGGGCTTTAGGGGTTGTATATGAGCTTAAGGGAGTGGAAAATGTGAAAGAGTGTGAAATTTAGGGTGAAAAAGTGTAATTTCTTCGGAACCCTCGCATGCCTTATATAGGCCGAAGGCTCGGGCCCGAGGCTGCGCGAGGTTGACACGCGGCTGACAGATGGCGAGGCAAGGGCTGTTCTTCGGACTGGAGGCTCGCTGCTGGTTGGCTCGGATTGGACCAACCCTCGGTCCAATGGAAAGGCGACACGTGCGAAGGGGGTGTCCGAGGATGGTGCGAGGCGCGTGCGAGGAGCATCTCCGGTGTGTCTTCATGCGAGGCTGTCCGAGTAGGATTGGACCTCAGAGGTGGCCGAATCAGGAGGTGACACACGAGACATCGGTCCACTCAGCATCCGACACGTGGAGGCTCGCATGCGAGGGGTGACGTGGCGGTACTGTTCATGCGAATTTTCCCGGGTATTTCTATTTTTCTTTATTTTTTTGCCAAAACTTGTAAAATTCATAACTTTTGCATACGAACTTCTTTTTGACGTTCTTTATATGCACGCGTAGCTAGAATTATACTCTACGACTTTCGTTTAGACTTCGTTGGCAAATTTTGACTTTATTTTTAATATTATTATTTTAAACAGACCGGGACGTGAATCCGTTATAAATTCATAACTTCTTCATACGACGTCCGTTTTTGTCTGTCTTTTTACCATTGTACTACTAATGACGAGACCTTCAATTCTCGTTTAGGCCGTGTCGGCTAAAATCCACTCGATCTTTATTTCGAGTTTTTAGCTGTACACTGCTATACTGAAACTTCAAAAAATCATAACTTCCTCATACGAAGTCAGATTTTGGCGTTCTTTTTATGAAAGTTCTCGGTTTAACATAAACTATAACTTTCATTCAGATTGTTAAAGCTAGAAAGCCTTTTATAAAAAAATCAATTTTTACACTAAACAGTGTTTTGCCGGTTTTGTCGCGGATTTTCGATTGGTCATAACTTCTTCGTTATAACTCAGATTTTAGTGTTCTTTATATTTTTGGAAACCTTGTTACAATCTCTATCACTTGGTTCAACCCAATTGAGATTATTTAATAATTTATTTTTGAGGGTCAATTATGTAAATATACATAGTATGACAAAATTTCTCTTTGTTTAATTAAAAAGAAGAACAATTTGACCTACACTATTACATAAGTTTGAAATAACGGTTTGTTACACAGTGTCCCCTCATCTTTAAATGCTACAACCGAAATTCATGTTTTCTTAACATATAGTGAGAGACACGAAACCAACTAAAAACTTATATGTAGTAGTAAAACCAAAAACAAAACAAAAACATTTTTTTACAAACTTCTAAGTCACCATATTTTAAATAATAGACCACCAAGATCAATCCATCCATCCCTGGTCCCACACCCAATTGCGGGCCGCCATGTGTCCTCACCACCACTTTATCATCTTTCATCTGTGTAAATGTTTTTTATACAACATTTTTTTAAAAAAAAGTTCAGACCATCATATTCAAATCCGACAAATCATCCATTGGAATCTCAAGCCCCAAAAAGTCATCATCTTGTAAAATATCACCATCGATATTCAACCAAGACCCTATATCATGCCCTTGTTCACCAAGATCATCACAAACACCAAGCACATCCATTTTCAGGAGTGGCAGATATGAAAAGTCAAGTGGCTCCTCACAATATTCATCCTTTTCTTTCACAATTATGCTATTTTCCAACTTAACAACCGAGGAGGCCAAATTCGTCCTTCCCACCGGATCGTTAAGAGAAGCGGTTGTTTTTTGCTTCAATTTCGTTTTCGTTTTTCTTTCCCCCTTCACGGATGTCGGGTGACTGATTTTAAAGGGCCGGTTTCTTGAAATGACGCCATTACCCTTCCCTTCTCTATCCCTCTCACTCCTCTTTCCTTTTGCACTGTTTAAAATTGTGGCTCCAAATCCCGAGGGTATTCCGGAAGAATAAGAAGTACCTGCAACAACATCATCTAGATATAACTCTCTCTTTTTTACCCAGCTTGACCATACATCATCTTTCCCAATAGTTTGATCAGACAAATGAAACGTGTCAGAAGCATATATGTCGTGGTTGTTCAACGAAGGGCTTTGTACTTGTACACCTAATTTATAATTTATCAACCATACACAACAATGGAATGTAATGACTCATTCCATTCCATATATATATATATATATATATATATATATATATATATATATATATATATATATATATATATATATATATATAACAGTAGGGAACCAAGAGAATAAGAAACAAGTATTCATTGCATCCAACATTTGCACATGGAAGTACTTTGGGGTTATATGAGGTGTTAATTGGAAAGTCTTATATATGTGACATTATTACTGATTCAGTAATTATGGGTTTCTTCATTGAAGCTGAAAAAAATACTTTCTGTTCTTGGAACTAATCATGCAGTTGAAGATTTTTTATGGCAGGTAATTTTCAAAATAATCTCAATTTCTATTTCTTGCATTTACCTTTTTTTGTTTCATTATATTGATAATTATGATCACAGGAAAGCTCAATCATATTATTGAAGCTTTTAGTTCCTCACATCTTTGAGAAAATGACAATGCATGAACTAATAAGTCTTGTAGCAGAAAGAGCAAATATGATCACGTATATAGCAGAAGAAATATTTGAATTACCTCATAATATGATTGGTTTATTATTAGAAGGATTTATAAAAACACAATCGACTTTCGAACTTATTACTCCCCCAGCTGCTTTATTCCCCACTTCATCATCTGACAAAAGTTTTTGAGTCTCAGATCGACATCAAGATGTACACTTAACTATTTTGTCGACGACCTCTACTAGTTCCCACATCGACATCAAGATAAATCCTTCTCAAATTTCATCTTCTACAAATTCACAACTCATTTCCTTAATTCCATTGAATTCTAAGTGTCCAACATCGGATGTTGTAAGAAACATCTACTAATTTCCTACTCTATATATTAGTCAAACAGGGTATACCCCGAGTTTAAAGTTTAAAAAACCGGTTTAAAGTTGGTTGAATCGGGATGGTCCAACACAGTTCTCTGTTGAACCATCCGGTCCGAACTAGTTTGGAAAAAAGCGATTTCTAGGGTTGAAAAAACCGGACGCCTGACCGGTTCCCAGATAAACTGGTCCAACCGGCCGGTCCGGTCCGATTTCAAAATACTGCAAATTTATTCAAATCAATAGCCCATCTCTGTATTTTCATTTTAAAATAAAATCAAAAGTTAAGCACTTAAAGATGAAACATTTTATTAATACATATAGTGACAAGAATAACATCAACCATATTAGCACCCAAGCAAAGTCCTGTAGAGAAACTTTATGCTGTAAGATTAACATCAACCATATTAGTTGAAACAGTTTATTAATACATACAGTGACAACATTAACATCACTATTACAGATAATAAATTTGACACTGACCTGACTTGGAGGACCTAGAAGCAAAAGTTTTCACATTATGCAGAACCATGAACTATGTAAAAGTGTATGGCATGACCAAGAGAAACTTTATGCTGCAAATCCTTCAAGGATGGTTGGCAACAATCATCTTTCATCTCATTATCAGACCAACTTCCAGCAGCAACAGCTAGCAAGGAGCTCACTGATTTCTTCTAATAATAATGGGCATTGGAGTGAAGGTAAGAATGGAAATAATGATGAGACTGTTGTGACCAGGGGTATGATTGTCATTTTCTAACACAACATACCATATTCTGTTTTCACCTGGAATTAATTTTCACAAAAAAAACATATAAGGTTTTCTTACAAAGTAAAACAAATAAAAAAATTAGTAGGTGAGGTGAGGTGAAGCTGGCCTCTTGTGTTTAGTTTTGACAGCTATGGGGGAAGAAGGAGTACTATGCCAGTTCCTTTTTTTCAGTTGATCAACCGGTAATATCTATTGGGAGACTGTTAAGAAGAATTATTGCAACATCTTTCCATGATGTTCCCATACTAGCATTTGTAATATCTGTTGGGAGACTGTTAAGAAGAACAGAACTTGAAATTAAGAGGTTATACTAGTTTTTAATAGAGAAATGTTGTCTATTTCGTGGGAGTAAAATGATACAATTGCATATTAGAGATAGCAGATTGTTCTCTAATGCAACATCAAAAAATAAATACAACCTTTCAACATCAGATGTTGGTTGTTTCGTCCCATCTTTTTTCTTGAAACATGTCATCATATCTCTTAGAAATAAGATCGACTTCCAGTGGACCTCTAGTTTATGGAATCAATTGAAGTTTTCTCAATAGAGAAACATCATTCAACAGAAAAGGGAGAATGGAGAAGAAATATAGAGAGAGTGAGAGAGAGAGAGAGAGAGAGAGAGAGAATACAGATCATCGAGAATGAGCGACCATCAACTTACCTGATGGGAGGAACAATGAAGACAACTTGCACGTTGATTTGTGGAGGAGGAAAGGTTACCTATACCTTAAACGATGCTTGAATCAGATCTATATAGGGCTTCGCTAGTTCATAGATGGCGACATGGATAAGTCACAAAGCCCTTAATCTCCTTGTAAGTTTGGCATAGGCATAATGTAACGATCCTTAAATCATATTCTTGTGAGCATGAGGAGTCGTAAATGGTCGGCTCTTAAACAAAGGCTTGTAAAATTGATCAATCGTCGCAGTCTCGGTGAGGTGAGATGAGCTCGAGGTCGCCAGTAGGAAGAGTTGAGCGGAGGTCTTCGGAGGGAAGAGGTGAGCGGAAGTGAGCAGATGTAATGAGCTTTGCAGAGAGCATCCTTTTGAAAAAACCCTAGATCCCTTACAATTTTGTTATAAGATGAATAGTACGCGCAGTCTGAGGCTAGAGGAGGCAACGATGATTGGAGGCGGTGGATGTGGGTGAGGGCCGGGGTGGAGACGAGGGAGAAAAAGGCTGGGGTTTAAAAAACTTGGGGATTTCAGTTTCCCTCTAAGCAGACGCGCGTTTTAAAAAAAAATATAAAACGAGACCGACAGAGGACGCACATTTTACATAAAGTGCCCTCCGTGTTTTTTACTTTTTTACATGAGACACTAATTTAAGGGCACGCGATAATGCGTGACCTAAATGCATTAATTCTTTTGAAGAGATGACACTTTTTTAATGTCACTCTCTTTTGGGTAACATAAATCAATGTGTAATGTCCTAATTTTCAAGAATAAAAATTTTCTTTAAATCATTACCAAACCATATTCATAAAAACATATCATAAGTCATAACATGAATTCAGAGTATCATTTCCAAAACACATTTTCATTATCAGAGTAAAACATCCCAGACTGTCTAAACTATGGTGTGTGCCATGCGATCATCCCGAGCTCTTCCCTCCGCTACCGGAAGTACCTGAAACCAAAATTGAAAACCTTAAGCACGAAGCTTAGTGAGTTCCCCAACCTAACACATACCAAGCATAACCACATACTGCACATACTGGGCCACGCCCGCTATTCTGGGCCTCGCCCGCTATAACGGCCCCGCCTGGCTTCGAGCCCCGCTCGGACACATATCTGTTTCACTTAGGCCTCGCCTGCCAACAAATTCTAACACATAAACATATCGCAACACATAAACTAAACATATACTACCGAATCATGTTCTAAAGGCCTCGCCTATCTTGGGCCTCGCCCATGTCCTGCAACTGATGAGTCATGGAACCCCGTCCACACTCCTACTAATAGTGAGATTTTGGCCCGGCCCACACTCACTCCTTCCCTAACCTGGGCCTCACCCCTACACTGCTGCTAGCGAGATACGGAACACCGTCCACACTCTACTGTTGGTGAGATACTGGGACCTCGCCGACACTTACCTTCCTACCAGGCACATACATGTATCACACAGACAACAAGTGTAACTATCATGCAAACCATTCCTTGGCCTCCCGCCCGCTAACATTGGACCTCGTCTTGAATATCATACTAGCATACTGTGCTTAGGGTTAAACCCCAGGTCTTCCTACTCATAACTATATGGGCCGACATTGTGGCCTTAGACCCATCCACATAAAAGGGAAACTCACCTGCACTTGCTGAACTTGCTGAAACCCCTCTGCTGCTGCCCGACAACTTTTCTGAACTGCGACTCCACTAGCTCCCCGAGCTATCAATACCAATATAACACTTAGTCTAACTGTCCTCCGACTAAGTCAACTCTGGTCAGAGTCAAAGTCCTGGTCAAAGTCAACCTTCCAGGTCAACCCTACTCGCCGAGTCTGCCTACTGACTCGCTGAGTTCATATGCTCAGAGTCCTTCCATTCGCGACTCGACTCACCAAGTCAGCTCGTGACTCGCCGAGTCCACCGATTTCCGAGTTCTGTCCTATCCAACTCACTGAGTCTCCATCCGACTCACTGATTCGAGCCTTAACTCGAAGGGTTCGGGGTTCGCGACCTGACTCGCCGAGTCCAAGAACAGACTCGCCGAGTCCAAAGCAAACTTCAATAGACTCGCCGAGTTGTTCATCCAACTCGTCGAGTTCCTCCTAATCTTCATACTACTCGCCGAGTCCACTCGAAGGACTCGCCGAGTCTATTCAGTCCTTCATACATTCAGAAGCTTTTTGAGTCATGCAGGGACTCCAAACTGTAGATCCACTCTTCCAAGGCTCACTCCTTACGTAAAGTTGCAAACTTTACGTATAACTAAGGAGATCTAGGCTCAAAACACTCTAGGGCTAGGTTTTAAGACAGAAAGGGCTTCACCAACTACCCAATAACTGATGCTTTACTACATATTGGACCATCCCAACACTAGATCTGAAGTGGCAACCTCATATCTAAGCCCCAAACCCGAAATAGATCTCAAACAACCATAAAACCCCCAAATCTCATAACAAAAAATATCTAGATGCAAAGGAGGGAAGATAACAGCTTATTACCTCCAAGATGAGCACAAACTGAATTAGATCTCGGATCTTCAGCTCTCCTTTGAAGCAACCCTCTTGATCTTCAAGTTCCTTTCAAAGATTCCCTCCTCCAAAGCTATTTCTCTCAAATGATGGAAGCTTACACGAAATCTAGGGTTTACAGGCTCTCTAGGATGATATGGAGGTTGAGGAAGGGACATAACACCCTTTATATAGGGTACAACTCCCGAGATTAGGGTTTTCTCCTTTCAGCACCAACTCGTCGAGTCCAAGCTTCTGACTCGGCGAGTTGGTCACTTAATCTGCGACCCAACCCCGCTCCGACTTGGCGAGTAAGCGAGCGTACTCGTCGAGTCCCTTCTTCAAATTGCACTCTCATTCCTTAATCCTACTTCTGAAATTTGAGATGTTACACAATGAGTGTCGTAGTTTGCGCGTCGTAAAAGGCTCTTTTCTTGTAGTGTTAGATCCTTTTTTTCTTAGGTTTTAGGTCATTTTTAGTATGTTTGTGAAGCATTTCGGGTGTTGAGTGAGATCTGGAGTTGTAACTTCAGATCTGGACTCCTCTAAGTCCTTAGGGGGTGTTTGTTGTATCTTTTAAAACCATCTTTTAGCTTTTTGGAAAAGATAAAATCTAAAAGATGTTTGGTAAAAGCATAAAGATCTTGTAAAAGCTACTTTTTGATATAAGGAAAATGACCTTTATGGAAAATTCAGGTAAACTTGACTTTTTGCAACTTTTCCTAAAAGAACTTTTGCCTCTCAAAAGCTAAGCCAAACACCCCCTTAGAGTTATAAAGTCACCGAATTTATCAAGCATTGGCCCTTTTCTTTGGCTAAAACCCCTCCCTTAGCTTGGTTTTGGCACTTAAGAGCTTGCATGCACGTAAAGTTTGCAACTTTACATGGAAATCATGCCTTAGGAGGCTAGATATGCAATCTGGAGCTTTGGGGTAGCTTAAAAAGGTTCGAACACAAAAACGACTGAAGGAAATTATCGAGTCCCTTAGCCAACTCGACGAGTCAGGTAGGGTTTACCCGTTTTCGAGATTCCGAGTGATTTCTATGAGGGATTAGGGTTTTCGGTCTACATGGGTTTTCGGTCTTCTGGACATTGAGGAACTCGACGAGTTACACAGGTAACTCGGCGAGTTGACGAGTTATTCGGGTAACTCGGCGAGTTGCTGGATGCACTCGACAAGTTGAGGTCAACATGGACTGTTGAACTTGATTTTTATAATTCAAAATTTTCTCACTTTTCTTATAAATTTATATTTTTCAAATGTTTAGAATTTTGTATTTAATTTTTTTTGTTAAATAAACTCATTTAATACATGGGTCTCACACCTAATTCTTAATAAAAGACTCCTAAAACCGCCACGTGTCCCTATTATAAACCACTACCTTGCCACGTGTCAATCCTCCAGCATTTTACTCATTCATTTCCTGCCTAATTGGTAATTTATGTATTCGACCAATCATACCCTATAAATCAGCTTTTCAGTTATGGTATTTTGATCTTATATAAAAAAAAATACCTACAATCAAAACCATAAAAAATTACAAAAAATTCAAACGCATCAATCATAGTATCCTATATATCAACATTTCAGTTTTCAAACACATTTAATATATTATATCCCTTAAAATCTGCAATTATTTTTTGAATTTATTCATCTTATGTTATACCAAATATGCATCCAACATAAAAGGAATGCAACCCAGGATTGTGTTGGATTGCCTTTGAATTCCACCACAACTAATGAATTTTATTGACTAAAATCTCATTTTTTTATTACTAAATACAACTATCCTATCCAAAAACCTGATTTCGAAATCCATCACTTTGGGTGGAAGGCAAGGCTTTCAACCTTGCCTAATTTTCGAAAACCCTAGGGTTAGGAAACCCTAGATCTTGAAAATATCGTGGCCAAAGGAAAGGGTTTAAAACCCCTTAACAATTTTCGAAAAAAACGAAGGTTATAAACCCTAATTGCGAAAATCATAGGCCTTAGGGTTTAATTGCCATAAACCCTAATTTTGTCAAGTTCAATCAATTGTATCAAATCTAATTGAAAACAAAAACCATACACTCTTATACCACTAATGGGTTTTATACATAGTAGACAATCCTATGTGTGCATGCAACCTTAAATTGTTGGATCTATGTTTTCTCTATTAGACATACAAGCATTGATTACAAATCTAGAAACCATAGGAGGCATGTACTATTTTCGAAATCAACATAAACTAGGGTTTAGATAGATACCTTGATTGTTATATTGCAATAACAATGAAACCTTGAAGATCTTGAACTCTTGAGAGCAAGTACCTCAAATGTGACACCTCTAATGGCTTATAAACACTTTATGCAAGAGGATGCGAAGAGAGAGGAGAAGTAAGCACTAGAATTTGGCTCTACTAGGGTTTGATAGCTTAGGGGGCAAAATTCTAAGGGGTTGCGGTCTTTATATAGTTGTTGGTTGCTTAGTCCTAAAACTAGGGTTTGCTGGAGGAAACCCTAATTTCCAGCTTAGGGTCTAAGCCGTGGACTCCTTATCTAAGAGCCTTAGACGAAAACTTATAGGGCCTCCCTATAATTTTCGTCCACTCCTTTCTAAGGGGTCCAATAGTCTAATTTCACCACTATCAATAAATTGCAAAACAGCCCCTGAACTTTTAATTAATTCATTTAATTCCAAAAAAATTTCTGTTTAATTAATATTAATTAATAAACATGATTTCTAATTAATATATTATTCTTATAATACATTAATAAATTATTTATATCAATTTATTATTTCAAATAATAAATTCAACCTCTCTCTGCAAAAGTCATACTGTTAAGTTGCTAGAGTAAAGGCAACCCAAAACGATTGTGCTATTATCAATTCAAGTATATACCACATATAGTTATGGACTTAGACACCTAATCCAACAATATATATATATATATATATATATATATATATATATATATATATATATATATATATATAAAGTCTATATGACCAACTATAGGAAATCAGATGTTTTGGAGATCATTTTATTAAGAATAGGATTTTATTAGATGCCAAGTATTAGTAAAATGAATAAAAGAATTGCCAAAGTAGTCATATTTTGGTTAATTAAATTAACCAACAACCCTCAATAGTTTAAATTCGTTAAGAAACGGTCCCAAAAATATTTCAAAGTTCAAGAAATGTGACTTTGTGGTTTCTCACCTCAATCTTCCTAAATTGAGCTGAACTCTCACTTGTGTGTTATATGTGCACCAGCATCAAATTCAACATTTACATCGTACCCTTTCTTCCTTCCCTGTTGCATGTTTTGTTTCGTTTGTAATTTCCTATTGGTGGAATATCGATATGCCTCATGTTGCTACTCACGACGATCGTTTGGATCATGACGAATCTACAAAACGTTTTGATGTAGTTATTCTCACCGTTTGCTTGGTGATATGGAAATTCCAAAAAGAATGGATTTTTTAAGTGATCAAACCAAGGAAAAACAATATTTTTTTTTTACTTATTGTTTCTTAATATTTCTTTTGGTTTTATAATATTAGTAACAAATTTAAAATCAGGTTGGTTAACTTAAAATTCTTATCATACTACTTTTTTTTGTCTAGCAACTTGTTAGGTTTTTAATAAATTTGTTATTTATTTATTTATTTTTTATCTAACATCTTATTAGGTATTTAATAAAATTTCCTAGCTCAAAGAAAAAAACGCCCTACATTCGGTTCAAAAAGATAAAAATTGTAAACCTCTAGCACTTGATTAATTGCTTATAATTCACAATTGTCTTTCTAGTTGTGGAAGTGATTTGTACATAATAATTTTTTTCAATACATAACAATTTATGTTTTATGGATTTATACAATACAATATTTTAATGCACAAATGTATGTATGGAACAATTTTGTTGTGCACGAATCATTTCCCTTCTAATTGACATAATAATACTTATAACCATTACACAATAAAGGTATCCCGATAAAGTTTAATAGATTGATACACCAACACTTTTTAGAGTTTAGTGAACTGACACATCATTATCAAATCAATATTTCACTATTTATTCAATTTGTTTTAAACATCCACAGTCAATTCAACCTACAAAGTTTAATGGATTTCTTCATCATTATCATTATATTTTTAAATATAATTATAAATTTAAAAATAAATGATATAATAGTTAAAAAATATAATATTTAAAAATACATTAATTAAAATTAAGAAACCTAAAATATTTAATACCTAAAAATACATTAAATACAAAACACAAAACCTAAAAATACATTAATTAATAAAAAAAACACAATACTTACAAATTGTATTTTATCTTGACTTCTTCATAACGGTTCATCCAAATCCATTATCCCTCCTCCGACATGGTATTTGGATCAAAGAAAAAGATTGACATCTCTTCATTAGCTTTATTAATCTGAAAAAAATACGAAACCTAAAAATATAATACATTAAATAATATAATACCTAAAAATATATTTAATTTTATTTGTAGTTTAGTTAAATAAAATTCAAAAATCAAATATTAAAATAATCTAAAAAATATAATTATATACATTAATTTTGTTTGAAATTTAATTGAAAAAAGAAAAAGATCAATTCTCTTTAACCTTTATACAAATCTATCATTTAACTCTATTATTCAAACTTCATTCCATTTCCATTCAATCTCAATCATCTCCCTTCAACTCCTATCAAGCATAAATTATACATTATCGATGCCTTAAGTGTAACTTGGTAAGCATAAGCCACCAAAGAGATAAAATATTGCACAACTTCTAGTTTTCAGTCGGTTTATCTATATCTTATAAAATAAATATATTTATTGAATACCATAAATTGATAAATACAACAATTTCATGCATGCATGTATTCTGCATGTAACGATTTTACTCGTAACACATCAATCAATAACCAAAACATGAAATGTTACTGTGTCATCAAAAGTCGGCCAAGCCTCTATCACCGGCACCAGGAGCTTGTTTCTGAAACATGCAAACCTTGCAATTAGATGAAGTTAAAGATGGAGTTTCATACTTGTCTTCCCCACCCATCAACGGCATAGCTACCCCTCTTTTCACTGGGCTCACATACCCTGGCCTGTAAGTTTTCCCCAAAATGCCCTCCACGTCGTCTGAGAGCTTCCAGAACTTGAACTGTGTCTCGAAATGTGCGAAAGCGTCATTTGATGGTAACTGGTAGTTGTGAGTTTTGTCATCTTCTTTGGTCACAGGAACAGCCTTCATGTCAATCTCCACCAATCCACCCACTGTCACTCTGACGGTGTTGGTGTCGTCGGTCCTCTCCACCACCACTTCCCTTACTCCGGTGCTGGTTTTCCATTCTGAATCTCCGTCGAATGGGACGTTGACTTCTTGACCATCCCATTTCACGAGAAGAACATCAACAGAATCATCCCATTGCTGTACTTTCTTGGCTGAAAGGACGAGGGTATGGGTGTCGAACATGACGGAGACAGATTGGACCCATGTGTAGTCACGTTTCCGGCCATTCGGCCGGCTTCCGATGAAGTGAGCGTTGATTTGGAGGTTGGTGTCAGACACAAGAGCGAAATCGTGTCCTTTACTACCATGGAAGTAGAACATCACTCCGTCGCCACCAACGAACCTTGGATCATAACATAAAGAACCATATCCATTACATTTCGCACGTCTCCCTACAAAAAGTAAAGATCTGTTAGTAAAGAGCTGCATTCATGGTTGCTAAATAAAGAAGAAAAAATTGTTCGAAACAGGTTGCTTACATTTGCAGGTAGCTTCACACTTGCTACCACAATGGATGAAACATCCTTTTTGCTTCTTGTTCTTCTTGGGCTTCCTCTCGGGGCATTCTGCGGGACAAGTGAGTGTCTTTTTGTTGCACTTCCCGTTCGATTTACAATAAGCCCGTTGTCGTCCAGTTTCTGGATCCGGTGTCAAGTCGTCGTAGTTAGTTGCGTCGGCGTCGGAGGAGTTCTCCTGTTCAGGCGCGGGTGCCGGTGCCGGACTCTTGTTATCATCGTATGGTGTTTCGTTATCATCGTCAGCTCGAACATTGGCGAGCTGAACGGAGATACAAATGAGAAGGAAAGCCAGCAAAAGAAAAGACTTCCTCATGTCGAAAGCTGTGTTTGTGTCGGTGGTTTGGTGGTATGAATTAATTTAGAAAAGCCGAAGCAGATGATTGTATTGATGAAGGGAAGGATAAACACATAAACTATTTATACCCGGATTAGCTAGTTGGGTAAACCATCGAGTTCGGCTTAAGGTACGCCTAACACCATACACGAAAATTACAAAATTCGACTTTTACATCTAGTTCTTGTCATAATTTCACATGGTCCTTTTTAAAGTCAATACCTTTTGGATTCTAAAATAAGTTAGTTAAATAATTTAGAGCTCTAAAATTTATGTTGAAATTTTTTAAAATTTATATATTTTTATCATTTTAATAATCACACTGCATTCAATTCTATAAACTTCAATAGATTATCACATTATCATGTTTCATTATCATGTTTCATTCAGTTCTATCAATTTTTCCACGCAATGTATTTTCTTAACATCAAGAGAAAAATGCAAATAAAAACTACCAAGAGGCCCCTATGCATTATAGGAAGCAAACCATGGATTATCGCACCAAGTAAGCTAATTAGTGAAGCTACCCAGCTTAGTTCTATTATATAACCACAAAACAACATTTTTTTTTCAAGTACGAAATAAAAGTTAATGAGTTTTGTTAACTGAAAACCAACTCTTTAGAACTTTAAATGTGGTATGGACGCTTAAATGTAACAAATTAATATTGATACGAAACTTGATATTTAGTAATTACAAAATTTTAGAATTTTCGGATATCCATTTTGGTATCCGAATCCGTATTCGAAAATTCGGATATCCGGTTTTGAACACCCCTAATGTCATACAATACTTTAAACTTTATAAAGTTCAATGAAACATAATTAAATAATTGTTTAACAATTAAAACTTTTTTTTTTTCAAATGAAGGGTTTAGTGATCATTGAAATTCAAATCCGTTAAATATAAAAATGACACATCCAACAATGGTAAAACTTCACCATTGAATTACATTAAACTCAACACCAGTGTTGTAAAAATCTCAATTAGGTCCCGATTAATCCATAGGCGCTACCCGACCGATTAGAGGGCGCCTAGCGATTAATCCCTGCATACAAAATGACTGAAATAGTAGAAAACGATAAAATTTTAACACTTTGAAGAAATTCTACTCAATAGAAACCATTTGATGAATGATTAATGTTGTATTAATCATATTAACCTATTTTATTAAGATATTAGTGGTATTTACGAACTTTGATATAATATTAGTCATATTTAACTTTTTAAAATTTAACGAGTTAGCAATTAATGGTCTTTGATTAATCCCCCGATTTATCCCCGCCTAGCCAATTAATCCCTTAACCCCAGTCCACCGATTAGCTAACGTCGAACGTTTTTTACAACCTTGCTCAACACCTTGTTCAACTCTCTCACCGACCACTCCATTATGGATGCTCTAAAGAGTATAAATTATGTTAAATTATGTCAGGTGTCATATTCTAATTATCCAGTTTTGCACGTGTCATCTTTTTGTTCACCTCGGTTTGGTTTCCCATTCAAATTTCTCTGTGTAAAGCTATATCTGAATCTTTATTTTTTATTACCAGGTATCCATAAAAACAACCATTAAATCTTCAAAAAATCAAGCAAATAGCAAGAACTCGGGAGCATAATTTTAAGTAGGATCTTATGTCGTTTTCATACATATGAGACGACACATTCTCTAGGTTATTTGAGACAGTGACTACTCTCCTAAATCCTAATTAATCATTTATCCAAAATCTCAATAGGTAATTTATAATGTCCCAAAAATGTCAATATAAATTTTCATTTTGAACATTGAGTCATATAACCAATTGTTCGAAAACCAAATAAAGTAAAAGTGTATTTTGAAACGTCTGAGTATCTCAAAAGTAACCAATACGGAAAAATCCATCAGGGGATGTGGTGTAGTCAACCTGGGCCCTTCCCTTTGAATCTAGAAGTACCTGAACAATGTTAAACCAAAAACTATAAGCGCAAAATTTAGTAAGTTCCCCAAGATACCACATACCATATAAATGGGCCCAACCCAACATATAAATAAATTGACCTAACCCAACATATATAAATGGGCCCAATCCAACATGCAAATGCGCCAACCCAACATATAAATAAATGGGCCCATGCCAACATATAAATAAATTGGCCCAACCCAACATATATAAATGGTCCCAACCCAACATGCAAATAGGTTGAGACCAACATGCAAATAGGCCTAACCCAACATATATATAAATAAAACTAACCCAACATATAAATAATAGGCCTAACCCAATATATATAAATGGGCTCAGCCCAACATACACATGCAAGAGTCACAAATGCAACTAGCACCCTACATAATACAATCCAGTGGGACAACATTAGTGCCTTTCACCCAAGAGTATACTGAGAAGACTCATGTCAACCCTGAATGCGAGATACACCACCCACTCGAGCCAACGATATCAAGACTTCCCTTGTTAAAAATATCCACAATAAAACCCTAATTAATAATTAAGGAAATGACTGGCCCACGAATGGTCTAGGCTTACAATTAACACCTAGGGTAAAAGACCATTTTCCCTTCCATATTAATTCCCAACATGGTTGACAAAAATTCAAACCAGTTAAAAAGTTAATGGTCAACAGTCAATTAACTTACACCCTGTGTAACTGATCTACGACCATCATAGAGCTATGCCATGTGTAAAGCTCCTGATCTAAGAAACTTCTGTTAAACCCTTAATACAACAAGCCAAACTCTCAAACTCCCATATCTGATCTACATAAATGTCTTAATAGATAAAGTATCCACCTTTATCCATTTGCATGGTCAAGATGAACACACAACCAAACTCTAAGTCCAATATGACACCTTTTGCTCAACAAATCATGCATGGATGGATGAGAGTGCCCAAGCTCCCATTTTTATGACTCTAAAACCTCAAAAACATCATAAGGAGGCATTCAAATGGTATGTAGTAACCCATACTCACAAGGACTAAAGGTAAGGGAAAAAAATCATAAGAAACCATGAGCTAAGTAAATCTAACAAAAGGAACATCAAGATGCAAACTTTATTCCTTCTAGACATAGGCGATGAAGTGTAATATCTGGATCTATAAAGCTTGGAGCTAACACATGCTTCTCCAATGGAATCCTTCTTCAAGAATGTACAAAATAATCACAGTAATGCTTCCAAAACTCACAATTGGTGGCTATGGTTTCAAAAGAATGATATGAGGTGATGTAGGTTGGATAAGGGAAGGTTTCCACGAAGTTAGAGCCCTTAAATAGAGCTTAAAACCTTAGGTGTTAGGGTTTTGGTCAGTAGCGACTATGTAACATCCTAATGATGAGGTATTCCCAATTTTAACCCTAAGTATGAAGATTATTTGCATTTTAGCCCTTGTGAGAAGTCTTTGCAAAATGGCCTATAGTGGCGTTTTTGTAATCATTGGGTGTAGGGCACATACGCTGGCAGGATCCCAAACCCTATTTTTTAGGGTTTGGACCTTAGTTAAACATATTTATGTTCCAAGTATCCTTCCCTTCATCAACCTCCAACCCACTTTCATCCCCAAGAAAAACCTAATCCATTTTAGAGCATGCTTGAGCATTTTGTGTGTGTTTTGGTAACCTTGAAGAATAGTTGAAGAAGTGAAGATCATCTTGGAGGAGTAGGACTCTTTGGATCCAGAATAAAAACATTATTTGGCATCATTTGGAGGTAAAAAGTTATGAACTTGATGAAGTTATGCTTAGATCTAGTTTGGCCATGAAAGTTGTGTTCTTTTGGTCCCATTAGTTTGGTATTTTGAGTATGAGCTACTCCAATCCATTTAAGTTGACCTTTCAGACGTTTAGAAGTGTTTAGAAGCATAACAATGCGGTCTTGGTCATTATTACCCTACTATGCTTGATTTTGGTTGTGTTAATGGGTTAAGAGGTTAGGGTTTTTGGTATTTAGCACTTAATAGCCATGCAAGACCATAAAGTTGGAAACTTTATGGTCAAGGGAAAAATTTGGGTTCTGGATTTGTAATTTGGATGTAAGGACTTGAGTATTAAGCACTTAATTAGTTGAGAAAGGATCCATGTGTGTACGTTGGGCGTACCAAGTAGTATGTTGTGTGTATGTAATCAAACCCTCACATCTGGTTAACGTCAGAGTACGCCCCGCGTACCAGTTGAGTACACCCAGCGTACTCAGCTGAGTTGACTCGGTTGACTTTTGAAATTTTGACTTTTAACTTTGACCGAGTTTGACCTAAGGGTATTTTGGGTATTTTGAGTGGTATTTGGGATTAGTCATTATTTGGTGTATAGGTGACCAATTGAGCTGACATTCAAAACTGCTCCCTATTCAACGATCAGTTCAGACTGAGAGGTGAGTTTTCCTCACTGTCCTTGGGTCGAAGGCACCAATGCCGACCCATTAGTTATGTATCTTGGTATAGAGATTTTTTCTATGATGTAGTGATCTGTTAGATCTGTGTCCTGGTATATAGGATG
This sequence comes from Lactuca serriola, assembly GCF_051521515.1. Lineage (NCBI taxonomy): Eukaryota > Viridiplantae > Streptophyta > Magnoliopsida > Asterales > Asteraceae > Lactuca > Lactuca serriola. Next base: position 64,952,435 of record NC_136413.1, on the reverse strand, counting down.
TAGTATGCGGTAATGATCTGTAGATCTTCCTGATTGTCTGGTGACTGGTTATATGTTTATTTGTTGTTGGATATATGTTATATGTTATGTATATGTACACATAGTATGGTGGGGTTGAGGAAGTACTGCTTTGTGCGGTATCCAACAAACCCAGGAGCAAGCTAGACATGAGCTGTTGTCCTGTAGGGCGAGCCAGACTTATGTTGTGGGCTTGGGGGCAAGCCATATATGAGATGTAGTCCTGAAGGGCAAGCCATACTCATACTATGGGCTCAGAGGTAATCCAGTATGTTAGGTGTGGACCCATTATATGTTATTATATGTTGTGTGTTGATGCTTTGGGGTAACTCACTATGCTTTGGCTTACAGTTTCAGTTTATTACTTCAGGTACTTTTGATGATCGTAGGAAAGTGAATGCGTGGTCATGCACATCTTCCTGTTTTTATGACATTAGGTTATGGGAAAACTCTTATTATGATTATATTCTGAAAGCAATGATTTTGTATACACTTTATGATTAAAATGAGTTATTTTTGAAAATTTTAAATTTCTATGATTTTTGAGATGTTACAAGTTGGAATCAGAGGCTTGGTTCAAGAGAATTGGATGAACATTCATTTGAATCCATATTCAAACTAAGGAAATGCAAATGTTTTCAAATGGTTTTAAAAATTGTTTTCAAAAGTAACCAAAGAAGGATGCAATGTCTGCGATCAACCAGAGCAAGAAACTATACCCCAAGTTATCACACTGTGATTTGATATGATATTTATGATATAACAACATTCTAGTGATAGGCTAGAGATCTTTAGGAATTGCATGATACAATTTCCTGATGTATGATGCATGATAGCCTAGGTTGACTTCTTGTATAGAATTGACATCATTATTGTAATTGCTTAGTGTATACATCATAGTCGTATATAAAAAAGATTTTATAGCCTAAGAATGTTTGGTTTAGCCTTATTTCATGTCCTTTTCTGATGAAGGGCTTAGGGTAGAATCAAGTATTCAACTGTTTATAGGATCTAATGTTATGTATGATTAGCATATGTGTGTGCTGCAAGGTTGGTGGAAGTTTAATGGATGAGTATGTGTGTGAGAAGCTAGCTAGATGATGAGTGTTTATCCACTCTCATGTGATGGAAAACACAGGTTACAAAATTTCTATGCACTAATCGGAAAACATTCAAACAATTCAAATGATTAGGGCACATGCAACCTATTGAGGATCTATGTCTTTCACGTATAGGCAACATACTATGAACTATCATCCTATACAACTTTTCTAACGGAAAACTAATTCTATAGGTTAAGAAACTTACTTTGAAGATTCTTATTGTAAACAACCTTGAATCCTTCTTCAAATCTTTTGGCAGCTAGTACCATAAGCATCGTGCCTCTGATGGTTTACACCCAAGACTAGCAACTAAGGATTCTGGAGAGGGAGGAGGAGAATTTTGGCCAGATCTCTTCTAGGGAAAGGAGTGCCAAAATTCATAGCCCTAGGGGCCTATTTATAGTGCAGTCAGGAAACCCTAAATAAGCCCAAACCCAATATAACGATATTATCTTGAACTCAGTAATTATCCAGCTTCCTAATTATCCACCAAGGATAATTCTAGAAATCCTAAGACTCCTAAAACCATCCAAGGCCTCTTGGAGTATTCTAGAATACCTCTTGCTCAACTATTGAACAATTTCTTTTTCAGTCCCTGCACTTTTAATTAATTCTTTTAATCACCAAAGTATTTCCAATTAATTTATGATTAAATATTAATTAAATATTACTATTTCTACTTAATATATTATTTTTATAATATATTAACAAGTCATTTATTTCAATTTATTAATCAAATAATAAATCAACCACTCTCTCCAAAATAATCGTGTCCAATTGCTAGGTTTGAGGGCAACCCAAAAGGACTGTGTTACTATCAATTCAAGTTTATACCAATTATAGTTATAGGCTTAGACACCTAATCCAATAGTCTCCCACCTGGATAAGTCTATAACTATAACTGCCAATATAATCTTCCAAATTGATCAGCAAATTGTAGCTACCAAAAGTCGTTGTCGAACTCTGACCCAGTTAGTAACATGTCCTAAGATAAGTGATCATATAATCCACCATTATTTAAGATATCATTCAGATATGAAACATGTAATATAATCAATCTCATTGTACAATACTTTGTTTCTCGATTTTTGATTTGTAATGACATAGAGCTTCTAATCGAACACATCAATTAAGTCCTGGTTGGGCCTGACACTATAAGTCAACACAAAATCAGCAAGGGGCCCACTGATATCACTTTTCCCATTAAGGAAAAAGGAATAGATAAAGTTTGACGTATATACTTGCACCATTTACTCATCAAATCATGCACAATAATACATTTTATAGCATCAAGTTATTGATGTGTTTACGTATCATCAATACACAACTAATTTGTAAACTAGAACTCATATATCTCCATTTAAAGATTATAAGATATTATCGTCTCGGAATTACTCGTGATAAATTCCATGAAGTAATTCTCTAAGCGTGGGTTAATCCAATACTTAAATCTCCATTTCTATGTACTCATGAATATTGCAGAATAACCATTGTCATGTCTAAAACTCTTTAGAGAATCTACAATTCAATTCATGACAGCCTTAATTCACTACGTACTTCCAAAAGTATGATCGACTATGGACGTTTGAATAATTGAATTATTCGGGAAATAAAACATGTAAAATGAAACACAAAATAAACAATAGACAAAAGGTAGTAATCCAACTCATAAACAAATCTCTATTATTTAATCACCAAAAGTCAATTACATTTATTTTGTTATAAGTTTCAAAATAACTATCTAAATACTAAAATAATATCATCTTTCAGACCAATGCTCCTAGCATGCTGAACGTGATTGACCCTACTCAGACCCTTTGTGAGGGGATCTGTAGGATTCTCTTCTGATGATATCCTCTTCACGACAAGGTGACCTTCTTCTATTCTATGTGTGATAAAATGGTATTTTCTCTCGATATGTTTTGATCTGCCATGATCTCTTGGTTCCTTTGTTAAGGAAATCACCCCTCCATTATCACATAAAATCTCCATTGGCCCTTTGATGGCTGGAATAACTCCAAGGTCTCCGAAGAAGTTCTTCAACCAAATATCCTCCTTTGATGCTTTGCTTGCCGCTACGTACTCTGATTCACAGGTTGAATCAGCCACCGTCTCCTATTTGGAACTTTTCCAGGTTACCGCTCCTCCATTTAGGGTAAACACCCAGCCAGATTGAGAACGGAAGTTGTCTTTGTCTGTTTGAAAGATGACATCACTATAACTAGTTACTCTTAATGTATCATGGCACCAAGCACAAGGATCTAGTCCTTAGTTCTTCACAAATACTTGAGAATATTCTTAACAACTATCCACTGAGCTCTACTTGGATTTCCCTGATAATCACTAACCATGCTAAAAGAAAAAGCCACATTAGGGCGAGTACATGTGATACATACATGATAGATCCAACAACAGAAGAATATGGAGCTCTACTCATTTTTGCTATCTCTGCATTAGTACTCGGGTTGTGAGTCTTACTCAGTTTCGTATTGCTCTGTATAGGCAGTTCTCCTTTCTTGGATTTTTTCATACTAAAATGTTTTAGTACCTTTTCTAAGCATGTACTTTAACTAAGTCCAATTAGTCTTTTACTCTCGTCTCTCAAAATTATTATCCGTAGAATACATGCAACCTCCTAGATCCTTCATAGAGAAACACTTTCCAAGCCAAGACTTAACCTCTTGAAAAGTAGGAATGTCGTTTCCTATAAGAAGTATGTCATCAACATACAAAATTAGGAAGGTTATTATACTCCTACTAGCTTTGACATATACACAAGATTCATCTTCACTTTTGGAGAAGCCAAACTCTTTGACCTTCTTGTCAAAGCAAAAATTCCATTTGCAAGAAGCTTGTTTCAATCCATAGATTGATTTCTCAAGATTACATACTCTATTTGGATACTTTGCATCCACAAAATCCTCTGGCTGACTCATGGAAACATCCTCAGCCAACTTCCCATTAAGGAAAGCGGTTTTGACACCCGTCTTCCAAATTTCATATTCATGAAATGCAGCTATGGCTAGCATTACCCTAATACATTTTATCTTACCTACTGGTGAGAAGGTCTCATAGTTAACCCATGGGGTTTAAGTAAATAAATTTTGCAACCAGTGGAGCCTTGAAAGTGTGTACCTTTCGATCCATGCCAGTCTTCTTCTTGAAGATCCATTTGCACCTAACTATCTTGCTATCCATTGCCTCTTGCCATTTGGCAGCCTCGGGGCCCGCCATTGCTTCCTTGTAGTTAGAAGGTTCATCCAAATTTACCAGTGTACTATCACTGATAAACATATCACCACCTGTAGTAATATGGAAACCATAAAACTCAGGTGACATTTTAACTCCACTGGAACGCCTAACACGTAATGATTTGTGAACTGGTTCAACCGGAATTTCTTCCTCAGGTTGAACCATAGCGTCTTCAGAGGTTCCTACATCGTTTGACTCTTGAATTTCTTCAAGATCAATGGTACTTTCATTGTACTCTTTGCATATGAGTTCTCTCGCAAAAGACTCCCCTTCGTGCTACAAAGACCACGTTCTCACTAGGTCAGTAGAACAAATATCCAATGGATTTCTATGGTACCCGATGAAAATACATCTCTCCTTATGAAGTTCAAGCTAGTCGTGAGTCTCTCGTCTAACGAAATCTTCACAAACCCAAGCCTTGATATGTGTTAACGAAGGAACCTTCCTTGTCCACATCTTGTGAGGTGCTTTGGCAACCTTCTTTGTTGGTACAAGATTAAGAATGTGGGCGGCAATCTATAAGTCATACCCCCAGAATGAAATTGGAAGAGAAGCTCGACTCATCATGGAACGAACCATGTCCAACAAGGTTCAATTGCGCCTCTCAGCTACACCATTAATTTGTGGTGGCCTAGGATGTGTCAATTGTGAAACTATTCCACATTCCTTGTGGTAGTCGTGGAACTCGATACTAAGATACTCACCACCTCTATCGTATCTAAGCATCTTTATCTTCCGGCCCAATTGATTCTCGACTTCTTGCTTAAACTCTTTTAACTTTTCAAAGGTTTCTGACTTATGCTTGATTAAGTAGATATAGGCATATCTGTAATAATCATCTGTAAAAGTCACATAGAATCGATTTGCATCCCTTGTAGTGGATCTGAAGGGCCCAAAGACATCTGTGTGTATAAGATCTAACAATCCTTCATCTCTTTCACAAGAACCAGTGAAAGGTGATTTTGTCATCTTACCCAATATACAAGATTCACATGTATCATCTGACCTTAAGTCAAATGATTCCAACACTTCATCCTTTTCGAGTTGGGCGAAGCGATTCTTGTTAATGTGTCCAAGAAGAAAATGCCACAAGCATGCTTTGTCTATACCATTAGACGAATCAATTTGAAAAGCACTATTACCTAAATTGTCTACAATCATCACAGTTTCATACATACCATCACAAGGTAAAGGTTCAAAATAAAAAACACCATTTTTATAAGGAGAAATAGAACCATTATCATCATTAAAAGAATATCTAAAACCTTGTTTAAACAATGCATGAAAAGAAATAATGTTTCGTGTCATTTTTGACGAGTAGCAACAATTTATTAAATCTAATCCTAACCCGCTACTAAGCACTAAGCCATAAAATCCAATATTGGTGACAGGTGAAGATCGCCTATTCCCCATGATTAAGTTCATCCTTCCATGCTCCACATCCTCACTTCTTTTTAGCCCCTGCAAATAAAAAAAATGTGAAATACACATCCTATATGAAACACCTAATAAGGAGAATATGATGAGTTATTAGATAAGATAGTGTAAATACCTGTCGATGTTGGCTTCACTTTGCTATCCTTGATATCTTGCAAGTACTTTGGATAGCTACGGTTCCCATTCCCTTTGTCATTACAGTAGAAGAAAGTGGCATCTTTGGGATCAGAGACATGGGGAGCATAGAACTGGATTTTCCTTTGGGTCTTGTGCTTGATGACCTAGGTTGTGACTTTACCTTCCAGTTTTTCTTTGGAGGACCTTTCCTCTTCTTCCATTTCCCTTGACCAATGGCTAGAACATGAGCACTACTAGAAGTAGAGGCAATACTTTTTCCCTTCATTCCTGCTTCAGCTGTTCGCAGGAGGTTGTGAAATTGAGACAAAGTGGTTTCCTTGTTGTTCAAATGATAGGTCAATATGAACTGATCATAACAACTTGGCAAAGAGTTCAACACTATGTCGATTTCCATCTCTTCATCAAAATTCACATTCAGCTTGATGATCCTGTCTATGTATTGTTGCATTCTTTGAACGTGGCTACTAACAAACTGTCCTTCCTTTATCTTGCTAATAATGAGGGACTTTACCATTTCATACTTTTCCTGACAAGCCCTCTTATGGTATTTCTCTATAAGGTCATTGTTCATCTCGTACGGCCGGTAATCCTCATAAAGTCTCTGTGTTCTTGAGTCATTGTGGCTACCAAGATGCAAGAAACTTTTGTCGCATCATTATAGTGTTTCTTGTAGGCGACCAATTCTTTAGGAGTGGCCTTTTCTTCGTCGATCTCATCCAATGGTCTCTCAAGGACATACTCCATGTCCTCGAAATGAAGGGACATTTTTATGTTGCACATCTAATAATTATAGTTGGTGCCATCCAATTGCACCTTTGAGTATATGTTCAACAAGGAGAAGTTGTTGTTGTTGTTGGAGGAGGAGGAACCCGAAGCATCAGTTGTAGTAGATATCTATAAAAGAAAGATAGTTTTAGTTAGATGAGAATAATCCTCAATATAACACCCAAAATGAAATATCAAGGCTAGGATCCAACTAAATAATTCATAACTTAGAAAAGGGAGGTCGTAATGTAATTGTAAATTATATAGAGATAGGTAAATGACAATATACCAATTTCACCATCGAAAAACAAAATTTGAACGAATTAGGGTTTTTTTATTGAAATTCCTAGATCTTTTGAGATTCATTAAAACTCTTAAATGACATGTTTAATCTCGATTATGCTCTTCCATTTGTGATTGAGATACCAAGGATCACAAATAAGATGTGAATAACCATGCAAATTAGCTTGATACTCTTGATGTCATTTATCATCTCATTTTAATGTGTCGGTTAACCACACGCGCTCCATTAATTAATGATAATTTTCGAGACACCCATTGCCACTCTTTATTAGTCCTTATTAGTATGTCGGTTAACCACACATGCTCCACTAACGACTTATAAGTGCAATGTGCAATTTCATGGGTTAGCATACAAATTCACATTTTTCCTAAAGTAACTAAGATTAGGATTTATAAATAAAATGTTTAGTTACTTTTTTAATTCATTATACTTATTAATGAGAATTAATTTTTCCTATCAAACCCGTTCGGCTAACAACTCTCCACCAATCAAGGAAGCGGTGGGTGAAAGTAGACACCCATTCAACTGCATTTTATAGGCAATTGCCTTGTACTAGCGGTTCAACTGACTTAGTATTATACATATAGTAATAATTAAACATTGAATTCTACATATAGTATAAGGTGTACTCTTAAAATTTTTCAAAAATAATAGTTTATATTTTAAATTTCGAAAATTAAACATCTAATTTAAATTTAAAAATAATCCCAATAATATTTGACATTAATTGTTAAGTTCAATCAATATCCAAATTAATTATTTAAACACTTAAAAAATCATTCATATTAATCAAAAAATAATTAATCAAGTCAAATACTTATCTCCTAATTTCTAGGCATTCATATTATTATGATATATTCAGTAAAATCAGATTTGGCAAGTAAATAAAGGAAGATAATTATCATAGGAAATCGAATTAGGCAGATAAGCATCAGATTTTTCGAATCTGACTGAGCTAGGTCGTGAGTACCAAGGCTCACGTCGTGAGCATGGATTTTTTGAAAAAATTACTTTCCTTTGATTGATCAATTCACCAATGTGCAAATACATGAAAGATAGCCATAAGGCTCTGATACCACTGATGGAAAATGCAAATTACAAAATTTCTATGCACTAAGCAAAAAACATTCAAACAATTCAAATGATTAGGGCACATGCAACGTATTGAGGATCTATGTCTTTCACATATAGACAACATATTCAAATGATTAGTCCCTGCACTTTTAATTAATTATTTTTAATGACCAAATTAATTCCAATTAATTTCTGATTAAATATTATATAAATATTAATATTTCTAATTAATATATTATTTCCATAATATATTAATAAATCATCTATTTCAATTTATTAATAAAAAAATAAATCAACCTCTCTCTCCAAAATAATCTTGTCTAATTGTTAGGTTTGAGAGCCACCCAAAAGGATTGTGCTACCCTGAATTCAAGTTTATACCAATTATAGTTATAGGCTTAAACACCTAATCCAACAATATGTTCAATGAAATGAGTCATCCACCCACTCAAGGGCGGAACTTAGTGAAGGCCAAGGGGGGCCATGGGCCCCCTGATTTTTGATGTTCTTATACCTAAAATATATGTGTATAGATGCAACTTTATTTTTTCATAACTACTCGGCCTTTCCAGATTCATGATACATCTTTTTATATGCAACTCAAGAAAACTATTTATTTTATATTATTTAGTAATTAACTTCAAAAAAGCTTGAAAATCAATATTATATCATTATCTCGTTAGATATTGGAATAATAGGTAAGGAAAATAAATAAGTAGTTAACCAAAGCTCCAAAAATTACTGAAAACCCAAACAAATCCTAGAAAAATTAGGATTCATGTTGATTAAGGAAACAAAAGCTCTATAAGAAAACCAAAAAAGTATTCAAATGTAAGGCTTATTGTTTCGAAGAAAAAAAAAAACCCCGTTAAGATGTGTACACGTCCATCACACTTTTCATTAGAAAATATGGTGGCTGCTTCCGGAGTGCCAACCGATCCCTTTCTTCTCTCCGTCTTCGGTGACCTTTTTGCTCTCTTGGCCTCTTCTCTCTGCCGTTCGCTGAACTGGAACACCGACCAATGACCGCCGTCGTCGGTGCGGTTTTTATCTCTCCTCTTCGTTGTTGGCCGATCTACAACTCCGACCAGCAACCTCCGAGGCTGTGAGTTCTTCGTCTGTCATCCCCGCTAGATCTGTAAATTCATTCTCTTTTTCTCATTATTCTTTTTTTTCTCCCTCTTTCTAGTTTCTATTACTATATTAATAGAACTTAGATATGATAAAAATTAAATGAAAAAGTAGGTTATTAGCTATCAAAGTACTAGAACGATGTAAAAGGGAGAATGTTTTAATTTTAAATTGTTATTTAACTAAACAAAAGAATACCATAAAATTTTATAAAACAAATGTTTTTAATATATAATTATAAGTCAAAATACCAATCATATACTATATATGACCTTCTTGCCCGTTTTTGTTAAAAATCTTATATAGATAACTTTGTTAAAAATCTTATAGAGTCAAAAACTTACAAATAAGTATTTTGAATAACTATGTTTGTTTAAAAGTTATTTTGCTATATTTATTATTAATGGTTAACCTTGTTATATGGTAATAGTAGCTATTATAATTTTGTAATAACTTCAAAACAAATTAAATGTTTTTATATTGTTTTGTGACTTTTTCTTAGTATTTTGGTTTCGGCCCCTCCGGTGATAATGTTCGTCTTCTGCCCCTACACCCACTCCTTCGGTTATCAGTCACTTTAGGAAGTTTAATCTTCCAGTCATTTGGAGTTTTTTCTTTGGAATTACTGTATGGTGCTTGATAGGCATGAGTTCAGGTTTGGATAAAGCAAACGTCAAAGTTTATTCGATAATGGTTGGTTTGATTTATTTTCTGAAAGTTGATTATGCATCATTGTTTTGGGTTGAGTTTGGGAATTCAATTTCTCATTTGAAGATGACTACATAAGTTTCAAGTGCTAGGTTTTGGAGCTTGATTCTACATGAAGTTTATTCTAAAAAGGTATTCCTTTTCCTTTAGATGGTGAAGTTGCTACTTTTGCTCTAATGACTATCCCAAAGTCTACCATTGATGATCCTAAAATTTTTCCTATGGCTGGTCGAAGTTCTGATTCGATGCTCAATTTGGTTTCTCCCAAAAACAAGTTGTTATTCGCATACGAAGCTTCAATAAATCCCACTCCCACTGACAGTCTTCCACCGAAAGTTACTTTTGAAGGTGCAGGGGGATCATCTAATGCATCTAAAGTCGCAAAAAAGAAGAAGCAAGCTACAAAACCTAAGGAAGTTGAGGAAGAGGTGATTAAACAGACAGTGCCCACAAAGTCAGGAAAGGGGTGCTCAAGAAGACGAAGAAAACTGTTCCTGGAAAACAACCTGAGAAACAGTCATAGTCACAAGCTAAGAAACCATAAGAGAAGAAAATGGAGAAATAAGTTAAGAAAATTGATGAGGAGGTTCCTACTCTTGTTGATGACAACACAACTCAAGAAAGCGAAATTCCTATTCCAACACCTGTTTCTAAGAAGTCTAAGAAGATGCAATTGAAATTTAAACAGAGAGGAGTTATGTTGAAAGGTGTTTCTACTCATGATTCTCCTGAATCCAAGAAGAAAAAAAGCTTTAGAAGTTTTGAAGAGGTTGAAAAAGCTTAAGCCCAATCCTGTTGAGGAACAATTAGAGAAATTTGAAAGGTCTAGTATGCTCAAGAGTCATATTAAAGTGATATTGCAAAATAACATATGATACTAATGGGTCACACTAACAAAAACTTGATACAATTGATTTTTTATTAGAAATTGATTTTAATAAATATTCAATAAAACTCTTATAATTGAATTGGAAATTATTTATTTCTAGGAAATAGTTAAATTTCATTAGCAAGTAATATAACATTTATTATTTCATAATGTATGAATTAATAAGTTGTGTACAACTTTTTGGACTAGTTAAGCTTTTTGTCTTTTAGGAAAAGACAATTTATATCTTATAAACTTTGAGTTTATAAAATATAAACAAGCTCTTCTTTTTATATATAATTTCCGAAAAACTGAATAAAGATTAAGAGTTATGGCTTTTCCATTAGTTTATTTAAAAGAATTCAAGCATGGGAGGCATGTTTATGACATGGGGACATATGTGTTTAAAGTGTTAAGAACTAATGGTTAATACCTTCACTTTATGCATATAAATAAGAGGCTTGCACTCTTGAACGGCTTGCACCAGTTTCTCCATCTCAAAACCGTAACTTGCATGGTGCAAGTTACTCTATCCCTTTTGTTCTTTTTTTCTTCAAGAACACTTGCATCTTCAAGCCTTGTTTATGTTCATATTGGTTAGGAACTTAAAGCTCAAGGGTTTAAGAGTTTTGACTAGCATCTACATGAAGTTGAGTCATTGTTGGTGTCTCAAAGGTTCCACATTCTTCATCAGCTTCCGAGCCTCCTAAGAGGACCCAAAGAACTACAAAGGTTGTTATTTCTTCACCTCTTTAAGTGTTTAAGTGTTTTAATTTTTCTATAACTTGCAATAAGATCCTTGGTAGGTATAAAAAATTTATGTTATTTCAAAAATTAAAGTCTTCCGTTGCCATATTTGTCAAGTTTATGAAACTATTTTTGAACTAAAACCCAACAATTTGTATAAGATACACCTTGCAAGTTTGGTTAGATTTTTTTTGATTTTTTGAAATCTTAGTTTTTTGGAGAATATGGATAACTTGTTATCGTATAAAATAAGTTCATACATATTTTCTACGACAACTTTTTTTGTTATGTTATGTGACAAAAGCTTCATGTATCTTTTTTCATCTAAAGTTGTCTTAGAAAAACAACGGTTGTTTGATGTGTATATAGATGTATTTTGTCACACCCCCAAACCAGAACAACAGAAGTCTGGGGGTGGATGACTTCATGTACAATATCATAACAAATGAATAATAGTGATCAAAGCCATACAACCATTGTATTGATAACTATAACTTTACATTGTACACAAAACATTGTTTACTTGATGTTAAATACTTATATCAAAAGATAATAACGTGACGTGGCGACGTACCATTCCTAAAAATCCTTTTGGGTTACCTGTTTACTGATTTCTTGAGAGTACAAGCGGTTTTGAAAAATGTCAACAATTATATTAGTGAGTTCATAAGAGTTTTGTATGAGAAAAATCGGTAATTTTTCCTTGTATGAATGATAGAGTGTACTTTTAGAAAATCCAATATTTTCTTTAAAATGAGTTGTGAGTCTTAAACCAAAAGATCAAAAATGTAAGTAGTGTTGTACTGGAAAATAGTATATTGAAGTTTTATCTTTATACAAAACTAGTTGAATGTTTATTAACCCCGTAAACCAAATGTATCGCTAACATCCCATGTGAGTTAGCATAACCGTGCTAACGACTATTGGCCTGCTACAACGTTCTTCAGGCGTCGGAATTTTAGATTTTTCTCACCCTAGACTTGCTGATCTAACTGTAGCTAACTGCTTGGGTGTTGGGCTATCAGTACCGTATAGATCTATACACAAGTGTCACGCTCTTTTATCGAGATTCTGGTTATAATTCAGGACTTTAGTGTGTACTCTAGTAGGTACGGTGAAGCTAGTTTCTCACAAAATTGTATTAACAGGTTTACGTCTAGTGTACTAAAAGTATTATCCTTCCATAGGGCCATATAGTGTAAGTATATTGATACCCTTAAATAATTATATGATTCGCTCAAAAATGATAGTGTAGTATCTATGATTCCCAAACTATACTAATTATAGTTTATTATGAATGCTTTGTGAAATTCATTTAAACATTTATATATATACGTAATAGTTATCTTATCTAGATGTTTTTAAAAGATTATATCATAAAAAAAACTTATATCTAACACAAGTATGAGGAATTGGTATGAAAAAGTCCATTTCTATTTTTTGCCCATTTTTAACGAAATTTTCCGATAACTAGAAAAAACTTGATAAAACTTGTTTCTAACCTTTTTAGGATGTTAACTCAAAATAGCTTCATATGTTTTAAAGCCATATAATTTTAGTTAAAACTCACAAAATGATGTCATAAACTTGTTATGTCCATATTTGATTTAAAAAAAATCCATTTCTAGAAAACTAACATAGCACAAATGAATGTTCTAAGAACTAGTGTTAACAATATATCATGCAAATAATGCTTTATATTTAAAATAGGAATGAAACATGCAAACATTTATGTAAATACTTCATATATTGATTATATTCCCCCCCCCCCCCCCCCCAAAAAAAAAAATGAGAAACTCGAAAATATGGGGGTATAAACTTACCTTGAATGTGGTTGTGGTTGGTTGAAGAGATGATGGTGAAGATTTTTATGCCTAGAACACTTGAAAGTGGTTGATGAACTATTTGAAGATGGTATTATCCTATGAGTCTTAACACATGATAGTGCGTGTAAATGAGATAAAACTAACCTGAAAGTGTGTAGCAACACTAGATTAACAATAATTATTTACCAAAAATTCTAAGAACCAACTTGGAGGATTTTTCCTTGCAAGATTTGGACTTGTTTCTTGAGAGGAGATGAAGAACTTTGAAGGTGGTGAGGGTTTGAGGAGATTCAGCTGTGTTTAAAGAGGGAGGGTGAGGTGATGTTTGCTTTGTTATTTGTTGGATAAAAGTCTTGATATATGTTGGGTAATATTTTGTGTTGGAAAGGATGAAACATCATGTCACAAAGTCAACTCTCTTTTCTTCTTCTTTCCCACCGAAAACCTTATAGAGCCACCGAAATCACATGTGATTTCAGTCTAGCACCACCGAGATCACATGGGGATTTCGGTCCAGGTACTACCAAGTTCACAAGTTGATTTTAGTGCCTGTACCAACCGAGATCACATGGTGACTTCGGTCCAAGTACCAGCTGAAATCACAATGTTTTGAGTCTTAAGTCGAGAACCCTAAAAGCAAGGTATAAATCACGATTTATGTCCTAACCCGTTGACTTTCATTGAATTGTTTGACTATTGCTGACCCAGAACTTCCAGTTATTACATTATCCCCCTGTTAGAGGGAATTTTGTCCCAAAATTAGTTCTAGAGTGAGTACTCATGAGATAGAGAAAATATGTGGGTACTTCTGTTTCATTTGATCTTCTCGTTCCCAGGTGAATTCAGGGCCTCGCTTGGCGTTCCAACGGACCTTCACTATGGGTATGCGACTTTGTTTCGTCTTTTTGACCTCCTTGTCCATGATTTCCACAGGTTCCTCTACGAAGTGTAGACTCTCGTTTAGCTCGATTTCATTGAGTGGTATTAAAAGAGTCAATTCGGACAGGCACTTCTTCAGGTTGGACACGTGGAAGGTGGGGTGTACGTTACTGAGTTCTTGTGGTAGTCAAAGTTTGTAAGCCATCGGACCGATTCTACCAAGGATCTCGAATGGCCCGATATACCTTGGACTCAGGTTTCCATGTTTTGCAAATCATATCATTCCCTTCCAGGGTGAGATCTTCAACAGAACGTGGTCACCAACCTGGAATTCCAAGGGTTTGCGTTGTTTATCTGCATAACTCTTTTGCTAATCCCGGGATGCCTTTAATCTTTCACGGATCTGCACAATCTTCTCCGTAGTTTCCCGTATGATCTCAGGGCTGGTGAGTGTGTTATTAGGCACTTGTACCCTTGCTAGCTGTGTGTCACCCACCTCAGCCTAGCACAGAGGTGATCTGCGCTAGCGCCTATTGAGAAATTCGAATGGAGCAACCTTAATGTTGGTGTGATCACTGTTATTGTATGAGAATTTGATGAGCGGTAAATGGGTATCCTAGGCTTTACCAAAGTCTATCACACAGGCTCTCAACATGTCTTCCAGCATCTTAATGGTTCTCTCGCTTTGACTGTTGGTTTGAGGGTGATAGGTTGTACTCATGTCAAGTTTGGTTCCCAAGGACTTTTGGAGTGATTGCCAAAACAATGAGGTAAATCAACTATCTCTATTGAAGATGACTGATATTGGCACACCATGCAATTGTAAAATTTCTTTGATGTACGTCCTTGTTAGTTTCTCCATCTTGTCTTTCTCCTTTATTGGTAGGATGTGTGCGGATTTGTTTCATCTATCGACAATCAGCCAGATGGTGTCAAGTCCGCCCGTTGTCTTGGGCAACTTGCTTATGAAGTCCATGGTTATCCGCTCCCACTTCCGCTCGGTTATATCCGTTTGTTGAAGCAAACTCGAGGGCTTTTCGTATTCTACCTTGACCTTGGCACAAGTCAGGCACTTGCCCACATAGTGTAACGCCCGCGTTTCAGAGCTAAGCATTTTAGATGATGTAATAGTCTAGGTCAACTGTTGTAACTATTTTTGAAGTAATAAAGATGAAATATTTGAATACTATGTGAATTATGTGTATTTGTGTGCTTATAACTTAATTATAAAGGTATAATTAATAAAGAATAAAAATACGCGTCAAAATTAAAGTGTGAGATAAGCCCGATATCTTTACATAAAGTTGTAGTCGTCGAAACATGGATTCCGAGGATATAAAGAACACTGAAATCTGAGTTATAGCGAAGAAGTTATGACCCGTCGAAGTTTCGCGACGGAACCGGCACGACACCGGGAAGCGTAAATAGTGAATTTGCGATAGAGCGAATTTTAGCCTTAGCTATCTAAACGAAAGTTGTAGAATACATTAAACCGAGAGCATCCATAAAAAGAACGCCAATATCTGACTTCGTATGAGGAAGGTATGATTTTTCGAAGTTTCGGCTTAGAAGTGTACAACCCGAAATTCGAATATTAGATCGGACGGTTTTTAGCTGACACAACCTAAACGAGAATCGAAAATCTCGTTAATAGTAGCGTAACGATAAAAAGACAGACGAAAACGGACGTCGGATGAAGGAGTTATGAGATTTTAACGGACCAATCCTATCCCGGCTTGTTAATAATATAACTTTTAAAATAAAGTCAAAATTAGCCGATGGAGTCTAAGCGAAAATTATAGAGTACATTCCCGCCTACGCGTGGATATAAAGAACGTCAAAACGGAGGTCGTATGAGAAAGATAAGAATTTTAAAAGTCGTGAAGCAAAATTGCGAATCTGCGAGAAGGGTGATGACGTGGCCGCATCTGAGTTGTTGCTTGCTGCCCAAGGCTTCGCATTGGATCTTGACACGTCGCATCTCGGACGCCCAGCGTTCGCATCCGACGCCCCGTGTACTAAGTCCTTACGCTGCGCGGTCCAGCCTTGCGCGGTCCAGAAGAGTCCACGCCGCCTTATTCGAACCTCGCCACCTGTCCGCCTTATCCGAAGTTACGCCTCGCGTAGAGCTTCTGAACGCCTAGGGTAGCGAGGCCTCTCGGTCTATAAAAGGGAACCGAGGGCAGCCTCATTCCTTGCACGTTTCCACCTTCTTTCTCTCACTAGTTTCTCTCTCTACCACCCTAACCCTCCCCTAAGCCTAGGTAAACCCCCGAGCACTCGAAGGAAGCCCTGAGGCTCCCAGAGTCCCAAGAAAAAGGGCCTTTCAGTTTAGAAACGCTGCTCCAAGCAAATCCCGGTTTTCTTTAAAACCCGCTGTAAGTGAGCTACGCTTATGAAATTTTTAATATAGATTTTAAATAATTATAGTAATGTTATTAGGTCCTTAGAATATTTAATTGGGCTATTATTATGGGTTATATAATGCCGTTATAATATCTTTTTAACCACTCGCGGTACGGGGGTTTCGGTTTGGAGGGCCGCTTGGGTTGCTGGATTCAAAAGTGCTTATATGCCAAAATGATCCTGCCCACTGGTGTTCCATGTCTGGCCTCGTCAGTATATAGTGGGTGAAATGTATTGTGTCACGCTTATATAATAGTAATAATAGTTAGACTATTAATTAGTCGCGGTTAACATCAGACTAAACCCTAGTGATATTTATACTAGGTTTTGTCGAGGGATAACTATTTTGAGATAACGAAGCACTGTTCGAGTATAAAGTCACCACCTTTCAAGTGAGTGCATAGTTACTTTTAGCTTACACATAGCTATGAAGTATTTTATATAAATTATGTTATGTGTGTGCATATTATCTGTATACTTGCTATCTATGCCGGATAAATGATTTTATACATGTTTTAAACTATATATATATATATATATATATATATATATATATATATATATATATATATTATATCTACAAAATGTGTTGGGTAAAATATGGGTAGATGTAATAATTGCTGTGTGACAAAATAAAATATTGAGAGGCCTCGTTATAGATGTTATTGATGATCCAGTCATCTAGCGGAGTATAGATGACGACCACAGACTATTCTAGACAGTCTAGTGGAACGCTAGCAGGTTCGCAACCTGTAGGTGTTTATTTGAACTGTGCGTTTACCAACAGTACTCCATCCCCCACATGGTTGCCTTATTTGACATGAATTGCTGAGAAATCCCCGAAGCATGTGTTGTCACCGCGATGAAAGTCCTTAGACTAGGTCCCTTGTGTTAGATGTTTTAGGGACGTAAAGTGAGGGTAACGGGAACTAGTAATCGGGTTTGTTTGGTTTGATAAAGTTAATAAACTTATTTATTATAGGTTGAAAACCCTATGTGCTCACCAGGATCCCAAGTCTGACCTACTCCATTTCTTGTATTACAGGTAGTGCGTAGGAGCATAGATGTTTGGATGAGAGATAGGGGATTATAGGCCTGTAAATACGGAATAATGTAGTAAGGCCTATGTTGTAATGTTTATGCTTTTGATATGTATTGAACATGACATCCCGAGTATTTTAATGAAATACATTTCTTTGGAAATGCTTTTGATAAATATTTATCATATTTTGTTTTGGGACAAATTCCGCAACACTTTTATTTAAAATGTTACTCTGATTTTCAGACAAGCATAAACAAAATCGGTCTTTTATGACCGTGAAAATGGGGATGTCACACATAGGTAGCAATTTTTTCCTTCATTTTTAGCCACCAATAAAGTTTCTTGAGGTCCAGATACATCTTGTCTGAACCGGGATGAACGGAGTATTTGGTTTTGTGAGCCTCCTTCACAACAACGTCTCTTTACCCGCCGAATCTCGGTGTCCAGATTCGATCCATGAGGTAACGAGCTCCATCATCCTTGACTTCAGGGTTTTAATCCATTCTCCGGAAGGCCTATCCTGTGACGTTCTCGGGTTTCAAGGCTTCTAGTTGCGCCTCCTTAATCTGTGTGGATAGGTGTGAATAGATGTCATGGTTAATAATTTTACATGATGGCCCGTGTATTCTTTTCGATTTAGGGCATCTGCTACTATGTTGGCCTTGGCTGGATGGTAATGAATTTTGTATTCGTAATCATTTAGCATTTCTATCCATCGTCGTTGTCTCATGTTGAGCTATTTTTGATTAAGGATGTGTTGAAGACTCTTATGATCTATGAAGATGGTGCACTTTGTGCCGTAATGGTAGTGTTTCTAGATTTTCAGGGCTAACACCACTACTCCTAATTCGAGGTTTTGTGTGGTGTAATTGACCTCGTGAGTCTTGAGTTGTCTTGAGGCATAGGCAATGACATTCCCTCTTTGCATAAGCAAACATCCTAGGCCATGCTTTGACGTATCGCAGTAGACCAAAAAGTCTTCGGTCCCTTCTGGGAGAGATAAGATTGGAGCACTGCATAGGGCTTGTTTAAGCGTTTTGAAAGTAGTTTCTTGTTTATCCTCTCAGTTGAAAGTCACTCCCTTTTGAGTCAAGGTAGTGAGCAGCTTTGCAAGTTTGGAAAATTTTTGTATAAACCTTCGGTAGTAGCTAGCAAGGCCCAAAACCTGGCGTATCTATGTCGGTGTTCTTGGTGTTGCCTAGTTTCCAATCGCCTTGACTTTGGAAGGTTCCACATGTATCTCTTCCTTGCTGACTAAGTGTCCCAAGAAGTCTCCCCTTCAAATCTAGAACTCGCATTTTGAGAATTTCGCATACAGTTTCTCTACCCTTAACATCTCCAAGGCTTGCCGTAAATGCTGACTATGTTCTTCCTTGCTTCGTGAATAGATTAGTATGTCGTTAATGAATTCTATCACAAATTTATCTAGGTAAGGTCGGCACACACGGTTCATTAGGTCCATGGACAATGCAGGCACATTAGTCAAACTAAAGGGCATCACTACAAACTCTTGGATTCGCAGTTGATGGTACCCCGACCTTAGATCGATCTTTGAGAAGTAGCTCAATCCTTGTAGTTGATCAAATAGGTCGTCGATTCGAGGTAGCGGATAACGGTTTTTGTTAGTGAGTATGTTCAGTTCTCGATAGTCTATGCATGCGCATAATGATCTGTCCTTCTTTTTCACGAATAAGACCGGTGCTCACCAAGCTGAGAAGCTCGGTCTGATTTAATCCTTTGCTTAGTAGTTCATTCAGTTGACTGGACAATTCCTGCATTTCAGCCGATGCTAAATGGTATGGGGATTTGGCTACGGGGGTGGCTCCAGGGATTAAGTCGATATTAAACTCGACTTGGCATATGGGTGGAATTCCCGGAAGGTCTTCTAGGAATACATCGGGAAAGTTGTAGACCTTTGGGATATCCTTGATGTCTTTCACTTCTGTTTCCCATCGACAATGTGGGCTAAGAAGGTGTGGTATTCCTTGCATAGATACTTTTGTGCCTTGATGCAAGAGATGATTTGTAGATTCATGCCAGGTTTGTTGGCATAAATGACGAGGGTTTTGCTACTTGGTAGGTTAAGGCGAATGACCTTTTTGTAAGACAGAATATCGACAAGGTGAGGAATTAACCAATCCATGCCTATGATAACGTCAAAACTCCTAATGTTGACCGACATTAGGTCGATTTGGAAGGAATGGTTGTTTAGAGTTAGAGTGCATCCCATATATATATATATATATATATATATATATATATATATATATATATATATATATATATATATATATATCTTAAGTGCTTTCTGTTTGACCATTTTCCGTTTCTATGGTGAATGTTTCATTTAGCGATTGAGGTTTCTGTTTGAGTAAGTTTATAAACTGGTGGCTCACGAAACTTTTCTCCGCACCACAATCGAAAAGTATGCATGCGTATGAGTTATTTAGGAGAAACATACCAGTAACCACAGTGAGATCCCTTATGGCCTCCTCATGCCCTATTGCTAAAACCCTTCCTATGTCTCCGCCATTTCTGTTTTGTGCCTTTGGGCACTCCTTGAAATGCCCTGTCTCACCACATCCGTAGCATGCTCGACTCATCCCCAACATTAGCAGCTTGGGTGGTTTGTTGTGCTGGCACCTTACAGAAGCGGGCGATATGCCCCTTCTTGTTGCAATTATTACAATGCATCTCTCGGCAGGCTCCATGGTGATGATAGTTGCACTTGTTTCATTTCGGAAGGGTGCCAACATATTGCTTGGCTGGTGCAGGGGCAGTAGGGGCGGTGACGACATGGATGACCACAGTTTTTTGTTTCTTGATCGGGTTTTTTCTTCTTCTTATTCCCAAACTTCCGCTTATTGTCTCCCCTCCTTGGTTGTTCGGGTGTGGGGGTTATAATGCCTTGATGAACCCCGTGGTCGACAAGAGTTTGTGCCAAATGCTTGGCACTATCAAAGGTGTTTGGGTTGGCAGATATAACTATTCCCTAAGTCTGAGGGGATAGTCCCCAGATGTAATGCTCCACTTTCTTGGCCTCTGGGATGACCATTCCAAGGCACAAAGTTTCCAGTTTGTTAAATCAGGTAGTGTAGGTGGCAATATCAGAGCGCATCATGTCGTGCACAGTTCTTGTTCCAGATTCTATATCTCGCTCCTTGGACAATACTCCTCAAGCATCATAACTTTCATGTCCTCCCAACTCATGACGTTTGCCACAACTAGAGTTAGAGTTTTAACGTGGCCATTCCACCACGACAAGGCCGAGTCCGCAAATGTACATGCTACACATTTGACTTTAAATTCGTCAGGGAATGCACAAATCTCGAATATGGACTCGTTTTTCTCAAACCATCTTGTCAAAGTAACGACCCACCGTCGCCATGATAGCTCATGGGCTTGCAGTTCATGAATTGTTTGTAGGAGCACACTTGTCGGTGCCCTTGGCTTTTGCCCATATTGGAGCTGTTAGTCCTATTCCCGCTTCCATTGCTGTTACTGCTGATTTGGGCCATGAAGGCAGCCACAACGACTGTTACAATAGCCTGGGACACGACTTAGTCTATCTGTGGAGGTGGCGGTGGTGGAGTTGTTGAGTTATGGACAACACGTCTGTTAATTCTTCGAGGTGGGGTCTTTCTGCCATAGAGTTTAAAGGTGGAATGATGATAAGTCTTTGATAAGAGTTATGAGTCGGGCATTACGGTAATGGAGTTCCTCGATTATATATCTCGTTGTTATTGTAATTTGCAAGCAATTCATAAATGGAATTAACTATCATAAGTAGACAATTGCATAAAAAATAGCAACACCCAACGCAATAAAATGCATGTCCATTTCATTGATAATATAGTACTAGTACATAGTTTTGTGAAAATGAACCTTTAAGAAGGTCTACAGGAAAGAATAGCACCAACGCTTACTCGTAAATCTAATCAAAACATGAGTAGTATAAGCCCTACTCGCGGTGGGTGGTCTCCCGTGGGCCATGAGATGAAGTCATGGAGGCCTGCATCTACGCTATCTGACGCTCAGTTACACTCACCCTCTCCTCGAGAGCCGAATGTCTCTCCTGGTACTCCCTCGTTTCTACTCGAGCAGTGGTGAGGTCCTCCTGGAGGCGGTCAATGATACTACATGTCCTGGGGTAGTCTCTCTCCAGTTGTCGAGCTTGTGCGTTAGTGACTTCCGCGGCAACCCCCGACTCTATGATCCGATTCACCGATGCCCCGGTCTGATCCCTGAGATGCATGATTCGCTGAACCATGATAGGGATGGACTTGTCTTCCGGACCTCCATGACTAAGGTCATGGAAACCTCGTTCCATGCCGTATTGGGAATCTTGGTGTTGCTGCCTTCTCCACCTCTCCAGGTCCTCCGCCCAAGGGGCGTGGGTCCCTAGTAGCCCAGGCGATGTGCGGGAACCCAAGCGATATATGGAGGATTTGTGACCTCAGACTCTGCTTCCGAGTCCTACTCTAGCTCTTCCTCGTCTTATTTTTCCTCTTCCTTTGGATCCTCTTCGGGGTCTTTCTCCATTATCGCCTTAGGATCCTTTTTGGGATCCTCCTCGATCCAACCGCCATTTCCCTAGTTAGGGAAATAGAGGTCTCCGTGCATATGAAATCCTGTCATGATGTCTGTGTGAGAATAGAGATATGATAAATACATGAAAGGCTTAAGTGTATGATTATGTAGTATTCTAAAGATACTCCTATAGTATTTTAAATCTTTATGTTTGATTCTAGAGTTTTATGGTATATAGGGTTGGTAAGTTTTAGATTCGTTGCCCACCACGACCATTCCTAAAGACATGTTAGTCATATCTTGTATAAATATAGTTGATCAGGCCATATTTATCCCAAATATGATTACATAACTGTCTAGTTTTAATCGTAGCGTTCAATTTATCGTAATACTTTTATATCGTTCTTGTTATGACACAACCCTAGTATGTATGGATGTACGTATACTTTTATAAAAATACTGTTATATTTTAAAAGTATACTCCTTGTCAGAGTGTTTTAGCCCCATTGTATTTATAGTTATAAATCTTGCATGGTTTGATATACTTAGTTCACTATAAACAATGTTCTGATACTAATCGGTCACACCCCCAAACCAGAACGGCGGAAACGTCCTTGGGTTGATGACTTCATGTACAATATCATAACAAATGAATAATATGATCAAATCCATACAACCATTGTATTGATAACTAAGAAGTTTACAATGTACACAAAACATTGTTTACTTGATGTTAAATACATATTTCAAAAGTAAATAACGTGAAGCGGCGACGTCCCATTCCTCAAAATCCTTTTGGTTTACATCTTTACTGATTTCCTGAGAATACAAGCGGTTTTGAAAAAGTGTCACAATAAAGTTGGTGAGTTCATAAGAGTTTTATATGCAAAAAATCGGTAATTTTTCCTTGTATGAATGATAGAGCGTGCTTTCAGAAAATCCAATATTTTCTGTAAAATGAGTTGTGAGTCTTAAACCCAAAGATAAAAAATGTAAGTAGTGTTGTACTGCAAAATTGTATATTGAAGTTTTATATTTATATAAAACTACTTGAATTTATGTTAACCCCCATAAACCAAATGTATTGTTAACACCCCATGTGAGTTATCATAGCCATGCTAGCGACTAGTGGCCTGCTACGACATTCTTCAGGCATCGGAATGTTAGACATTTGTCACCTAGACCTTCCGGTCTAACTGTAGCTAACAACTTGGGTGTGGGGTTGTCAGTCTTGAATAGATCTATACACAAGTGTCACGCTCTCTTACCGAGATATTGGTTATAATTCAGGACTTTAGTGTGTACTCTGGTAGGTACAGTGAAGCTAGTGTCTCACAAAATTGTATTAACAGGTTTACGTCTAGTGTAATGAAACCCTTACTGAAAGTATTATCCTTCCATAGGGCCATATAGTGTAAGCATATTGATACCCTTATATAATCATATGATTCGCCTAAGAATGATAGTGTAGTGTTTATGATTCTCAAACTATACAAATTATAGTTTATTATGAGTGCTTTGTTAAATTCATTTAAACATTTGTATAAATACGTAACAGTTATCATATCTAGATGTTTTTAAAAGATTATATCATAAAAAAACTTATATCTAACACAAGTATGAGGAATCGGTATGAAAAAGTCAATTTCTAGTTTTTGCCCATTTTTAACGATATTTTCTGGTAGCTAGGAAAATATATACTTGATAAAACTTGTTTCTAACCTTTTTGGGATGTTAACTCAAAATATTTTAATATGTTTTAAAGCCATATAATTTTAGTTAAAACTCACAAAATGGTGTCATGAACTTGTTATGTCCATCTTTGTTTAATAGAAAATCCAATTCTACATAAAAAGATAGATTCTTGAGTTTTTTTTTTTTTTGTAAAACTAATTCTTTGATATTTTGTCTAGTCTCAAAATGTATGATCAAAACAATATATTTTGGGTTCTATCCCACAAAAATATTATAATAACTAGGTTATAACTATTTTTGCTAGAAAAGCCATATTTTGTCCAAAGAAAATCTTATCTTGTTTATTTTTTTAAAGTAATATATTAGTTTTTAAAAATAATTTATTTGTACAAAGATACAACAAGAGATGAAGTTGGAGTCATTTTTAAAGACGAAAAGGCAATTTTCGAGTTCATGCATGTGCTGGGCAGAAAGATAACACTTTCTTAAAAAGTGTCATGAATGCTACACATGTATTGAAAATGTGCTGAACAGAAAGATGACACATTCTGAAAAATGTCATGAAAGCTGCGGTCTTTCCTTTAATGAAGCCTCAAATCTTTTGCAAGCAATGGGTGTTTACTCAAGTGGGAGCTTCTTCAACAACATTACAAAAATATTTTTGGTCCCCTTTAAATGTCCCTTTAGGAATGGACTTGACATTTTTGTGTTAGCTCACAAAAATGTCATTAGTTGGCTATGTTTATGGACATATCTTTTTATTCATGTTTGTGTTGTTTATTTTATGCATTATTTTGTGTGGTTGATAAAATTAGTTTTTAACATGCAAAAATAATTTTGGACAAAATAAACATCACATGGATTTTGAGTTTTCGAAATTACACATAAGATGTAAGAAATAATTCTTTTAAAATAAAACCTGGTTTTATAAAATCGTTAATAACGACAAATTTTGAAATACTCCATTATAAGTTTTAAAATGGTGATTTTGCTACTTATACAAACTCCATATTATATATATATGTATATATAAGTAATAATAAAATGAGGTTTTATTAAAGATATATAAGGTTCAAATGCATTCAATCTTAATACCGGTTATTAAAATTGAATTGCATCAAATTATATAAAAACTAGATTTTTATATAGAACCTTTAAAAGTGATTTTCTTTTGAAAATTGATACCATGGTTTATTATATGCATGTAATAACCATGATATCATATGTTTTTAAACTAGAATTATAAAACATATAAAGAACCTTTTTACATATCTCAAATGTATGAAATCCTTTTGAAGAACACTCGCACGTCTCTTGTATGCATTAGTGGGATAAAGGATACCTAACCGTTTAGTGTTATTTTTTGATGGTCGGGGTGTATTCGTGGTTTCTATAACCAAGTTATAGGCCGATTACACAAGTTTTTTTCAAATTAGACGATTTGATCGGAAATCTTTTGTGATAAAGGATACCTAAGCCAGAGAGTTTCGACGCATAAATGAGATCAAACATGTCTAATTAAATTTTTTATTAGCGATCCCATAAATCTAGGAATTATATAGTGAGATATAATTGATAATCATATCTACCAGGTTGAAATCAAATGGATGGGATAAGGGATACCTAACCATTTATTTGTTTTAAAACTTGGATCCTAGACTTTAATAATTAATGTTTTTGGAAACTAAAAGGTTATTAATTATTGAAGATTAAATACTCTAAATACTAAATGAATTTTGTTAACAATTTGTAATTAAATAGTCAATTCTCATTATCATGAATTGTCGTTTTCTTTAAAGACTTCATGAAAGAATAACATTCAATAGATACAACTTCAATGAATGGGTTCACGTCTTAAGAGACAATCTCGTAAGAGATATGAAATTGTATACACTTAAAGGTCTTAGTCCTAAACTATTTGCTTTGAGCAATGAACTTGAAGATGATACCTAGTAAAGGCATTACTGTGATGCTTAAGATGCTTCTAACATCAAGCTAGGAATAGTTATTCATGACTTGTAGGAAGTCTTGGATAATTTAAACATACATATGATGATATAACAGGTCAATCAATATTCCAATAAATACAGTGATATCTTATTTAAAGTTAGTTTAAACATTGAAATAATGCAATGCTAAAAGAATCACCTTGTGTGATGCAGGAGGGCCATGTTTTATGGACTGAACACCTTTAAGCCCAAGAAATCTACTAAAGCCCACAATGTATGTTTTTATATCAAAATGAATAGAACATGTGTGTTAACTAAGAACTAGTGGTAACATAGTGAAATTCCTAATCATGTATGAGTGAGATATACTTAATCATTTGAAATCACATTCTGACTAAGAAAGGTAATTTACACCTTGACTTGAAAAGTGTTTATGAAATGAAAGACTTAGGAAGGTGAAGATACATTCTTGGAATGTAAAATCTGTAACGGATAGATAAAATGAATGTTAAGGGTTTCATGTCCTTATACATATATTGGCAATATCTTGAAAGGGATCAAGACAAAAAGATTCTCTTGGAGAATTTTTGGCATTGTCATATGGCACCATTTTGAGCTAGCCTCAAAAGTACATAGCTCATAGGCTTGAACTAGATGAAATGATTTATATTCTATTTTCTTGGCAAATGAATTCATCATTTACGCCATATTATACATAGGACATGGTATTTGATCATACTATAAGCATGTGATAGGATACTAACCAAATACATGGTTAAGTCACTAGATGATTAAGAGAACATTCTAAGAGTGGGTAACCCGGTTACATTAATTTTGTTATCTTTTGTCGATAAAAACACAATTTAGTTCGATCCAAATTAAATCCATTCAGACCAAACGGACAAAATCGGACAAATATATTCTAAACCAGTCTAAGTAACACACATATTTATATGAAATAATATATATATATATATATATATATATATATATATATATATATATATATATATATATATAAACCGGTTCAGGCGGGTACCCAGCGGGTAGCGGTTCCGAAAAAACGAGAACCGGAACTAGAACCGCTTAAGGCGGTTCCATAACTTTAGGAACCGGAACCGGAACCGCTTAAGGTGGTTCCAATTCCAAAACCGGTAGTTCCAAGGCGGTTCCGGTTCCAAAATCGGGTACCCGCTTCCGATGCTCATCCCTACTAATTAGGAGTAAAGCACAAACCATGAACATGATTTTGGAATGAAAGCGAATCGTAAAAACTTCATATTTGGGAGTATAGGACCGTAAACTCTTCAAATATCTTCATAATCTTATCCAAAGTTAGCTTCCCAATGTGATTATAACCGTAAACATCACATTCACCGCCTCATGAGTTTACCTCATATTTAAGATACAAATGAATTCATTTGACACAAAGCAGTAAACTCATTTCACTCATATGCTCTCAAAACACATATCAAAGTTCTTCGTATCTGCAAGCAGTTACCCACGTAACCTTCAAACTCTCAAACTTTCATATGAACCTTCAAATCAATACCCAAGAATTTCTACACTATTAGTAAGTAATCTATAAGAACTGTTATTATTTATCTTGTTAAATTCTTAGTTATCTAATTTATACATGAAATTGTGTGTATAAATATTATTAGGATACGTTTATGATCGCGTGTTCTAAGCAAAGGATCGTCACAATCACATCGTAACCAACAAGGAACTCACACATGAGGTGAGTTCATACCCCTACGTTTTCATGATTTTTAATTGTTTTAAAGGGGGGGGGGGGGGGGAATACAAGTAAAACACCATAAATCTTATGTTTAAAAATATAAATTGTTTATTTATTTTCTTACCCTAATATACCGTTAAACGTTAAATTTACTAAATTTGAAAAATATTGTTACTATTGAATTTACAAATGATTTATCAAAAACATGTTGAGACACAACGATTTTCACACCAACACGGAAAAACAAACTTATAAACAATAATATGTATAGTTTATGGAACAAAGGAACTATTTTACAAAGTACAAGGTTATAACACGGAAAACAAACTTATAAACTATAATAGTTATAGTTTATGGAACAAAGGATCTATATTACAAAGTACATGTTAACATATAAACAAAAAAGGTTTTCAGCTATTACTCGTAAAAACGTTGAAGTAATTTGTGAAACGTCTTCATGTACTTATCTAAGTACGGGCAAAAGTCCTGATTTATAACCAGAGTCTCTTGTAGGGAGAGCGAGATATTTGTGTATAGATGTATTTGAGACTGATAATCCCACATCCCAATTGTTAGCTACAGTCAGGTTGACAGGCCTGGGATGACAAATGTCTTTAACGTTCCGACGCCTGAAAAACGTCGTAATCAGACCGACTGGGTCAATATGGTTATAAAAACTCACAAAAAGAAAACAACTACATACTTACGAATAATATATTATCAAATAATCTTAATTTTTTTTAACCTTACATTCGGATTTCATAGAAAATACACTTTCAAGGGTTTTATTTAAATATAAAACTATATTACATTATTTTGCTAGTACATAAGTTCTAGATTTACACGCAGTTACATGAAAAGCAAAACATTATACTATTTACCGATATGGTACAAACAGAAGTTCAAAATAACATATATCAAGTATTCTTATTACTAAAGTCTATGATCACTTAATGTATACGTTAGGATTCTATATAATGAAGATCCGATAGTTAGTGGAATGTGTGATTTCCGCCTTACTTCACGTTCCTTGTTTAGTTGTGGGCTTAGGGAAGAATCACCCAATCGACTGTCCGTTCGATTTTGTTTATATATAACTTGTATACATTAAGTAATCATAGGAGGTAACAGTATTGGCCATACTAATTACAAGAATCAGAACCTCGAATCACATGTTAGAAACATAAGAAACTTATAATTTTTAGCCTCGAGGTACTAAGATTATGATTTATTTACTAAGAAATTATTGGATTTTCTGGCAGAGTACTTCAACGTTTTCAATAACAAAGAACATATCTTTTCGAACAAAATACTTATGAACTCACCAACTTTAATGTTGACACTTTTTCAGACCACTTGTATTCTCAGGAAAGTTAGTAGACAGGTACCCTCTTAGGCGTTGCAAAGACGGCGCATAGTAGTACTACGTCTTATCTTTTGTTTAGTATTAATGTAAATCAGGCAAGGTTTTGAACACAATTTAAATTATATATTATCAATACAATGGTTGTTGTTGCTTTGATTACTATTATATAATTGTTGTGATACTATACATGACGTCCTCCGCCCCCGAACGTTTCCGCCTTTCCGGTTTGGGGGTGCGACAGATTGGTATCAAAGCATTGTTTATAGTGAACTAAGTATATCAACCTATAAAAGATATACAACTATAAATACAATGGGGTCGGAGTTCTCTAACTAACATGTGTTTGGGAGTGATAGTGGTGTTGCAAGCAATCTAAAACTTACCAAGTCTACATATAAAGGAATACATGAACCAAACACAAAGTTTAAAATATAATAGGAGTATTTTATGATGCTATAAAATAACTACAAGTCCAGAAACTTATCAACATTATATACCAAGAAGATCTAGAATAAAACATATAACTAAAATACTATAAGAGTATTTTAAGTACAATAACTAACTCATGTGAAAACTAAAAGACCTTTACTGGTAGGTTTATAATTACTAAGTGTATACGTTAAGGTTATATATAATTGAGATTTTATAGACTTAAAATTTGTGATTTTCACTCTACTTCCCGTTACTTGTTTGGTTGTGGTCTTAGAGTAGGATCACTTATTCGAAAGTCTATTTGATCTTGGTTATATAAAATCAGTATACACTATGTGATTATAGAAGGACCCGATAAGGATCAGGCTCATAAAAAAATTATTTATTTTTAATAAGAATGTTTTATTAATCTTGTAGATTCTTTATACACTCCCATTCTCGCACAAACAACATAGGTAGATGTAACCACTCCACTACAATAGCCAACATAGGAGTTGAGAAAAAACCAAAAGAGGGTTCATGAGGAAAATCCCGAGAAAGGACCGAACAAAGTGAAAAGCACTAGAGAGATCATTAACGAACCTTACCCTATCAGGAACAAACTAGAAAGCACTTTATACGCCACACTAGTAATTTATAAACTGATATAACTTACTGAGTTAGTGATTACACTTCTCGCACTATGTGTTAAGTTTAGTGTACCTATAATCACATCTAGTAACAGTAAAATCAAGAGAGATACTCCCTTCCAAAACCTATGAAATCCAATTAACTTAAGATTTCAATATCTATACTCTATTTTGTCAAACACAAGATTTGTACAAAACTTATTTCTACTATCTACCATGAATGCATCATAGGGATGTAGGTCGATACATTAAGAATCATACAACCAAACGAGTAATTTATATGTATATATAAATAGATAAAGTACAAGTAGCTGCATTCCAACCGACGAAACCCCGATTCTACATATAGATTCCGCTACATTCCAAGCAGTCGTAACAGCTGCCATGATAGCTGTCACACCCCAAAACCGGAACGGCGGAAACGTTCTGGGGTGGATGACGTCATGTCAAGTATCACAACATATGCAATATAGTAATCAAAGTACAACAACCATTGCATTAATAGTAATACTTTTACATGGTTTACATTTCATAGAGACATTAAAGTAATACAAGTAATAATAAAGATGCAGCTTGGTACAAAACTGTCTTCACCAAAAGCGCCTGAGATGTACCTATCTATTGCCGACCTGAGAATACAAGTTATTTTGAAAGCGAGTATCAGCATTTTTATAAATGCTGGTGAGTTCATATGTATTTAGTGTCATATGAGTAAGTTCAAAACAACTTTATAAAAGTAGTAGTTTAGATTCTACAGTGGATTAGAGTCCTTTCCAGAAAATCCTATATTTTCTTAATTAAAGCAGTCTTCTACCAAGACTTGACAGAGTTATGTTGTAAAGGTAATTTTCCCTTAAAAACAATCATTACCAAAATACGGTATTTCATTTTTAAAGAAAGTAGGAGGATATCAGGGGAAAATAACATAGGCCTCAGTAGTGAAGACTGCTGACTAAGGCTAAAGAGATCATAGACTCCAAGAGAGTATCGAATGAACGACACACCTGACTCAGTCTAACAAAAGAGATACAGACCCCAGACAGTATCAAATGAAAGATACAGCTAGCAAGGTCCAAAACAGTGAATACAAACCCCAGACAGTTTCAAATGAAAGATACAGCTAGCAAGGTCTAAAACGGTGGAATACAGACCCTAGACAGTATCAAATGAAAGATACAGCTAGCAAGGTCTAAACAGTGAATACAGAACCCAGACAGTATCAAATGAAAGATACAGCTAGCAAGGTCTAAACAGTGAATACAGACCCCAGACAGTATCAAATGAAAGATACAGTGTAATTCTAGGTGTGTATTTCCAGCATACAGTGTTAAATGTCGTTACCTTAAGGCCATGAATTATAAGGTA
Source organism: Lactuca serriola (assembly GCF_051521515.1). Classification (NCBI taxonomy): domain Eukaryota; kingdom Viridiplantae; phylum Streptophyta; class Magnoliopsida; order Asterales; family Asteraceae; genus Lactuca; species Lactuca serriola. The sequence continues at coordinate 64,921,030 of NC_136413.1, read as the reverse complement.
ACATGGAGATACTTGTAACCATACTAATCGACACTAGAGTACTTGACGCCCTACAAGCGTCGGTGTAAGTGTGACATTTGTCACCCCTTGGCTTGGTAGGCCTTGGACTGTAGCTAGCAGTCAGGGTGCGAGGGTGTCAATCTCGTATAGATCTATACACACAATGTGAGATCTCCCTACAAGAGACTCTGGTTACCAACTAGACAACGGAGAAGGCCGTGTCCTGAAGATGCATCTCGAACAGTGAATTCTGATGTAAGTGCTGGACTAGCAGTAGAGACTCATAACTGAACCGACCGATGTAAACCTTCATGTCTATACATGTATACATGATATATAATTAATGATTAAACAACCTTCGGACGGATATCCGATCCCACCAGACCACATCCAAACGAGGAAAAGGAAATAGAGCGGACTAGCCTTCCTAAGTCCTTTAATCATTGCTTATATAACTATACAAGTATAGGCATGCATTTAACGGCGTTGAAGTTTTTATCGAAGTTGAAGTGTTTCACGAAGTAGAAGCGTTAACAAGTATAAGCGTATCACGAAGTAGAAGTGTTAACAAGTATAAGCGTATCACGAAGTAGAAGCGTTAAAAAAGTAGTAGCATTTAACTAAGTAGGAGTATTAACTAAGTGGAAGTATAACGAAGCAGTAGTTTCTAACAAAGTAGGAGTATAAACACATGGAAGAAATCTTTGATGAAAACTTTGGAAAAACTTTATACTTAAGAAAATCACGACTTGGTATTATTTTGTAAAATAAGTTTGAAAACCTTTAGAAATCCTTTGAAAACCTTTTAGAAAACCTTTTACAGTATCATACTTGGTAAAACAGTAACAGTGTAAAAAATCCTTGTGCATGCGGGTTATCAATCACATGTGATTGGTATGATAACTTGCATGATTAACTTGTATTCCCCCCATGAAAACATGTGAAAACATTTAAAAGGTTAATTCAGGGGTATGAACTCACCTGTTGTAAGTGGATCGGGTGAAGGTGCCGGTATAGGATGCTAAGTGTCAAGTAAGGACTTGACCATACACGCGAATCCTATTTAACATGTAATGATACATTTAAGTATCTAATTAGTCATTTAACAACTAATTGAGCAAATAAGGATGTCTTACGACATAAAAACACTTTGCTACAAGTGCTAGTAGTATCAAGGGTTGCATAGAAGGTGTGTATGGACTCACATTGGAGTTTACTCTTCAAATGAAGGCCCTTATGGGTGTTTATGGTTTCAAGACCCTTTCCCTCATGAGTTTATGGCCGTAAACTCATGGTAGTAGTTTCATGGGATGTTTAAAGGTCTTAACTCACTCATGGGATCATGCTAGAGTTGAATCAAGGGCTAAGGAAGTGATTGGGGCTCCAAAATGGGCACAAATGGAGTTTACGGTCCATTGTTTACTCCTTGAGGAGTTTACGGCCGTAAACCGCCTTGTTAAAATCATGTTAGCCCATGAATCATGTTTTTGGTGCATCAAATGAAGGATTACAAGGCTCTAGGCACTCGTGGAAGCTTTTGGAAGTGTTTGTGGAGTAGTTTAACACTTAAACAAATGTTTATGGTCCGTGCATATGGGTTTACGGTCTAAGAACATCCTTAGACTGTAAACTCATGTTTACTCCCCATTTGGTCCGATTTTGGTGTTCTAAGTCCTTTCGGGTAAGTCTCTAAGCCATTTCTAAGCATGAGAAGTGTTTTGGGAGGGTTTTTGAGCATCAAACCCACTTCCAAAGGGGTTTACGGTATTGGGAGGCCCCCTAGACCGTCAACTCATGTTCTTGAGGTTTTTAGTTGATTAAGTCCCGAATTTGCAAGCTAGATAAGTTAGATAACAAGCTAGGAAGGTTTACTTACCGATTTGGAGCTTGAATGGGTGATTTTTGAGCAAAACCCATTTGTAGAGAGAGAGAAAGTAGAGAGAGAGAGAGTGTGTCTAAGGTGGGAAAAAAGGTGGGAGTGAATCCCACTCCTCCCTTATATAGGGTGGAGCTTATGGCCTGGCTGGGGTTCTCCTGACACCAACCGCGAACGGGTTTTTCACCACTTCCTTAATCACGGCAAATTTTAAAATTTTACCGCTTTAATTTTTGTTCGCTTAACGAATATTATTTAAAATATTCTAACGGGTTTAATTCCGGTCAAAAATATTTTCGGGATAAATTTGGCTAATTTTTGACGTAACTAATTTCGACGTTAATTTCGACGTTAACTTCGATGTTAACTTTGACGTTAAAACTAACGGAAATTTTTGGGTTGTCACAATAGCTGTCATGGCGCAATTCAACGCTAACAACACAAACGAAAATGGAAATAGTGTCAACAACTCAAACCGTAGTAACAACCAAGGAAACCAACGAGTGTCAATCATTAATAGCAACCTAGACCACAAATATAAGAGCAAGAAATGAAAGGTCTGGAAAAAAAAGGAGCGCAAATTATCTCAAAGACTTTCCAAGAGACAGCGACCTGTGGCAGCCCCTGCAGCCTCAATATGTCGCTCCGATACAAGCTAGATGTATGCTAGAACACTATAGAAGTGTAACAAGTGTGACTTCCATCACAAAGGAGCCTACTGGGAGTTGCATTGCAAGAACTGCAACAAGAATGGGCACTCTACTCATTTCTGTAGAACTCTAGCCCAACACATCACTTCAACAGAGAGATTGTCCAATAGAGAGGAATGATGGAGGAGAAGGAGGGGTTTAACAACAAAACATAAGGAGCAACGAGGAACCTACTAGTATTTTTAGTACATTTTCAACTAACAATATTTAAATATCGAATTTTCACAAAAGTTTTTGACAATTAAAAATCAAAATAAAAAAAATTAATGCATCATTCATATAAAAACTAAGAATCCTTACAGGTGAACTATGATCGCTTAGTGTAACATTAGATTCATATATAGTTAAGATTCTGCAGGCTTAGAGTGAGTGATTCTGCCTCATTTCATGTTTCTTGTTTGATTGTGATTCCGCCTCATTTCATAGTTAAGATTCTGCATGCATCACTCGAATGTCTTCATCATTGAAATATATACGATTTGTATACACTAAACGATTATAGAGGAACTTTGTAGGGATCATATTACGAGATTTCATCATTTAGTATCGAAGCATTCTTACTGTCTGTATTCACTGAATGCGATGCAAATTTTCACAGTAGTAATAACAAGAATAAAACAGAGAACACTAAAGACATAAACCTAGAATGTACTATCGCTCTAAACAAACACTTCTTCCTAATCGACTTAACACCTGTTACGATAAGAAGTTCCGACGTGGCCATTAGGAATGGATTGTCTTGGTCCTCACCATACCAACTCCATGTGATACGGAAACACTCCTCGTTCTAACCGACCGTATAACTAAATCTTTTTCAACCTATAATGATAAATCCGACATAAACCTCCGTATCGTCTCTCATTTCAAAACTCAGAAGTACCCATACAAGGAGTACCACGCCTTCCTAACTCACTCCGTAGACAAGAAACTTAAAGCGAACAATATCGAGAATGTTCTGAAAGTCCGTAACCATCCCAAAGTATCCTCAATAGACCTCCTAGGAATATCACTCATACATCAAGTCAACTTTGAGAATAGAGACTAAGGACCCATGCGATTAACCTATCATTGCTAAGTGTATATGCGAGGGTGGTATATAATTAAGATTCAACAGAATTAGGATGTGTGATTCCACCCTACCTCCTGTTCCTTGTCTGGTTGTGGACTTAGAGCAGAGTCACTCATCCGACCATCTTTTCAGTCTTAATTATATACGACCTGTATACACGAAGTGATGATAGATAAGCTAAGTAGGAATCTTCCCATGAACTTTTGGCAAAGCTGTCCAAGGCTACGAGTGGGCGTGCTATTATTCAAGTAAACGTAGATGAGTAAACCAAACCCACACTTTCTCCCATCTTAAGTACAACTTACCATTCCAAGACAGACAGACAGATTAAATACAACAAAATCGCATTCTATTAGTAAAGGTCCGTTGGAACGCTAAGCGAAGACCTGAATTCACTTGGGAACGGGAAGATCAAATGAAACAAAAGTATCCACATCTTTTCTCTAGTTCATGAGTACCACTTTAAAAACAATTTTGGGCCGAAATTCCCTCTAACGGGCGAATAATGTAACAACCTGTTATTTCAACTCTATGTAAATCAAACTTGTTCAAATAAAAGTCTAAACTACAACCGTGTACAAGTAAATTAACATCATAACAATAATACAATAAGAACTCTAAATACCAAGAATACATACTTTGTAAATTATACTTATTTATAAGTTATGAACACTTATATTGAAGAGTATACAAATATAACTCAATATACAAGTCAACATAATTCAAGGGATTATAGTTTAAATCACAAAATGACAAACCACAATGGTTTACGTTCCAAAAACATCTAGAAAACAAGGTTCACGGTCCAAAGACATCTAGAACATGAGGTTCACAGTCCAAAGTAATAAACAAAATGGTGTTCACGGTTAGGAGTAAAGCACAAACCATGAACACCATTTTGGAACGAAAGCAAACCATAAACACTTCATATTTGGGAGTATATGACCATAAACTCTTCAAATATATTCATAATCTTATCCAAAGTTAGCTTGCCAATGTGATTATAACTGTAAACATCACCTTCACCGCCTCATGAGTTTACTTCATATTTAAGATACAAATGAATTCATTTGAAACACAACATTAAACTCATTTCACTCAAATGCTCTCAAAATACATATCAAAGTTCTTCGTATCTGCAAGTTGTTACCCAGTTAACCTTCAAACTCTCAAACTTTCATATGAACATTCAAATCAATACCCATGAAATTCTTCACTATTAGTATGTAACTATACAAACTAATATTATTTATCTTGTTAAATTATTAGTTATCTAATTTATACATGTAATTATGTGTATAAATATTATTAGGATACGTTTAGAATCGCGTTTTCTAAGAAAAGAATCGTCACAACCACAACGTAACCAACTAGGAACTCACACACGAGGTGAGATCATACACCTATATTTTCACGATTTTTAATTTTTTTAAGAGGGGGATACAAGTAAAAGAAAAGAAATCTTATGTTTAAAAATATAATTTTTTATTTATTTTCTTACCTTAATATACCATTGAACGTGAAATTTACTAAATTTGCAAAATATTGTTACTATTGAATTTACACACGATTTATCAAAAACCTGTTAAGACACAACGATTTTCACCCCAACATGGAAATACAAACTTATAAACTATAATAGATATACTTTATGGAACAAAGGAACTATTTTACAAAGTACATGGTTATAACACAAAAAAAAAACTTATAAACTATAGTAGGTATAGTTTATGGAACAAAGGATCTATATTACAAAGTACATGTTAATATACAAACAAAAAGGGTCTTGAGCTATTACTCGTAAAAACATTGAAGCAATTTGTGAAACTTCTTCATGTACGTATCTAAGTACGGGTAAAAGTCCTGATTTATAACCAGAGTCTCGTGTAAGGAGAGAGAGATATTTGTGTATAGATCTATTGTGGACTGACAGTCCGACATCCCGACTGTTCGCTACAGTCAGGTCGGTAGGCCTGGGATGACAAACGTCTTTAAACGTTTTCAATAACAAAACACATATCAAATTTCTAAGAATATGATTTATTTACTAGGAAAATATTGGATTTTCTGGCAGAATACTTAAACATTTTCAATAACAAAGAACATATCTTTTCCAACAAAATACTTATGAGCTCACCAACTTTAATGTTTACAATTTTCAGACCACTTATATTCTCAGGAAAGTTAGTACACAGGTACCCTCTCAGTCGTTGCAAATACGGAGCATAGTAGTACTATGTCTTAACTTTTTCTTTATTATTAATGTAAATCAGGCAAGGTTTTGAACACATTGTAAAATATATATTATCAATACAATGGTTGTTGCTGCTTTGATTACTATTATACAATTGTTGTGATGCTATACATGATGTCCTCAGCCCCCGAACGTTTCCGCCGTTCCGGTTTGGGGGTGCGACAAAAAGGTACTATCTTTGTCTTAACACCTGAGATATATAGTGGGACTTGAGTGTAGGGAGGACTATGCTTTGATAATGGTCAAATTTTTTCCTTAACCAAGAAGTTATAAAAGCCATTTCCAGGTATGGTGTGAACTATACAAGAGGCTTATGTAGTCAAGATGGGATTTGTTCCTCTTATGTGTTGAGAGTTAGACATCTAAGGCGCCTTACCAAAAGTTGAACAACTAATTAGATTGATCGTGATCTGAATCTCATGCTCATCATGATGTCTGTAGCAAAGGGATAACTGATAAACTTACCCTATACCCCAATTGTAGCTTTGAGATTTTTAGGAATTGGGCGTTGATAGAATGGCATAAACAGTCTTATGGTCTTAGGGGCAGTGAAATGTTGCTAGACATTCACCGCTGTCTATATCAGTCTAATATGAGTCTTGCGCAAGTGGGAGATTGAAAGATCTAGTATGCTCAAGAGTCATATTAAGGTGATCTTACTAAGTGAAATATGATACTAATGAGTCACACTAACAACAACTTGATACAATTGATTATTTATTAGAAATTCATTTGAATAAATTTTCAATAAAACTCTTATAATTGAAATGGAAATTATTTGTTTCTAAGAAATAGTTAATATTCATTAGCAAGTAATATAACATATATTATTTCATAATGTATGATATAATAAGTTGTGTACAACTTTGTGGATTAGTTAAGCTTTTTGTCTTTTAGGAAAAGACAAGGTTATATCTTATAAACTTTGAGTTTATAAAATATAAACAAGCTCTTCTTTTTATATAGAATTTCTAAAAAATTGAATAAAGATAAAGAGTTATGGCTTTTCCATTAGTTTATTCAAAAGGATTAAGCATGGGAGACATGTTTATGACATGGGGACATATGTGCTTAAAGTGTTAAGACCTCATGGTTAATACCTTCACCTTATGCATATAAATAAGATGCTTGCATTCTTAAATGCCTTGCACAATTTTTTCCATCTCAAAATCGTAACTTGCATGGTGCAAGTTGTTTTTTTTTTCAAGAACACTTGCATCTTCAAGCATTCTTTAAGCACATACTGGTTATGAACTTAAAGCGGGTTTAAGAGTTTTGTACTAGCATCTACATGAAGTTGAGTCATTGTTGGTGTCTCAAAGGTTCCACATTCTTCATCAACTTCCAAGCCTCCCAAGAGGACACAAAGAACTACAAAGGTTGTTATTTATTTACCTCTTCTTTGGTTGGTGTTTTAATCTTTCTATAACTTGCAAGAAGATCCTTGGTGGGTATAAAATGTTTATGTTATTTCAAAAATTAAAGTCTTCCATTTCCATATTTTTCAAGTTTATGAAACTATTTTTGAACTAAAACCCAACAAAAGTAACAATGGAAACAGACAATGATAGTGAAGAAATTGATGATGCTACAGTTGGTTCTTTTCGAATTTCACTAAGGAAGGTTATCAAAATCTAATCGATTTTTGAGGAGACAAATAAACTTGGTGTCACTGCAAATGTATCTAATACGGATGCTATGACAACCCAGAAATACGTCCCCAACCACCATCGATAGTTGAAAGAAAAAGCACGAGAAAATAGACTTGTAAACACCAAAAAATTCAACCATCACTCTTATTAACGTCAGAACCATATGATCAAAAACAAATTGTGCAAAAAGTCGCATCACTTTGTGAGCTTGTTAACTTATTTAGATTCTACACACTACCGCAGTTCCATAAATATAAATTTCGTAAGAGTCCATCACAGTATGAGCGAGATATGACATTTATAGGAAATAAATGTTTGTAGTACTTAAAAAGTCACAACGTCGAAAACTACAAGGAGATTGGTCGAGTTTTGGGAAAAGTTGCCAACTAAGCATACATAGTACCGCTTAAAGTAGGGATTATGGAAAAAAGAACGTTTAAAACAGAGATCATATGAGGAAGATATGATTTTTAACAATAATAAAAACACGTTGAAAAACGAAAGTTAAAACTAGCCAAAACGACCAAAACGAAAGTTATAGAGAATGAAGAGATCTATATGAATATATAAGTGTCATAAAAAATGGAGTTCATATATGAGAGTTACAAATTTTCGAAGTTTAATTATCTCGTCACCCACACTCACACGCAGTGTGCTACACGCACTGACACCTGATTTCATCAAGATACGAGATGACGAGGCAAACTGAGGAGACAACATGTGGCATGATTGTACAGTTCCCAAGCATATACCCTACGCGTAATGTGTGACCGCACCCTAGACCATTTTCCTCACCCCTCTCACTCATTCTCTCTATCTCGATTCTCATACCACTATCACAAATGCTTCTGAAAGTCCTAGCTTCTGGATTTCTACCTTACATCAGTGGCTTCATAACTATCAGGTGAGTTCACGGCCCCATTTTCAACTTTTTTCGGGGGGGGGGGGATACATATCTAAACTATAGCTTTACGTAGTTATCACTAACTAAAGTTTGATAATTATGCCTTTAGCATAAGGATAATATTAGGCCGATAATTATTCTGCCTAAACTCTTTAGCTAATATTATGCCTAGTCGTTATGATAAACCACTATGATAGATAAGATCATACCTAGTTGTCACGTTGGCCAGTTGCTAGGAAACACTGAAAGTCATAATTACAGTCACCTTTGGATAAGCTTAGTACATAGTGTTACTTTTCCCAAATTCTTGTCTACGTTGAAGACTATATATATATATATATATATATATATATATATATATATATATATATATATATATATATACATATAACAAGTATATCGTATAAAATACAACGAAAATAATGAGACAACCGACCAGGGGAGGCCCCCACGATTCATCAACACACTGATTGATATCTTGCTTGTGCCCGACCTATAATATTTAATTCTTAAATTAGCGAGTGAGATATGTATAGATATATATGGGATTGACACTCCCACATGTGGTTGCTAGCTACAACCCGACGAAAAGTAGAAGCAGGCATAAATTTCTTACCGTAGTGTCGTCCGATGAAGTATCGATTTATGTCTTTCAGGATCAACAGTCATAGCTCGATTATAGGAACTCATCATAAGTTTGTCAAAATAAAACTAACGATCATAAACTACTAAGAAAATTTTATCTAATTAGTGCTTTTACGTGCAAACTCGGGGAAGCGAGTTTACATCAACCAACAGTTAACCGTCTTAGATTACCACTAGGAAGCTACTTATGGAAGTGGTGATAGTACACACAAACTAGAGGAAGCGGGTTTAGGTTAAAAAAGAAGTAAAACTACCATAAACTATGTGTAGTGATAGTTCACACAAACTCAAGGAAATGAGTTCGAACATAACATCAACTATTCTTGAGGAACGCCTTGAGAAGTAGTGCGTACAATACAACAAAAGAAATATTAGGAGATTATTATCCAACACTAACCTTGAGTTAAAGCACAAAGTCAAAAATACAACTTCTATCAAAATCAGGATTCAAATTTAGTCACTAAACTATCTGAATCCTACTACCAAAAGCACTAGAAAATATGCTGACACACTAACTTACGTCAAGGTTACAACAAGTGCTGACTACAGAACCTCAGCAAACTATTTTCACACATACTAAACCTATGAACTCACCAACATTATGTTGACCCTCTAAAAAATGACATGTATTCCTAGGTCAACCTGTAACAACCCATTATTTTTCAAGTCAATAAGAGTCAAACCCCCTTTAAATAAAAACTCGAATTTATTGGTTTTATTGATTTGGTTAGGAACATAAGGGTTACATATGATTTAAATTATATAAATGAAGTTTTTATATAAGTATTTGGAATAGAATACACTTAGAAATCAACATTTTTCCTTTTGGAACCGAGAACCCTCAGACGGAAAACATCTTTTCGGCCGAGAACCCTCAGAATGAAATCCCCTTTCTGGACGAAAACCCAACCGCTATATATATTTTTCGCCGAATAATAAGTCATTTTCTCACTTTTTTCACTCAAAAACACTCCCATTTTGCTCTCAAGTATCATACAATAACCTTCCAATCTTGAAGAAAAATCCTTCAAATCTTCATAATTTTCACCAACAACACTAAGAACACCGACAACAATCTTCAAATCTTCAAGCTGACCGAAAACACCTGGACCGAGAACTCGTTTCCGACTGTAAACACCATAAGACCGAGAACTAGGTTGTCGGTTGAGGTTTTAAGACCGAAATCAAGGATTTTTGTGAAGGCTAGACCGAAAACCCTAACCAACACTCCAAATAATTCTTGGTAATTATTCCTTACATAAATTAAGGGTTGTTTAACAGTTTAATTAGTTATTTCCCTAATTTAAATACGATAACATGTTTAAATATTATAAGGATACTGTTATTTCCACGTATGCTAGCCTGAGGATCATCTATATCGTTCCACTATCTAGCCTCGAACACACACTAGAGGTGAGTTCATACCCTACGTTTTCACTATTTTCAATGTTTTTAGGGGGGGGGGGGGGGATACAAGTTAAACACAAGGACTCTTGTGTTAACATTTAGACGATTTCAAACTATATCTTTATATATTTTCAACCCTTCTGTAGCATGTCGAGCAAAAGGGTATTTTTCCATAAATCTCTTACTACAGCTTTATACACACTATTAAATTGCAAATGTTTCAGTTCATTACAGGGTACACATTTAAACTATTATTAATATAGTTTATGAAACACTACACTTTTTTGCTAAGTTCATTAAGCAATAGAAGAACACACATTTAAACTATAATAGGTATAGTTTGGGAGACACTACACTATTTTACAATTTCAAAGAATACTACACAAGAACAAGAGCATACATGTAAACTATAATATGTATAGTTTATGGAACACTACTCTATTTCACTAAGTTCAAGGATATATTACTAAATAGTCATTTAAGTATAATTATTTTACACTACAAAGTACACTACTACAAGTTTATACATACAGTTTCAAGTACAAGAGAACACTACTACACTACACGTAAACTAGTTAATACAAGGTTGTCAGACACTACTTCCAGGTACCCATCAGGGTACCGGTTCAAGTCCTATAAATTATAACCAAAGTCTCCTGGAGGGAGAGCATGAATTTGTGTATAAATCTATACGAGACTGACAATCCCGCACCTGATCTACTTGCAACAGCTAGGCCGACAGGCCTGGGGTGACAAAAGTCATAACATTCCGATGCCTGAAGAACGTCGTAGTGGCCACTAGGTCATATCAAGCATGGTTATATGAAACTCACAATAGTATCAACTAAAAAATGTTTGCGGGATTAACACTACTTCAAATGGTTTTATTTTAAATAATGAAACTACAGTACACTATGTTACACTAAAACTGGTGGATTCCAGGCTCTCATACAAATGGTTTTATTTTAATTATTGAAACTACAATACACTATTTTACACTACAACTGGTGGATTTCAGGCATGCATACAATAAGGTTTTCATACAAACACTACTATATTACACTACTTTTCTAGTACAGAGTACACTAGCACAACATACAATTTCAATAAAAATTCATGACATAGTTTTAATAAGACTACAGTTCGCTATTTCAAAATATTGTTCACTATTCAGAATATAGTAACCACATACATTTTGCTCTTAAGGTCTAAGACTATATTTCATTCACTAAAGAAAATATTGGCTTTTCTTGAAGTACACTATACCAATTTCAAAGAACAAAAACAAGTTTCTAACTCAGTTACATACTTATGAACTAACCAACTTAAATGTTGATACACTTTCAAAACCACTTGTATTCTCAGGGAACCAGTAGACAGGTACACCCACAGCTTTTGAGAAGACGGAGCTTTTAAACTCGCTTCTTTTATACTTTTTTATACACTTTTGATGTCATACAAACTATGTATTGAATAGATGTAAATATCATATTTTATCAATGTAATGGTTGTGTTTGCTTTGATTACTATTATGCAATTGTTGTGATACTATACATGAGGTCCTCCACCCCCGAACATTTCCGCCGTTCTGGTTTGGAGGTGTGACACAGCCTATAGAAAATAAAAGACTAAACCATAGAGTACAAATGAATTTTAGACTATCAAAATAAATGGAAACTCAACACGACGACCTCTTCCAGAAAGCCAAGAACTTCGAAATTTGTGTCGCTTAGTGTTTCCACCACGAGGGCGAGGGTGTAACAGACCAGTATCAGAGCTTAGGGTTATACTAAATTATTAATTCTTTAGGAAATACGACTATAATCTAGGGACATATACTCCATAAAGATCTGTCGTTTGGTATATAACTAAAAAGTATTATTAAAATATACTACCGATAGAATACTTACAGGAGAGGCGTCTAGTTTGAACTATCGCTTGGGTTGCTGGATTTCAAAACGACTATATGCTAAAATGACCATGCCCACCGATACTTCTTATTTGGTTGAGCCTTATTTGATTGTCTTGAAGTGAAAAACCAAAATTTAATCCATGAGAAATCAAGATTTTAGGTTAAGTACCCTAAATAAGTTTAATAGTACATTGGCCAAGCCAAGACTAGATGTAGAACTGATCAGTTATGTTTTATTTATGATGGGTCTAATGAACTACTAAACCTAAATATGGTAATTAGCAAGGTAAATGACTGAGCAATCCAAAAGAGCACAAAGCTAAATAGAACAACGAACTAACAAATATATAAAATGTGAAATAAACATACAATACCAAAAGGCTACATAGATACATCGTAGAAATGTTTACCAAAAATGGAGTGTATATGCCCATACATCATCACTTAAAACATACAAAAAGAAATCTGCAACAAAGAAACATAACTAGCCAAGATATTCCTCATCATCACCACCACCATCACCATCACCACCATTATCGTCATCTTTATCATCATCGTTGTCATCATCGTCGTCATGATGCCTCCCGGATGTACCCGCCCCACCACTCGGTCGCTGATAAAGGGGATAGACAAATCCCTGAAAAGCAAACCAATCGCTCATGGCTCCTGCTATCCACTACTATCAGTGGCGGACATCATGAACCTCCCTAGTCAGCTCGTCCATAAACCTAGAGAGAAAGGCTATATCCATCTAAGGTTGTGGACCCCACTAAGCACCAGGAGGAGCACGTCGGGCACGCTGCTAAGGATAACGTGTCTGAAACTCATTCTCCTCTTCGTGCTCCAGGTCTACCTGCCAGATGGTCACAACAACATTGTTAGGGGGAATCCTCAAAATCCGATTAGGCCCACAAATAACTACCCGTTAACCGGATCAGAGCCGCCCGGTCTAACTCTCGAAAGGGAAAATGAGTCATCCCATGAGTATCAAACCCATAGGATCGAGCCAAACGGTAGATAAAATGGCCTCAACATATCTTGCTCCTTGGTTGAGTGCCTAGAGCAAGGTTGGAGGAAAGAAAGGAAGCAATGGTATAAGGGATGTGAAGGTGAGCATCAGTATGGAGAAGGAACCACACCGGAAAAAGGTTGCCTAAAGGAACCTTATCAAGCTCCTTAAAACGATGAATAATATAGATGATAAGGTGGTGCATGAACTGGTGCAAAGGAGACTTGAAGCTGCTCTCCTTTGCCGACTTCGACACATACTCGCCGACGGAAAGGGCCCAGACACTTAGGGAGTGTTTGTTTTTTGTCTGCAGATCTGTGTGGCCTCTTCTATCTGTGCCGTGCAGACCACGCGCATACATTCGCCTTTGTAGACTGTTTGTTTTTTTTAAGACTGCAGACCTAAAAATGTCTGTGCGCCCTCTTCTTGGCACAGATGTGGACCAGAGTCTTCTAACATCTTCAAACATCTTCTAGCCTAAAAAAAACATATATATCTTTATTTTTTTCAAGTTTTTTTTTTAATTTATATTTTCTCCAACTTTATTAATGATAACAATTTGAAAAAAAAAATTACAAAACTTAAAAAAAAAAAAAAAAAAAACTTTTGACGATACTAACATTATATATTTGACAAATTTATAAATAAAGATTCAATACAATAATAGTCGTTGAACTTGTTTATATAAATATTAAAAAAAATCATCATATATTCTTATATTTTCTTGCCAAATTTTGTAAAACATTATTTAATACAATATCGTCAATTTCTCAAGAAAATATTTATGGTACATTTTTAATGGATTTAATTGAAAAAATCGAAATTTATTTCCATTCATTTATGTATCAAATTCTTTGATCACTAATTATAATGTATAGTTATAATTTTGCAACCAAAGTTGTTGGTTTTTATCAAATATATACGTTAATTCATACCATTTTTATTTTTATTTTTTATACAATAATACATAAAAGTTGATCTAGATTCGTTAATTATTTATAAAAAAATCATAAAAATATTAAAAAATCACTTTGAAGTTAAAAAAAATCAGTTTATTTGGGTTTCAGTTTATTTTAGTAGCCCGCAGATGTTAAAAAAACAAACAGTCTTTTTTTTTTTCAGACTGCAAACATTTGGTCCACCTCTTCTACTGCAGAGGTCTATAGATGTGGTCCGCAGACTACATACATTTTGCCTCAAAAAAAACAAATATCACCTTAAATAATTGTATACTATCAGCTCTGAGAGAATACAAATATCTAAGTAGTCCTCCAAGAAAGGATGATCGGTACCCTTGGCAAGGTATATCCCCAAATGCCGCCCCACCTTTAACAGACTGCAGATCGGGCTACCCCACCCAACCTGAAAGACAAGGCTGATTCATCCGACCAAACTCTGACATCTTGGTTGAACCGGACAGCTGAATGGAACTCTAAAATGAGCTCCCTAAAGATAATCTCCTGAAAACCCAGAATCCGGCACCATGCGTGATTAATGAAGGTCACGAGACATGTCTCATCGTAAAGAGATTGAGTGAGAAACGGCTCCAGTAGCACCGTCAAACCTAACTTGTGTGCAACACGTCAGTCGAGAGACTATGGATTGATGATCTGCTTAGTTAGCAGCTCCGAACCCTTCCTATGTAAAAATTTCAGTCAGGAAGAATGGCAGGGAAAGAGAAGAACGGTGTATCAGCCAGTCTTGAGGAAAAGGCGCGACTCATTGCGTCCTGATCATCGTTAGGGAATAAAAATAAAAACTTAAAAATAGAAAATTCTGGAAAAAGTGCTCCTCGCGCACATTTATTCATGCACGCCGTGCATATGAAGATTCTCCCAAGGCATCTTCATATGTTTCGCACACCTCAAGAACTTGGTGAAGAACAAATTCGATTTGAGTATGATTTCGTCCAAATTTCAACCTAGAAAGCATACGAGTACAATAATCGGTACTCCTATAGGCATAGTACAAGATCAATTTGACTTAAAACCCGAAGAACCTTAAATTGGAGCAATATAATAAATTTTTAACAACATTCAACTATATCACTACTAAAATCGGTCCATATAGTAGGTGTTTAACCAATCAATTTCGCATAATCATACAAAAATCGGAAAAATCCCAAATTTCTCCAAAACCTAAAGCAGGAAATTGGAACCCATTATAAATGGAAAGATGTTAAGAGTTAGCACACATTACCTAGAAGAAAAGGGAATTAAATGGGCGAAAAGTGGAAGTGCACGTCGACAATGGGGGGGAGGGGGCAGCGCACATATTTATACTTGGCCCCCTTTGCGCGTGGCACACCTGCATGCCCGGCGCACAAATCAAGAAACTCAATTTGTTTCTATTCTAAGATATTTAGTCTGAGACCCTTTCCAATCTGAAAACCGTAGAAATTTAACTAGAATACTCATCCCTCAAATTTAAAACGAGCTCTAGATGCACCAAAAAGGGCCATAAAACCTACACCAAAACAAATGAACAATCCTACATGGGAAGCAGTAAGAAGACAGGTTGCTAAGAAATTTAAATTAACATAAATACAACACAAAAATTTAAACCCAAAGTTTTAGGAAAATATCCTTCGCAAAGCAACAACCAAGAAATGTCTACCAGGAATTCATTAGCAGCTAGTCAGAATCCGTCCACAAAGACAAAGGAGCAACTAGCTTAAAACCCTTGGGGAAAGGAAATAGAAGCCATCTAATGAACCCACAACAGTGTTAAGAGAGATTTAGGTTAAGATTATCACCTATAGTATATCACTCAACTAGTAGAATATAAAGATTTGAATCTTAGGAATAAATATTGTACCCTCCAAAAAAGTATGAAATGACTTAATGAGAGTAGGATTCTACCCACAGAAGTAACCTAGGAATAGAAATACATGACGAACACATATTAGGATGAAGATGGATCACAACATTTAGCACAAAACAATATAGACAGGAATTCACAACTCAAGGTAGAAACATAGGCACTCCTAAAAAGGAAACAACGAGATTGTGATACGCAAAAGTAGAGGTTCAAGGCAACCTTTGCATAATTGATCAATAGAAACTTTAGGTTTCCTCTTAATGTAAAAAAAAAAGTAGGAATGGATTTCCTCTTAGTGTAAAACAAAGTAGGAATGGATTTCCTCTTAGTTTAAAACAAAGTAGTAATGGATTTCCTCTTAGTGTAAAACAAAGTAGGAATGGATTTCCTATTAGTATGAAAGTAGGAATGGATTTCCTCATAGTGTAAAACAAAGTAAGAATGGATTTCCACTTGGTGTAAAACAAAATAAACGTAGGAATATACTTCCAACTACTCACAACCCTTCATTAATTAACAAATACCCAATAAAACTCAAAACGGATCCTAAACTTATTGCTAAAAACAAACCTAAAAGAAGAGAATACCTCTCTAAGGCTACACTCTAGGAATAATTTCCAAAAGCTAAAACGACGATATAGTTCTGTGAACACTAGATTTAAACACTTGTAAAAACACAAAACTAATAAAAGATAAGGAACACATGTTCTTAATTACTAGGAGGATACATACATTACATGATTATAGAATTAGATAGTTTTCAAAAATGTGATCTAGCTCCATTGCGTAGCTCTCATCTGAGTCCAACCATAATTGAGAGAAATCACATGATCGAAAAACTGATTAATTTTAGTAGAATGTAATAATATTCCCTCAAAGTATTAGATAACATAAAAGTAGAACTTGTAGTAACACTAGGAATGCCTCAGGAATTCATGAATGAACTGCTTCAAAAACCTTTCGAGATATCACAAGGATTCAATATATTTTGATTCTATGTTCTAGTAACTACTTGATTGATGTCACTACCACTCTATGTTCCAATATGAAATTGACTAATGTCACTACCACTCTACGTTCCAGTAAGTACTTAACTGATGTCACTACCACTCTATGTTCCAGTAAGTGCTTGAATTATGCCAGTACCTCTCTATACTCCAGAAAGTATTTATCTGAGGGTGATATCACTACCACTATGTATCGGAAAGTACTTATCTGATGACACTATCTCTAACTCTCACAATTAAAAATCAAATCGGTCCTAAACCTCACTTCGAAGGTGAACCCAAGGGAGTCAATTATTCTTTATACAAATAAAGCATAAGTACCTAGTTACTACTCTAAAATAAACACTATATAATAATACATATAGTGCATTACGAGGCAGCTCAAGCCTCACGAGGTGAACTAACCGACACATGATTTAGAGTTGGGAGCGGTGGTTTTTGCCCTCAAGATTTGGCGGCATTACCTCTACGGGGTTCGATGTACCATCTACACGGACCACAAGAGTTTGAGGTACCTCATGGATCAGCCGAATCTGAATATGAGGCAGCGTCGGTGGTTGAACGTGGTAAAGGATTATGATTGAGAGATCCTCTACCACCCGGGGAAGGCCAATGTGGTGGCTGATGCGCTTAGCCACAAGGCGGCACCGATCAGGGACGTTTGCATGACGATGACCGTAGTGACTCCCCTGTTGGAGCGAATTCGGGAGGCTCAACAGGAGGCTATCAAGGAGGAGCATTGGAAGAGCGAGCGTGTGGTGGGTCAGGTTTCCTCCTTTGATTATGATAGCCGAGGACTATTGACACTACACCGTAGGGTGTGGGTGTCGTATCACGGAGGCGTGCGCCAGCTTTTGATAGAGGAGGCGCACAAGTCCCGGTTCTCTATTCATCCCGGGGCGACGAAGATGTATAGGGATCTTCGTCTAGATTATTGGTGGCCCTGCATGAAGCGGTATGTGGCATGGTACGTTGAGCGGTGCCTGACCTGCAGTAAGGTCAAGGCCGAACATCAGAGACCGCATGGCAAGATGCAGCCGTTGGATATTCCACTGTGGAAATGGGAAGATATCACGATGGATTTTATCACGAAGCTTCCCAGGACCGCGCGTGGAGTGGATTCGATTTGGGTCATCGTGGATCGATTGACCAAGAGTGCTCACTTTATCCCGATTCAGGAGAGCATATCGGCCGAGAAATTGGCCGACATCTATATCAGGGAGATCGTGGCGCGGCACGGGGTGCCAGTATCGGTTATCTCGGACAGGGATGTGCGTTTTACTTCCAGATTTTGGAAGAGATTTCATGACGAGTTTGGCACTCGTTTGCATTTTAGCACCGCCTTTCACCCGCAGACGGATGGTCCAAGCGAGCGGACGATCCAGACCTTGGAGGGTATGTTGCGGGCGTGTGTGTTAGACTTCGGTGGTAGCTGGGATACCTATCTTCCCTTGGCCGAGTTCTCCTACAACAACTGCTACCACGCGAGTATTGACCGTCCCCCATTCGAGATGTTGTATGGTCGGAGGTGCAGGACCCCGATATGTTGGGGTGAAGTTGGTCAGAGAGTCATGGGGAGCACCGAGGTGGTGCTCAAGATGACCGAGAGGATCCAGTAGGCTTCAGACTGCTCAGAGTCGACAGAAGAGTTACGCCGACAAGCGTCGATCCGACTTGGAGTTCCAAGTCGGGGATATGGTTCTCCTGAAGGTGTCGCCTTGGAAAGGTGTTATTCGATTCAGGAAACGGGGCAAGTTGGGCCCGAGATTCATCGGACCGTTCAGGGTCGTAGCCCGGGTGGGCAAGGTGGCGTATAGGCTGGATCTGCCAGCCGAGCTCAGCCAGATCCACAACACTTTCCATGTTTCTCAGCTGCGGAAGTGCCTAGTGGACAATTTAGCGGTTGTGCCGTTAGAGGATATTCAGGTTGATGACAGCCTGAATTACATTAAGCGCCCATTCGCAATCCTCGACAGGAAGTCGAGGGATTTGAGGAACAAGAGGGTGGAGCTAGTGAAGGTGCAATGGCAGCACCGCAAGGGTTTGGAATGGACTTGGGAGCCGGTGGACGAGATGATGGAGCATTACCCCGAGCTGTTTCAGGATCGAGCAGCAGACTTCGAGGACGAAGTCTAAAATAAGTGGGGGAGATTTGTAGCACCTGGTTCCTGGTACGTAAATCTTATTTGTGTATTTTCCATTTTTAGCCTTGGACTCGACGAGTCATAGGTCCGACTTGTCGAGTAGAGACGGGACTCCGGGACACGTTTAAGTTGGTGACTCGGCGAGTCCATATTCCGGACTCGACGAGTGACCGCTGTTGGACGAAACCCTAAGTTTCAGGGTTTTGCACCCTATTTAAACAACATATCCGCCCCAAGCCAGCCCCCATCCCCCCCCCCCCCCCCGAGCTTCCAACCCTCGTTCTAAGATATTCATAGAGAGTTTGAAGCAATTGTTGTGTGTTCTTGAAGGTTTTGAGGCAAAAGGGAAGTAGATCAAGAGGAAGGGAAGGAATCCAAGCATCTTTGTGCTCTCTCAGTAGTTCCTTTGAGGTATAACCCGTTTTCCCCCTGTTTCTATGCCTATTACTTCATTTAAGTCATTCTTGATCCAATCCCCAAGCTTGTATGTGCAAATTATTTCGTAATAAGCTGATTGGCCCTTAGATCTAGGCATGATTGAGCTCCAGGAGCTCAGATCTGTTGCCTTTATGGACCCTCATTGCATGAAGACTCTAGATCTACCCTTTTGGGTGCATTTTGAACCCTAAAACCCTTATTGGTGAATATCTACACGTAAAGTTGGAAACTTTACGTGTGATTCATGCTCTAGGAACCCAGATCTGTGAATGGCATGGACTGGAATCGAGCAAATCCGTGTAGTTAGTGGTTGCATGGCAACGACTTGGCGAGTCGTTCATCTGATTCGGTGAGTCGGTTCGTGAGTCTCCGAGTTTGTCCCCTTTTCGTAGTGTCGAGTGAGCAGTGAGTCACGGGGCGTGACTCAGTGAGTCGGAAGCTGAACTCATCTATGGAGGAAATCGGCGAGTCAATGCCCTGACTCGGAGAGTTCAAGGCAATCTCCTTAGATCAAGAACAGACTCGGTGAGCTGTTCATACAACTCGGCGAGTCTTAGCATAAGTGTTCATCGGATGAAGATGAACTCGACGAGTTGTTCATACAACTCGGCGAGTAGGATGAAGGACTTGAATATCAGTTTAGAAGGAGAATCCGTCGAGTCGTCGCCTAACTCGATGAGTAGAAATGGGATTCAGGACAATCGTTTGGGTAGGGACTCGGCGAGTTGGAAAGCCAACTCGGCGAGTCGGGTCAATTGAAAGTTGAATCTGACTTTGACTTAAGGCATGATCAGGGTTAAAATGGTCATTTTACCCAAAGGACAGTTAGCAGTGTTTGATTGAGTATGTTGTGGGAATTGCAGCCGGAGGATTTCCAGAGTAGCAGCAGCAGCAGTAAACAGTCAGTTTCCGATTAGATCAGCAGCTACTTCGAGGTGAGTTACCTTCCAGTAGCGGTGGGTTTGCGGCCACAATGCCGGCCCACCAGTAGGAGTTGTATGTAGATGATTTTCTCCGTGATATTCATCTAGGGATTGCTACTACCTGTGTTATGTTTATGTGCTAGTATGATATGATGCTATGTGCTAGTGACAGTAGGGGGGAGATAGTCCCCGAGGTATCTGGTCGGTAGGGCCAAAGGGGTAGTTATACCCAGCCATGTTAGATAGATTCTGATATTGTGATACATGTTATGTGGTAGTAGTGGAGGGGAGGAATAGTTCCCCATTATCCGGTCAAGAGGACCGAAAGGGAGGCCAGCACCCAGATATGCTAGGCAATATCCGGTCGAGAGGACCGAAGGGGAAGCCAGCACCCAGATATGCTAGGCAATATCCGGTCGAGAGGGCCGAAAGGGTTGGTCGGGCACCCAGATATGCCTGACAATATATGTATGTTATGGGATTATATGGTATGTGGTACAGTGGGGGAACTCACTAAGCTTCGTGCTTACGGTTTTCAGTTTTGGTTTCAGGTAACTCCTCAGCTAGGGGAAAGGAGCCGGCGCGGTAGCAGCATGTCACACACACACTCTCTTGTTTCCGCAATTACGAGTTTATTCTGGGATTGATACTCTGATATTTGATTGATCGAATGTTGTGGTTTTCAATTTGGTTTTCGATTTGAAATGGTTTAATCAAACAATGTTTTAACTATTAATGCTTTCATGTAATGTTTTATAACGAAATTTTTGGACGTGAAAATTGGGTCGTTACATACATCCACTACAACTATTTCTCCTTCTTTTGAGAAAGTGATGCAAGGATCAATGACAACTTCATTCTCATATCAATCCACTACGGCTGAGTAGTTTGTTAATGAAGAAGAACCAGATGATGATGATGTCATGGTTTCTTTTGCAGATTTGGAAGTCAATCCTAATGAAGATGATGTTCCAAATGAAGCTATTATGTTTGGTAAACAATTTAAGATTCTTAACTCCAAGATGAATACTATTCTATAGTTTTTGAATGATGCTAGTGGAACGTCAAGTGTTAGTGGCCGAGAAGTCAAAGTTTTGCTCAAATATCAAGAGTTAAAAACAAATGCATTGATAGAAGATCTTGATACAAAACTTGAAGCAAGACATGAGATTATTGAGAAAATTGTGAATTCTTCAACACAATTCATTGAGTTCAAGCTCACTAAGCTTAGAAGTAAGTTGGATAAAGAAGTTGCACGATTGGATAAATATTATGTACAAGTGAAAGGAAGTGTTTAAACATTTATTGTGGCCATTCATATAATGATTGAAGATATTCTTGCTTTTAATAAAGGCTATGCCTAAGGTTTATAAGAGAAGAAGGAAGCAGACAACTAAGTGTTTGTGAAGATTGAGAATTCGCTCACTGGACTTCATGAGCGAATATCGAAATTTGATGTGCCTAAATTGAAATTGATTTCTCAAGAATCTATTTTTGCCATGGTTTAGTACGTTGATTCAAGTTTCAAGATTGATTTCACTCCTGTACTTGATTTGGTTCTTTGCCTACCAACTAATGTTCCACGTCCTACGCATGTCTCGAAAGTGGGATAAAAGGGTGTTGGTTCATCCAAAGGACCAGGCGAAGATAAAGGGGTAGTTTTTGGAAGTGTTTTGTCCATGAAAATTCCTACATCAACTCCAATGAAGTCAATTGTGTCAACAACAACAAAAATACCTGGTAGATCTTCAGTGGATACGTTAGGGTAATCGCACACCTGAGGTACTTTCTAAATACTTTTCTTCTTATTGTCTTTCCTATCGACAATATGAGTTAAGAATGTTTCATACTTTTTATGCAAGTATTTTTTGGCCTTCATGCAGAAGATGATCCTAGGATTTCTATTGGGTTTATCACCGTAAATGGTTAAGGGTTCTGTGTTTTGTAGGGGTAGACATAATGCTTTCTTAAAGCATAAAATTTTGACATGGTTAGGGGATAACCAATCAATACTGATGATCCTAAGATGACCTTTTTTTCCGTAGTTGGTGTAAATCTGACATGCTCAATGTGACGATACCTACACTCATTGCATCCTGGACTACTTCATGTGGTAGTCCCTTTCGAGGTTGTCGTAACCACAAATGCTTGAAATACTTCCTACTTCTTTTCTCTTAGTTTCCTAGCCCTTCATTTGGATTCATTTCCAAACTTTGTCTTCCTACTCTCCAGCTTTGGAAGATCAGACGTCTAGACCATCATACTGCGATAAATCTCTTGATTTGTTAGGCTGATGGCTAGTCTCTTAGTACTGTCCTAGGTTGTTGGCTTTGAGGAAATGACTAAACCTTTGAAGGTTTAGAGCAAACCCTAAATGTACCTTTCTATCTTCTTATATTTTGGGGTGACCATCCCTGTACATAAGGTGGAAAGGTCATTGAAACGGTTTGTATAAGTAGCAATGTTGGCTTCTTTCATCACCAGATTCCACAAATCTTGCTCTAGCTTCTGCATCTGTTCATGTGGGTAGTACTCCTCAATCTTGAGTTGCTTTAGCTAACTCCATGCCTTGGAATTTGCTACATTAATGCCTATTGTTGTCATATATTTGGTCCACCAGCTTAGGGTTGCATCTGACAGGGTGTAGGCGGAAAATTTAACCTTACTGTCCTCCGAACAAAAGCTTATCTCAAAAACAGACTCTATCTTTTCTATCCACCTAGTCAAACCAACTACACCTTCCATTCGATGGAAGAATTTTGGCTTACAGTTCATAAATCGTTATATAAATAGACCTTGGTTGGACCTTGGTTATCTCCTTGCGAACTCTCATCTCCATTGCCTCATGAACCTATGTTCCTATTGGTTATTAGATCTTCTATTGCATCGACAATGCGTTGGGATATGAATGCCTCAATTGAGGTTGAGTTCATAGGTTTGGGAATGAGTTCGGTTTGTCTAGGTTTTCTCCTTACGCGAGGCAAGATTCTAAATTTATGGCATGTGTTGGTTGTTATGACAAATTTTGATTTTTTCTTTAACAATTTAGCAAAGAGAGTTAACTAGATCAAGAACACAAATCAAAAAAGTAACAAGATCTACAATAAGATCACATATATTTTTCATTAACTTCCATAAAAATTTACATCAGATTTCCCTAAAGTATACAATGATGTGATTTAAACAAGAAAAACATCTATTTTACATGCAAAAGACGTAGCAGTGTCCTATGATCTGCTATACTACTTTTCCCTCTTTAAAACCCAAAAATTATAGTTCCTATATTTCCTAGGCTAGAACTATCTACCACAAGCCAAAACAAACCAATATCGAAGAAACTAATTGTTGCAACTGCTGTTGTAGGTAACCGATCATAACTTCCATAGTAACTACAGCTATCTCTGATAATATCAATCTTAACTCAGCTCCCTCACAATTTGTTTTAAACCCTCGATCATAATCTATTGACACTACACCAAACAATTGCATCCTACAGATGATCCTATGTGTCGAGGATCCTTATATTGTGTATATTCCTTCCTTACTCAAAATCTCTAACTCTACTAGCTAGTAATCTGATCTCCCTCCTAAATGAATCATGATCCTCTTGTACCTCATGTACATAATGCCCTTGTCGTGATACTCACAGAACTAACACTGCGATTTCTCTATCTGTGGGATCCTTTGGAATGGGATCACATCTAGGTCCCTTTGAGGATTCACCGACCTCATAAAACTCAATACTCTCCTCCTTGATCCACTTATCTACTTGTGGAGTCCATTTGGGGGGGGGGGGGTAAGGCTTCTTTTATGATCGAGGTTATGATGGCGGTGAGGTTGCTCTCTTATGGGATGGAATGGATGGTCTTTCTAGGGGTGGTTATATTCCTGGGTCCTGAAGGACGACTAATGAAGGATTGGATCAAGGATGGAGGTAGTGGAGCAACAATCTCTAGGGATGACTCCAAATCAGTAGGGTCCTCATCTTGAGTCTCCGCACGGTCCTCATAGGAAGACGAATCTGGGTATGGTGGAATATATGTGAGTACTCCACCAAACTCCTCGTCATGCTGCTCCTCCTCCTCGATTGGCTCCTCTTTGTATTCAAACGACTCATTATCATCTAATTTGGG
This sequence comes from Lactuca serriola, assembly GCF_051521515.1. Lineage (NCBI taxonomy): Eukaryota > Viridiplantae > Streptophyta > Magnoliopsida > Asterales > Asteraceae > Lactuca > Lactuca serriola. The sequence continues at coordinate 64,896,127 of NC_136413.1, read as the reverse complement.
TATGAGGAGGGGCATCACGGATAGTAATTCTAACACCCTAAAACTGGGATGTCTTGAAACCCTCAAGAATTTATATTTTTGGCGTAATTAGTCCCTTGAGTACATTGGGCGTACCTATGAGTACGCTTAGCGTACTCTTCATGAAGGATCACGGAGGAGCCTTATGTACATTAGGCGTACGTAAGGGTATGTCGGGCGTACACATCAGAGGGACAAAACCCTAAATCTCAGACTTGTCCCATATTTAAACATCTTTTAGCCTCTTCGACCAAACCCTATTAGCCTCTTGAGCCTCTTTTCGTCTACCTTCAGCGGTGATATTGTGTGTGAGAGTTTTGAGCTCAAAGAGAGGGTTCTTGGTGGCCATTTTAGAGTTCTTTCAAGAAGAGGAAGTGGTCTAATAAGCTTGAGTCGGTTTGGTGCTTCTAGGATCTACATTTTGGTCATCTTGCAAATCTCCTTGAGGTAAAAAGCTTGCACCTTTCCATTTAAATCTCTATATCTAGCTAGGGTTTTCTAGTCTTGTCTCTTTGGTTGATTTTTGACACCCATTTGTGAGTTAAGCAACTCCAGAAGGTGGGAATGACAGATCTGAGGTCCTTTGGTCCTTTAGTATCATAAAAATGGAGTCTCGATGGGTGCTTTGGCCTCATGTGTGTGTTAAAGACCTTGGAAATGTCTTAATGGAGGAGTAGGGTGTATATGAGGCATGCAAAGGCATAAAGTTTCCAACTTTATGCCTTAGGATATCTTAATAGACCTAGATCTGGATTTTGGACGTAAAGGAACCGAGTAATAAGAACTTAATGGAGAAAGTGCTTAACCTGGTAGTACGTTAGGCGTAACCCAGTGTACGATAAGTGTAGTCCCAAGACCTCAGTACGCTGCGCATACCAGGATGGTACGCTGAGCGTACGCATCTCAGTTGGGCCAAATCTTTTTTGGGCTTTTGAGCTTTTAGGCCTCACCTGGTTATTGGATTTAATTACCCTCTGTGAATTATGGGCTGTTTTATCTGTTATGGGCCATGGATGTTTTGGTTGGGCCTTATTGGGCCAAGGGGCCCATAAGTGATTTTGGACGTGGATTTTGGGCCCATTAGCAAGGGAAGGATAATTAGTCCTAATGGAAGGATTTGGGGTTGGGTTTCCCTTTGATTAATTTAAGGTCCTAAGACTGATTAATATTATTTGTCTAGCACGGGAGGTCACAGACTGTTAGGAGAGCATCTTTTGCATTCAACAGACTGAGGTGAGTCTGCGCACCATACCAATGGGTCTAAGGCACCAATGTCGGCCCATTATGTGATCATGATATATGTGTTTGATATGCTAGGTGATTGTGTGTTTTGTATGGAAGACCATGGGAGAGCCCATGGCACATGGATGTAAGACCATGAGGAGAGCCCACGACTTTCCTATCAAAGAACATGGGCGAGCCCATGACAATTAGGTATAAGACCATGTGCGGAGCCCATGGCATCCTGGAGTAAGACCCTGGGGACGAGCCCACAGCATCCTTATCTTTTGTACGCATGGTTTATATGATATGTGTGAAGCTCTAATGAGCTATCAGGATATGTCTATGTGTAGTGTGTGGTATGCTCTACGAACTCACTAAGCATTTTGTTTACAGGTTGTGGATTTGTTTCTGGTGCATCTGAGCCTAAGGGCAAGGGCAAGGCATGATGGCGAGGCATGCACTCTATCTCTTTTTCATTGATATATTTTGGGGGACACTCTGATATTTTTGAATAATATTGTATCGAACGTGGCTTTGAAAACAATTGTGCTTGGATTTCATGGTTATGCAAATGTGTTTGACCAATTAAAAATGAAAAAAAAATCTTTGAAAAAAACCGGGTCGTTACTAGTTGGTATCAGAGCCTTGGTTTGAGGGATTCGGGCACACTCTCGAGTGTTTCAGGACTCAAACTAAGGAAATGGTAAAATTGGTTTCAAAAAGTAACTTAAAAGGGGTTTTCAAAAGGAAATGAAAAGATGAGAGTGCAATGCGCGTGATCAGCCGAGCCAAGTAAGTAGGTCCCCAATATGTTAGCCATGTTATACTGATAGTTGAGCTTTGTTGATTATATGGAACTTTCTATGTGTATGCTTTTAAATTTTATACGATTAGGAGCATATAGCCTCAGAATGATCGATTTGGCCTTATTTCATGTTCCACGTTTGGTTGTGGTCCTACGGTAGAATTTTTTATTCGAAAGTCTATTTGATCCTTTTCTGTGTATAATTTGCATGCATAAAGGCAACCTGTCATGATTGGCTTGATTGATGTGAGTAAAATAAATCTTAGGACAGCCTGAGATTTTATGTATGCGGTAGTTTGTGGAATATGGTTTATTTTGGGACAAATTGGGGTTGTCAGGTAGGGCATTGGGGAAAGGTACAGGTAGGTGTGGAAGGTAGTATTGGCTCATACTACTGAAAGCACATGACCTGTACCCGAACCAATGTTAGGTCTGACGATTTCAAGGAGGACCGGTGTGGGAAGATCCCTTTTATGGAAATCTTGATCATTGTAGTTTATGATATTTCAGTCTAGCATGGTGGTGACACGATTTGGAGCAGGAGGATATGGATCGCGATCTGGGTCCGGGGCAGGATCAGACAATGTTGATGTCGTCGAAGAGAGGCTACGCGAGCTCATTACAACCGAGGTTACCAGAGGCATCCTTGTCACGACCCCGGTCATTTTCGGGAAGGTCAAGGAGGGCATGATGGAGATTATGGAGGAGAGACTCAGGGCATTCAGGGCTGAGGTTGCCGCGGGTCAGGTTGGGACCCAAACTCACTCGTTCTGGGAGTTCAAGGCGTGCGAGGCACCAGAGTTTCTCGGGGTCAGGAACCCCATTGTTAGCCGACGCTGGGTGGCGGATATCGAAAACGCGCAACGCACGAGTTCTTGTCTGGATGCGGCCAAGGTGTGTTTTGTGTCATGTATGTTGAGAGACAGAGCCCGAGATTGGTGGGGAGAGGAAACCAGTCAGGTGGGAGCGGCTAGTGTGGCAGAGATGATGTGGGACGAGTTCGTTTGGCGATTCGATGTTGAGTTTGCACCACGTATTGAGGAGCAATGGATGGTGAGGGAGTTTCACGACCTTCAGTAGAACACTGAGACTGTGGCGAAGATCACCGCCAAGTTTTGGGAACGAGCTTTGTTGATCCCACAGTACGCTACAGATAAGGACTTGAGGAGGACGAGATATCATTCCATGCTGAGGGACGCTATCCGAGAGTTTGTGAGTTTTACAGGGTGTAAAACCCTGAATTAGATGGTGGAAAAGGCCCGGGAATGGGAGATAGAGTTAGATTTCCGCACCAAACGGAAACCGGAGCAGGCACAGATAGTAGTGGGTCAGGCTAAGAAGCCTAAGCCCTCAGATACTTCTAGTAGGGTCCAACTGGGTGGGGGCCAGTGTGCCAAGTGCGGAAAACCGCACAGTAGGGCTTGTCGAGGGGCAGGCTCGGGATGTTATGCTTGTGACCAATCATGCCACGTGATCAGGGATTGCCCCAAGAAGGGCTTGATTTGCTACTACTGCAACCAGACCGGCCACAAGCGGGCCGATTGTCCGAAGTTGCAGGGAGGGGGGGGCGGTGGTGGCACCTGCGCCGGCCACGATGAGGACTACTGATGGTCGCCCTGTCAAGGCGGAAGTCTCGGCGGTGAAGAGCTGCATATTTCAGTTGACCACCGAGGAGGCTCGGGCAGCACTAGACATTGTTGTTGGTACGTATCTATTATTCTCAGCTCATTATGATTTGTATGACTTATGTATATATTACGCTTGTATAGGGACCTTTATGGTCAATGGTATGACGGTGCATGTTTTGTTTGATTCGAGTGCTATCCGGTCGTTTGTATCTCTTGCGCAAAGCAAGAATTTCTGGGACGCGCCCGGAGCTCTAGATTCCCCACTCGAGGTAGATATTACAGATGACCTCACCATTAGCGTTGCTAGGGTGTATAGGGACTATGTCTTGAATGTGCTTGGAGAGAGGTTTCATGTTGACCTAGTCCCAATACTGTTGCGAGGACTGAAGGTGATTGTCGGGATGGATTAGTTGGGGCAAATGGGGCCATGATCGATTGTGAGTGCCAGTTGGTGCGGGTGCAAACCCCAAGTGGGGGAGAACTACTTTTTCATGGTGAGAGGGCCTCACAGGGACTGACCCTCTGTTCGGCTGCGAGGGCGAGGAGGTTTTTACAGCGGGGTTGCACAAGATTTCTATCCTATGTCTCAGATACGAGAATGGAGATCGTGACGGGTGTGGGCAGTGTGCCAGTGGTGTAGGATTTCTGGGATGTGTTCCTCGAAGAGTTACCAAGAGTGCCTCCAAAGAGGCAAGTAGAGTTTCGCATTGACCTGGTGTCGGGTGCCACCCCGATAGCAATGGCACCATATCAGTTGGCACCACAGGAGATGCAGGAGTTATCTGTGCAGCTTCAGGAGCTACTGGACTGGGGATTCATTCGTCCGAGCAGTTCCCTGTGGGGTGCACCGATCCTTTTCATGAAAAAGAAGGACGGATTGCATAGGATGTGAATTGATTATAGGGAATTGAACAAACTAACAGGGAAGAACCGTTATCCGTTACCGAGAATTGATGATTTATTCGATGAGCTTCAGGTTGTATCTTGGTTTTCCAAGATTGATCTACGGTCGGGATATCATCAGATGAGGATTTTGGATGAGGTTATATCGAAGACAGCTTTTAGGACTCGGTATGGGCACTATGAGTTTGTGGTGATGCCGTTCGGGCTCACTAATGCCCCAACAGCGTTCATGTACCTCATGAACAGAGTGTGTGGGCCGATGTCGGATCGGTCGGTGATTGTTTTTATCGACGATATTCTGGTCTACTCTAAGACTAGGGAGCAGCACGAGTAGCATTTGAGGGAGGTATTAGAAACCCTGAGGGCAGAGAAACTTTATGCGAAGTTCTCCAAGTGTGATTTATGGCTACAGGAAGTACAGTTTTAGGGGCATATTATCTATCAGGATGGTATTTCAGTTGATCCAGCCAAGTTTGAGGTTGTGATGCAGTGGGAAGTACCGAGGAATGCATCATAGATTCGTAGTTTCTTAGGCTTAGCGGGTTACTATCGGAGATTTATCCAACACTTCTCCTAGATTTTCGTGTCGTTAACCCACTTGACCAAGAAAAATGTGACTTTTCGGTGGGGTGCGGATCACCAGATGGTTTTTGAGACCCTGAGACGGAGGTTATGCGAGGCTCTAATTCTAGTACTACCTGAGGGGTTAGAGGATTTGGTGGTGTACTGTGATGCGCCGATCTCAGGGTTAGGTGCGGTACTGATGCAGAGGGGGCATGTGATAGCTTACGCCTTGAGGCAGTTGAAGCCTCATGCGGCGAATTACTCCACTCATGACCTGGAATTGGGGGTAGTGGTGTTTTCCCTAAGGATTTGGAGGCACTATTTATATGGAGTACGGTTGACTATTTTTACCGATCACAAGAGTCTGAAGTATTTGATGGACCAGCAGAACCTCAACATGCATCAGAGGAGATGGCTGGATGTACTGGAGGATTATGATTGTGAAATTCTATACCACCGAGGAAAGGCCAATGTGGTGGCCGATGCATTGAGCAGCAAGACGGTTGGGTCCCCGATTAGGTACATTTGTATGAGGATGACTGTTATATCGCCTTTGTTGGATATGATCAGGGAGACCCACGTCGAGGGGGGCGAAGAAAGAGAACTTGAAGATAGAGAAAATACGGGGACAATATCCTTTGTTTGTTAAGGATAGTCGCAGACTTTTGACACAGTGTGGTCGAGTATGGGTACTGGACCCCTGGCTGGCGGTGGATACGTCCGGCTGTGCGACGTAGGGATATTGAATCAAGGCACACATATATATTGAACATTACACAAAAATAAAATACAAACAATAATTATATTTATTATAAATTATTTAGGGTTACATTGTTTGACATATCAAGCACACATTTTTAACATAACTAGATATGAAAAACAGACAAACCTATACTCCTTCTAGCTTCCTTGACAACATCCACCTCTGCATGACTCTCTTGCACACTCATCTCCCTAAGAATACATGTATTTTGAAAACGTCAACATATTGTTAGCGAGTTCACAAATTTTTATAGTTTTCTTCTTTATTTTCTTTTATTAAAATAAGAACCCTTTTTCTTTTAGAAAAAACCTATCTTTCCTTGTTAAGATATTTTACCAATCTTAGCTTACTATCTTTATTGGGTATTTTACCAATCATATATTACTATCTTTATAGAATACTTTAACGGTCCTATCTTACTATCATATATTTTAGGATACTTTACAAATCCTAACTTATTTTATTAAATACTTAAAGGCGTCCCTCTAGGTAGTTGGATCTCTAAAGTTGTCAGAATGTATTGTCATGAGCCCCCATAATCGATGTTGTAGACTAATATTTCGGCCACATGAAGCTTCGTCGAACGTCAAATAAAACTTATATAAAGAAAGTTATAATGCTAGGATTGTAGGTAGCAATCGTAGGTGGGGTTGTCAAATCTCGTATAGATCCATACATATCTTTTTGGCTCTCGCAAGATTAACGATTATATGTTGGGGTAGCCGAATTTAATTTTTTTTTAACTTAATAACTCTTATAATTATCCATATATAATTCCTTTACTTTATATTTGACATTTACAATTTATAGATCTCAAAATTATCTATGTGTGTGTATGTGTGTGTGTGTGTCTATATATATATATACATATATATATACATATATATATATATATATATATATATATATATTGTAGAGTCTAAAGTTGTAGTGAGTAGTCGAAAGCTATATCTTTAAGTTTCGTGTGTGTAAATAACAAGAGTTACATACTTTCTTTATCTTATCTATTTAGAGGGCACTTTCCAGTTTCGTTACTTATAGTTGAGTCCTTTTATTTTTTGTATATCTGATGTACCCTATAAATAGGGTAAGTACTTAGGTCTAGAGTAACGGACATTCTCTGTTATCTTTTTGTACTCAAAACCAATGTACTCTTTCCAGATATAATCAGAACCAAACATATCTTATTTAGATCTTTGTTTTCTTTATTGCTTTCATACATTCGATTGGTTCAAAGATTAATGCTAATACTCTTCAATTGGTATTAGAGTGGGATTCACTTTTTGATTGAAGAATCTACATCGCTTTTTCATATTTTTGAATCGCTCATTGTAATTTATTGTTTTGCAATTTGAAAAAGTAATTCTTCACTTAATCAAAATAAGTGATTAATTGATTATGCTATTGTTTATACCTATCGATCTGATAATCATCTCAATTCTCTTTTAGAAATTTCCCTTTTCATCAATTCAAATGAAATGGATAACCTCAATGTGAACACGATGATGAACTATACGAATCATCTTGGATCTGCAACGAAGATTCCGATGTTAATTCCTGAGTATTATGATCAGTGGGTTGATCGCATGGAGTATTAACTAAATGGCATCGATGAAAATATGTGGAAATCTATTAAGGAAGGAAACTTTTGTGAAGATTTGGTTTAGAATGTTGGTAATGTCGGAGTTGTTGCAAACATGGATGCTCAAGCAAACACAAAGAAGTTTTGTGATAATAAAGCTCTTCGTGAACTAAGAGGTGCTCTTACTCCTGTCGTATATAACTATGTTCGTGGATGCATAACTGCTAAGGAAATTTGGGATATTTTGAAAGAGAAGTATCAAGGAAATGAAAGAACAAGGAAAAGTTATGTGTCAAAATATTTATCCAAACTTGGTGACTTCAAGCAGAAAGAGAATGAAAACATTAATGCTTATTACGATAGGATGAATGATACGATCTTCGGGTGCACACGATATGGGGTAAATCGTACTTCTCTTAATTCAATCTTACTTTCATGTATGGACTCATAAAGGAATGGAAAAACATATGCTTAATGATTTAGACACGGGAAAATTTTGATACTCTTTTGTTATCAAATTTGTACAATATTCTCAAAATGCATGAGTCAGAAGTAATGGAGATTGTTGAGGAGAACAAGTTGAACTATGGTGGTCCAATGACATTTAGTGTTGAAAGAAACTATAAAAGGAGATGAGTCTGAGGTGGAAGCAAAAGAAGATGAGAAATGATTTTTGATCAATTTTGATGATGAAGTAGTCGTGTATTATTCTAATAATAGATTAAAGATGTTTTTCAAGAAACCAATCAGTGGAAGTTTTAAGAACAACTTGGAGAAGAAACAAATATCGAATGCTGGTGGGAATCAGAATATGGAGTTGAAAGATGAGAAGAAGATGAGAAAAAAGTTGAACTGAAACTAAAAGGAGATTCTAGCTACAACTATAACTATTACAATGTTCATTACCATTTAACAAAGTATTGTATGCTGATAAAGACATAATAGAAGAAAGAAAAGGTGAAATGTGAGGCTTATTACACAAAAAGATTGGAAGAGGTTTGAACCCAAATAAAGAATCTCTAAATAATGGCAACAGGAAGTGATGAGAATGATGGAACATATTAAATCTAGTCATCTGGATCAGATGACGAAGAAATGTGTCATCCAACACATGGCGTGTTATTCACAAGTGTTAAAGAAGGAATGTTTGATGTGAAGAGCATGCTTGTGGAGAGTGAGGAAGTGTCACACCCCCGAACCAGACGGCGGAAACGTCCGAGGGCTCGCGTGACTTTAATTGAATATCATCACAATGAATATACATGAATTATAACATAAACGTCACCATGCATCAATATATTACAACTGGAATTGTTCACATCAAGTACATTGTTTTAACATACACATTCCTAACATAAATTGTTTGAGTGCTTTTAACAACATAATATCTAACATTACTTCATATTACTCTTCCTCTTACCAGTTACCTGAGAATACATGTTATTTTGGAAAAACGTCAACATATGAAATGTTGGTGAGTTCATAAACAATGTTGTGATAAAATGATTTGTGTAGTTTGTAAAACCCAGAAAATTCGATATTTTTTGAAAAGACTTTTTTTTATCAAAGTGTGAAGATCCATAAGTTGATGCATGAATGATTTCAAAAACATATATATGAAGGGTATTTTGTATTATAGTTATAAAATCTCGAGCGAGTAGTATTGAATTCCCCGGAAAACCCGATGTTTTCCGATGTTGAATGTATTCGTGATTACTGATTTTTGTATTGTCTTAACGAATGAATATTGTCACAACTAGGAATTTGAAGCCTTGTAAACATTTAACAATGATAACAAACGTAAACCAACAATGGGAAAACAAGTAAGATGCTTATTCATTAACAACAAAATTTCAATCAAACACTTCATACATGCACAACAATTAGCCAACAAACAATTGGAAACCTTAGAAATCCTTGTTTGAGTCCATTTTGGACTAGGATTTCCTTATTGGGCCCGATGGACCAATAAGCTTCCAATTGGACTATCTTGGGCTTAGAACATTTAAATGGGCTCTAATTGGACCCACTTTCATTTATTTTAATATTTTGAGCCATATTGAGCCTAGAATGAAATAAAGTATTTAAATGGATCATATTGGGCCATAATTAACCTAACTTAGCCCTAATAGGTCATAAAAATCATATTTATATTTATTTGGGCCAAAACATCACTCAACATAACCATGAAATGGGCTTAAGCATACAAGGCCCAATCCTTTTCTTTTTCCCTCTCCAAATCTCGGCCCAAGCCCAAATGAAAGGGGGAGTTGACTCTTGGATGCCACCTCACAATTGCCTAAAGTATTTCCATGCAAAAATAACTCATACATCCATGCATTTCCCATATTTCCATGCAAGCACTCTATCCCTTCTCTCCTCTCTTTTGCTCTCGGCCGAACCCAAGCACACACACACACACACTTCACTCAAAAATATCTCATAGAAACTCTCTCCATTCCTCTCCAAAATTTTCGATATCAAGGGAGTCTTCAAGGAAATTATCCCACAAATTATTCATCTAAGGTAAGATCATGCATGGATCTATGATCTAAATTCTTTGTTTTATCAAAAAAATCTCTTCCTAACCCATGTAAAATCGTGATCACCCTCTTAGAAACCCTCTAAGTTCGAAATCAACAAAGGAGGGCTTGCTAGGGCCAAAAGTAACATCAAACTTCTTCCAATCTTATTCAAAACCGAAATCACAACTCAAGGTGAGTTTCATACCCCTTCCTTTTCGGTTTTTACGAGTTTTATGGGGGAGAATACAATAAAATGTGTTAATCCATGTATAAATGTATGTTATGTGTGATTTGATGCATGTATGTGTGTGATGTCATGTGTTTTGTGATGATTATGTTATCAAAAAGTGTGTAAAAACCGAGATCTAAGGCATGAGAAAGGAAATAAACATAACATAAGCTATTATACACTAATCAAGTCAAGAAAAATAGTTTATAAGGTTAAGATGAACATATCCTAACATAAAACACATTTTTGGGCTTAAATTGTAAAAAATACAAAACTAAGGGTACAAACCGACAAATTTAGAGTTTCTGGAGGGTCTAAAGGGTCCAAATAGTTTCTATAATAATTTTTCTGAAAAACAACATTTTTAAGGGACTTAAAGTGTAAATTTTTAACCTAATGGGCTAATTTTGGGCTTTTCGGCCCAATAAGCCTCAAAATGCGAAATTTTACAAGTTGAGGGGCTGGAAATGCAATTTTCTGTAAAACAGGGGGTACTTAACATAATAAAATGTTTATAAGGTTCAAAAATGCTTTTCATTATCAAAAAGGACTAAAAATGCAAACTTTTTAGATTTTGGGCTAAAATTGTAAAAGTTGTGAAAAATGAGTCCTTAACCGAAAATCACTATTCTAGAGGGGTTGAAGCTGTCAACTAAACAAACTTTGGGTTAAAAATGTGTTTCCATCAAATAAAGTATACAAAAGTGTCAAGGAAAATATTTTAAGGACTAAAAATGAAATACTTATATATATAAGGACCGAATTCCATTTTCAAACAAATTAATTCAAAAATAAAAAAATACAAGACCCACGACTACCGACAAAATGGAAAGCAAATACACTCCCAATAAAACATATCATTACAAAACGAATTGATTTGGTCTCGAATCAATAACAAAACAAAATCGTGAAACCAAAACAATTCGTTAAACCCGTGCTAACTATGATGAGTCAATATACAAACTTTGGGCTTGGAAGCTTCAAATCATGCTCGTTGGGCCTTGCTAGCCATCAACATGATCTTTGGGCCCAAAGGGGTATGCTTATGCGATATTGGGCGTACTATGACCTGATTCCACGTAAAAGGACTTCAATAGCTCTAATGTGTTATTGGGCCATAATGGCCCATTAGTACTGCTAGCGAGGTCGAGATGTCAAATGCGAGTGGGACTAAGTGCTTTTGGCATTCCCGATAGCCTGGAATAAGTCATGGAAGTAAAAGGTGGCTTCGTACCCTCCTTTTGATGGGTTTTGGCTATAAGAACATCCTATGTGCTCATACAAACCCTAATGCTTGGATCTAGGTTTCTCTATTGTACATGCAAGTTATCCAAGACTATAAACCCTAATTCTAGCATACAAGTAATCATATTAACATAATAATGGGTTTAAGATATTACTTTGATTGTTATGTAGCAATAACAATCCCAAATCCTTCTTGTAATGACTTTAGAAAGCTTAGAGTCACAAATGTCACTCCTCTAATGGTTCACAAACACCAAGAGCAAGAGGATGTAGAAGAGAAGTGGAGGAGGCTCTCAAAAACGTGTGGAAACCCTAGACAATTTGTTTTCCACGTTTTTGAAGCATAAGGGTTCTATATATAGTGAGGCTATTAGGGTTATCTAACAAGGAAACCCTAATTTGGATGCTTAAGCCCTAAGCAACCCATGGACTCCTTTCCTTAAAGGCCTTGGATGATTTCTAATGGGTTTCCCCATAGAATTCGTCCAACCTTATAATATAAGGCAATCCATAGCCCAATTGCAATTATCTTATAATTACAATTCCAGTCCCTTAAGTTTAATTAATATCTTTTAGTCACAAACTTAATTCTTATTAATTCTTTACTAATATTAATTAAACAATATGATTTCTCCTTTAATATATTACTCTCATAATATTTTAATAAATCATATTTAATCCTTTCTCTCCATAATTCATCCTATCAAGTTGCTTTGGTGAAGGCAACCCAAAAGGACCATGCACCATCGGGTCAAGTACATACCAAAATAGTTATGGACTTAGATACTAATCCAACAGTCTCCCACTTGGATAAGTCTAATAACTATTATGCGTATGACTTTAGATCCTGATCTGCAATCGTAGCTTTCCAAAGCCGCTGTCAACTCTGATCCTATCATATACGCGTGTCCTTTAGATAAGGGATCATATATTCCTCCATTCTAGATATCGTATGAGACATGATTTCTAATCATTCTCTCTGTACTATTTCTCGACTTCCGATTTATGACGACTGACTAATTGAACAAATCAAATTAGCCCTAGCCAGACCGAGCATTTACGTTTGTCATCACTAAATCATCGAGGGGCCCAAAGATATCGCTTTTATCCTACTTTGAATAAAAGGAAAAGATAAACTTTGATTCAATGCTCGCTTGCACTCACTCACCGAATCACACACAACAATATGTTTTATGACACCAAGTTACTGGTGCGTTTACATATTATCAATGTGCAACCGATTTGCAAGATACAACTCACACATCTCGGTTTCAAGAATATAAGATGTTATCGTCTCACCAATCACTCGTGATACAATTCATGGAGTGATCCAAGTGAGCGTGGGTTTAATCCAATGCTCAACTCATATTCATAAGCACTCATGAACATTGCAGCAAACATTTGCTTATGTCTAACACTTTTTAGACAATCCACACACCAATTCACGACAGTCTTTATTCATACCTACTTCCAACATATGAACGACTGTGGCCCGTTCGAATAATTTGACTGCTCTCAACCAATTAAATTATTCAGGAAGTCAAAACATGCAAAGTGAAACACAAGAATAATACTAATCCCATATGGCCTCAAACCTTTGAGCATAAATAAAACACCTTTTACTTATCACCATATCGATTACTCATTATTTGTTGTTTCGGGTAATCAACTTCTTACTCGAATTATTACTACACTTGTCCCATGCTCCTAGCATGCACACAATGTTAACCTATGGTTCTTACTTTGTGAAATAGATCAAATTGAACACATTTCCAATCATACTCATTTCACAACTCCGAATCCTTTTCACAAGTGAAAGAATATCAAATTCTTGCCACTTATAGAATATGTTAGATTCTAACATTTTATGCAACGATCCTTTTGTAATGTCACTACACTAAAGTCACAATGACTATTGCCAATGAAATTACAAAGTCCTCTATCGGAGATTGTTACAATACTATTCCTTAGATATGATGTTTCTCACTCAAAGTACATTCCTTTGAACATCCTTTTGCATAAAAGTTTCTAATCTAGACATAGATTTTCAATGTTCCATTCCCAATATGGACACGTTTCCATATTTTCTATATGACAACTCATTCTTAATTGAATCTTATCTATTCATAATAATGTCGATATGGTCCATCCAATACTATACTTCCAACTACTCACAATCGACCAATCCTCGGCGAACTTTGGATTGTCCTTTGATAGTTGTTTAATTATCTTAGTCAAAACCAATTCTTGTTCTTTTTCCCTCTAAATGCGCTAGACATTTGAAAAATTTTAGAATGGTCAAATATTATAGCATTTGCAATCAATCCTATACCTGAAGCGTATGGGACACGATGCATAATGTCTTACATAAAGATTTGATACTTTATCAATCTTCTGCTATAATATTTTATGTGCTACGTTCTCAAAATTCGAACTATGAAGAGGAATTCTGTAATCATAATCGATTTTTTGAGAACACACTATGTATCTTTGACTAAATTTATTAACATTCCACAACCTAAGCCTTTAGACTTGAAATGAAGCATAATATTCTCTCCCTTAATTATAGCAAAACAACTTTACAACCCTTACGACTTTGCAAGGTAAAACTCCTGTTTTTCTATAATTAATATTGCTAACTTGCAATACTTGCCTTAATAATCATACAATCATAACATTTATGCTCCCACTGTCAAGATGATTATTATAAACTTAACACTTATGCTCCCACTAGCTTTGACATGTATTCAGAAACAGCTTAACTTTCAGAAAAACAATGCTTATTGAATTTCTTAAGTTCATGTTTCTAATACTTAGTGCTTTGATAATCTTTTATCAAGGCTTCTTAAACTTATACACCTTTGCCTTAGATAGCTCATGTGTGTGTCTAAACAATTCAGACTAATTGCCAAATCTCACAATTCGAATCATGGAAAGGGATACCGTAACCATAATCGAATTCGAGAATACAATTTCACAATCACTATCTTCTTAAAATCTCTATTAGTGAAAGCATTTCCTCACAGTCATTTTCATGAAGGAGGGAATCTTATGACACTTAGATTTTAATGGTGTATTTATTCCTATCCATGTGAATCTGTCAAAACCAAAATTTACGACAAATTCAAAATCATATGGACCGAACTTTCTTAATCTTGATTTCTTTGCCTTATGGTAACATAGCTGCCCACCATGTCTTCCAAGTAGTTAAGCAGCTCACCTTTTCCTATCAATGTACTTTTCATTGATCAAGGTCCTTGCCTTTTATGCATTCAAATGAGAACTCATAGAACTCACGTGCATAATTAACTTAATTGGAACGGCATAGAAACAAAATAATGTCAACACGATAGGTTGTAAATCTCAACTCGTGTGCTAGTGATGACCGATAAGGTTTATTTTGATTTGTTCTTGAAACCTTTCAAGACTATTAAAACTCCCACTGACTCCTTGACATATAAGATTCTCTTGTCAATAAACATTTCTTGACAAACAAAGTTTACGACAAATTCAAACTCATATGGACCGAACTTTCTTAATCTTGATTTCTTTGCCTTATGGTAACATAGCTGCCCACCATGTCTTCCAAGTAGTTAAGAAGCTCACCTTTTCCTATCAATGTACTTTTCATTGATCAAGGTCCTTGCCTTTTATGCATTCAAATGAGAACTCATAGAACTCACGTGCATAATTTACTTAATTGGAACGGCATAGAAACAAAATAATGTCAACACGATAGGTTGTAAATCTCAACTCGTGTGCTAGTGATGACCGATAAGGTTTATTTTGATTTGTTCTTGAAACCTTTCAAGACTATTAAAACTCCCACTGACTCCTTGACATATAAGATTCTCTTGTCAATAAACATTTCTTGACAAACAAATATTCAAGAGTTAGTGTAGTTTTTATCAAAACACTTCATAAATTGGTCCTAGTTGGTCTTTGTCTTATCCGAGACATCATAACTTTCCACATTTGATGAATGTTATAAACCTTCCTAATACTTGTCACTCAATATCACAATCTTAACTCTAAGACTTGTTTTGGAACGAAGTATGATTGACTTCTTGATTTAACCATTTCTTCAATTCTTGATTCCTCTTCTTAGACATACAATTGTACCAAGACTCACTTAGAGGATCAATTGAGATATGGTTTTTTTTATCATTAAGACCTATCATAAAGCATAAAAGGTACTCTCCCTTCTTCTTAGAATGGAGAAACTTTTATCTTTCTGCCTACTTGATTCTTCTTATTCATTCTGCTATTGATTTAAACTTTTGCAATCAATTCAGAATTACACTTAATCTTATAAGTATAATCATATTTACTAAACTTTTAGTAAATCATGACGAATATCTTGTTACTCTTATGGTGGACTTGATCAACACGCAACTTTGTGTACTCGATCTCCTAGTCCTTCACTTGACACTTTGTCAATGAATTAGTCTAATTTCCAAATATGGAATTTCTCATTCATCGTGCAACCAAGTTGCGTGATTCCAAATTTCTATCCAATTGAAACTTGGGCGATGAGAAACTTTTCCTATTCGGTAAATTTCCGACATTTCCACAAATAACATAATTAAGAATCAAATCCATTATTGCTAATAATAAAAACATTCTAACATCAATTTTCATACACGCCATTGCAAGGATAAATAAATAATATAAAATCAAAATTTATTTTATTGCGGGAAAATTTGTCCTTACAATGCAATTCATTGAAAAACTACGCTAATACATATTTCTTAGCAATCTTATTCTAACTCTAAGTAGTAGCTTAATAATCTAGTGTTTAAGTAATGCGATCGAAATCCATTTCTTCACGATTAGATTCCGCTCACTTCTTCCCTTAAGCTTCCTCTATTTTCTTCGATCCTACAAAACATCAATTGTAATCTTATCACATTATGTATTAAGAATCTAGAATAGAAGCTTAAAAGAGTTAGTCAATGGATTTTACCTAAAGCAAAGCCATACGTTTTGACTCTCCCATCTCGTAGATCTCTTAGATAAATAGGGCAGCTTCGTCTCCAATACCCCTTCTCTTGGCAATAAAAGTAAATTGACTCTTTTGGAACAGGACATGGAACTACTTCAGACATTTCCTTTCTCTTATGATCAAACATTTCGATCATAGCATGTATTTCGTTGCCATTGTCTATATCCATAGAGGTCTGAAGGCAGATTCACCAATCAACTTTGCTTTTCTATTGCGCCAAACCATTGCTGATTCAGCGGCAATAAGAATATAGGTGAGATTTATAAGGGTCACGTCGCAGTTCATCATATAGTACTCTCTTACGAACTCACTATATGAGTTAGGAAGTGACTGAAGAACCCAATCAACAGCCATCTCCTCACAGACAACGGATCCCAACATTCTTAACCTATTAATGTGTGACTTCATCCCTAGGACGTGTGCACACACCGACTTTCCTTCTTTATGTTTACTTGCCAAAAGGGCTTGAGTGAGCTTGAACTTTTCAAGTCTTCGAACTTGTGGGTTACGGAGAATAATTGGAGGGGGTGGAGGAAGTGAAGCATGATCTCTTGTTCCTCGATCGAATCGTGGAATATCAACTTCATGCGGAATGCTTGTTCCACGGGATTTGGGAAGACCATAGTTGTCGTACTTTGACATCTACAAAATGGGAGAAAACGAATTCAAGTTAGTTGACTGATTGAGCCCTTAGTAAATCACCCAAATGAGATACTAAGGCTAGGACCCAACACAATATGCTACAACCTAGAAAAGGGATGTCGTAATCTAGTTGCAGAATATTTGAAGGTAAGTGAATGACGATTCACTAATTTCCACCATGAAAAACAAAAATGAAATTTAAGTTTTAAATCTATAAAAACTCCTAGATCCTTTGAGATTCATTGAACTTTTCAATGGCATGTTTAAATCTCGATATGCCCCTCTAGTTTGTGACTAGGATGCCAAGGATCACAAAGCAGGTGTGAATAACCATGCAAACTTACATGGTGCCCTCACATGTTACAGTCACCTATTCGATGTGTCGGTAAACCACACACGCTCCACCGAACTATCACAAACATTGACTCACCCTTTGTTACCTTTGCTTAGAACCATTTAGTGTGTCGGTAAACCACACACACTCCACTAACGTCTTCGCAAGGGCACAAAGTGTAATTTCATGGAATTGCATCAATTCACTTTTGCCTAAGTAACTAAGATTGTGAATTTGTAAAACATTTAGTTACTTTTGTACTTCATTATACTTATAATGGAAGGTTTTGTCCTATCCTACCCGTTCGGCTAACGACCCTCCACTAGTCAAGAGTGCGGTGGGTAAGAGTGGATACCCATTCAATCGCCATTTTATAGGCAATTTCCTTAAACACCCCTTATAGACCAGCTTCGTGAGTAAGGCCTACTACCGGTAAGAGTAACTTTTACTCATACATATATAATCTTAGACTTTTAATGTTATATATAGTATAGGGTGTATTTTACACTTTTAAAATACTAGGTGGTCAAATTTAACAAAATTATACTTTTAATTCAATTAAATTGTAAACCTAAACTTTTATGGGTTTATTAAACGTCTTTTAATTATACACCTTAATTAATTAATAAAACCATAAGGGTGTGATTTGAACTTTTCAAAACAATACTAGGGTTTTAGAATTTAACATTCCTAATTAAACCTTTAATCAACTTTTAAATTCCAAAACTTGAGGGCAAGTTTTGAAACATTTCAACACATTTAGGTTTAGAATTTAAATATACATCAAAATTAAACTTTTAATCAAAATTTAAATTCAAAAAATTGAGGGCAAGTTTTGAAACCTTTTCAAAACATTAGGGTTTCAACTATTTAAATTTCAAAACTAAACTTTTGAGTTCAAATTTAAACTATAAAACCTAAAGGGGAAAAATTGAAACTTTTCATAACACAAGGATCAAATAACAAATAATATAAATTAAACAATTAATTTTGTCATTATCTATATTTGACCTAATTTCAATTTCTTGCAAAATAAGTTACAAATAATCCAATCTTTATCATATAAGGAAGTTATTATCTAATCAATTGGTAATTATCTTGTGTCTTGGCAAAGATATTCTTTAAGAAACAATAAAATTCGTATTTTATAGGTTTGAAACGAATATGGTAATTATCCTTAAGCAAAACAGCAACAAAATCTGAAATTTCCTCTGTCTGACACTCGGACTCGCCGTGTCACACTTTGGAACTCGCCGAGTAGGGCTAACTCGCCGAGTCCAAGTAGTGACTCGCCTAGTCAGGTCGAACAGTAAGCCAGAATACGATTTTCAGCTACATAATGCATCAATACAATAGAAACCAATCATGGATCTGATACCACTGATGGGTTTTGGCTATAAGAACATCCTATGTGCTCATACAAACCCTAATGCTTGGATCTAGGTTTCTCTATTGTACATGCAAGTTATCCAAGACTATAAACCCTAATTCTAGCATACAAGTAATCATATTAACATAAGAATGGGTTTAGGATATTACCTTGATTGTTATGTAGCAATAACAATCCCAAATCCTTCTTGTAATGACTTTAGAAAGCTTAGAGTCACAAATGTCACTCCTCTAATGGTTCACAAACACCAAGAGCAAGAGGATGAAAAAGAGAAGTGAAGGAGGCTCTTAAAAACGTGTGGAAACCCTAGACAATTTGTTTTCCACGTTTTTGAAGCATAAGGGTCTATATATAGTGAGGCTATTAGGGTTATCTAACAAGGAAACCCTAATTTGGATGCTTAAGCCCTAAGCAACCCATGGACTCCTTTCCTTAAAGGCCTTGGACGATTTCTAATGGGTTTCCCCATAGAATTCGTCCAACCTTATAATATAAGGCAATCCATAGCCCAATTGCAATTATCTTATAATTACAGTTCTAGTCCCTTAAGTTTAATTAATCTCTTTTAGTCACAAACTTAATTCTTATTAATTATTGACTAATATTAATTAAACAATATGATTTCTCCTTCAATATATTACTCTCATAATATATTAATAAATCATATTTAATCCTTTCTCTCCATAATTCAACCTATCAAATTGTTTTGGTGAAGCCAACCCAAAAGGACCATGCACCATCGGGTCAAGTACATACCAAAATAGCTATGGACTTAGACACTAATCCAACACCTTTCTCCTCGGTTGACCGGCTTATGAGGATTTAAGTAAACAGATTCGTGGCGTTACTCAAGAGAAGTCAGGGTGGTTGGATTAAGTGAGTAGTACGGACGACGCATTAAGGATCGTTCGTAACCTGTAGTTATAAACTAGTCATTTTCTTTAAATGCGTGATTGTAACAACTCATAAACCCTAATTAATCCAATGTCACCTGGGTAATCAAAAACATTCGTCGTATCGGTATAACAATGAACAAGTCATGCAATTTACGTATTGGGAAAACATCGGGTTTCCCGGGGAGTTCAACAATTTCACTTGTGTGATGTATACAAAGTTCAACAATTAAACATGTTTTGAAAATCAACAAGCATATTTACGGATCTTCACACTTTTTATAAACCAACACTCTTTTCAGAAAATATCGGATTTTCTGGGTTTTACAAACTTCTCCAAATCATTTTACTATAACAATACTTATGAACTCACCAACATTTCATATGTTGATGTTTTTCAAAATAACTTGTATTCTTAGGTGACAGGAAAGCCGAAGAATAAGTATCAAGAAATGTCATGGTGTTTTGCTTAGATTATCTATCAGATAGTTATATTATGGATTGTAATGTATAAAACAATGTACTGAATGTAAACAATATCAGTTGTAATATTTCAATGCATGGTGATGAACTATGTTATGATTCATGTATATTCATTGTGATGGTATTCAATTTGAGTCATAAGAGCCCTCGGACGTTTCCGCCACCCGGTTCGGGGGTGTGACATGTTGGTATCAGAGCTCTGTTTATAGTGAACTAGCATATCTAACCACACGTTGATATGTAAATATAAACCAAAAAGAGGGACTAACACAACTCTGAACAAAACAAGTAAAACATAACAATAAAAACACCCTTTCTTGTATTAGAAAAAAAAAGAACATAATACCGAACCAAACAAGATAATGCTAGTATCTCGGTTAATCCGGGACTGTTCTTAGTCGTATCAAGGAGTGGATGTAGCCTGATCAACTACATTTCCTCCAAGGTACAACTATCACATGTCTTGAGGAAATCGTGATTGCTAGGGAACCTAAAAGCATACCCCTTTATCCCCAAGAAGGGAACCTTAACTCTGCATAGTTGTAGAGTCATAGGAGTAATGATAGTTTATTCGTATAACTCCTCCCAGTCTTCATGGAAGGAGAGCAGCAGGGCATTCAGTTTCATCAAGTCTTAGTGGCTCACGGGATGCTTGAAGATGAACCTGAACGGAATCAAGGGGAAGCACACGATGTCAGGCCTGACGAGTACACGGACACCGACTACAAGTTCGAGGAGGCCGATGATGACATGGAGGAAGAACAAGACTCGGGCAAAGATCACACCACGTCATTTGTCAGCGAGGCACAACAGGACCACCCCGCCCCACCAGTGAATCCTGAAAGGGAGAATAGTTACCCCCGAAGCTGAGATTGCCGCCCTGCGGCAACAGTTGTTCACCATGGAAGCACGTGTAGTGCGAGCTAAGCATGAGAGGGATGAGGTCATTGGAGACATGACTGAGATGGCTTAGTTGTTGGCTCAACACTTCGGCATATGATCTCACCACTATCTTAGGACACTCCATAGAGTGTTAGGGATATACTTATCTCACTATGTCATTAGAATCTATGCTAGGTACCTCGAATCTATGTTTAAGTGACTACACTACTCATAGAGTCGTTATGCTGTCGAACTTGTATCACTTATGTATGCTCTTTCGAGCAAAATTTTCATGTATCAAATGCGGATAATATTAGTAAAAATTTTATATGTTTTACTTTGATGTTGTAATCTGCTATGTGTTACAAATCCATGATTGTATGCCAAATTGTGAAAGTACCTAAGTTCGTGCCACACACTTAGCTTATAGGATCACATTCTCACAAAAAGCACAGATACTCAACATCTTTCTGTTCCATGGCAGAAAGATGCCTCGACGACCAACCCACAGAAACCCTGAGCCAAACCCACCCGAGTTCAACTCTGTTACTTTTCAGGCAGCGGTGTCGGCTGCGGTCACCGCGACTATGGCCCAAATTCACCAAGGGAGCAATGGAGGAGCCAACGGACCAGGAGCTGGAAGTTGAAACAACGGGGTGAATCAAGGACCTACCAAAACATGCTCCTACAAGGACTTCACCAACGCCAAACCACAAACCTTCAACAGCACTGGAGGAATAATTACTCTGAAACGATGGATCGAGAAGGTGGAATCGGTGTTCGAGATATGTGAATGTCCTGAGGAGATGAAGGTAAAATTTGCCGCATGCACTCTTGTTGACCAAGCGCTCACTTGGTGGAACGGACACGTGGAAGCCATGACACTCCCCGTAGCCAATTCCATGTCATGGGCAGAAATGAAAGAAATGCTGATGGCAGAATACCGCCCTCGTGGCGAAATTCAGAAATGGAACAAGAGTTGTGGAATCTCACCGTCCGAAATGCGGATATAGAAGCATACATATCAAGGTTCAGTGAACTGTCTCTGCTATGCCCTGGCATGATCACCTTAGAAGGAAAGAAGATCGAGCGATTCATCTGGGGACTAACCTCCCCGATCCAAGGAAACGTGATAGCTGCAAATCCTGAAATTTTCGACAGTGCCAAGAGATTGGCCAAGAAGCTATATGACTACGACAACAAGAAGGGTGAGAAGCCAGTGGAGGCTGGAGTAAAGAAGGAAAGTGACAACAAAAAGGGAAAGAACAGTACGAGGAAAGGACGTCAAGGCTCCGAATCATCCAAGAAACAGCAAACAATGGCAGTTAATGCTGAAACCACTCAAGTTCCATCCACACCACATGCTCCAGCCTCAGCTGCTCCAAGTGCTCCTAGACCTTATTCCGGTAATCTTCCCAAGTGCAACAAGTGCGGTCTCCATCACAATGGAGAATGCAGAGAGATGCAGTGCACCAGTTGCAATCGGAAGGGGAACACGACAAAGTACTGCAGGACTTACCCTCCTCAGAACCAACAATAGGGAAAAAACAACAACAATAACCGCAACAACAACAACACCGACAATGGAGACAACAATGCAGGGCCAACTCACACCTGCTATGGATGTGGACGGACTGGGCATTTCCGTCAAAATTTCCCCAACAACAACAATCCCGGAAATGGAGGAACAGGAAGAGTGCTGACCATGGGTCAGGGAGAAGCGATTAAGGACCCTGTTGTTGTTACCGGTACGTTCCTCTTAAACCACACTTATGCATGCATCCTATTTGATACCGGAGCGGAACGAAGTTTTGTGAGCAATAAGTTTAAACATTTATTAAAACAACAACCCTAGAAGCTCAGTGAAACCTTTATGGTGGAAATGGCCAATGGGAAAACCGAATCCACCGGGGAAATTTACATCGGATGTACCCTAACTCTAAATCAACACGTCTTCTAAATAGACTTAATGCCTGTTTCCATCAGGAGTTTTGATGTGATTATTGGCATGGACTGGTTAAGCCCCCACCATGCTGAAATTATGTGTCATGAGAAGGCCGTTTGCCTTCACCTCCCAGATCATGAAACCCTAGTTATTTACGGAGACAAACCTAGCACGAACCTTCGTTTCATATCGTGCGTCCAGGCACAGAAGCATCTGCGAAAGAACGAATTGATGTTCCTGGCGCATATAGTGGATAAAACCAAGGAAGAGGTTAATGTTCGAGACATTCCAGTAGCACGTGAATTCCCAGACATATTTCCTGAAGATCTTCCTGGAGTACCCCCAGAGAGACAAGTTGAATTCCGAATTGATCTTGTTCCAGGAGCAGCTCCCATCGCTAAATCGCCTTACCGACTAGCTCCTGCTGAGATGCAGGAATTGTCCAGCCAAATCAGTGAACTCCTGGGCAAAGGATTCATCCGACCCAACTTCTCGCCATGGGGAGCTCCGGTTCTCTTTGTCAAAAAGAAGGATGGATCTTTTAGGATGTGCATCGATTACAGGGAGCTAAACAAGCTCACTGTCAAAAATCACTATCCACTCCCACGAATCGACGATCTATTTGACCAGATCCAAGGAGCCAGTTACTTTTCTAAGATAGATCTACGATCTGGGTACCATCAACTCAAGGTCCGGGAAGAGGATATTCCCAAAACCGCTTTTCGAACTCGTTACGGACATTATGAATTTGTCGTAATTCCCTTCGGTCTAACGAATGCCCCTGCTGCATTCATGGACCTAATGAATCGAATCTGCCGACCATTCCTCGACCACTTTGTTATTGTTTTCACTGACGGCATTCTAGTCTATTCCCGAAGCGAAGAAGAGCATGGCCAACATCTCCGACAAATCCTGGAAACCCTACGAACTGAAAAGCTATACGCAAAACTCTCCAAGTGTGAGTTCTGGCTCCGTAGCGTGAACTTTTTGGGTCATGTTGTTAGTCAGGAAGGAATACATGTGGATCCTTCTAAGGTCAAAGCCATCGAAGGATGGGCGGTCCCGACAACACCCACAGAAATTCACCAATTCTTAGACCTAGCAGGTTACTACAGGAGGTTCATTCAGAACTTCTCTACGATCGCCAAGCCACTTACCTCGCTTACACAAAAGGGTGTACCATTCAAATGGATGGACAAACAAGAAGTTGCATTCCGTACTCTGAAGCGAGCACTCTGTAGTGCCCCGGTACTATCTCTACCAGAGGGAACGGAAGATTTCGTGGTCTACTGTGACGCGTCAAATCAGGGTTTAGGTTGTGTTCTCATGCAGCATGGAAAAGTGATAGCTTACGCATCCCGCCAACTAAAGACACACGAAGTGAATTATACAACCCACGATCTGGAATTTGGAGCAGTGGTCTTCGCTCTAAAGATGTGAAGGCATTATCTCTATGGCACGAAGTGCACCATCTACACGGACCACAAGAGTCTCCAACACATCCTAAATCAAAAAGAGCTGAATATGAGACGATGAAGATGGGTTGAACTATTAAACGATTATGAGTGTGAAATCAAGTACCACCCAGGCAAGGCTAATGTGGTAGCTGATGCCTTGAGCCGGAAAGAGTACTCAAATCATCGTGTGAAAACTCTCTCAATAACCATCCAATCTCACCTAACCACTCAAATCAGGGCAGCCCAGTCAGATGCCATGAAGGCGGAAAACAAAACAAGCGAAACATTACGCGGAATGGAAAAGAATCTCGAGATGAAAGAGGACGGAGTATACTATTTCATGAACCGTATTTGGGTCCCTAAACTTGGAGGATTTAGGGAGGTAGTCATGAATGAAGCTCACAAGACGCGATACTCCATCCATCCAGGTTCGGACAAAATGTACTTGGATATTAAACAACATTATTGGTGGCCTAACATGAAGGTAGAAATTGCCACCTATGTCAGCAAATGCCTTACTTGCGCCAAAGTAAAGGTGGAATACCAGTAGCCCTCGGGGTTATTACAGCAACCAGTAATTCCCGAGTGGAAATGGGAAGGGATTTCTATGGACTTTGTGACCAAGCTACCCAAGACG
The DNA here is from genome assembly GCF_051521515.1 of Lactuca serriola. Classification (NCBI taxonomy): domain Eukaryota; kingdom Viridiplantae; phylum Streptophyta; class Magnoliopsida; order Asterales; family Asteraceae; genus Lactuca; species Lactuca serriola. Next base: position 64,870,973 of record NC_136413.1, on the reverse strand, counting down.
TAGATGGATTGGACACTATATGGGTAATAGTTGACCGACTGACGAAATCCGCTCATTTCCTGCCAATAAAAGAATCCTACAAGATGGAGAGACTGACAAGAATATACATTCGAGAAATCGTAAGGATTCACGGAGTGCCAGTATCTATCATCTCAGATAGAGATAGTAGGTTCACTTCACGTTTTTGGCAATCACTTCAGAAAGCACTGGGAACCCATCTCGACATGAGCACTGCTTATCACCCACAAACGGATGGTCAAAGCGAACGACCCATTCAGATGCTTGAAGACATGCTTCATGCATGTGTGATAGACTTTGGGAAGTCCTGGGATACCCACTTACCCTTAGTTGAGTTCTCGTACAACAACAGTTACCATTCGAGCATCAAAGTCGCTCCTTTCGAAGCGTTATATGGACGTAAGTGTAGATCACCGCTGTGTTGGGCTGAGGTTGGCGACACCTAGCTAGCGAGGGAACTAGCATCAGACAAGACGTTAACAGGACCGAAGATCATACGTGAAACCACGGAAAAGATACTTCAAATCAGAGCTCGACAACAAGCATCGCGCGACCGAAAAAAGAGCTACGCTGATAGACGGCGAAAGCCCTTAGAGTTTCAGGTCGGGGATCGAGTGCTTTTAAAAGTTTCTCCCTGGAAAGGGGTCATTCGTTTTGGAAAACAAGGAAAATTGAACCCACGATACATTGGACCTTTCAAGATTCTTGCCCGAATTGGTCCAGTGGCGTACAGACTGCAGCTACCCGCTGAACTCAGCAGTGTACACCCCGTGTTCCATGTTTCCAATCTAAAGAAGTGCCTATCTGATGAAACTCTTGTCATTCCCCTTGACGAAATTGAAATCAACGAGAATCTCCTGTTCGTTGAAGAACCAGTCGAAATCATGGATAGGGAGGTGAAGCGTACTAAGCAAAGTCGCATTCCGATCGTGAAGGTACGGTGGAACACGAAGCATGGGCCAGAATTCACGTGGGAACGCGAAGATCAAATGAAGCAAAAGTACCCTCATCTATTCTAGCCTTCTCAAATCTAGCTTTCAAAAGAATTTTGGGACGAAATTCCCTCTAACGGGGGATGATGTCACAACTAGGAATTTGCAGCCTTGTAAACATTTAACAATGATAACAAACGTAAACCAACAATGGGAAAACAAGTAAGATGCTTATTCATTAACAACAAAATTTCAATCAAACACTTCATACATGCACTACAATTAGCCAACAAACAATTGGAAACCTTAGAAATCCTTGTTTGAGTCCATTTTGGACTAGGATTTCCTTATTGGGCCCGATGGACCAATAAGCTTCCAATTGGACTATCTTGGGCTTATAACTCTAGAATGGGCTCTAATTGGACCCACTTTCATTTATTTTAATATTTTGGGCCATATTGAGCCTAGAATGAAATAAAATATTTAAATGGACCATATTAGGCCATAATTAACCTAATTTAGCCCTAATAGGTCATAAAAATCATATTTATATTTATTTGGGCCAAAACATCACTCAACATAACCATGAAATGGGCTTAAGCATACAAGGCCAATCCTTTTCTTTTTCCCTCTCCAAATCTCGGCCCAATCCCAAATGAAAGGAGGAGTTGACTCTTGGATGCCACCTCACAATTGCCTAAAGGATTTCAATGCAAAAATAACTCATACATCCATGCATTTCCCATATTTCCATGCAAGCACTCTCTCCCTTTTCTCCTCTCTTTTGCTCTCATCCGAACCCAAGCACACACACACACACTTCACTCAAAAATATCTCAAAGAAACTCTCTCTGTTCCTCTCCAAAGTTTTCGAGATCTAGGGAGTCTTCAGGGAAATTATCCCACAAATTCTTCATCTAAGGTAAGATCATGCATGGATCTATGATCTAAATTCTTTTTTTTTTCAAAAAATCTCTTCCTAACCCATGTAAAATCATGATCACTCTCTTAGAAACCCTCTAAGTTCAAAATCGACAAAGGAGGGCTTGCTAGGGCCAAAAGTAACATCAAACTTCTTCCAATCTTCTTCAAAACCGAAATCACAACTCAAGGTGAGTTTCATACCCCTTCCTTTTCGGTTTTTATGAGTTTTATGGGGGAGAATACAGGAAAATGTATAGATCCATGTATAAATGTATGCTATGTGTGATTTGATGCATGTATGAGTGTGATATCATGTGTTTTGTGATGATTATGTTATCAAAAAGTTTGTAAAAATCGAGATCTAAGGCATGAGAAAGGAAATAACCAAAACACAAGCTATTATACACTAATCAAATCAAGAAAAATAGTTTATAAGGTTAAGATGAACATATCCTAACATAAAACACATTTTTGGGCTTAAATTGTAAAAAATACAAAACTAAGGGTACAAACCGACAAATTTATAGTTTCTGGAGGGTCAAAAGGGTTCAAACAGTTTCTATAATAATTTTTCTGAACAACAACGTTTTTAAGGGACTTAAAGTGTAAATTTTTAACCTAATGGGCTAATTTTGGGCTTTTCGGCCCAATAAGCCTCAAAATGCAAAATTTTACAAGTTGAGGGGCTGGAAATGCAATTTTCTGTAAAACAGGGTTACTTAGCATAATAAAATGTTTATAAGGTTCAAAAATGCTTTTCATTATCAAAAAGGACTAAAAATGCAAACTTTTTAGATTTTGGACTAAAATTGTAAAAGTTGTGAAAAATGAGTCCTTAACCGAAAATCACTATTCTAGAGGGGTTGAAGTTGTCAACTAAACAAACTTTCGGTTAAAAATGTGTTTTCATCAAATAAAGTATACAAAAGTGTCAAGGAAAGTGTTTTAAGGACTAAAAATGAAATACTTATATATAAGGACCGAATTCCGTTTTTAAACAAATTAATTCAAAAATAAAAAAATACAAGACCCACGACTACCGACAAAATGGAAAGCAAGTACACTCCCAATAAAACATATCGTTACAAAACGAATTGATTCGGTCTCGAATCAATAACAAAACAAAATCGTGAAACCAAAACAATTCGTTAAACCCGTGCTAACTATGATGAGTCAATATACAAACTTTGGGCTTGGAAGCTTCAAATCATGCTCGTTGGGCCTTGCTAGCCATCAACATGATCTTTGGGCCCAAAGGGGTATGATTACGCGATATTGGGCCTACTATGACCCGATTCCACGTAAAAGGACTTCAATAGCTCTAATGTGTTATTGGGCCCTAATGGCCCATTAGTACTGGTAGCGAGGTCGAGAAGTCAAATGCGAGTGCGACTAAGTGCTTTTCGCATTCCCGATAGCCTGGAATAACTCATGGAAGTAAAAGGGGACTTCGTACCCTCCTTTCTCCGCGGTTGACCGGATTATGAGAATTCAAGTAAACAGATTCGTGGCGTTACTCAAGAGAAGTCAGGGTGGTTGGGTTAAGTGAGTAGTACGGACGACGCCTTAAGGATTGTTCGTAACCTGTAGTTATAAACTAGTCATTTTCTTTAAATGCGTGATTGTAACAACTCACAAACCCTAATAAATCCAATGTCACCTGGGTAATCAAAAACATTCATCGTATCGGTATAACAATGAACAAGTCATGCAATTTACGTATTGGGAAAACATCGGGTTTCCCAGGGAGTTCAACAATTTCACTTGTGTGATGTATACAAAGTTCAACAATTGAAAATCAACAAGCATATTTACGGATCTTCACACTTTTTATAAACAAACACTCTCTTCAGAAAATATCGGATTTTCTGGGTTTTACAAACATCTCCAGATCATTTTACTATAACAATACTTATGAACTCACCAACATTTCATATGTTGACGTTTTTCAAAATAACTTGTATTCTCAGGTAACAAGTAAGCCGAAGAATAAGTATCAAGAAATGTCATGGTGTTTTGCTTAGATTATCTGTCAGATAGTTATATTATGGATTGTAATGTCTAAAACAATGTACTGAATGTAAACAATATCAGTTGTAATATTTCAATGCATGGTGATGAACTATGTTATGATTCATGTATATTCATTGTGATGGTATTCAATTTGAGTCACAAGAGCCCTCGGACGTTTCTGCCGTCCGATTCGGGGTGTGAAAGATATTGATTAATCCACATTGTATATCGTCCTAATTTCGTCTACTTTGATTTCTCGTGAGCCTTAGCGAACGAAGAGAAGGGGAGCATTATGTCCCACTACTATCATAAGTACCTTAGGCTGTCGTGGATGCGAAAGACACGATGGTCCAACTCGCATTTGATTACTTTGACCTTACTAGCTTTTCTAACACGACACTTTGGCCCACTAGCACATAAAAGCTATTGAAAGTCCTTTAATAAAATATTGGGTCATTGAAGGCCCAATAACATATAAGCATTATCCCTTTGGACCCAAAGATCATGTTGGTGGTCTTACAAGGCCCAACAAGCATGATTTGAAACTCACAAGCCCAAAGTTTGAAGATTTACTCATTTTAGTCATCACGTATCTATTGGCGTGTTTTGATTTAACGATTGTTGTTTTGTATTGATTCGAGACCGAATCAATTCGTTTATAACGATATTTGGTGTTGAATGTGTATTCGTTTTCCGTTTTGTCGGTAGTCGTGGATCTTGTATTTTGTCTTAATGAATTAATTTGTTTAAAAGTAGGATTTGACCTTTTCACTACCTTTCTTTTATAAAAATAACACTTTTAGTCCTTTATATAAAAGAATTTCAGTTTTAGTCCTTAAAACATTTTCTTGACACTTTTGTATCATAAACTTGTTGAAAAGACAGTTTTAACCCAAATTTTATTTTGTTAACAGCTTTAGCCCTTCCAGAACGGAGTTTCTCGGTTAGAACCCCATATTTCGCAACTTTTATAGTTTTGGCCCAAAATCAAATAAGTTTACATTTTTGATCCTTTTTGGAATTGAAAAAGCATTTTTGACCTTTGAAATAGTTTTATTGCACTTCTTATCCCCTATTTTGCAGAAAGTTTCATTTCAGCCCCTTTAAACTTCATTTTTCGCAATTATGGGCTTATTGGGCCAAAAAGCCCAATTTTAGCCCATTAGGCTAAAAATTTGCATTTCAAGTCCTTTGAAAATTCTAATATTCAGAAAAATGATTATAGAAACTATTTTGACCCTTTTGACCCTCAATAAACCGTGACATGACAGTTTTTAACCCAAATTTTGTATTTTTGACAATTTAAGCCCTAAAGTGGATTTTATGTTAGAATATGTTCCTCATAACCTTATAAGCTATTTTTCTTGACTTGTTTACTGTAAAATAACTTAAATTATGTTTGTTTCCTTTCTCGTGTCATAGATCTCGAGTTAACACCCCTTTTGGTTACATCTTTATCACAAAAACACATAAAATCACACACACATGCATAAAATCACACATAGCATACACATACACAAAGATCTACACATTTTCTTGTATTCTCCCCCATAAAACATATGAAAACCGAAAAGAGAGGGGTATGAAGCTCACCTTGAGTTATGGTTTCGGTTTTGAAGAGAGGAGTGAAGAAAATTTCGATCCTAGTAAGCTTTCTTGGATAATCTCGAATTTAGAGGCTTCTAAGATGCAAGATAACAAGATTTCATGGATTTAGAAGAGATTTTTGATGAAATGAAGTAGTTAGATCATGGATTAAACATCAACTTACCTTAGATTTGTGATATTAAGAAGAGATTTCTTTGTAGCCCTTGTGATTCTCGAAATTTTTGAAGGAGAGTGTAAGGATGTTCTAGTGAGAGTTTGAGAGTATGGAGATGAATTTTGTGAGTGTGTGTGTGTTGTGTTCGGCCGAGAGAAGAAGGGAGAGGGGAAAATAAAAAGTTGATGAGATGTTTGCTTGGAAGCATGGGATTTACATGGAAACCCACCAATTAGTAGTGAGGTGGCAATGAGAAAGTCAACTCCTCTTTCTCTTGTGGGTTTGGGCCGAGAATGGAGAGGGGAAGAGAAAAGATTTGGGCTTTTTGCCCTTAAGCCCATATTATAGTTAAGTTAGATGATGCTTGGCCCAAATAAATCAAAGTATAATTTTTATGATCTATTAGGGCTAAATTAAATTGGTTGTGACCCATTATGGCCCAAAATATTATGTTTCGTGTATAAGGGTCCAATTAGGGCCCATTAGAGAGTTCTAGGTTCAAGATGGATAAATTGGAAGTTTATTAGTTCATTAGGACCAATAAGGAAATCCTAGTCCAAAATAGACTTAAACCGGGATTTCAAAGGTTTCCAATTCTTTGTTGACCATTTGTAGTGCTAGAATGAAGTATTTGATGAAGTTTTGTTGTTATAGAATAAGCATCATGCATGTTTTCATGTTATTGATTCATAGTTGTTATAGGTGTTGTAGTTACAGGGCACCAAAATTCCTAATTGTGACATCATCCCCCCGTTAGAGGGAATTTCGTCCCGAAATTCTTTTGAAAGCTAGATTTGAGAATGCGAGAATAAATGAGGGTACTTCTGCTTCATTTCATCTTCACGTTCCCACGTGAATTCTGGTCCGCGTCTCGCGTACCATTGAACTTTTACAATTGGAATGCAGCTCTGATTGGTACGCTTCACCTCTCGGTCCATGATTTCAACTGGCTCCTCGATGAACAGAAGGTTCTTATTGATTTCAATCTCCTCTAAAGGAATGACGAGAGTCTCGTCGAATAAGCACTTTTTCAAGTTGGAGACCTGTGGAACACAAGGTGTACACTGCTGAGCTCGGCGGGTAGCTACAGTCTATAAGCCACTGGACCGATTCGGGCAAGAATCTCGAAGGGTCCAATGTATCGGGGGTTCAGTTTTCCCCGCTTCCCAAAACGAATCACTCCTTTCCAAGGAGAGACTTTTAGTAGCACCCTATCTCTGACTTGAAACTCCAAGGGCTTTTGTCGTTTATCGACGTAGCTCTTTTGACTATCTCGGGACGATTGCAATCGTGCTCTGATGTGAATTATCTTCTCGGTCGTCTCGCGTATGATTTCTGGTCCCGCTAAGGCGTTGTTCGGCGTTTTCCCTCTCGCTAGTTGGGTGTCTCCTACCTCAGCCTAGCACAAGGGTGATCTACATTTATGCCCGTATAATGCTTCATAAGGAGCAACTTTGATAGTCGAGTGATAACTATTGTTAAATGAGAACTCGATCAAAGCCAAGTGGGTATCCCATGATTTTCCAAAGTCTATCACACATGCTCGGAGCATGTCTTCTAGTGTTTGAATGGTTCGCTCACTTTGACCATCCGTTTGTAGGTGGTAGGCAGTGCTCATGTCAAGTTGTGTTCCCATAGCTTTCTGAAGCGATTGCGAAAAGCGTGAAGTAAATCTACTATCTCTATCTGAGATGATAGATACCGGTACTCCGTGGAGTCTCACGATTTATTTGATGTAGATTCTTGTAAGGCGCTCCATCTTATACAATTCTTTTATTAGTAGGAAATGGGTGGATTTCGTTAATCTATCAACTATTACCCAGATCATGTCCAAACCGTCCGTCGACTTGGGTAGTTTGGTTACAAAATCCATGGTAATCCTTTCCCATTTCCACTCGGGAATTACTGGATGCTGTAGTAATCTAGAGGGCTTCTGATATTCCACCTTTACTTTAGCACAAGTGAGACACTTGCTCACGTAAGTGGAAATCTCTACCTTCATATTAGGCCACCAATAATGTTGCTTAACATCCAAGTACATTTTGTTTGAGCCCGGATGGATGGAGTATTGCGTCTTGTGGGCTTCGTTCATGACTACCTCTCTGAATCCCCCAAGTTTAGGGACCCATATGCGGTTCATGAAGGAATATGTTCCATCTTCCTTCACCTCCAAGTTCTTCTCCATTCCACGCAGCGCTTCACTTGTTTTGTTTTCCGCCTTCATGGCATGTGACTGGGCTTTCCTGACTTGCGAGGTCAGGTGGGATTGGATGGTTATTGAGAGAGTTTTCACACTAGGATTTGAGTATTCTTTTCGACTCAAGGCATCGGCTACCACGTTAGCCTTTCCTAGATGGTACTTGATTTCGCATTCGTAGTCGTTTAGCAGTTCGACCCATCTTCGTTGCCTCATGTTTAGCTCCTTTTGATTCAAGATGTGCTAGAGACTCTTGTGGTAAGTGAAGATAGTGCACTTGGTACCGTAAAGGTAGTGTCTCCAAATCTTCAGGGCGAAGACCACTGCTCCCAGCTCCAGATCGTGGGTCGTGTAATTCACGTCGTGAGTCTTTAGTTGCCGGGACACGTAAGCTATCACCTTTCCACGCTGCATGAGTACACAGCCTAAACCCTGATTTGACGCATCGTAGTAGACTGTAAAGTTTTCTGTTCCTTCGGGTAGCGATAGCACCGGCGCACTGCAGAGTGCTTGCTTCAGAGATCGAAACGCAACTTCCTGCTTGTCCATCCATACGAAGGGTACACCGTTTTGTGTAAGCATGGTAAGCAGTTTGGCCGTCTTAGAGAAGTTCTGGATGAATCTCCTATAATAGCCTGCGAGACCCAGAAATTGACGAATTTATGTGGGTGTTGTTGGAATTTCCCATCCTTCAATGGCTTGGATTTTAGAAGGACCCACATAAATTCCTTCCTGACTAACAACATGGCCCAAAAAGTTCACACTTCGGAGCCAAAACTCGCACTTAGAGAGTTTTCCGTACAGCTTTTCAGTTCGCAGGTTTCCAAGATTTGTCGAAGATGTTGGCCGTGTGCTTCTTCGTTTCGAGAATATACGAGGATATCATCGATGAAAACGATTACGAAGTTATCAAGAAAAGGTCGGCAGATTCGATTCATTAGATCCATGAATGTGGCAGGAGCATTCGTTAGACTGAATGGCATTACAACAAATTCGTAATGTCTATAACAAGTTCGGAAGGAGGTTTTTGGAATATCCTCCTCCCGGACCTTGAGTTGGTGGTATCCAGATCGCAGATCTATCTTTGAGAAGTGACTAGCTCCTTGGAGCTGGTCAAATAGGTCGTCGATTCATGGAAGTGGATATCGATTTTTGACAGTGAGCTTGTTAAGTTCTCTGTAGTCGATACACATCCTGAAGGTACAGTCTTTCTTCTTAATAAAGAGAACTGGAGCTCCCCAAGCTGAGAAGTTGGGTCAGATGAAGCCTTTGTCCAAAAGCTCGCTGAGTTAACTGGACAACTCTTGCATCTCCACAGGAGGCAATCTGTAGGGCGATATGGCGATAGGGATAGCTCCTGGTACAAGGTTAATTCGAAACTCGAGTTGTCTTTCTGGGGGTATCCCCGGAAGTTCATCAGGAAAGACATCTGGGAACTCACAAGCTACTAGAATGTATTGAATGTTGACCTCTTTCATGGATTTTTCTACTATGTGAGCCAGGAACGTCAAGTACCTCTTTCGTAGGTACTTTTGTGCTTTAATGCACGAGATAAGACGAAGGTTCGTGCTGGGTTTGTCCGCGTAAATAACTAGGGTTTCATGATTTGGGAGATGAAGGCGAACGGCCTTCTCATGACACAAAATTTCAGCATGGTGGGGGCTTAACCAATCCATGCCGATAATCACATTAAAACTCCTAATGGAAACATGCATTAAGTTTATTTGAAATACATGGTGATTTAAGGCTAGGGTACATCCGATATAGATTTCCCCAGTGGATTCTGTCTTCCCATTAGCCATTTCCACTGTGAAGGTTTCATTAAGCTTATGGGGTTGTTGATTTAACAAGTGTTTGAATTTATTGCTCAGAAAACTCCGTTCTGCTCTGGTATCAAATAGGATGCATGCGTAAGTGTGGTTTAGGAGAAACGTACCAGTAACAACAGCGGGATCCTGAATCGCTTCTCCCTGACCCATAGCTTGCACCCTTCCTGTTCCTGCGTTCCCAGGGTTGTTGGTGTTGGGGCAGTTCCGACGGATATGCCCTGTCCTTCCACATCTGTAGCAAGTGGGGCTTGATCCTGTGTTATTGTTGCTGTTGTTGGTGTTGTTGTTGTTGTTGCGGTTGTTGTTGATGTTGTTGTTTCCTTGTGGTTGATTTTGGGGAGGATAGGTCCTGCAATACTTTGCCGTGTGACCCTTCCGATTGCAACTAGTGCAATTCATTTCCCTACATTCACCATTATGGTGGTAGTTGCACCTGTTGCACTTTGGGAGATTCCCAGAATACTGTTTGGGAGTGCTTGGATTAGCTGAGGCTGGAGCATGTGGTGTGAAGGATACTTTAGTTGTCGCAACATTGACCATCACTGTTTGTTGCTTCTTCGTTGATTCCGAGCCTTGTCGCCCTTTTCTATTGTTATTCTTTCCTTTCTTGTTGTCATTCTCTTTCTTGCCTTCAATTTCCGCTGGCTTCTCGCCCTTTTTGTTGTTGTGGTCGTACAGTTTCTTGGCCAACCTCTTGGCACTGTCGAATGTTTCAGGTTTTGCAGCAATCACATTTCCTTGAATTGGGGAGGTCAGTCCCAGATGAATCGTTCAATTTTCTTCCCTTCAGACGTAATCATGCCAGGGCACAATAATGACAGCTCGCTAAACTTTGATATGTATGCATCTATATCAGAGTTTTGGACGGTGAGATCCCACAACTCTTGCTCCATCTTCTGGATTTCGCCACGAGGGCAGTACTCAGCCATCAACATTCTCTTCAGCTTCGTCCATGGCATAGAGTTGGCTACAGGGAGAGTCATGGCCTCTATATGACCATTCCACCAGGTGAGAGCCTGGTCGACAAAGGTCCACGCGACAAACTTCACTTTCACTTCCTCGGGGCATTCACATATTTCGAACACTGATTCCACCTTCTCGATCCACCTTTTCAGGGCTATTACACCCCCATTCCATTAAAGGTTCGCGGCTTGGCATTGGTGAAATCTTTGTATGAGCATGTTTTGGTCAGTCCTTGGTTGATCCCGTTGTTCGAACTTCCTGCCCCTTTTCCGTTTACTCCTCCATTGTTCCCATGGTGAATCTGTGCCATTGTTGTGGTGACCACAACAGACACAACTGCTTGGAATGCAGCTGAGTCAACTTCTGGAGGGGTTGGTCCAGGGTTACCGCGAGTTGGTCGTCGAGGCATCTTTCTGTCATGGAGCGGAAAGATGTTGAGTGCCTATGGTTTTGTGAGATTGTGATCCTATAAACTAGGTGTGTGGCACGAACTTAAGCAATTTCACAATTTAGCATACAATCATGGATATATAACAAATAGCAGATTACAACATCACAGTAGAACACATAAAACCTTTCATTAATATTATCTGCATTTTTTATACATGAAAATTTTGCTCAAAAGAGCATACATAAGTGGTGCAAATTCGGCAGCATAACGACTCTATGATAGTGTAATCACTTAAACATAGAGTCGGGGTACATAGCATAAATCCTAATAACATAATAGTAAAGACGGGTACGACTAGTCCTAGTCATGGTGGGATGCGCCAGGGAGTGGATTGAGGAAGTGGACGCTCCCTGAAGACGAGCCACCTGTCGTTTCGCATCTCGGAGTCGATCCTCCCACCTCACCTGTCTCATGTGGAACTCTCGGATAACCTCTCGCGTTTCCTGCTCTACACGCTCGACCCTAGTTCGCTTCTGGTGCATCTGATCGACGGTGCTCTAAGCTAGGTCGCCAGTGTTCCGCAATCGTCTCACCATGACCGGAAGAGCATGATCGGGCGGTCCTCCATCCCTCAAGTCATAGAACTCGCGTGACATGCCGAACGGGGGTCGCTGTCCCTGCTGCCTGCTCCACCTCCAAAGGTCGATACCCCAGGGGGGTATAGGACCAGTGGGGCCTACCCGATAAGCGGGCACCCTAACCAGATAAGGGGGGATGATGACTTCGGACTCTGCGTCCGAATCACCATATTCATCTTCGATGGGTTCCTCCTCGAGATCTCCTTCGGCTTCCTTCTCCTCCTGGTCCACCACTGGCTCGGCAGGTTCACTTTCGGCTTCTGCCTCAGGTTCCCCTTCGGATTCCTCCTCGGGGTCTTCCTCGAGTTCCTCTTCAGACTCCTCCTCGGGGTCCTCTTCAGGTTCCTCCTCGGATTCTTCCAACCATCCATTATTCCCTTGATTAGGGAAATAAGGATCTCCGGGGTGATGGAAACCAGCCATGCTGTCTGTGATGGTGTATAAACATGCTAATATCATTCCTAAGACGTATAGATTGAGTTACTGTTCTCTTTTTGGTGATAAAGGGGTATGTTTTTAGGTTTTCCTACCATCGCGATTTCCTCGGGACACGTGATAGTTGTACCTTGGAGGAAATGTAGTTGATCAGGCTACATCCTCTCCTTGATACAACCATGAACAATCCCAACTTACCCGAGATGATAGCATTATCTTGTTTGGTTTGGTATTATATTCTGTTTCCTAATTCACACAGACAAAGATGTTTTATAGTTGTGTTTTTATTTGTTTTTTTTGGTTCAGAGTCGGGTTAGTACCTTTTTGGTTTATAGTTGTATATCAATGTGTGGTTAGATATGCTAGTTCACTATAAACAATGCTCTGATACCAACCTGTCACACCCCCGAACCAGACGGCGGAAACGTCTGAGGGCTCGCGTGACTTTAATTGAATATCATCACAATGAATATACATGAATTATAACATAAACGTCACCATGCATCAATATATTACAACTGGAATTGTTCACATCAAGTACATCGTTTTAACATACACATTCTTAACATAAATTGTTTGAGTGCTTTTAACAACATAACATCTACCATTACTTCATATTACTCTTCCGCTTACCTGTTACCTGACAATACAAGTTATTTTGGAAAAACGTCAACATATGAAATGTTGGTGACTTCATAAGCAATGTTGTGATAAAATGATTTGTGTAGTTTGTAAAACCCAGAAAATCCGATATTTTCTGAAAAGACTTTTGTTTATCAAAGTGTGAAGATCCATAAGTTGATGCATGAATGATTTCAAAAACATATATATGAAGGGTATTTTGTATTATAGTTATAAAATTTCGAGCGAGTAGTATTGAATTCCCCGGAAAACCTGACGTTTTCCAATGTTGAAATGTATTCGTGATTACTGATTTTTGTATTGTCTTAACGAATGAATATTGATTAATCCACATTGTATATCATCCTAATTTCGTCTACTTTGATTTCTCGTAAGCCTTAGCGAACGAAGAGAAGGGGAGCATTATGTCCCACTACTATCGTAGGTACCTTAGGCTGTCGTTGATGCGAAAGACACGATGGTCCAACTCGCATTTGATTACTGTGACCTTACTAGCTTTTCTACAAGACACTTTGGCCCACTAGCACATAAAAGCTATTGAAAGTCCTTTTATAAAATATTGGTCCATTGAAGGCCCAATAACATATAAGCGTTATCCCTTTGAGCCCAAAGATCATGTTGGTGGGCTTGCAAGGCCCAACAAGCATGATTTGAAACTCACAAGCCCAAAGTTTGAAGATTTACTCATTTTAGTCATCACGTATCTATTGGAGTGTTTAGATTTTACGTTTGTTGTTTTGTATTGATTCGAGACCGAATCAATTCGTTTATAACGATATTTGGTGTTGAATGTCTATTCGTTTTCCATTTTGTCGGTAGTCGTGGATCTTTTATTTTGTCTTAGTGAATTAATTTGTTTAAAAGTAGGATTTGACCTTTTCACTACCTTTCTTTTATAAAAATAACACTTTTAGTCCTTTATATAAAAGAATTTCATTTTAGTTCTTAAAACATTTTCTTGACACTTTTGTATCATAAACTTGTTGAAAAGACAGTTTTAACCTAAAATTTATTTTGTTAACAGCTTTAGCCCTTCCAGAACGGAGTTTCTCGGTTAGAACCCCATATTTCGCAACTTTTACAGTTTTGGCCCAAAATCTAATAAGTTTACATTTTTTTTATCCTTTTTGGAATTGAAAAAGCATTTTTGACCTTTGAAATAGTTTTATTTCACTTCTTATCCCCTGTTTTGCATAAAGTTTCATTTTAGACCCTTTAAACTTCATTTTTCGCAATTATGGGCTTATTAGGCCAAAAAGCTCAAATTTAGCCCATTAAGCTAAAAATTTTGCATTTCAAGTCCTTTGAAAATTCTAATATTCAGAAATATGATTATAGAAACTGTTTTGACCCTTTTGACCCTCAAGAAACCGTGACTTGACAGTTTTTAACCCAAGTTTTGTATTTTTGACAATTTAAGCCCTAAAATGGGTTTTATGTTAGAATATGTTCCTCATAACCTTATAAGCTATTTTTCTTGACTTGTTTAATATAAAATAAATAAGATTATGTTTGTTTCTTTTCTCATGTCATAGATCTCGAGTTAACACCCCTTTTGGTTACATATTTATCACAAAAACACATAAAATCACACACACACACATGCATAAAATCACACATAGCATACACATACACATAGATCTACACATTTTCTTGTATTCTCCCCCATAAAACATATGAAAACCGAAAAGAGAGGGGTATGAAGCTCACCTTGATTTATGGTTTTGGTTTTGAAGAGAGGAGTTGTCACACCCCGAAAACCGAAGGCGGAAACATTTCCGGGGTTGACTCCACGTTGAGTATCAAATCCAATGCACATAGTAAGTAAAGTAAACAACCATTACATTACATATATAAAAGTTTACATTTGTTTGAAAAGTAAGTTGTATAAGTGTGATACATAATATATATGAACAAAATGAGACGAGTCTTCTACACACTCCGTCTTCGAGAAAAGAGATCATCGGGTACCTGTCTAATGCGGGCCTGAGAATACAAGCAGTTTGAAAATCAGCATAACGCTGGTGAGTTCATAAGCGATTTTGTTTTCTGAAAATGTACGAGTTCCCTTTCTGTTTCTGAAAATGATACACACCAAGAAAATCCCATATTTTCTTAAAAGTTGGTTATTGAATCCCAAAATGTAATGTAACAGATGAACACTGAAAACATGTTTACCCTTGTGAATTGTAAAGTTTAGTTATCTGGTTTGTTACACGATTCTGGTTATGTACAAGTGTTACCCCAAGAAAATCCCATATTTTCCTGAATGTTGGTTACCAATGTGAAAGATGTATACTGAAAACCTAGTTTTCCTTGTGAAATGTATTAGTTTTAACACACATATATATAAAACTAATATATACAAAGTAAATTAATTACTTTACTCATTATTACTATTTAGTAAATCTCTGTTATCCTAATTGCGAGTTCCATAACCATACAATAGACTAGATATGGCAATAAGTAGTCCACATCACCTTATGACTTTCGTCACCCTTGAACCTTTCGGTTCGGCTGTAGCTAGCAGCCAAGTGCGGGATAGTCAGCCCCGTATAGATCTATACACTTAAGTCACGCTCCCTATCTAAGAGATTCTGGTTACAAATGTGGTCCTCCACTCGCGTATCACTTTGGAGTGTTCACCGAGGACGTGTCTCCAATTATATAGGATTAACAAATTTACTAGCAATAATACAATAATCCTCCACTCGCGTATCTCTATGGAGTGTTACCGAGGACAAAAACAGCGTACTAAGTTTTATGTTCAAAGTTCAAATGTCATGCTTTTAACTGATATAATGTGGAAAACCATTTGTGAAATATAAAACATAACAGTTTATAACCCATTTCACAAGTAATATGTTTACGTGTTCTGCATGTTCAAACGGTTATCTGTTATGACTATCAGTGTTAAAAGCATATGTAATATGAAACACAACACATGTAAAATAAGTTTTGAGTACAAGCATCCCTTGTACTTTGCTTCTATTCCCGCTGAAAACAATGAAAAACACTGAAAGGGTAGGGGTATGAACTCACCAGACGAGAAAACGCGACGGTTTGAATGCTAGGCGCCGGTTCGGGGCTTGATAACTCATGAGGTTCCTATGGAATATGAAATGGAATACAAATATATCTAATTAGACTTTAAACTGCTAATAAGATATGATAATACACTCCAATGAGCGAAAACACTTCAAATCAAGTGTTTGGAGTGACCCGGGTGACATCTACGGACGTGTGGGACTTGGGAAATGTGTTTACTCTTGAAGAGTAAACTCCTTATGGAGTTTTCGGCCCTAAATACTTTAACCACATGATTTCACGGCCGTGAACTCATGGTTGAGGGTTTTATGGTGCTAAATGGCAAGATAACACTTGAGGAGGGTTGGTATGAATTTATATAAGGCATGGAAGTGGATTAAATCACCAAGAATACCATCAATTGGGAGTTTACGGCCCTAAAAAAGGAGTTTATGGCCGTAAGCTCCTATATCCCTCTTAGATTGATGATTTAATTGCCTTAGACCAATCACATGTGATTCAAACAATTTTTACAAGCCTTAGAATGAATTTTGGGCACCATTTGACCTATGTGAATGAGTTTACGGCCCTGGAACTTATTCTTGGGGAGTTATGGCTGTAAACACTTAAATGGAAGGTTTTTATCATGTTTAAGGTCCCCAAATTGATTGTGGTTGGTTCTAGGATTTATTCCAAGGCTAATGGTGTGTTTAAATGGCTTTTAAACACTTGGTTTTGAGTTTACTCTCCATGAATGATGAGTTTACGGCCCAAAAATGTTCTTGGGCAGTAAACTCATGTTTACTCCTCAAAAATCATGTTTAAGGTGTTCTAAGTCCGAATTGGGAAGCCATAAAGTCATATCTAAGTCCCAAAATTGGTTTGGAGGGGTTTTAAGGCACAAAAACCCATTTTACTTGAATTTACGGCCCAAGCATGCTCCAGGGCCGTAAACTCATGAATATGGTCCTCTTTCAATGTTTAATCTCGGATTTGAAGGCCTAAGAGGTTGAACAACAAGTTAGGGAAGTTACCTTGAAGATTTGAAGCCTTAAATTGACGTTTTGGACCTAGTTCTTTGGTTTGAGGAGAGACGTTAGAGAGAGAGAGAGAGTAGTGAGAGAGAAAAAAAGCTTCAAATGGAAGCTTAAACCACTTTAAATAATGTTCAAGATTTGGACACGGTGGAATTCTACCCGATACCGACGTTAGACGTGGCTTTTGGTCGCACCCGATCAAGTTGCCGTAACCCGATATGGTCGATTCTAAAAATATCCCGATTACTAATATGGGGTGTTAATACGAGTTCTTAATGTGTTGGAACACCCATTAAGTCATAATAATAATAATCTTAAATTAATGACTTAATTTAATTGCATAAACAGAAACGAAATTGAAAACGACGAATGGATTATTGAAATGGGTTACGAAAAAAGGATTACAAATAATGGTACAAACTTCGGATTGTTACATTATCCCCCCCGTTAGAGGGAATTTCATCCCAAAATTCAGAATTCGGATACAAATCATGGATTCGAAAAGAGATGCAGATATTTCTGTTTCATTGAGTCTTCACGCTCCTAAGAGAATTCCGGTCCCCGCTTGGCATTCCAGCGAACCTTCACTATCGGGATGCGGCTTTGCTTCGTACGTTTGATCTCTCGATCCATGATTTCGACTGGTTCCTACACGAAGTTCAGGTTTTCTTTGATCTCGATATCGTCTAAGGGAATCACTAGGGTTTCATCGGATAAGCACTTCTTGAGATTTGAGACATAGAAGACAGGATGGATATTACTAAGTTCACATAGTAATTGGAGTTTATAGGCTACCAGACCGATCCTGGCGAGGATATCGAAGGGTCCAATGTACCTCATATTAAGTTTCCCACGCTTTCCAAAGCGTACCATGCCTTTCCAGGGCGAGACCTTCAACAGGACACGATCTCCAACCTGGAACTCTAGAGGTTTCCGTCGGTTATCAGCGTAACTCTTTTGGCGATCTCGTGAAACTTTCAATCGTTCCTGGATTTGGATGATCTTCTCAGTGGTTTCGCGGATGATTTCAGGACTAGTGAGAGCATTGTCGGGGACTCGAATCTTGGCTAGTTGCGTGTCCCCTACCTCAGCCCAGCACAGAGGGGATCTGCACTTGCGACCGTAGAGGGCTTCAAACGGAGCGGCCTTGATGCTGGTGTTGTAACTGTTGTTGTACGAGAACTCGATCAAGGGCAGATGCGTGTCCCACGAATTTTCGAAATCGATAACACATGCTCTAAGCATGTCTTCCAGGGTTTGAATAGTTCTCTCACTCTGTCCATCGGTCTGAGGATGATAGGCCGTACTCATGTCTAGTTTGGTTCCAAGAGCCTTCTGGAGAGACTGCCAAAATCTGGAGGTAAACCTGCTATCTCGATCAGAGATAATGGATGCAGGTACACCGTGCAGTCGGACTACCTCTTGGATGTAAGTCTACGCGAGTCTTTCCATCTTGAATGATTCTTTGATAGGAATGAAATAGGCGGACTTTGTCAAACGATCGACAATTACCCAAATGGTGTCATACCCACTCGGACACTTGGGTAACTTGGTGATGAAATCCATGGTAATCATCTCCCATTTCCACTCGGGTATCTCGGGTTGCTGGAGCAGACCCGAGGGTTTCTGATGCTCGACTTTCACCTTGGTGCAAGTCAGACACTTGCCCATGAATGTAGCGATCTCAGCTTTCATGTTTGGCCACTAGTATTGTTTATTGAGATCCAGGTACATCTTCTCCGAACCTGGGTGAACAGAGTATCTAGTCTTGTGTGCTTCCTCCATGACAATCTCCCTAAATCCTCCAAACTTTGGGATCCAGATTCGGTCCATGAAACAGTATACTTCGTCACCTCTGATCTCAAGATTCTTATCCATTCCCCTCAAGGCTTCGCTTGACACGTTCTCAGGTTTGATGGCTTCTAATTGGGTTTCTCGGATATTTATGGATAAGTGGGAATGGATGGTCATTGTCAGGGTCTTTACTTTTCGGCTTGAACTTTTCTTTCGGCTAAGGGCATCTACTACCACATTAGCCTTACCGGGATGGTAACGGATTTCACACTCATAGTCACTAAGTAGTTCTATCCATTGTCGTTGCCTCATGTTTAAGTCCTTCTGATTAAGGATGTGCTGCAGACTCTTATGGTTAGTGAAGATCATACACTTGGTCCCGTAGAGATAATGTCTCCAAATCTTCAATGCAAAGACTACGGCTCCTAACTCCAAGTCATGCGTAGTATAGTTGACCTCATGTGCCTTCAGTTGTCTCGAGGCATAAGCAATTACTTTTCCTCTTTGCATAAGCACACAGCCTAAGCCTTGATTAGACGCATCACAATAAACAACGAAGTCCTCTGTACCTTCAGGAAAGGACTGGACCGGTGCGCTGCACAGGGCTTGCTTTAACGTCTGGAATGCTATTTCTTGCTTTTCACCCCAACAAAAGGGTACACCTTTCTGTGTCAGAGTGGTTAAGGGTTTGGCGATTCTAGAAAAGTTCTGGATGAATCTCCGATAATAGCCGACGAGACCCAAGAATTAACGGATTTCTGTGGGTGTCTTCGGTGCCGACCTATTCTCTATCGCTTTAATCTTGGAAGGATCCACATGAATACCCTCCTCGCTTACCACGTGACCGAGGAAAGTTACCTTCCGAATCCAGAATTCACACTTGGAAAATTTCACGTACAACTTCTCAGATCTAAGGGTTTCTAACACTAGCCTCAGGTGTTGTTTGTGATCTTCTTCTCTTCTAGAGTAGACAAGTATGTCGTCAATGAACACGATGATGACCTTGTCTAGAAAAGGGCGACACACTCGGTTCATCAGATCCATGAACACTGCCGAGTCCTGAAAGCTGTTTTGGAAACATCACTCTCATGAACTCATAGCTGATGGTACCCCGACCGAAGGTCTATCTTTGAGAAGT
Organism: Lactuca serriola; assembly: GCF_051521515.1. Taxonomy (NCBI): domain Eukaryota; kingdom Viridiplantae; phylum Streptophyta; class Magnoliopsida; order Asterales; family Asteraceae; genus Lactuca; species Lactuca serriola. The sequence continues at coordinate 64,851,233 of NC_136413.1, read as the reverse complement.
AGCTGGCTCCCTGGAGTTGATCAAAGAGGTCATCTATTCGCGGAAGAGGATATCGGTTTTTGACAGTCAACTTGTTTAGCTCACGGTAGTCGATGCACATTCGGAAGGATCCATCTTTCTTCTTTACAAACAATATCGGAGCTCCCCAGGGTGAGGAACTCGGTCTGATGAACCCTTTACTGAGCAACTCATTGAGTTGACTGGATAACTCCTGCATTTCTGCTGGAGCTAAGCGATACGGAGATTTCGCTACGGGGGTAGCTCCAGGAATTAGGTCAATGCAGAATTCGACCTGAGGTTCGGGAGGAATTCCTGGAAGCTCTTCGGGAAACACATCAGGAAAGTTACAGACTTCGGGGATGCTTGCGAGGTCTTTAAATTCCTGTTTCTCATTGATTACATGGGAAAGGAATGCTTGACATTTCTTTCGCAAGAGTTTTCGAGCTTTGATGCAGGAAATGATGTGAAGATTGGAGCTGAGTTTATCGCCATAAATTATGGGAGTCTGACCCGAAGGAAGGTTGAGACGGATGGATTTTTCGAAACAGAGGATATCAGCATGATTGGGACTCAACCAATCCATGCCAATGATGACATCAAAGCTCTTTATGGAAATTGGCATAAGATCGATGGGAAATGAATGGTCATTCAGGGTAAGGATACAACCTACGAACACCTCGTTAGCACTTTCTTTCTCACCGTTAGCCATCTCGACGGTAAACGTTTCGGTTAATGGTTGAGGATTAGGTTTAAGATTATGTTTGAACGTATGACTAACAAAGCTTCTTTCAGCACCCGAATCGAAAAGTATACTAGCATATGAGTTGTTGAGAAAGAACGTACCCGAAACAACGGTGGGATCGGCGACTGCGTCCTCCCGTCCCATGGTTAGGACTCTTCCAGTGTTCAAGATTTGGACACGGTGGAATTCTACCCGATACCAACATTAGACGTGGCTTTTGGTCGCACCCAATCAAGTTGTCGTAACCCGATATGGTCGATTCTAAAAATATCCTGATTACTAATATGGGGTGTTAATATGAGTTCTTAATGCGTTGGAACACCCATTAAGTCATAATAATAATCTCAAATTAATGACTTAATTTAATTGCGTAAACGGAAACGAAATTGAAAACGACGAATGGATTATTGAAATGGGTTACGAAAAAAGGATTACAAATAATGGTACGAACTTTGGGTTGTTACAGGAGTGAAGAAAATTTCGATCCTAGTAAGCTTTCTTGGATGATCTCGAATTTAGAGGCTTCTAAGATGCAAGATAACAAGATTGCATGGATATAGAAGAGATTTTTAATGAAATAAAGTAGTTAGATCATGGATTAAACATCAACTTACCTTAGATTTGTGATATTAAGAAAAGATTTCCTTGTAGCCCTTGTGATTCTCGAAATTTTTGAAGGAGAGTGTAAGGATGTTCTAGTGAGAGTTTGAGAGAATGGAGATGAATTTTGTGAGTGTGTGTGTGTTGTGTTCGGCCGAGAGAAGAAGGGAAAGGGGAAAAGAAAAAGTTGATGAGATGTTTGCTTGGAAGCATGGGATTTGCATTGAAACCCACCAATTAGTAGTGAGGTGGAAATGAGAAAGTCAACTCCTCTTTCTCTTGTGGGTTTGGGCCGAGAATGGAGAGGGGAAGAGAAAAGATTTGGGCTTTTTGCCCTTAAGCCCATATTATAGTTAAGTTAGATGATGCTTGGCCCAAATAAATCAAAGTATAATTTTTATGATCTATTAGGGCTAAATTAAATTGGTTGTGACCCATTAAGGCCCAAAATATTATGTTTCGTGTATATGGGTCCAATTAGGGCCCATTAGAGAGTTCTAGGTTCAAGATGGATAAATTGGAAGTTTATTAGTCAATTAGGCCCAATAACGAAATCCTAGTCCAAAATGGACTTAAACCGGGATTTCAAAGGTTTCCAATTCTTTGTTGACCATTTGTAGTGCTAGAATGAAGTATTTGATGAAGTTTTGTTGTTATAGAATAAGCATCATCCATGTTTTCATGTTATTGATTCATAGTTGTTATAGGTGTTGTAGTTACAGGGCACTAAAATTCCTAATTGTGACAGGAAGACAGTGAAGGGGAAATGGAGAATGATGTGGAAGTTGACGAAAGAGATGAAGAGAGCGAGTGTGCAGACTTCTAGGAGATGCTTTGTTTCAACTACTCCAAAGTCGCCTATGACTACTAGGGTATGTGATCTTTTCATATCTCTTAGTATTCCTTTACAATCTTATCATGCAATTATATGTGAATTTGACGAAACATGCTCTTACTTAAATGATATGCTTATTTCGATGAGTAGTGATGTAGAGACATCTAAGGCATCCTTATATGAAGCCCGTAATAGATTGGAGTAGAAGAAATCTAAGATAGATAGTTTAGAGCTTTATATTACAAATCTTATGTGTGTAGGGATTCTCCAAGAATGGATAATAAAATGTTAAGTCACACAACGAAAATATCTACTGTAATAAGGCTAACATTTATATGGCAAGTTAACTGATCTTTACCATTCAGCTGTCATTAGTGTTGAACAACATAGGAGGTTGCTTCCCTTCATTACTTTCAAACGAGTGCTAATTGATGAGACTGCTTTCGATTGTGAGAATAGAGTAGTTGATAATGACATTGTTCCTAATGATTCATATGCTCATTGTGTAGTTAACATAATTTAATGTTTAAATACTGACGAGCTTGATAAAATTCTGGACAAGACCTTCACAAAAAGAGAACAAATCAAAATTTTGAACAAAAACCCAGAAATCGACACAAAGTACTCAAAAAAAATTTGTTGATACTGAAAATGATTATGATAATATTAGTAAAACTAAGGAAGAGCAATGTGTTGATTGCTCAAATTTTTCTGTCACTAATGTCACTTCGTTGGCCAAGGACAAAGATAGTGTTGATGCAAATGTGAAATTAAACAATGAGTTCTCTTCGACAACCAAAACATGTGATTTTCAAAAAGAACATGTTGACGTTGAGGATATTACGAATAATGAAAGTGATAGTGAGGATGATTCATGTGAAAAAGAAATTCCTCGAGTTGTGGAAACTCAAGTGTATGATGAGACAATGGATTTTTCAAAGATTTTGAAAGAAAAGGGAAAACATTATTTGGAAATGAATACTATTCTTTATCCAAAGTGCATCAAGTGTCTTACAAATCAAGTGTTTGTGACGAAAGGCAATGCTGATAAAATCGATCCTAAAATGAAGGAATTGTTGAAAGAAGATAATTAAAATGTGACTAATGAAGATTTTTACTCAAATCCAAATATGGAGGAAAACAATTTAAAAAAAGATCAAAAAAAATTCAATTTCAAAAGAGTCAACAATATTTTCCCAAAGAAAATGAAAAGAAATGTCATAAAGTTTGGGTTGTCAAAACAGAAAAACCAAAAGTCGAAAGTAAAACTGAAGAAAACATTGAGAAATCTTTTCCTAACGATTCTGGTAATCAAAAGGCAAACGTTCAGAATTTCAAAAAGAAAGAAAATACAATTACCCAAAAGGTTTCTTTTAAAAATCAAAAATACAAAATTTCAAAATCAAAATGAAAATGTTGAAAAATCTGACTTGAAAAATGAAATTTCTGGAAAGAAAACACGAAACAAGGCTTATTGGAAACAACAAAAGGAAATCAGAAAGCAAAATTACTGAGATTCAAAAATAAGCAAAATTATGAAGAGAAGTTTTCACAAACATCAAATCCTCATACTTCAAAACATTTCCATCAAAGCAATTTGAACAATGAACAAAGGAATGTTGGAAATAAAAATTGGTTTTCAACAAAAGTGAATGTTGTTGAGAAATCAAATGAGAAAATGGATGAGAATGGTTCAAATCCAACTTAACAATATGAATAAGAAATTTTTCATCAAATTATGTTGAGAAAAATGTTCAAAAGATGTAGGAATTTCCAAGTAATAGAAAGAAAACACAAAATCATTTTCAGAACAATGCACGAAAAAATCATTCTCAAAATCGAAAAGTTTTTCAAAAAGATTCTCTATTTGTTTATCAAAATCGATACCAAAATTGTTTTCAACAACTACCTCAAAAACCATCATCATCACAAATAAATTTCACAAAGTTGACAAATGTTACAAAAAGATATGTATCATTCAAACCTTTATGGTCCAGCATTTCCAAATCCTGGTTTGAAGAAAAAAATCAAAAGTATCATTTGTTAAAAGCAGAAATGACACGAAAAATTTCAATAATTGGTTAGAGGGAAAAGGAAGACAATTTCAGTTGACAATGTCACACTCCCAAACCAGAATGGCGGAAACGTTCGGGGGCAGAGGACGTCATGTACAGTATCATAACAATGCACAATAGTAAAACAAGAAATAACATCATCCATTACATTAATAATATAGTTAATACAAGTGTGTTATGTATAAATTTCTACGACACCAAAAATTATATCAAAATAAAAAGAAGAATCTTGAACATGCTCCGTCTTCTCAAAAACCTGGCCATCTGTACCTGTCTACTGGTGACCTGAGAATACAAGTTATTTTGAAAGAGAGTGTCAACAAAAAGTTGAGTGAGTGCATAAGTATTTTTGTGTCAAAAGTTTGAATTTGTTTCATGAAAATGTTTGTATATGTAAAGTAAAGATGTTTGTATCTTTCTAGAAAATCCTATATTTTCTACTTAAATGAAAAGTAGTCTTGTACCAAGAATCAACTGTTTTGTATGTTTTGTCCTCTTGAATAAAATGTAAAATGCAAGTTGGTACTTGAAACAGTATAAATGAAACGTTTTCCATATGTGTAAAACTATTTTTATTCTAAAAATATTATGCATTACTCGTGTGAGAATATCATTGTATGAATGTAAATGGAAAAATGTAGACTTACAGTAGTATTGTATGAAATACATTACTTATGCATTAACCTACCTTGTAACCAATTTAGTTAATTTTAAGGTTAAAATTGTGATAAAGTTATAACCATGCTTGCTTGACTAGTATGAAACACGACGTTCTCCAGACATCGAAAAGTTATGACATTTGTCACCCGTAGACCTACTGGTCCTACCATAGCTAGCAGCAAGGTGTAGGATTGTCAATCCAGTATAGGTTTATACACAAACTCACGCTCTCCCTATAGGAGACTCTGGTTATAATATTGTGACATAGCAAGTATATTGCTATGTACTGAAATGGTTTTATCACATTTTAGATATCTTGTTCTCGTTATAGTATGTATGTTCGTCCTGTTCTTGTAATAGTATATATGTTCATCTTGTTCTTGTAGTAGTATGTATGTAATGTATAGCAATAGTATGTATGAATTGACTCATGTAGGTTTCACTGTTCTAAAAATAGTATGTAGTAATCCTCTAAACTATACCTATTATACTTTAATAGCATGTTCGTTTGAAATGTTACTGATTTGCAGAAAAGACTCAATTACTCACCATAAGCAACTAAGTTAAGTACGTTCCTTGAAAATGGGGTTTAATATTCATATGTGTATTTAATAAGTATAAATATGATTTAGTCGACAATCGGACTAGTGATCGTACCCTAATCCCACAACCAAACAAAGAACAGGAGTTACGGTATTTAGCAATAGTCCTAAGTCCGTTAACGCATACTTATACGTAAATAGATATACGAATATGATTTTGATAATCAACAACAATCTAAAAGAGTTTAAAAAGAGTTTTAATGAGTTTTTAACAAGTTTTCGAGTATAAGAAATCCCTTTGTTTGATGTTTTCACATGTAATTTATTAACACGATTTTCATATTGTTTTCATACTTGTATTCTCCCCCTAAAAGCATTTGAAAGCATTTAAAACTGAGTTTTCAGGGGTATGAACTCACCTTGTGTGAGGGATTTGGATGAAAGTTCGATATAGGATGTTTTGATTTCACAAGCTAGCTCCTGGGTCAAAACAAGTCCTAGATAGCATTTTACATAGCATATATGTACACAATTAGTGAATGAAACCTGTAAGGGATTAGGAGAAAAACCTAGGATGCAAGAAACACTTACAAAAGGAGTGTTATAAGAAAAGATAGCAGCTTGCAAGGAGTTCACGACCTAGAAAGGTTCACGGTCCAAGAACACTAGGAGTGTTCACGGACCAGATGAAATGTTCACGACCCAAGAACACTTGAAGATCCTCGGCAAGTTTGTAAGAAGATTCAAAGGTTTCTGGTAGGGTTTTCTTTGTGTTCTTCACATGTTCTTCGTGAAACTACTGGAATTAACGGGTTTCAGACTAGTATAAGAAGATTGAAGGATGTTTTTGAAATGATAACAAGATCAAGAAATGATACTTGTTAGATCCTATGAAGAACTAGTGATTATCCCGTAAATATGATGAGAAAGGATGAGTTTAGCATGTTCTTGAGGAGAGAGGATGTTCTTGGCTGATGATACTTGAGAGAAAAGGGTTTGATTCTCACTTGAAAGTGTAGAAGTGAATAAAAATCAACCAATATATATATATATATATATATATATATATATATATATACACACACATATATATATACATATATATACATATATATATATATATATATATATATATATATATATATATATATATATATATATATATGGGAGGGGTTGACGCCCCGAAGGCAGTTCACAGTCCGAAGCTTCGGTCCAAATGGATTTCTCACTTATCATTCTACACTTTAGAATAGTAGGCATTGAACACACTCATTTCATTAATCAAATCTAATCATAAGATAATCTTATAAATAAGTTTGACCTTTATTGGATAAGTTTGACTTCCATTGACCAAGTTTGACTTTTACAAGATAGAAATTTCGGGTTGTCACCGAAAAGTATTCTCAAGCACAATTCCAAGAGGCTTATGAGAATTACTTGAATGATTCCTTGAAAGAAAGTACTTCTTCTCAACAATCAGCGTCGAAAGTATCACAATGGAAAGAAGTCAAAGCAACGAAAGTGAATGTATCACAAGGAAAGAATGACAAAGAGAAACTTAAAGTTGAAACTTCGCCATTACATGAATACATATCAATGCGTAAAGTTGATGAAGTTGACTAAATTGACAAAATTAAAACCAAAGTTCGAAATTTGATTTCTAGTTCTTCGTTGCATAAAGTCATTCAAACTAATGTACAACGACTCAAAAGGTCTTGGGTACCTAAATCTCTCCTATTAATTACTGGTACTATGTGACAAGCAATATGATGAAAACTGATATACCGATAGTGGTTGTTCGCGTCACATGACGGGGAGGGAAGCGAATTTGAGAGATTTTTGTTCGTTGGAAAATGTTGGTGTAGTAAATTTTGGAAACAATCAAAAGTGCAAAGTTAAAGGATATGCAAAATTAATGAATGGAAAGTTCATGGTGAAACGAGTTGCTTATGTCGAAGGGTTAAAGCACAACTTAATAAGTGTATCTCAACTTGTAGTTGGAATAGGAAATCAAGTTATTTTTGATGAGGAAGGAAACATATTTCAATAAAGAGACAAAAGAAGTTTTGTTGAAGTCAAAGAGAAAGGGTGATATTTTCATTCTCGACATTAAACCTATAGTAGGCATACCTTCTGTGTGCTTACTATCGATAGCTTCTTCAAACCTCAGTTGTTATGGCATCGACGTATTTCTCATCTTAATATCACAAATATAAACAAACTTGTTTTAAATGATCTTGTTCATGGTTTAACTATTTTTAAATTTGATAATGATTCTTTATGTGAAGCTTGTGAACCGAGGAAACAACATCGTCAAGGTCATCCAATCAAAATTGATTTAAAGATCATTGAACCGTTGCAACTTCTTTACATTGACTTGTGTGGTCCTTCGACTATTAATTCTCTCAATAAAAAGAAGTACATACTTGTTATTGTTGATGATTTTTCATGATTTACTTGGGTTTTCTTTCTTAGACAGAAATCGGAATCTACTCAAGTGATGATCGTTTTTATCAAAAACATTGAACTGAGGTTGAAAAAGAAAGTCTGTAAGATAAAAATCGACAATGGAACTAAGTTCAAAAATAAAATTTCAAATTTGTTTTTGATTGATCCGGGAATATCACACAACTTTTCGTCCCCTTACACACTGCAACAAAATGGTGTTGTCGAAAGGATAAACTTTTCCTTGTGTGAAGCGGTCAGGACGATGCTTACATATGCAATTTTGCCACAATACTTCTAGGCAGAAGCGGTTTCGACAACTTGTTTTTTTTCAAAAAATCGTACTTTTATTCATCTTCGTTTAAATATTACACCTTATGAGATAATAAACAAAAGGAAACCTAATGTTACATTTTTCCATGCTTTTGGTTGCAGATGCTTTATCATGAATCTCAAGGATAATCTTCCCAAATTTCAAACGAAAGCTTATGAGGGAATTTTCTTGGGAAATTCTCATAATTCTGTTGCTTATAAGGTGTTGAACAAGCGACCAAGAAAATTTGAAGAAACATTCAATCTTACTTTTGATGATTATTATGTCAAAAGAATTGAACAATAAGTTTTGAAAAAACAGATAATCTCTTAAACTAATGAAGAATCTGAGGAAATGCTTCGTTTTGATATTGCTCTTGATTTAATTTTTGGTGTTCCTTATAGGTAAATCAATGATGAGGTCAATATTGAATACAATCAAGTTCTGGAGGCATCGAAACACTCAGATGATTCTACACTCAATAACGAAGAAAATGAATCAATTTCATCATCAACCTCGACAGTCAATGTTGAAAGAATACAAAATTCTACTAATGATCAAGTGGAGGGGAGCACTTGATTTCTTTATCTCATAATGAAAGACAAAGCTCGATACCTCAATCGTATGTTGAGGGGGAGATCTTGACTACTCAAGCTAGTGTCGAGGGGGAGCATCAGACATCGAACTCATTGGTTGAGGAGGAGCCAAGTGGATCGAATCATGATGATGATAACCAAGGTAATTAATTTCTTGATACTAATGAAAATATCTCAATTTCAAATGAATTATCAAAAGCAGATGAAACGTATGAGGATTCACATTTGGAGTTTGATCCTACCTTTCATCCAATGGAGAAATGGACTAGGGATTATCAAAAAGAACAAATTATTGGTGACCCAAATTCAGGTGTTCTAACACGAGCCAAAAATGTCGGTTTTATGGTTCATCAAGAATTTTGTATGTTTAATGTATTTATTTCAAAAATTGAACCAAAAACAATTAAGCATGCATTAGAACATCCCGATTGGGTTGTTGCAATGCAAAATGATTTGGCTAAATTTGAACGAAATAGGGTTTGGAGATTAATTCCTAAACCAGATGGTGTTTCGATTGTTGGTCTCAAATGGGTTTTTAAAATGAAAATGGCCAAAGAAGGCAATATTATTCAAAAGAAGCTATATTATTCGTAAAAGGTTCTTGTCAAGAAGATGAAATTGATTATGAGGAAACCTTTTCCCCTATCGCACGACTCGAGGTTGTATGAATTTTTCTGGCTTATGCAACTCATAAGCATTTTGACGAATATCAGATGGATGTTAAATGTGCGTTCCTTAATGGTGTTATTGAAGAAACTTTTTATGTTGAACAGCCACCTGGTTTTGTCAATGATAAGTTCCTGATCACTGCTATATTCTTGACAAGGCAGTTTATGGGTTAAAACAAGCACCTAGCGCTTGGTACGTGACTCTTACCAATTTTTTGAAAATCACAAAATTTAAGCAAGGATCATTTGATCCCACTTTATTTCGTAAGAAATTAAGGGATCATCTGATGTTCATTCAAATTTATGTCGATGATATTATATTTGGTTCAACTGATCCTATTTTGCCAAAAGAGTTTGAGGAATTAATGAAGAGTCAACTCGAGATGAGCATGATGGGGGTATATAAATCATTTCTTGGGTTTAAATATTCATCAAAGCATGGAAGGACCTTTATAAACCAAGAAAATTACACTTGAAACTTGCTTGAAAGATTTGGCATGACGAGTTACACGAAAGCTAAAGTTCCCATAGCAGTCGACACTTGCCTAGGTCCTTCATCGGATAAGCCAGATCTTGATATCAACACATATAGAAGCATGATCAGATCATTTTTGTATTTAACTGCAAGTCGACTTGATATAATGTTTTTTGTGTGTAATTGTGTCAGGTATCAAGAAAATCCAATAGAACCTCATCTTACTATAGTAAAAAACATGGTTTGATATTTACATGGCACAAACACTTCAGACCTGTGGTATCTGTCGAAAACAAGATTCTTTATTCAAGCTTTTTTAGATTCGGATCTAGGGGGTTGTCAATTGGATCGAAAAAGCACAACAGGAGGATGCCAATTTCTAGACGGGAAACTTGTGAGTTGGCAGTCGAAAAAGCAAACATGTGTATCAATTGTTGGATTAGTGTCTAAGTCCATAACTATTTTGGTATGTACTTGACCCGATGGTGCATGGTCCTTTTGGGTTGCCTTCACCAAAGCAACTTGATAGGATGAATTATGGAGAGAAAGGATTAAATATGATTTATTAATATATTATGGGAATAATATATTAAAGGAGAAATCATATTGTTTAATTAATATTAGTCAATAATTAATTGGTAATTAGTTTTGTGACTAAAAGAGATTAATTAAACTTAAGGGACTGGAATTGTAATTATAGGATAATTGCAATTTGGGCCATGGATTGCCTTGAATCAAGAGGTGGACGAATTCTATGGGGAAACCCATAAGAAAATCGTCCATGGGCTTGATTAAAGGAGTCTATGGGTTGCTTAGGGCTTAAGCAACCAAATTAGGGTTTCCTTGTTAGATAACCCTAATAGCCTCACTATATATAGAACCCTTAAGGCTCAAAAACGTGGGGAACTTCTTTTCTAGGGTTAGAACACGTTTTGGGCAGCCTCTAACCTCTCTCCTCTTCATCCTTTTGCTTATGGTGTTTGTGAGCCATTAGAGGAGTGACACTTGTGACTCTAAGCCTTCCAAAGTCAATTCAAGGAGGAATTGGGATTGTTATTGCTACATAACAATCAAGGTAATATCATAAACCTAATTATATGTTAATATTGATTTCCATATGCTGGAATTAGGGTTTATAGTCTTGGATTCAAAGCATGTACAATAGAGAAACCTAGATCCAAGCATTAGGGTTTGTATGAGCACATAGGATGTCTTATGACCAAAACCCATCAGTGGTATCAGAGCCATGACTGGTTTCTATTGTATTGATGCTTGATATGTTTGAAAATTTCGAATTTTGTGTTTCTGGAGACTGGACTCGCCGAGTCCATAGATGAACTCGCCGAGTCCAAGGTGACTCGACGAGTCCATGCGTGACTCGACGAGTCGGCTCGTCAGATGGAGGGTATTCCGGGATTTCTTGTTGTTTTTGCTTATGGATAGTTACCTTATCATGTTAGATCAATATTAATCCGATTATATGATATATTTGACTATATTTTTGATCTAATTGAAGATATTTATCAATTAATAAGATAATTGTTTCCTTATAAGATAATTGATTAATTATTTTGACTAAATTGATAAATTGTTTTGCAAGAAATCATTAAATAAATCAAATATGGATAATTATGTGATTAAATGTTAATTTGAATTATTTGTTATTTGATCCTTGTTGTTATGAAAAGTTTCATATATTGCCCTTTAGGTTTTATAGTTTAAATTTGAACCCAAAAGTTTTGTTGTTTTGAAATTTAAATAGTTGAAACTCTAATGTTTTGAAAAAGGTTTCAAAACTTACCCTCAAGTTTTGGAATTTAAATTTTGATTAAATGGTTTAATTTTGATGTATATTTAAATTCTAAACCCTAATGTGTTGAAATGTTTCAAAACTTGCCCTCAAGTTTTGGAATTTTAAAGTTGATTAAAAGTTTAATTAGGAATGTTAATTTCTAAAACTCTAGTATAGTTTTGAAAAAGTTCATATAACACCCTTATGGTTTTATCAATTAATTAAGGTGTATAATTAAAAGAATTTTAATAAATCCATAAAATTTTAGGTTTACAATTTAATTGAATTAAAAGTATAATTGTTAAATTAGACCACCTAGTATTTTAAAAGTATAAAATACACCCTATACTATATATAACATTAAAAGTCTAACATTATATATATGTATGAGTAAAAGTCAGTCTTACCGTTAGTAGGCCTCATTCACGAAGCTAGTCTATAAGAGGTGTTTAAGGAAATTGCCTATAAAATGGCGATTGAATGGGTATCCACTCTTACCCACCGCACTCTTGACTAGTGGAGGGTCGTTAGCCGAACGGGTAGGATAGGACGAAACCTTCCATTATAAGTATAATGAAATATAAAAGTAACTAAATGTTTTCATAAAATTCCCAATCTTAGTTACTTAGCCAAAAGTGAATTGATGCAATTCCATGAAATTACACTTTGTGCCCTTGCGCAGACGTTAGTGGAGCGTGTGTGGTTTACCGGCACACTAAAAGGTTCTAAGCAAAGGTAGCAAAGGGTGAATCAATGTTTGTCATAGTTCGGTGGAGCGTGTGTGGTTTACCGGCACATCAAATAGGTGACTGTAACATGTGAGGGCACCATGTAAGTTTGCATGCTTATTCACACCCGCTTTGTGATCCTCGGCATCCCAGTCACAAAGAAGAGGGGCATATCGAGATTTAAACATGCCATTGAAAGTTCAATGAATCTCCAAGGATCTAGGAGTTTTCATAGATTTAAAACTTAAATTTCTTTTTCGTTTTTCATGGTGGAAATTAGTGAATCGTCATTCACTTACCTTCAAATATTCTGCAATTAGGGTTACGGCATCCCTCTCCCGAGTTATAGAATATTGTGTTGGGTCCTAGCCTTAGTATCTCATTTGGGTGATTTGCTAAGGACTCATTCAATCAACTAACTTGAATTCGTTTTCTCCCATATTGTAGATGTCAAAGTTCGACAACTATGGTTTTCCCAAATCCCGTGGAACAAGCATTCCACATGAAGATGATATTCCACGATTCGATCGAGGAACAAGAGATCATGCTTCACTTCCTCCTCCTCCTCCAATTATTCTCCCTAACCCACAAGTTCAAAGGCTTGAAAAGTTCAAGATCACTCAAACCTGTTTGGCAAGTAAACATAAAGAAGGAAAGTCGGTGTGTGCACACGTCCTAGGGATGAAGTCACACATTGTTGGGTTAAGAATGTTGGGATCCGTTGTCTGTGAGGAAATTTCTATTGATTGGGTTCTTCAGTTACTTCCTAACTCGTATAGTGAGTTCGTAAGAGAGTACTATATGATGAACCACGACGTGACCCTTATAGATCTCACCTATATGCTTATTGCTGCTGAATCAGCAATGGTTTGGCGCAATAGAAAAGCAAAGTTGATTGGTGAATCTGCCTTCAAGACCTCTATGGATATAGACAATGACAACGAAAGACATGCTATGATCGAAAAGTTTGATCATAAGAGAAAGGAAATGTCTAAAGTAGTTCCATGTCATGCTCCAAAAGAGTCAATTTGCTTTTATTGCCAAGAGAAAGGGCATTGGAGACAAAGCAGCCCCATTTACCTAAGAGATCTAAGAGATGGGAGAGTCGAAACGTATGGCTCTAATATAGGTAAAATCCATTGACTAACTCTTTTAAGCTTCATTCTAGATTCTTAATACATAATGTGATAAGATTACAATTGATGTTTTGTAGAATCGAAGAAAAGAAAGGGAGCTTAAAGGAAGAAGTGAGCAGAATCTAACCATGAAGGAATGGATTTCGATCGTATTTCTCAAAGATTAGATTCTTAAGCTACTACTTAGAGTTAGAGTTAGATTGCTAAGAAAGATGTATTAGCATAAGTTTTTCAATGAATTGCATTGTAAGGACAAATTTTTCCACAATAAAATAAATTTTGATTTTAAATTTTATTTATTTATCCTTGCAATGGTGTGTATGAAAAATTGATGTTAAAATGTTTCTATTATTAGCAATAATGGATTTGGTTCTTATTGTGTTATTTATGGAAAGTTGAGAATTTACCAAATAGGGAGAGTTTCTCATCGCCCAAAGTTTCAATTGGACAAAAATTTGGAATCACGCAACTTGGTTGCATGATGAATGAGAAATTTCATATTTGGAAATTAGACTAATTCATTGACAAAGTGTCAAGTGAAGGACTAGGAGATCGAGCACACAAAGTTGCGTGTTGATCAAGTCCACCATAAGAGTAACAAAGATATTCGTCATGATTTACTAAAGGTTTAGTAAATGTGATTATACTTACAAGATTAAGTGTAATTCTAGATTGATTGAAAAAAGGTTTAAATCAATAGTAGAACGAATAAGAAGAATCAAGTAGGCAGAAAGATAAAAGTTTCTCCATTCTAAGAAGAAGGGAGAGTACCTTTTATGCTTTATGATGGGTCTTAATGATTAAGAACCATATCTCAACTGATCCTCTAAGTAAATCTTAGCACAATTGTATGTTTAAGAAGAGGAATCAAGGATTGAAGAAATGGTTAAATCAAGAAGTCTATCATACTTCGTTCCAATGACATGTCTTAAAGTTAAGATTGTGACAATGAGTGAAAAGTATTAAAGGTTTATAACATTCATCGAATGTGGAAAGTTGTGATGTCTTGGATAAGACAAAGACCAACTAGAACCAATTTATGAAGAGTCTTGATAAAAGCTACACTAACTCTTGAATATTTATTTGTCAAGAAATGTTTTGACAAGAGAATCTTATATGTCAAGGAGTAAGTGGGAGTCTTAATGGTCTTGAAAGGTTTCAAGAACAAATCAAATAAACCTTATCGATCATCACTAGCACACGAGTTGAGGTTTACAACCTATCGAGTTGACATTATTTTGATTTTGTGCCAATCCAATCAAGTTAATTATGCATGTGAGTTCTATGAGTTCTTATTTTGAACGCATAAAAGGCAAAGCACCTTAATCAATGAAAGGTACATTGATAGGAAAGGGTGAGCTGCTTAACTACTTGGAAGACATGGTGGGCAGCTGTGCTACCATAAAGGCAAGAAATCGAGATCAAGAAAGTTCGATCCATAAGTGTTTGAATTTGTCGTAAAATTTGGTTTTGACAAATTCACATGGATAGGAACAAATACACTGTTTAAATCTAAGTGTCATAAGATTTCCTCCTTCATGAAAATGATTGTGAGGAAATGCTTTCACTAAGACAGATTTTAAGAAGATAGTGATTGTAAAATTGCATTCTCGAATTCAATTATGGTTACGGCATCCCTTTCCATAATTTGAATTGTGAGGTTTGGCAATTAGTCTTAATTGTTTAGACACACATATGAACTATCGAAGGCAAAGGTGTATAAGTTCAAGAAGCATTGATAAAAGATTATCAAAGCACTAAGTATTAGAAAAATGAACTTAAGAAATTCAATAAGCATTGTTTTCTGAAAGTTAAGATGTTTATGAATACATGTCGAAGCTAGTGGGAGCATAAGTGTTATGTTTTATAGTAATCATCAAGATAGTGGGAGCATAAAAGTTATGATTGTATGATTATTAAGGAAAGTATTGCAAGGTTAGCAATATTAATTATAGAAAACAAGAGTCATACTTTGCAAAGTCGCAATAGTTGAAGAGTTGTTTTGCTATAATTAAGGGAGAGAATATTATGCTTCATTTCAAATCTAAAGGTTTAGGTTGAGAAATGTTAATTTAGTCAAAGGTACAAAGTGTGTTCTTAAATTTTCGATTATGATTACGGCATCCCTCTTCACAATTCGAATTTTGAGAACATAGCAAATAAAACATTATGCGTCGTGTCCCATACGCTTCGGGTATAGGATCGATTGCAAATGCTTTAATGTTTGACCATTCTAATATTTTCCAAATGTCGAGCACATTTAGAGGGAAAATGGACTAGAATCGGTTTAGACTAAAATAATTAAACAACTATCAAAGGACAATCCAAGTTCGACGAGGATTGGACGCTTGTGAGTAGTTGGAAGTATAGTATTGGAAAATATGGAAATGTTTCCATATTGGATGGACCATATCGACATCATTACGAATAGATAAGATTCTATTAAGAATGAGTTGTCATATGGAACATATGGGAGTGTGTCCATATTGGGAATTGAATATTGAGAAATCTATGACTAGATTAGAAACTTCTATGCAAAAGGATGTTCAAAGAAAGTACTTTGAGTGAGAGACATCACATCTATGGAATTGTCTTGTAACAATCTCCGATAGAAGACCTTGTAATATCATTGGCAATAGTCTTTGTGACTTTGGTGCAGTGATATTACAAAAGAGATCATTGCATAAAATGTTAGAATCTAGCATATTCTATAAGTAGCAAGAATTTGATATTCTTTCACTTATGAAAAGGATTTGGAGTTGTGAAATGAGAATGATTGGAAATGTGTTCAATGTGATCTATTTCACAAAGTAAGAACCATAGGTAAACATTGTGTGCATGCTAGGAGCATGGGACAAGTGTTGTAATTCAAATAAGAAGTTGATTACCCGAAACTACAAATAATGAGTAATCAATATGGTGATAAATAAAAGGTGCTTTATTTATGCTCAAAGGGTTGAGGCCATATGGGATTAGTATTATTCTTGTGTTTCACATTTGCATGTTTTGACTTCCAGAATAATTGAGTTTATTAAGAATAATCGAATTATTCAAACGGGCCACATTCGTTCATATGTTGGAAGTAGATATGAATGAAGACTATCATGAATTGGTGTGTGGATTGTCTAAAAGAGTATTAGACATAAGCAAATGTTTGCTGCAACGTTCATGAGTGCTTATGAATGTGATTTGAGCATTGGATTAGACCCACACTCACTTGGATCGCTCCATGGATTGTATCACGAGTGATTGGTGAGACGATAACATCTTATATTCTTGAAACCGAGATGTGTGAGTTGTATCTTGCAAATTGGTTGCACATTGATAATATGTAAACGCACCAGTAACTTGGTGTTATAAAACATATTGTTGTGTGTGATTCGGTGCGTGAGTACAAGCAAGCATTGTATCAAAGTTTATCCGTTCCTTTTATCCAAAGTAGGATAAAAGTGATATCTTTGGGCCCCTCGATGGTTTAGTGATGACAAACGTAAATGCTCGGCCGGGCTAGGGCTAATTTGATTTGTTCAATTAGTCAGTCGTCATAAATCGGAAATCGAGATATAGTACAAAGAGAATGATTTGAAATCACATCTTATATGATATCTAGAATGGAGGAATATATGATCCCTTATCTAAGGACACGCGTATCTGATAGGATCAGAGTTGACAGCAGCTTTGGAAAGCTACGATTGCATATCGGGATCTGAAGTCATACGCATAATAGTTATTAGACTTATCCAAGTGGGAGACTGTTGGATTAGTGTCTAAGTCCATAACTATTTTGGTATGTACTTGACCCGATGGTGCATGGTCCTTTTGGGTTGCCTTCGCCAAAGCAACTTGATAGGATGAATTATGGAGAGAAAGGATTAAATATGATTTATTAATATATTATGGGAATAATATATTAAAGGAGAAATCATATTGTTTAATTAATATTAGTCAATAATTAATTGGTAATTAGTTTTGTGACTAAAAGAGATTAATTAAACTTAAGGGACTGGAATTGTAATTATAGGATAATTGCAATTTGGGCCATGGATTGCCTTGAATCAAGAGGTGGACGAATTCTATGGGGAAACCCATAAGAAAATCATCCATGGGCTTGATTAAAGGAGTCTATGGGTTGCTTAGGGCTTAAGCAACCAAATTAGGGTTTCCTTGTTAGATAACCCTAATAGCCTCACTATATATAGAACCCTTAAGGCTCAAAAACGTGGGGAACTTCTTTTCTAGGGTTAGAACACGTTTTGGGCAGCCTCTAACCTCTCTCCTCTTCATCCTCTTTCTTATGGTGTTTGTGAGCCATTAGAGGAGTGACACTTGTGACTCTAAGCCTTCCAAAGTCAATTCAAGGAGGAATTGGGATTGTTATTGCAACATAACAATCAACGTAATATCATAAACCTAATTATATGTTAATATTGATTTCCATATGCTGGAATTAGGGTTTATAGTCTTGGATTCAAAGCATGTACAATAGAGAAGCCTAGATCCAAGCATTAGGGTTTGTATGAGCACATAGGATGTCTTATGACCAAAACCCATCATCAATTTCAACAGTTGAGGCTGAATACATCGTTGTTGTGGCTCGTACATCTCAGGTGATCTAGATTCAAAATCAAGTATGTGACTATGCAATTAACATGAAGAAAATTACTTTGTATTTCGATTCTCAAAGTGTAATTCACATATGTCATAATCTAGTTCAACATTCAATAACTAAACATATTGACCTTCGTTACCACTTTATCAAAGATCAGATTGAAGATGCGAATATTGAAGTCTATTTTATCAAAACAACTAATCAACTTGCTGATATTTAACAAAAACATTGGATGAAAAATAATTTTTAAGAATTTTAAATAGATTAGGAGTGATGGAAGCTTGTTATGTTCCAAATTCCACATAAATTTTCCTTGGATTTGATTGGTGAACGTTTTGGACTGACTTTTGATTATCTATCTCACTTTCGACTGCTTATCTCACTTTCGACTGTTTGATTCACTTTCAACTGTTTATTTCACTTTCAACTAGTTTGTATCACTTTCGTGTGTTTTACTAACTTTCTTTACTTGTTTGATTGTCGTTCAGAGGTTACTATTCATGTATAATGTTTGCATGCATTTGCATTCGATTTCCCTCTAATTCATTATGTACCAGTTTTGTGTGTAGAGTTAGTCTTTCGATAGGACATACATGTCTTTGGTGAGCATTTGACTATGAGACATTTCTTTGGAGAAAATAAAACATTAGTTTGTGTCTTTCTAACGAATAACCAGTGTTTGTCATATCATTTTCTTATTTTTGCCCTTTTGTTTATAAAAATTCAAAAGTCCAAAATGATTTTCTTATTTTTGTCATTTCATTTATGAAAAATCAAAAATGCAAAAATATTTTCTTATTTTTTGTCTTCCATTTATTAAAATTCAAATGTCCAGAAAGTTTTTCTAATTTATGTTTTTCGTTTATAAAATTCAAAATTTTAAAAAGATTTTCTTATTTTTTGTTTTGCATTTACAAAATAAAAAATCCAAAAATATTTTTGTTATATATGAGTTTTAAATTTTTTAAAAAACAAAAAAAATATTTTCCTTATTTTGTGAGCTCATTGTAACAACGTGTTGTTCTTTCGCATGGCAAATGTTAGGATTCGCCACACCTCCCCTACCATCAGTTGCTGAAGAGCCCCTACTAATGTTAGCTAACCACTTCATGAATACAATTGCATGTAACAAAGCTTAAATAATCTTTTGACTAAAGGACACAACCCTACAACGGTTGGACTCAGACAAGAGTTATGCAATAGGTCTAAGTCCTTCATTCTAAGATTATTTAACCTCGATAGCATGTAATTTAATGTATTCATTTGATAGTTAGCTCACATCAATGTGAGTCCCACAAAGCACAAATCAAGCAGCATTCGAGCAGCAGAGCCGTCTGGCACTAAGACACAATAAAATTAGGCAGATCGTCATATGAAATTCTCGATCTCTAAATCTCAACATCTCGGATACACCTTCAACTTGTCCTCACTCAATCAAGAGTGGCTAATCATTCCTGGCGCTAACCCGTTATGCACTGCACCCACTCGTGAAACTTCCACCAACCCTACAGCACACATGTATGCTAATCATACATAACACTGAATCTAATACACAGTCGAATACTCGACTCCACCCTAAGACCTTCATCAAACAAGAACGGGAAATAAGGAAAAACCAAACATTCTTAGGCAATAAAATCTTAGTTATGTACAACTATGATGCCTGCACTAAGAAACTACAGTAATGATGTCAATTTCATATAAGGAAAAACCATAGGCTATCAGGCATCATATAATCAGGCAATTCTATCATGCAATTCATGGAGATCCCTATCCTATCACTAGCATGCTGTTCTAACATATCACAAGTTCAAATAAGAGTGTGGTAATTAATTTAGGGTCTACTTACTATCTCTGGTTGATCGCACACATCACATCCTCTTTGATTATTTTGAAAACAATTTGAGATTTTTTTAAAACCTTTTTTCCTTAGTTTGAGATTGGATTCACAAGAGTGTTCCTCTAATTCACTCAAACCAAAGCTCTGATACCAATTTGTAACATCCCAAAAATTCCACCAAATTTAAACCTTTGAAAACAGCCCATTTACTAATAAAAGCGTTTACAAAACCATTGTTTCCAAAGCATTATTTAAATTCAGAGTCTCCTAAGATCCAATCAGCTATATAATCAAGGATGTGCATGATCACGCCTTCTCCTTGCCACGGTCCTTAGGCAACTGAAACAATAAACTAAAACTGTAAGAACAAAGTTTAGTGAGCTCCCCTAAAATACCACTACACAAACAGATAACATATACAAACAAGAATTCTCAAATACTCATGCCTGGCCTAATCAGCCTCGAGTTGGAATACCAGGCATGTCTACAATGGGCCCAGTCATCTTCTGGATGGAATACCCTCGTATTATAAGCATGTTGGTCCAGTCAACCATCAGATTGGAATACCAAACATGTCAGGTCCAATCAACCATCAGGTGAGAATACCCCAGGCCTATTGACTGATGCACAAAGTATTCTAGTCTCACCATATACCATACAATCATGTCGGGTCCAATTAACCATCGGGTTAGAATACCCCAGGCCTAATCAACCATCAGGTTTGAATGTCACCATCCAACGGGTCCTATCATCCTCGGGATGGAATACCCTCGGTCCCAATCAACCAGCGGGTTAGTATTCCCCCGGCCTATTGGCTTACGCATACAATAGTGTAGCCTCAACCACCACCCAAATATATAACCAGTCAACGAACTCTCGGGCAGATCTACAGATCAATAAGCATAGCAATATTCTATAAACTAGGATACAGTTCTAACGAATCACTACAGCATAACAACATACGGTAAACCAAGATATCAATCCAATGGGCCGGCCTTGGTGCCTTCGACCCAAAATTACAGTGAGGAAAAATTCACCTCAATCCGCTGATAATCAAATAATTGCTCGGACCACTGAATCGGATAACCTCGCGCCAACTAACAATAAATACAATCTTAATCAATAATTAACCCGATAACCCAAAATCCGAGGCCCAGTCCATAAACCAACATCCTAAAGGGTAAAAGACCATTTTACCCTTTTATTAATTGTTCCATAACCAAGGCCTAGCCCAAAATGCATAAAAAACCCAAAACCCAAAATGGCAATCCAAAGACCAAATCAAAAGCAACAAAACCCATTATGTCCCAATAACCCGACTGGCCCCAAAACCATCATGGACCTACTTCCAAGAAAACCCTAAGTCCATCCATGGCCCAAAGTCAGAAGTCGAATGGCCCAACAAGGCCCAAACCTCGAAAAGCCCAAACTGGAAAACTGGTGAGTACACCCTGCATACCAGAGTCATCAAGATAGAAAATTTATACCTCAAAAGGGTAGATCAAGATGCAACAATCCTGGATCCAAAAGCTTCAAGCAATCCCACACTTCTCCAAGAAGTTCCTTCTTCTTTTATGAACACCAAAAACCATGAAATACCACCAAAACCTCAAAACCACTCAAATAGGGGCTAGGGTTTCGTATTTAGGGTTTATAGGGATGCAGGCTGAAAATAATAGGGTTTGCTAGTGAGTCAAGGAGCTTAAATAGGGTCCAATATCCTAGATTAGGTTTTCGATATAACCGGAGTACGCGCAGCATACTCCATAAGGTATGCACAATCAAATTCCTTAGTACGGCCATCATACACCAATTTACACCCTGCGCACTGGTCTCAATACTAGTAAGCCATGCATGCAAATGTGTACGCCCCACATACTCGATTTAACCCTAAAACCATGAATCTTTCCAAGGCCATAACTTCTTTGTTATATGTCTGTTTCCATAAATCCTTATATCCACAAAGAGGTAATGAGAAGCTCTACACTTCTATCAACTCATACTTGTCTTAAGATTTCCCAAACAAAAATCCAAGTTCCATAAAAGCTCGAACTAACACTTTACCGAAATACCCCTTGGCTCCAAAATAGAAACGAAACTCCCAGATCATCCAAATTACATTACTCACACCCAAATGGGTCTAAATATCTTTTCCTCAAAGGCCCTAAGTCTGATGATACTCGGTCTGTGGGTCACCACTCCGTATTAGGAAACGATTATGAACAGGGAGTTACATGAGGACCAAAAACTAGCAACTCTCATGCACTATTCTCTCTTATGTATCCCATGCAAGGTTCAAACCTATTATAATATTTTAAAGTTTATAAACTATAAAGGCAAGGGGGACAAGAGATGTGAAACTAGGAATGTAATCTCCCATACTCATGGGATTTTCGGCCATGAGGCCTAAATAAGACAAAAAAATGTCTTATAGTTCCTTTAACCAAAAGCATCACCCAACTAGTTAAGATATGGTTAGCCAAAGTGTCCAAAAACATTTGTACGTTACTTATTAATCATATCATATTATATAATAACTAGTTTGTTCTTTCCTTTTATTATTATTTCATAAAATAATAATTTTCTCTAATTAAATACAAGAGTTGAATTTATATATTAATAAACAAATACTTAATAAATATTCAGTGAATACCAACTTGATTAAGGTGTGACCCTATAGGATCATATGTTATTATAAATATCACTCAATCATGATTCATGAGCATATAGATCCAACAACACCTTCAATGTCATAGAAGAATCAAGGCTTGTAGTTCATAAAGTCTTTGTAAGTGCAAGACAATGGGTGTCCTCTATTGTCACCATGTGAACTACTTCCACCTCCACCTCCACCTCCATTTCCACTTCCCCCACTACCACGATCATCACCATGTGTCTTGTTCCAAATGATTCCATGGTTTGCCAACGCTTCAGTGACTTGTTGTGCAACTAGTTATCGAACTATTGGTGAACTTAGAGTGAATCTTGGTTCCTAATTTGATGGTGGTGTTGGTTCTCTAGCAGCTCTAACTCATGGTCATGATCTAGTTCTTGGTTGAATGGTAGGGTTACATTAGGCCATGGTCTAAGATTTAATCATGTAACTCTGATTCTTAGAGGCATTATTTAATCCTAATATATTCATTTATAAAGAGTATAAGTCGTGTGAATCATTGAATTGGTCATGAAAATGTAATTACTAATGACTAATTTGCTATTACAGTTGTTATGAACATTTATGAAGTTCTTTAAAAAGATTTCTTATTTAAAATGAAAGGGGCACTCTAATATTTCAAATAATTAGAGTTGTTTGTTATACGTCATTTTAGCAAAAATCCATGTATAACCGTTTTGAGTGTATATGATATTTCACAAGATTCCAAAATCTCTACAGATTTCTAGATGATATTGATTGTTTTATATTATGAGAAACTTGAAATAAAATATCTTTTCAAACACACACACACACACACACACACACACACACACATATATATATATATATATATATATATATATATATATATATATATATATATATATATATATCATTTTCTTCGACTTACATTCATCACTACCCTAACAAAAGACTTTACAAAATTCAGGGGGTTCAGGGATGGGACCATTCCCAAAAAATGATGACAATGATGTATACATTGGCCTACTTTTCTATTAATCCCTAACCCTTCACCCACGGGAACCCATAGCCTTGAAAAATCTACCAGATACGGACACCAATGCCTAGTATATCAACTTGGTCATCAACTAAGACTGTAAATCAAGCGCCTTCAACTCTGCATGTCTCATAGTCTCTGATGACTCAACCCTTAGGTTTGCTTCATGTCTCCACCATTGCATTGCTGACATTTGAACTTCCGGAATCACTAGGTTTTGGTGAAAAGAGCCAAGACGATGGTAAGTGACTTGAATTGATGGTTCGTCCACCATTCACTCGTTTTCCAAACTTACAACTCTCTCAGTTTGAGTCACCGCGTTCTCCTCTATGGTTCCAAGTTCATAACTAACATCGCAAACTTGATTCCGTAATTGTGCACTATGTGTAACCAGTATTCACACCGCATTCCTGACAGGCGCCATGAAGTAAGGTTGTGAGGCCTAAGATGATTCACCCACTTCACAGTGAGTCGTCTCTCTTTTTTCTTCCTAAGTCCAATCTCGAAGTCGAGTAACCCATGGTCATACAATACATGGCAATGTTACATGTGCAGGAAATCCCAGTGGTCGAGAGTTTCTTGGAACTGGGATGTTCATCCGAGGAGTCTGCCTCATCCTATAAGCTCATGTCCCAGTCCGCTAGATCATGATCAGAGAGATAGCTAGGTGGTATGGGTTCCTCTGCAGCCGCTTCACTATACTCTTCAGGTTCTTCGTCCTCCATAAGTTCATATTCTTCATCTTTCATGGGTTACTCTTCTTCATTTGATGGTCATACTGAAGAGCTATTGTATTGTTAAAGGCGGCTCTAGAATCATAGGATAGTAAGGGTCTTCTGGATCTGGAATGTGTGGAACAGTTTGATCTTCTTTTGGTGCAAATATATCCATCCAAACTCCATAGTTTACCATTCAAATGTTAATATCATACATAAAACATCAAATAAGTAGAGATTTACGAGTGTTAGCGTGTTATGAGAATCTTTTAAAGTGTATTAATGTTTAAAGTATTTTAATCTAGTTTATCCGAATTTATATGATTTAAAGGTAATAAATATTTGACAAAACTTCAAAAATGGTCCCTGTGGTTTCTAGGAATATCAAGTTTAATCCCTAAGTTCAAAAAACCTCACAGATGTTCTCTGTGGTTTCAAAATTTTTAATAAATGGTCCTTCCGTCTAACTCCGTCAGCTTTCTACCATTAAGTGAGGGGCATTTTCGTCATTTCAATACACAGGGACCATTTATGAGATTTTTTCTATTTAAAAAAAAAAAGAAAAAAAATATTTATTTAATTAAAGGGCCTCTCTCTCTCTCTCTCTCTCTCTCTCTCTCTCTATATATATATATATATATATATATATATATATATATATATATATATATATATATATATATATATATATATATATATATATATATATATATATATATATATATATATATATATATATATATATATATATATATATATATATTAACCGATAAGTCCTCCATCTATTCCTCTTTTATTTCTTATTATTTAAAGGTTCTCTTTCTTTCCCTAAATTGAAATGCAACCACAATAGTCTTCAATTCGATTTGTATATGGGTTTGTGTGATGATCAGGTGATGATCAACAATACTATACATGAAGAAAAAGATGATGGACAAATTCATATGTTCTAGAAGGGTTGATGTTTTGGCATATGGTCTCGATTCCAGATTTTAGAAAGGTTGGAGTTTGGCAAATGTAATTGATTTGAAGGTTTTAATGGCTCATTTGTATGTTCAGGCCTGCCATTGGTATGAAGGTTTTCTTCTTTGATTTTTTTATAAGGATGAAAAAGACGACAATCAATTCGACAAACATTTTTGGATTTTTGGGGTTAATGGTGTTAAAGTAACTGCCTCGCTTGTTTCGGGTTTCTTAAGAAGATACACATCACAGAAAAAACCCACACCCATTTCTCCTACAAACACACAAGTCCCGCTTCTCTTTCTATATGAATTGATCTGATTTTTCTTTCTTCTTTCTGTGTAAAATTGATGAACAGGTCAATATATGGTGTTTTTCATCCTTTCAAAACTCCAACATCAGAACATCGCTGACGCATTTAAAGTGGAGACGAGGTCGTTCCTGAAGGGGATCGATGTGAACAGGATACCGCGGACGGCGGCTGAGGTGGAGGAGGAGGCCGACGTCTCCTCTCCATATAGCACCATCTCGAGCATCAGCGGGAAGAGAAGCGAGAGAGATCTTTCTGTCAACGGACAGGACGGCGAGAGAGCTTCTTCTCGAGGCATGAGCGACGATGAAGACGGCGATAACTCCCGGAAGAAGCTCCGGCTGTCAAAAGACCAATCGGCGATACTTGAAGAGAGCTTCATGTGAAATCCTTGTTTTTCTCTTGAAGATGACTTGAAGAAATGCGATTTGGAATCTGTCGATCAGAGAATAAGAAATGAATGAGGGAAAAAATGGTTTAGGGGTAATTGGGGTGATGCTTCTTAACACACACACACATACATAGAGTGAGAGGACCTTTAATATTAAATATTTATATTTTTCTTTTTTTATAAAAAAAATAAGGCAAATCTTCATAAATGGTCCCTGTGGCAGTGAAAATGACATAAATACCCTCCATTTAACAGCCAAAAGCTAACGGAGTTAACGAAAAGGACCATCTGTTAAAAGTTTTGAAACCACATGGCCCATCTGTGAGGTTTTTTGAACTTAGGGATTAAACTTGATATTCCTGAAAACCACAGGAACCATTTTTGAAGTTTTGTCTAAATATTTTGTTAAAGATTTGTGAAAACTCCTTTTTTGATGAATTCTCAAGCGTTTAGTTTATCAAATACCGTATTCAAAGTTTAGTTGTTCAATAGTCGGTTCATAATAAAACTTAGGCCATCTCCAATGGATTAAACTCATGGAGAGTTGTATGGATTGACAACTAGGAAAGAGAATATACACATTCACTTTAATTCTTAAAAGATTAATAAATTTTCAATTACAACTCCATTCCACCGTTCAATGACCATTCAACTCCACACTCTCTCTCCTTTATATTATATTCACATTTATTCCATTAAACCCTCATACAACTCCCATTGTGGATGGCCTTAGTCGCGTACTTATGGATCAACTTATGTATCGAACCAACTTTAGAACATGTAGTTGACATAAAATATTGATTTGTGCTCTAATCGAGGGACTGAATGTTTATATAAATCTATATCTGAATTTTGTGTATTTTATTTATTTGTTTTTGTACTTCAAGGCTAATTGATGATAGTCTGTGTCATTAATATTTATACTTTTTAGGCTCAAGTTTTAGGGTAAAACTTTTCTAGAGTCAGTTAGATTTAGACTTATGTTTAAGAATAAACCTTTCTAGAGTTTGATAGATTAGACTCAGGCTTAAGAATAAACCCTTCTAGAATCTGAGAGATTTGACTCAAGTTTAAGAATAAACCCCTCTATATTCTAAGAGATTTGACTCATGTTTAAGAATAAACCCTACTAGAGTCTGAGAGATTTGACTTAGAGTTAATAATAAACTTTTTTAGATTTTGAGAAATTAGACTTAGGTTTAAGAACAAACTCTTCTAGAGTCTAAGAAAGCCCCAAGCTATAGTTCTCTTCTTTAGATAAGATACTAGTTCGTTATAGCTAATAGCTCTGTTACTAATTTGTCACACCCCCAGCCGGTGGCAGAGACACCGGGCGGTAAGACGACATCATTGATCATATTATTAAGAATATATTGAACATACAACAATACGGTATTAAATGAATACTTTTATTCATTAAAAATAGTATATTAAAATATCCCTAGTCTAGGGTACATGCAATTTAAAGGAGCATAACAAGCATTAACAATAGGAAACAAAGAAAATACTGAAATACAAAAGACGAAATGTAATCCTATGACCATTCTGATAGTATGTCTTCCATGTCTTCCAGCAGTCTGGTTCCTTAAGAATACATGTGTTTTGAAAGAGTGTCAATTAAAAAGTTGGTAAGTTCCTAGGTTTTGTAATAACTGAACCAAAATGTAATCTATTACTAAAGTATGACTGTTATATAGTTGATAAGTACTTTTCGAGACCGAAAAGATTTCTTTGGATGTATACATATAGTTTCCTATCCACATATAATGTATCTTTATTATCGTGAAATCTTACAATTGCAGTTCTAATAAAAAGAAAAATGGCATTCCTTGCATGTATATAGTTAGTTTCCTAACTATATTATATAGTCATTGTGAGGTCCTATAACCGAGCTTTTGACGATTGATGTGTCTCTCCTGACGGTTCATCAGACGTCGTAAATAGTAAATACAATTAGCACCCGATGTGACTCGACCTTCAAGGTTGCAGATAGCAACCACAGGTGGGGGTGTCAACCCGTATAAATCTATACATAATTCTCTCGTTCCTCCAAAATTAATGATTATAAAGCAAGTGGTCTTTCTATGTTTTTTATACTTAGTTGATGAAAAAGGATTACAAGAATTTATTGATATTGAATCAGTTTGATGTCCCAAACATAAATTACAAATTTTCGGGAAAATATCTATAGTATTACTTTACTGTAATCATTCTATGATTTAAGGTTCTATAGTACATTTCTACTGTATTTGGTATTTGGACAAAGTTACTATAATACAATTCTATTGTATATATTATTTCAACAAAATTTCAATAGAGTTTTAATAAAATTTCTACACCCCTAATAGATATAATATAGTTACATGTATTCTCCTCCAAAAACTGTAAAAGATTTAAAATGAGGCCGAGACACTCACTTGGATTGATGTATATCGAGAAACCAAAGATATTAAGAAGTTCTAGAAAATAGCAGTTTCGCAACTCGATGAATAGTGATCTTGACTGGATGAATAGTAATGTTGGCCGGTGTAATTTTGCTTGGCCAGAATTTGATCGGAAACTACTCCAAAAACTTGTCGAAAAAGGGCTCTGGCGACCGTGGCTGATGTCGGCGATCGGCGGGTCGGCATTTCTGGGATGATCAGAGGCTGTTGGTTGACAGGGGGTGGTTGGATGAAGTTTCTCTGGTGCTTAGTCAAAGGAAAAAAGGGCGGCAACCAGCTGTTCTGGCGGTTTCCCGGTATTTCGGCAAGGCGACGGTGGTTCTAACGGTTGTGAGAGAGAGAGAGAGACCTTACTATTCAATCTTATCTACGACAAAACCTGATTCGTAATATATAACTAACTTTTCAATATGAAACCTAGAAATGACCTTACTATTCAATCTTATCCACAACAACTTAATGTATTATTTAGACAGAAAAAATTACAAAAGTGAAATTTCTAAATCGAATGAAATTCATAGGAAAATTGATTGGGGATGAAAATTCATTTCCTAATATGTTTCGTAATTCGTTTGAAGTTCATGTTTTGACACATATGTAAATCGTTGGAGCGTGACGCATCCATATGAGGGTACGCTGCGTCCACGAAACCGCACGGTGATCTAAAAAGACTCACCGCACTTCATAGGTAGGGTTTCAGAAACGATCGAAAACGCGTCGCGACCCATAAGGACGTGTCGAGCCTAATAGACCAGAAAACGATTTACCTCATTTCTATATATATATATATATATATATATATATATATATATATATATATATATATATATATATATATATATATATATATATATATATATATATATATATATCCATTAAATTTTTAGTTTAACGAAGTGTAGAATTTAATAACATATAGCAATTCATTAAAAAATAAATAAAAATAAAATAAATTAATAAACAAGTTCTAGTTTTCCATTAGTTTTGTATATTTTATAAAATAAATATATTTATTGAATACCATAAATTGATAAATACAACAATTTCATGCATGCATGAATTATGCATGTAACGATTTTACTCGTAACACATAAATCAATAACCAGAACGAAATGTTCACTGTGTCATCAGAAGTCGGCCAAACCTGGAGCACCACTATCACCGGCACCAGGAGCTTGTTTCTGAAACATGCAAACCTTGCAATTAGGTGAAGTTAAAGATGGAGTTTCATACTTGTCTTCCCCACCCATCAACGGCATAGCTACCCCTCTTTTC
Organism: Lactuca serriola; assembly: GCF_051521515.1. Lineage (NCBI taxonomy): Eukaryota > Viridiplantae > Streptophyta > Magnoliopsida > Asterales > Asteraceae > Lactuca > Lactuca serriola. Next base: position 64,821,404 of record NC_136413.1, on the reverse strand, counting down.
ACTGGGCTCACATACCCTGGCCTGTAAGTTTTCCCCAAAATGCCCTCCACGTCGTCTGACAGCTTCAAGAACTTGAACTGGGTCTCAAAATGGGCAAAAGCGTCATTTGATGGTAACTGGTAGTTGTGAGCTTTGTCATCTTCTTTGGTCACAGGAACAGCCTTCATGTCGATCTCAACCAATCCACCCACTGTCACTCTCACGGTGTTGGTGTCGTCGGTCCTCTCCACCACCACTTCCCTTACTCCGGTGTTGGTTTTCCATTCTGAATCTCCGTCGAATGGGACGTTGACTTCTTGACCATCCCATTTCACGAGAAGAACGTCAACAGAGTCATCCCATTGTTGTACTTTCTTGGCTGAAAGGACGAGGGTGTGGGTGTCGAACATGACGGAGATAGATTGGACCCATGTGTAGTCACGGCTCCTACCGGTGGGTCGACTTCCGATGAAGTGAGCGTTGATTTGGAGGTTGGTGTCAGATACAAGAGCGAAATCGTGTCCTTTACTACCATGGAAGTAGAACATCACTCCGTCGCCACCAACGAACCTTGGATCATAACATAAAGAACCATATCCATTACATTTCGCACGTCTCCCTACAAAAAATAAAGAACTGTTAGTCAAAGAAGTGCATTCATGCTTGTTAAATAAAAGAAAAACGTTCTTCGAAGAGGTTGCATACATTTGCAGGTTGCTTCACACTTGCTACCACAATGGATGAAACATCCTTTTTGCTTCTTGTTCTTCTTGGGCTTCCTCTCCGGGCATTCTGCGGGACAAGTGAGTGTCTTTTTGTTGCATTTCCCGTTCGATTTACAGTAAGCCCGTTGCCTTCCGGTTTCTGGATCCGGCGTCAAGTAGTCGTAGTTAGTGGCGTCGGCGTCGGAGGCTTTCTCCTGTTTAGGCGCGGGTGCGGGTGCTGGACTCTTCTTATCGTCGTCAGGCTTCTCTTTGTCGTCAGCTCGAACATTGGACAGTTGAATGGAGATACAAATGAGAAGGAAAGCTAGCAAAAGAAAAGACTTCCTCATGTCGAAAGCTGCGTTTGAGTTACTGTTTTGTTGGTAAGAATTTATTAAGAAAAGCTGAAGTAGATGATGGTGTTATTGGAAGGAAGGATATAAACTATTTATACCCGAATTAGCCAATTGGGTAAAACATTGATTTCGGCTTAAGGTACGCCTAAAACCATACACGAAAATAGAAAACTACAATATTCGACATTTACATCTAATTCTTGGAAGTAATTTCACATGATCCTTTTAATTAAAGTCAATACCTTTTGGATTCTAAAATAAGTTAATTGAAAAAGGATTAAATATTTTAGAGCTCTAAAATTTATGAAGTGTTTAAAAATTATATATTTTTGTTATTAGGGTTTAATTGATTATCATATTATCATTGTATATTTCATTCAACTCTGTCAATTCTTTCATACAATACATTTTTTTTAACATCAATTCTTTCATACAATATCAATTCTTTCATACAATACATTTTTTTTAACATCACGAAAGAAATGCATATAAATACTAGCAAAGCAGTAGAGAACAAAACGGCAAGATGAACAAGCCTCAAGTATTATAGAAAGCGGGCCATGGATTATCCACACAAACTAAATCAATTAGTGGAGCTACCTGGCTTAGTTCTATTACATAACCACATGAAAGAGTTCGACATAATCTCACTAACAATACAATGAGAGTTGACTTTAACGCCATTGAAGATCAGATAATTTCTGAAATGTCATACAATACATTAAACTTTACAATGTTCACCAAACATATTTAAGTAGTTATATAAGAATTATAAAACTTTTCTTTTTTAATGACTATTGAACATCAAATTCATTGAATGCAAAGATGATCCAACAAGTAAAGTTTCATCCATTGAATGACATTAAAGTCGACACCTCATTGGGCTTCAAATCCATTAAGTTATGTCAGGTGTCATCCTTTAATTATCAAGTTTGCCACGTGTCATCTTTTTGGTCACCCCGGTTTTGGTTTTTAGTATGTAAAAGCTATATCCGATTTTTTGTCTTTGTTACCAAGTATATCCATAAAGCTATAAATAATTCATCAAAAATCAAAGCTAATAACAAGAACCAAGGGGCATAGTTTTGAATGAGATCTTTTGTCACATTCGTATATATGAGACGATGCATTCTCTAGGGTTTTTTTTACTGCAACTACTCTCCATAATCCTTATTGACTATTTATCCAAAATCTCAACAGGCAATCGATAATCAACGGTATTTCATTTCTCATACGCCTTCTTTCTCTGATTTTGTATAATGGATTGCTTCATCTTTTCATTTCCTTCCTTTAATTCTTAGAGAAGTCAAACCATTTCTCCTTAATTTTGTAGGAGTTGGTAGAATTTAGCTACTGGACATAATTATTTTCCCATGCCCCATCACCTGTGACAACCACTGTTTACTGGGTCAAGATTAACAGTTTCTTTGGTATATATATATATATATATATATATATATATATATAAACACCAAGTCGTTCAACAAGACGCTCAACATTAGGGTTTAACCCTAATGTTGTATATATACTAATCTAATCTATTGAATCCCTTCATTCAAGGGATTGTATATAATCTAAATATAAACCGAACATGTAAATAAGGAATGGATTAGATCAGATCTTCTCCAGATTTGGATCTAAATACCAACAGATCATAAGTTGATCAGAGCATCAGCTCCAGTCATCAGCGTCAGGGCCAAGCTGATCAGCTTCAACTTCAACAGATAATGAATGACCATCAGTGAGTATCATCATTGTATCATCTGATCAGTATGTCATCAATGTATAACCATCAGCGCCTGGACACACTGATCAGTCTTCAGTAGATGGTATCTTCATCCCTATGATGTTGATAGAGTCTTTAGGGTCTTTCAGTTATCAGGGAAAGTTCTTCAGTCTTCGACATATGAACTTCCATCAGCATGTCTTCATATTAACTAATTATAACTATAGTGTATATATTTTGCATCATCAAACATGTACAATTGAGTAACCCAACAATCTCCCTATTTGATGATGTCAAAACTAAACTAATAAAGAATGAACTAATAAATAAATACAACTAAAGTAATATGTTGATTTCTGCTCCCCCTTAGATTTAGCTTTCTCATAGAAAAACAACATATGAGTTTTGCTCCTCTGATACTAATAACCTTCTTCTTTCAAGAGTGTATATTATTCAAGGAATGATCAATTGACAATGTAGCAGAACTAGACATTTCTCCCCCTTTTTTACAGCATCAATAGGTACCGCCTTCTTTTTTTAATTTGTTATATATATATATATATATATATATATATATATATTATTTTTAAGAAGACAACAAGTAACCTGAAAAAAGAAAAACACCAAACAAAGTTAGAGGATAAGATAGGTGTATCACATTATTGTTTTGTTGCAATAGTAGAGCATTTACAAAGAATTGCAAAGTCTCATAAACGTATGTTTTTAAAAGTTGAATCATTAACTTCTTATATTTTAAGAAAAACGGCCGAGGGTAGATAGGTGCGTGTAATATATCATGGTATATGATATACCCATCGACACAGAGTTTTCAAGTTCTCATCAGTGTCTAGAATTCGACACTAAATCATAAAACTCTTTAAGAAAAATGATAGGGCAACAATGGGTTGGTACGTGTGATAAACTACGGTACATAGTCTAACCATCGACACATACTTTAGAACTTTTATCAATGTGTGGTTTTACACAGTGAATCATCCAGTTCTTATAAAGAATACTTGTGGAAGAGAAGTAGGATGTCTCAATCAAGCTAAGGTGAAATCAACATGAATTATTGACAGTGATAACCCATCAGCAAGAAGTGGTTTAATCCTTATATCATAGAGTTAGTTGCAGTCTAGAATCAAAGATTCACCGTTAATTCATAATGGTACCATGTCATACCTCAGTTTAGGAGGTCAAGGACATGAATAACCCTTTGTCATTTTAAGGACCAGAAAAGTATCTCTTATGATGATAACTATGCAATCAAGGTAAGCCACTAGGTTATGCTCAATGTTTAAGTAGAACACGAGACTTGATGAATACGGCAAGCATGCTTTCAGGGATGGAGTCGGGTAAAAGATGATTAATTAAGAAAAATAAACACCCAAGCCTTGCAATAATTTTTTGATGTGGACCAGACAATCTCACTTTAAAAGTTTAGACAATGCTAGACAATCAGTGTGAATGGATGACTCATTGTTCTCAGCAGATGGTCTCACTGATGAGAGACTTAAAGAGATTTAGTCACATACAACAGCATGCTTCTAGGGACAATGAATTGTCAAAAATTACATACTTGTCTTATGAAATGCCGCCATCAAATCATGGAAGGTACAATGTTTTAAGAATGAAAGACCATACCCAATGAAGCATATGTTTGAGTTTCAAAAATCATTACTACCTGCTTTTCGTTTTTCATATCAATTGGCTTGGTGAAAATTGATTGCTCCCCCAAAGCTTGTGGTTCATCAACAACATCAGTTTCGGATTATAAAGCATGACATCTTAGAACACATAGTTCACTGTCAAATAGTTCTAGAATGTTGCAATGAAATTGCAAATCTTGAACCAAATGTGTATTGGCACATTAGGTAGACCGTTACCTAGACCCATTTGAAACTATCTAAAAATATCACATGATCAAGCATTCATGTTATCTCTTGTTTAACTTTAAATCAGTTCCTGAAACAAAAGAACTTTGAACATACAATAAATACATAACTGTTAGGAGCTTTTAGGGAACTTTAATTCCTTTAGTATATCATCAACTAATGATTTCACCAATTGATATGTTTATATGTTTACAAGAAGGCATTCATGTTATCTCTTATTTAACTTCAAATCAGTGCCTGGAACCAAAGAACTTTAAACACACAACAAATACATAACTCCAAATTGTTCTTTCACCAAGAAAGAGTTTGTTTTCACCAAGAAAATGGGTTGTCACCAAGACGGTCACAACACCAAGCCATTCTACAAACCGCTCAACATTAGGGTTTAACCATAATGTTTTATACATATATATACTAATCTAATCTAGTGAATCCCTTCAATCAAGGGATTGCATCTAATCTAAATATAAATTGAACATGTAAATAAGGAATGGATCATATCAGATCTTCTCCATATTTGGATATCAGCACCAACAGATCAAAAGTTGATCAGAGCAACATCTACATTTATCAGCGTCAAGATCAAGCTTATCAGCTTCAGCTTCAGCATATAGTGAATGACCATCAATGAGTATCATCAGTGTATCTAATCAGTGTGTCATCAGTGTATAACAATCAGCTTCTAAACACATTGATCAGTGTTTAGTAGATGGCATATTCATTCATTTGGTGTTGATAGAGTCTTTAGGGTCTTTCATTTATCAGGGAAAGTTCTTCAGTCTTCGTCATATGAACTTCCATCAGCATATCTTCAGATTAACTAACTATAACTATAGTGTATACATTTTGCATCATCAAATCTATACAATTGAGTGACCCAACAATATATATATATATATATATATATGTATATATATATGTACATATATATATGTATATATATATATGTATATATATATATATGTATGTATATATATGTGTGTATTTATATATATATATATATATATATATATATATATATATATATATATATATATATATATATATATGACTTCGAATTTATGTCAAATTTTGTAGAAGATATGAAAAATGTGAAGGTGTGTTGTTGGTATGTTGTTATATTGACAATTGGGGTTTTATAAGGTACGTATGAATTTGACAATTATAAGTATAAATCTATACTCTTCTATTTAGCTTCTAGGTTTGTTGTATATTAGCATTTTGTTGACTAGAAGAGTTTAGACTTTAGATCGGTAATTTGAAATACATGAAGCATTGAGAATTCCAGATAACGATTCAATAGATCATTCATCTTTTCTTGTGTTTTGATTCTTACAATTAATTTTTGTTTTACGATAAAGAATTTGTTTCTAAATGATGAATTTTTTAAATTTACAGATATTTTATGACATTTGTTGGGTTTGATTTTAGGGATCTTTTTAACAATGTCTTTTTTTGTTGGATGGTAGTTTTTCTATGGTTGTACTTTAAAAGCTTAGAACTACAAGAAAAATTGGTTGTTTATAAGATTCACATCGGTCAAAAGTGACCAGTTTTCAGCCTTACTACTTAATTATAACACCAATTTCTTGAAAAAGTGACCAATTTCCTTTTGTGTATGCCTTGGGGAATTTATCTTATGAAGGAAAGTATGTTAAGTGTAGGGTCATTATCTAAATGATGAACAATGATAGAGAAAGAACCATTTGGAAACTATAAAATTGATTTAGAAACAATTTGGTGATGAAAAAGGTTCTAGCATATTTGAATGTCATGGTTATAAACCTTCGGGAGAAACAACAATGGGTGACACGTATAGAGAAAGTATGAAAGAGGAAAGTGCTAATTAGGATATTGTTGCTCATGAAATCCAAAAAAAAAGGATGATATTGATAGATTTACTAATGAAATTCACATTAATGTTGATGTGAAACTGTTGATGAACCTCCTCCATAATTTAACACGCACATATGTTTTCATACATACTCATCTTCTGATCCTTCCTCATGTATTAAAATTAACTCTCCTCTTATGAATCTCTTCACTCTTCTCTAAATCTTTGGTATAATGGTGTCACATCACCAGTGTGTCCTAGATAACCCTATCAACCTATTGATTTTAAGCAACCATCTCCATCTCCCAATCATCTTCACCTAATCCTAACCAAGAACACCCCCCCCCCTAAAACTGATCCCTTGACAACCTCTACCATTAATACTCATGTCACTCTCTTCCAATTACAGATGTTGTTCATTCATTATTTGAATATGTTTAAAAAATATCATCATGCTTACAACATCTTGAATTAGATATGTCTTAAATTTAACAAGTTCTTCTTTTTTTCTTAGGATTCAACTTAGGTATCCCTACAAGCCCCGACTCCACCACCTCTACCTCCTCAAGTTCATTTACAAGCCACATATCCTCCGCCTCCTCCACCACCATTCAATGGTGCTTTAATTAATAATGAAGCTCCTGTTTTTAATGATGAGCATCCTTCCTCCTCCTCTCAGCTTGTCGTTCTCTTTGATTATGTCAAAAAATGGAGAAAATTTCTGTTGGGGAGTCAACACATGTCATTGATAAGGAAAATGTATTAGTTATGGATGATGGTGATAATGAAGGATTCATTGATTTATCCTTTCAGCGATACTATGTTCGTGTCTTTCCATTTCCATTAATCTACCCATCCCATGAGGAGTCATAATTTGAGGGGGAGTCACATTTTGAGGGGGGATACACAATTCCAAAGGAACCAAGCTCAAGCAATTTAGAGGATACCAAACTTATCTCAATGTTGCTATCAAATAAATGATCTCTAGATGCTCAAATTGTCCTTGAATCGTCAAAGAAACATAAGTCTTTTCTATTTGTGAAAGAAAAGGTGACTAAGTGGGGCGTGTCATTTAAGGAGGTCTAAAGCTGGCAGATGAGCATAACTTATTCATACATTACAAGAAAGTTTTGATGTGTGATGATCATTTGGTTTAGAAATTGGTAGTAACAGAAGGAAGTCTTGATCAACAAAAGACATTTATTGGGTAGTACAGTTCCTTTATTGCTTAAGAAAAAAGAAGTGTGAATAAGTAAAAACCACAATCAACTTATCTATGTATGTTTATATGTTTACAACTTATCTATGTATGTTTATATGTTTACAAGGAGGCATTTCAAATTTTCTATTCTGAAGGTCATGTGTATTATACCAGAGGAATATAAAATTTTGACGTTGTATTTCACAAGAAGAAATGAATTTAATGAATACCTGGTGTAACATACACGTTTTGAAATCATGTTTTAAGTAATAATATTATAAAATATTAAGTGAAATTGAATGTTGAGTTCTAACAGATAGTTTTTACTAGAAATGAAGTAAAACTATGTTTAGAATCACTCATAAAATGTTGGAAGTCTTATGAGATTCCAATTAAAAGCCAAATAGTGAAATTTATCGAAAATATAAAATTTGGAATAAGTTAAATTTTATTATTGAAAGTTGTAGATAATCTCATTAGAAACATTTAGGCGAAAACCTCATCGAAATTTGAGTTATAACAAAGAAGTTATGATCAAACGAAGATCCGTGATAAATTCGGAAAATACTTTGTCGCCTAAAAATTTAGTTTTCGATAAACTAATTTTTAGCCTTAGTGATGTAAATGAAAGTTATAGAACTCGTGAAAATAATCAACTTTCATATAAATAACGCCAAAATCTGACTTCGTATGAGGAAGTTATGATTTTTCGAAGTTTCAGCTTAGTAGTAGACAGCTAAAAACTCGAATTTTAGATCGAGTGATTTTTAGCCAACACAACCTAAACGAGAATTGAAGATCTCGTCAATAGTAGTACAACGGTAAAAAGTCTGACGAAAACGGACGTCGAATGAAGAAGTTATGAATTTTTAACGGATTTTCCTGTCCCGGTCTGTTAAAAACAATAATATTAAAATTAAAGTCAAAATTAGCCAACCAAGTCTAAATGAAAGTTGTAGAGCATAATTTTAGCTACGCGTGCATATAAAGAATGTAAAAAATGGAGCTCGTATGTGAAAGTTATGGATTTTAGAAGTTTTTGCACAAAAACCGAGAAATCTCGCATACGTGGACTTCGGCCACGTCACCCTCGCTTAAAACGCGCCACGTATCCGAAATTTGGTGAGTCACCGAAGCCAGCTGGCGAGACGTGTCGCCTTCCCTCGCATCCGAAGTCCGGTCCACTAAGAATCTGACGTGTGCCCTTTATCACGTGTCCGAGCCTCGCAGGTGTGCCACGTCCGAAGCCTCAGACTAGACCTTGGTCCAATCAGAGGCCGACACCGAGCCCCTCGTATGCGCAAACCACGTGCGAGCCACCTGTGCACCCTCGCCCTGCTGATGCCGCGTGTCCTCGCTACTGACTCCCCTTCCTTAGCCGACTTCGGACCTCCCTATAAATACAAGGGCCTGCGAGACCTCTCGGGTAATTTTGGAAAATTGCCACTTTCACCCCCCCCCCCTTTTTGATATTTTTACTATTCCGACTTCCCCCAAAGCCCCGGTACTGATTCCAAAGCCCGAAACACGCCCCGAGACTCCCGAGAAGCCCAAAAAATTTATCTTTTCGGTTTCGAAGCTCTACCTTCGCAGAGCCCAGTTTTCATCGACGAAAGTCATATTTAGAGCCGAAGTACTGCCCAAATTAATATTTTAGCCCCCGGTTATTTCACGGTGAGTTTAATATATTGAAATAATTGTATGTTATGTGTTATATGTGCTACGTGCTTTTCAGTGTTATTATTCCGGGTCATTTTCCCGGGTTATTTTTATTCGCTATTTTTAATAGCAAAGAAATACCTTTGACCATGTGATCAGTGAAAGGACTTAGATTCACGTTGGTACTGGTATGTAGCCTCTGGCCATGTGGAACATGTCTCCGTAAGAGAATGAATTCTATTCTATGGTAATGGAGAAGGTTAGACAGGGCTATAAGTCTGAAATCTACCAAAATGTTAATCCGACGTTGTATATCTTCTGTGCCGTTTGGGCCAAAGCTTTATTGATGTATATCAAGCATGGAAATTGTTATGTCTCATTGATTGTATATCTTTAAATCAAGTCAATGATTGATATGGAATGTTGGTCACATGATTCACATATGCCCTTGTTGTTCCCTGTTTCTCTTTGCTTCAGCCATATTGAAAGTATATATATGGCATAACGTTATATTGTATCTATTATTGAACTCACTAAGCGTCACCGCTTATCCTCTAATTGTTTAACAAATTGCAGGAGATAAGCATCCAGTATAGTTATATACTGGTAGAAGATTTTTGAATAGTTTGAAACTATTGTATCCATAGAAGGTTATGAATAGTTTGAAACTATTGTATTTTGCACTCCCATATGTATAAAACTATAGAATCCTGGGAAGTTATGTAATATATAACACTTTAAAATAGTCGGTTTGTATCCAGTAGTTTGTAATCTCTTTATCAATGTAAAATATTGTTTTTATGAATATGCAAGTAGCATGTTTTGGAGTAACTATATTGTCGAGTATGAAAGTTTGGGTCTTTCATAAATACGAAAGTTAGGGTCTTTCAGTCATGGTATCAGAGCAGTAGTTTGAGTGAACTAAATGCCACGGATTGGTATTTAGACTTAAACTATTGGAAGTTCAATATATGAACTTAATCATTGTAAGTATAGTGATACAAACAATAGGAAAAATATAAGTAAAAGTATTAGGTAATAATAAACCCTAATATTCTAAAATACAATGTTACTCCATATTGCAGAGCAATGGCTGAACAGGTTAGTAGCCATACCCCTGAGGTTGGTGGAGGTCCTCAACCCGAGGAAGTGAATACTCTAGTATCTCCTCGTGAGGAGCGACTCTTGGGTAAACTTAGCGGTGTTATTCGACAGACTCTCGAAGAACACAAAAATAATGGTGATAAGGGAAAAGAGAAAGCCACTGGAGAATCTTCAAAAGGAGAGGTGAAGCGTCCCTCGTTCAAAGATTTCAAGAGTATTGGTGCTACAGAGTTTTCCGGTGTTCTCAATCCCATTATTGTTCTTACTTGGATCCAGAACACAGAGAAAGTGTTTCATATTTCTCATGTGGATAATGAAGACAAGGCTAACTTTGCTTCCGCAATGCTCATCGGAGAAGCCTTGGTCTGGTGGGAAGCAACATATGAAGCTCTCAACGGGTTTGACCAGGAGAATTTAGCCTAGGAAATGTTTAAAACTCGTTTGCTAGAGAAGTATTGTCCTCTAGACATGAGGAGGAGATTGGAGAAGGAATTCCTCGAGCTTAAACAAGGAGGAATGACTGTGAATGAGTATGAAACTCAGTTTAATCAAAGAGCAATGTTTGCTACAAAGTATATTCCAACTGAAGACGAGAAAATTCAGTTATTCATGGAGGGACTACAACATGAGATCCACGATTTCGTTGCCAATCGAGAAGTTTTGTCATTTGATAAAGCCGTTGAATATGCTCGAAGACGTGAGCATGACTTAGAAATACGTGGTGCCACTGTTACTGCCCCGAAGCATCCACGTACTGAAAGAACTGTTCATGTTCCTTCTTTTCTACCAGCTCAATCCGTTCGGACTGAACCTGGTAATCAAGTTCAAACTCAAAGTGTCTCTCGTGGACGCGGTAGATCACAATCTTTTTCTATGCAATCGCATTCATGTCGTATTTGTGGAAGGAATCATCCGGGCCAATGCAAAATAGACAAGGAATCCATTGTCTGTTATGGATGCGGAGAAAAGGGTCATATAAAGCCAGCATGCCCAAGAAAGGATGTTACTTGATATGCATGTGGTATTACTGGCCACAAGAAGTGTTTTTTCCCTACTCTTACTAGTCAGATAACGGGAAGTCAAGCTTCTGTTCAACAACCGGTGAGAAGCCAAGTCCATGTTCAACAATCAAAGGGTACTCCAACTAAAAAGGAGGAGGTGCCAAAAGCTAGGGGTCATGCATTCCAGATTACCTCAGAGGAGGCACGCGAGGACCCGAATGTTGTGACGGGTACATTTCTTGTCAACTCTAGACCTGCTCACATCTTATTTGATTCTGGTGCCTCAGATTCTTTTGTGTCTTACGAATTTGCGCATGCCTTTCAAATTGATTGCTTTGTACTCGCGCAACCATTTCACGTAGATACTGCGGGAAGTATATCATTACTTGCTGATAAAGTCTATAGGGATTGTGTTATAGAAATTGAAGGCTATACTTTTCTCGCTAACCTGATCTCTATCTCCTTGCCCAACTTTGATATTATTCTCGGCATGGATTGGTTATCAAAGAACCACGCAAAACTCTTGTGCTATGAAAAGATAGTACGTATTCCTATTGAAGGGGAGAATCCTATCTATGTCTACGGTGAACAAAGATTCTTAAAAATAATCTCTTTCCTTAAAGCTCATAAATTCATATCGAAAGGGTGTTCTATCTATCTGGCCTACACAGTTGATGTCTCAAAAGAGGAGAAGAAAACTATAAATGATGTTCTCGTTGTTAATGAATATCCTGATATTTTCCCCAATGACTTGTTTGGCCTTCCTCCGGATAGGCAAGTAGAATTCTGAATTGACCTTGTGCCTGGTGCTGCTCCAATTGCAAAGACTCCTTATCGTCTTGCGCCAGCTGAGATGAAAGAAATGATGATCCAGCTGCAAGAACTACTTGACAAGGGTTTCATTCGACCGAGTACCTCCTCCTGGGGTGCTCCGGTACTGTTTGTCAAGAAGAAAGATGGATCGATGCGGATGTGCATTGATTATTGTGAGTTGAATAAGGTGACTATCAAGAACAAGTACCCATTACCTCGTATTGATGATTTGTTCGATCAACTTCAAGGTGTTAGCTATTTCTCAAAAATTGATTTAAAATCTGGTTATCATCAGTTGAAAGTTCACGAGCAGGATGTACCGAAGACTGCTTTTCGTACTCGATATGGGCATTATGAATTCCTTGATATGCCGTTTGGTTTAACAAACGCTCCGGCTGCATTCATGGATATGATGAATCGGGTATGCCGCCCAATGCTCGATAAATCAGTCATCGTATTCATTGATGATATTCTAATCTATTCCAAGTCTGAAGCTGATCATGCCATTCATATCCGTGCGGTATTGGAACTTCTTCGAAAGGAGAAACTATATGCTAAATTCTCGAAATGTGAATTTTGGCTTCGCCAAGTTCAATTTCTCGGCCATGTTATTTCTAGTGATGGTGTATCCGTAGATCCTATCAAAATCGAAGCCATTCAAAATTGGGAAGTGCCCCGTAATGCTTCCGAAATTCGTAGTTTCTTAGGTCTCGCGGGATATTACCGGAGATTCATTAAAGACTTTTCTCATATAGCCGTACCTCTCACGAGTCTTACACGGAAAGAAGTGAAGTTCGAATGGGGTGAAACCCAAGAAAGAGCTTTCTCAACTCTAAAAGATCTTTTGACTCATGCTCCAATCTTATCACTCCTAGAAGGTGATGATGACTTCTCCGTATATAGTGATGCTTCAAGATTGGGACTCGGTTGTGTGTTGATGCAACGTGGCAAAGTGATAGCCTATGCCTCAAGACAATTGAAAGATTATGAAAAGAATTATCCAACTCATGATCTCGAACTCGCTGCAGTGGTATTTGCCCTAAAACTTTGGAGGCATTATCTTTTTGGTACAAAGTGTCAATTATTTACCGACCACAAAAGTCTCAAGTACATATTCAGTCAGCAAACTTTGAATATGAGACAACAACGAGCCATGGAGCTGATCAAAGATTATGATTGTGAAATCCTATATCATCCTGGAAAAGCTAACGTGGTTGCTGATGCACTTAGTAGAAAAGTTTATCGCAATAGTATGTGTTATGCCATTACTCATACTACAGTAAAATTCACTATTTTAGATGAATTAGAGAAATGGCAAGAAGAGGCCCTAAAGCCAGAAAATGTGAAGAAAGAAGGGATGATACATTATAATGATGCTCTACTTGATGATCCGCAAGGATTAAAAGTATTCAAGAATCGGCTGTGGATTCCAAAGATTGGTGGATTGAGACAGAAGATTTTAGATGAAGCCCATAAATCTAAACTGTCAATCCATCCTGGTACAAGTAAAATGTACTATGATGTAAGAGCTGATTATTGGTGGCCTGGATTAAAGAGAGACATTGGAAAATATGTACAGGAATGCTTAGTATGCTTACAAGTCAAAGCAGAGCACCAAAAGCCTTAGGGAACCCAGAAAGTCTTAGTGTTCCTATATGGAAATGGGAGGAATTGTCCATGGATTTCATTACCAAATTGCCAAAGACTGCTAGACAGCATGATAGCATTTGGGTAATTGTCGACTGCCTGACTAAAAGCGCTCATTTTCTTGCCATGCGTGAAACGGCTCCAATGGAGAAATACGCACAAGTATACTTGGATGAAATTGTGGCAAGACATGGTGTGCCACTAAAGATCATTTCCAATCGTGATACTCGCTTCACTTCTCACTTTTGGGCGAGTATGCAACGTGAATTAGGATCTCAAGTTGCTCTCATCACAACTTATCATCCCCAGACAGATGGTCAAACGGAGAGAACAATCCAAACAGTAGAAGATATGCTTCGTGCATGTGTTTTGGAGTTCGGTGGTAACTAGGATAAATACTTACCTCTTGTCGAATTCTCGTATAATAATAGTTACCACGCTTCAATCAAAAAGCCACCATATGAAGCATTATATGGTCGCAAGTGTCGTACTCCATTATGTTGGCGAGACATAGGACAGAAGATCCTTGGAGGCCCTGAAATGATTCAATACACCACCAACAAAATTCAAATCATACGAGAAAGAATGAAAGCGGCCCAGGATCGAAAAAAGTCCTATACAGAAAAGAGAAGACGACCCATAGAATTCCAAGTGGGTGATTTCATGATGCTGAAGGTATCTCCATGGAAAGGCCTTATGACATTTGGGAAGAAAGGAAAACTAAGCCCTAGATTTGTTGGTCCTTTCAAAATCATCCAGAGAATTGGAAAGCAAACTTACCGCTTAGAATTGCCTGAAGATTTGGCAGGTATTCATGATGTGTTTCATGTGAGCTATCTGCGCAAATGCTTGAGCATCAATGATGAGACAGTTCCGTTATCCGAAGTGAAATTGGATAATAAGTTGAGATATGTAGAAGAGCCGGAAGAGATCGTGAACGAAAGAACAACTAATCTACGTAATAAAGAAGTGGAGTTGGTGCTTGTCAAGTGGAAACACCATCGAGGCCCAAATTATACTTGGGAAAATAAGAATGAGATAAGAGCAAAATATCCCCATTTATTTTAATCGATGTAATTTTGGGGACGAAATCCTCAAAGGAGGAGGTATTTGTAACATACACGTTTTGAAATCATGTTTTAAGTAATAATATTATGAAATATTAAGTGAAATTGAATGTTGAGTTCTAACAGATAGTTTTTACTAGAAATGAAGTAAAACTATGTTTAGAATCACTCATAAAATGTTGGAAGTCTTATGAGATTCCAATTAAAAGCCAAATAGTGAAATTTAGCGAAAATATAAAATTTGGAATAAGTTAAATTTTATTATTGAAAGTTGTAGATAATCTCATTAGAAACATTTAGTCAGAAACCTCATCAAAATCCGAGTTATAACGAAGAAGTTATGATCAAACGAAGATCCGTGATAAATCCGGAAAATACTTTGTCGCGTAAAAATTTTGTTTTCGATAAACTAATTTTTAGCCTTAGTGATGTAAATGAAAGTTATAGAACTCGTGAAAATAATCAACTTTCATATAAATAACGCCAAAATCTGACTTCGTATGAGGAAGTTATGATTTTTCGAAGTTTCAGCTTAGTAGTAGACAGCTAAAAACTCGAATTTTAGATCGAGTGATTTTTAGCCAACACAACCTAAACGAGAATTGAAGATCTCGTCAATAGTAGTACAACGGTAAAAAGTCTGACGAAAACGGACGTCGAATGAAGAAGTTATGAATTTTTAACGGATTTTCCTGTTCCGGTCTGTTAAAAACAATAATATTAAAATTAAAGTCAAAATTAGCCAACCAAGTCTAAACGAAAGTTGTAGAGCATAATTTTAGCTACGCGTGCATATAAAGAATGTAAAAAATGGAGCTCGTATGTGAAAGTTATGGATTTTAGAAGTTTTTGCACAAAAACCGAGAAATCTCGCATACGTGGACTTCGGCCACGTCACCCTCGCTTAAAACGCGCCACGTATCCGAAATTTGGTGAGTCATCGAAGCCAGCTGGCGAGACGTGTCGCCTCCCCTCGCATCCAAAGTCCGGTCCACTAAGAAGCCGACACGTGCCCTTTATCACGTGTCCGAGCCTCATAGGGGTGCCACGTCCGAAGCCTCGGACTAGACCTTCGTCCAATCAGAGGCCGACACCGAGCCCCTCGCATGCGCAAACCACGTGCGAGCCACCTGCGCACCCTCGCCTTGCTGATGCCGTGTGTCCTCGCTGCTGACTCCCCTTCCTTAGCCGACTTCGGACCTCCTTATAAATACAAGGGCCTGCGAGACCTCTCGGGTAATTTTGGAAAATTGTCACTTTCACCCCCCCCCCCCCATTTTTGATATTTTTACTATACCAACTTCCCCCGAAGCCCCGGTACTGATTCCAAAGCCCGAAACACGCCCCGAGACTCCTGAGAAGCCCATAAAATTTATCTTTTCGGTTTCGAAGCTCTACCTTTGTAGAGCCCGGATTTCAAGAAAACTCCCGGTTTTTATCGACGAAAGTCATATTTAGAGCCGAAGTATTGCCCAAATTAATATTTTAGCCCCCGGTTATTTCACTGTGAGTTTAATATATAGAAATAATTGTATGTTATGTGTTATATGTGCTACGTGCTTTTCAGTGTTATTATTCCGGGTCATTTTCCCGGGTTATTTTTATTCGCTATTTTTAATAGCAAAGAAATACCTTTGACCATGTGATCAGTGAAAGGACTTAGATTCACGTTGGTACTGGTATGTAGCCTCTGGCCATGTGGAACATGTCTTCGTAAGAGAATGAATTCTATTCTATGGTAGTGGCAGAAGGTTAGACAGGGCTATAAGTCTGAAATCTACCAAAATGTTAATCCGAAGTTGTATATCTTCTGTGCCGTTTGGGCCAAAGCTTTATTGATGTATATCAAGCATGGAAATTGTTATGTCTCATTGATTGTATATCTTTAAATCAAGTCAATGATTGATATGGAATGTTGGTCACATGATTCACATATGCCCTTGTTGTTCCCTGTTTCTCTTTGCTTCAGCCATATTGAAAGTATATATATGGCATAACGTTATATTGTATCTATTATTGTACTCACTAAGCGTCACCGCTTACCCTCTCAATGTTTAACAAATTGCAGGAGATAAGCATCCAGTATAGTTATATACTGGTAGAAGATTTTTGAATAGTTTGAAACTATTGTATCGATAGAAGGTTATGAATTGTTTGAAACTATTGTATTTTTCACTCCCATATGTATAAAACTATAGAATCCTGGGAAGTTATGTAATATATAACACTTTAAAATAGTCGGTTTGTATCCAGTAGTTTGTAATCTCTTTATCAATGTAAAATATTGTTTTTATGAATATGCAAGTAGCATATTTTGGAGTAACTATATTGTCGAGTATGAAAGTTTGGGTCTTTCATAAATACGAAAGTTAGGGTCTTTCACCTGGAGAAGGTTATTATCACTATCCTTGTAAAATATGGAAGCAACGAATGTGTTGAAATGGCTAATGTAGTGAAAAATCAAAAGTGTATACATGTACAAGAGCTTATAATGGTTTTAGAATCTATGATCAACAAGGCTCATAATTTGACTCTTTTTCCTACTAATTTTGGTCCTTCACAAGTTCGAAGTCCATCATCTTCTGCCCTCAAAGAAGAAGGAGAATGAAAAAAAATGCCAAGAATTTGGTACCGTTTAGATTGTTTATTATCAACATCTCTTTTCTTGTGGGAGTTCAATAAAAAGAGTATAGGCCGATATGTGATCATGTACATGGAATGTTCTACATGGATGGGAGTGGATTCATGTTCTTCATGAGAATTGATGTGGTTTCATCTCCCACTTCCCATTTATTATATTTAAGGAGTGAATGTTTAGCTGTAGGCAAGCAAAAACTAAAGGTTTTTATTGTCGCTTTTAATTTTAATTGGATAAGAGAAGAGTTGAAGTGGGATGATTACAAGTGGATCAAACCTAAAATCATTGACGAAGCTAAAAAAAAGTTAAAGGCAAGGGAAATGAAGCAATTGTTTAATAAATTGTGTAGTATTTTGACATCATCAAATTTAGAGAGTTGTTAAGTCGAAGTACTTTCATGTTAATTTATACTTCATCATATTCATGCAATTTTAAGTTGTTCTTACTGTTGGATAAGGTGTCTAAGTTCATAACTATTTTTGGTATGTACTTGACCCGACCCAGCATGGTCCATTTGGGTTCCATGGCACCACGCAATTGGATAGACTAAATGAGAGAAATAAAACTTGTGGATTATTAATATATTATAAGTTCTAATATATTAATAATATTATTTAATTAGTTTGAACAAGAATTAATTTGGAATTAATTAAGTGATCAAAAGATAACTAATTAATATATATGGGTTGATTATGTAAATCATCCATAACTTGTATAGTGGACTAAGTGGCTCCATGGATTATCAAGTTGGGTTAAACCCATAGGATGCTCCATGGGAGTTACAAACCCATGGTTCATGAAAATGAAGAGTCATGACACATTAGGGTTTACATGGTGTAACCCTAGATGTGTCAACACTATATAAAGAACATATTCTCCACCAAAATCGGGTACACATGAACAAGTGAGGGCTAGGCCAATTTTAGAAGTGTGTATTCTCTCTAAAGTCATTCCGAAAGCATTTGGTGTTGTGTGACGCATTTGAGGCATCACACTTGGGGTGCTAGGCTCACAAAGTTTTAAGGATCATAAGCAACAACAAGACAAACATAGATCCAAGGTTATTAGGGTTGCATGTATACTTAGGAAGCGTTAGAATGCTCAAAACCCATTAGTGGTATCAGAGCCTAGGCTTGTTTGTTGATTTTTTGTGCAAACTGTTGAAAAAAATCGTTTTTCTGTTTTCTGCTCGTATGAACTCGCCGAGTCCATGGGGGACTCGATGAGTCCATGAACAAATGCAAGCTACTCGTCGAGTCTGTTCTTGCACTCGCCGAGTAGAGGCTGCAGTTTTCAGAAATTCGACTTTTGTTGCTGGAAATGGACTAGAAACATCACCCTAAATTGTTTTGGTACTTGAAAACTTGTTTTAGATGGTGTAATGTTCATGCTAATCCATTTGAAATGGCACTTATCAAAATTACAAAGTTTTTAAGTGTAATTTTTGATTCTTGAAAGTGTTCATATTCATGTTCTTGAACTTATGATGATTAGATGATCATAGGAATTGCTTGTAATCTTCATGGTAGTTTAATTCATGATCATAATGTGTTTTAATGGAGTCCATAACTTGTCCTCAAGTTATCGAAAATCAAAAGTCACACATTTATTAAAACCATTAAAAGAACACATGAGTTATAAAAATGAAGAGTCTTCATTTTATTACTCAATTAACTCATAAGTTATAAGAAATGAAAATTTTTGAAAGTTTACAAAACTTGCCCTCAAGTTTTGGAACAAGTAAAGTCTTGATTAAAACTTTAGTTCCAACCCTTAGAATTTTAAAAGTTAAAATTCAACCCTTATACTTTATAATATTATAAGTTAATAATATATATATATATATATATATATATATATATATATATATATATATATATATAAATATATATATATATATATATATATATATATATGTATGTATAAGATCAAGTCGTCTTACCGCTAGTACGCCTCATTCACGAAGCCGATCTATAAGGGGGGTATAAGGTTGTTGCCTATAAAATGGCAACTTAATGGGTGTCCACTCTCATGCACCGCTTCCTTGATCAGTGGAGGGTCGTTAGCCGAATGGGTAAGACAATGACTTATAAATTCTCATTAAAAGTATGATGAATATCATAAAGTAGCTAAATGTTTTATTAAATTCCCAATCTTAGTTACTTTAGGAAAAATGTGAATAAGGTGCTAATCCATGAAATTACACTTTACACTTTGTTTAAGTCATTGGTGGAGCGTGTGTGGTTAACCGGCACACTAACTTGGACTTAACAAGGTAGGTAAAGGGTGACTTAAGGTTTATCATAGTATCAGTGGAGCGTGTGTGGTTTACCGGCACATCGATTGAGTGATAAACTTTAAGGGTACCAAGTGATTTGCATGGTTACTTCACACCTCATTTTGTGATCCTCGGTATCCCAGCCACAAAACTTGGAGGGCACACTCGAGATTGAAACATGCCTTTGAAAAGTTCAATGAATCTCAAAAGAAACTTGGAATTTATAAGAACCAATCAAAAACCTAATATTTAATATTCCGTTTTTCATGGTGGAAATTGGTGAATCGTCATTCACTTACCTTTCAAATATGTTATAGCTTGGATTACGGCATACCTCTTCTAAGTTATAATATATTGTGATTGGATCCTAGCCTTAATATTACATTTAGGTGTTTTATTAAGGACTCTCTTAATATCTAAACTAATCTTGTCCTCTTCATTCAGATGTCTTCAAACAACGTTGCTTCTGGCTCTAATGCTAATGGCTCCTTTACCCTTATGAACTTGTGTGGGAAAGTCAGTTTTGATGGATCCAACTTTAATGAATGGATCAGAAACATCAGGATGATTATCTGCTACGAGGACAAAGAATATGTCCTTGATAAGGAGCTTAAGGAGATTGATGAGACCACTGCAACTCCCCAGGAGATCGCTGACTTCCAGGCACATGAAAGGGATGCTACCAAAGTGGCATGCATCATGTTGGCCACGATGATAGTAGAACTCCAAAAGTCCTATGAGGACTTCTACCCTTTTGAAATGCACCAAGATCTGATGGAAAGATACCATCAAAGTGCACGACAATAGAGGTATGAAATCATCTGCTCCATGATAACAACCATGATGAAGGACGGAGAGTCTGTCCCGAACCACATGCATAAAATGCAAAGGTATGTGGATCGTTTGCTGAAGCTTAATGTGAACTTCCCTGAGGAGCTTGCAATAGATATCATTTTTCACTCCTTACCATCGTGCTATGATCAATTCTGCATGACATATCACATGAATAAGGAAGAGGTCACACTCAGCAAACTTCAGGGACTTCTCAAGACCGTAGAAATAGGTCTTAAGGGGAAGTCGGTTGTTAACACTCCTACTCCAAACTCCGCCACGGTTTTGGCAATCGGGAAAAGTCGAGGGATGAAGAGGAAGAGATCTTCGAAGGGTACCAAGGCTAGGACCCTTGATGGCTCTTCTTCAAGTGGAACCAAGAAAGGTTTCGTCACTCCTTCTTCTGACCTAAAAGAGGCTGAATGCTTCTATTTCCATGAAAAGTCACATTGGAAACGGAACTGCCCAAAATACCAACAAGATGTGAAGGATGGGAAAGTTAAACCCAACAATGCAGGTATTTACACTATCTTATCTAATAACTCACCCCATTCTAACTCTTGGGTCCTTGATACCGATTGTGGTATTCATATCTATTCTGATTTGCAGGGACTAAGAAGAAGTGAGAATGTCGAGCATGGAAGAATAAACTTAATCATGGGGAATAGGAAAGCCTTACCTGTCACCAAGATTGGAGTTTATACTTTATCGCTAAGTAGTGGGTTTAGTTTAGATTTGAATAAGTGTTGTTATTCGCCAGAAATGGCAAGATACATTATTTCCTTTCATGCATTGTATAAGCAAGGTTTTACCTTTTCATTTGATAATGTAGTTGGTTCGATTAATGCTTTCTTTAATAATTTTCTTTATTTTAAAGCATTACCTTTTGATGGTGTATATGAAAGAGTATCTGTGGTTGATAACTTAGGAAATAATGTATTGTGTATTGATTCTGTTAATGATAATAACTTAGATAAAGCATCATTATGGCATTGTCGTCTTGGACATATAAGCAAAAAACGCATAGGCCAACTCCAAAAGGATGGAGTCTTAGAGTCATTTGACCTAAAGTCAGATGATAGTTGCGAATCATGCTTACTTGGAAAAATGACAAAGTCACCCTTCACAGGTTCTTGTGAGAGAGGTGAAGGTTTGTTGGATCTTATACACACGGATGTGTGTGGACCCTTCAAACATGCCACAAGGGATGCTAATCATTATTATTTGACTTTTACTGATGATTACAATAGATATGGATATGTCTACTTAATCAAGCATAAGTTAGAGACTTTCAAAAGGTTTAAAGAATTTAAACAGGAAGTCGAGAAGCAATTGGGCAGGAACATTAAGATGCTTCGATCTGATCGAGGTGGTGAGTATCTTAGTTCATAGTTCCTCGATTATCTTAGGGAATGTGGTATTGTCTCACAATTGACACCTCCCAGGACACCGCAGTTGAATGGTGTAGCTGAGAGGCGTAATCGAACCTTGTTGGATATGGTTCGTTCCATGATGAGTCAAGATTTGCTACCAATATCATTTTTGGGGTATGTCTTAGAGACTGTCGCCCATATCATTAATCTAGTCCCTACAAAGAAAGTTACCAAAACTCCTCATGAGATGTGGACTGGTAAAGTACCCAAACTGAACCACATCAAGATTTGGGGTTGCGAGGCTTTCGTGAGACACGAGACTCATGATAAGCTCGAACCTCGAAGTGAGAGGTCTATTTTCATCGGCTACCCACAACAATCCTTTGGTTACCTCTTCTACAGACCTAGTGAAAATGTGGTCTTTGTAGCTAGGAGGGCTTTCTTTAGAGAGAGAGAGTCAAGCGGTGAAGGAACTTCAAACCCTAGCACTCAACTTGAGGAGGAAACTCCTGTTGAACCAATCGACAAGTCTGTACCTCTGAGGTGTTCCACAAGGGTTAGGAATGCACCTGAGCATTACTATGGATTCCATATTACTGCGGAAGGTGATACACTTATCATTGATGAGACACTAATAGGTCTGGATGAACCTAACAGTTACACGGAAGCCATGGCAGGCCCTAAGTCAGCCAAGTGGAAAGAGGCAATGGACAACGAGATACCATCCATGTATGACAATTAAGTTTGGAACTTGGTTGAGAATGTACCAGGTCGTAAGACTGTAGGGTGCAAATGGATCTTCAAGAAGAAGACCAACATGGATGGTAAGGTACACACTTATAAGGCACGACTGGTTGCAAAGGGTTTCTCACAAACTCCGGGAGTTGATTATGATGAGACCTTTTCTCCAATGGCCAGGATTAAGTCTATTAGGGTTCTATTAGCCATAGCTGCATTTCATGACTATGAAATTTGGCAAATGGATGTCAAAACCGCTTTCCTTAATGGAAAGTTGGTTGAGGATGTTTACATGAGTCAGCTAGAGGGTTTTGTCAATACAGAGTACCCTAATAGAGTGTGTAAGCTTGAGAAATACATTTATGCGTTAAAGCAAGCACCTTGCAGATGGAATCTTTGCTTTGATGAGAAAGTCAAGGAATTTGGCTTTTTTAGTAGTGAAGATGAATCTTGTGTATATGTCAAGGCTATTGGGAGTATAGTTAGATTTTTGGTATTGTATGTGGACGACATACTACTCATAGGGAATGACATCCCAAATCTGCAGGAAGTTAAGTCCTGGCTTGGGAAGTGTTTCTCTATGAAGGACCTCGAAGAAGCTGCCTATATTCTAGGGATAAGGATCTTGAGAGACCGGAGTAAAAGACTAATTGGACTTAGTCAGAGTACCTACTTGGATAAAGTGTGTAAGAGATTCAGCATGCAGGACTCCAAGAAAGGAGAGTTACCCATCCAGAGTAACGCCAGATTGAGTAAGACACAAAGCCCTAGTACTGAGGCTGAGATAGCAGAAATGAGTCAAATACCTTATGCTTCGGCTGTAGGATCGATCATGTATGCTATGACGTGTACTCGACCTGATGTAGCCTTTATCTTGAGCATGGTTAGCAGGTATCAGGGGAACACTAGCAAGGCACACTGGACTGCGGTAAAGAATATCCTCAAGTACCTATGGAGGACTAAGGACTGGGTTCTTACCCTCGGTGGGAGTGATGACTTGAGAGTTGTAGGGTATAGTGATGCTAGCTTTCAGACTGATAGGGATAATTTCCGCTCTCAGTCAGGCTAGGTTTTTACCTTAAACGGAGGATCAATTTCTTGGAAGAGTTCCAAGCAAGAGACAGTGACTGATTCAACTTGCGAATCAGAGTATATTGCAGCTAGCAAGGTAGCAAAGGAGGCAATATGGCTAAAGAACTTCATTGGAGACCTTGGAGTTGTACCAGCTATTAAGGAGCCAATGGCAATTTTCTGTGACAGTCAAAGTGTTGTTGCCTTAGCCAAGGAACCAAGGGATTACAGGAGATCCAGACACATCGACAGAAAATACCATTTCATCAGACATCAAATAGAAGGACTCCTCATGGCGAAGAGGGTATCATCGGATGAGAATCCAACAGATCCCCTCACGAAGGGACTGACTCGGGTTAAACATCTCCAGCATGCTCGGAGCATAGGGCTGAAGGATGATATTAGATTTAGTAGTTAGATAACCTTGACACTTGTAAAGTGTAATTGACATTAGATGATGAATAAAAGGTGTTTTATTTATGAGTAAAGTGTTGCTATCTCTTTTCGATCGTTTACAATATTTCTTTTGCATGTTTTGACTTCCAGAATAATTATGTTTGGTATATCATATTATTCGAACCTCCACAGTCGGTCATATGTCGGAAGTAGGTATGAATCAAGACTGTCATGATTGGTTGCAGAGGTCTAAGGTGTTGGACATGGCTACAACAATCATGAGTGCTCATAAGTTTTGAGCATTGGACTCAACCCACATTCACTGGAATCACTTCATGGAATTTATCTCGAGTGATCGTGAGACGGTAATATCATATAAGTCTTCAAACCTAGAGATTTGATTTGTTACTTATGCGTTGGTTATGCATTGATTGTACGAAAACGCATTGGTAACTCGATGTTATAAAACGTGCTCTTGTCTATAATTCAATGAGTGGTAGAACAAACATATGAGTCGAAGTTTATCTATTCCTTCTTGGATTAGAAGCTGATATATGGTCCCCTCGATGATTTTGTTTTGGCCTATGTACCGGGCTTGGTCAGAACTAAGTTGATGTGTTCAATTAATTTCTTTGTCAAACAAATCAGAAATCGGGAAACAAACTGTTGGACAATAAGTAAGATATTGTTCCATATATTTGTCTGGCTGATATCTAGAACAAAGGATTATATGATCACTTATCTTAAATGGTGTATCATCATCTTCTCAGTTCCGAGAGACCTTGAAAGAGCTACGATTGCCGTTCGGTTCCTGAAGTATTACAGTTATAGTTATTAGACTTATCCAAGTGGGAGACTATTGGATAAGGTGTCTAAATCCATAACTATTTCTGGTATGTACTTGACCCGACCCGACATGGTCCATTTGGGTTGCATGGCACCATGCAATTGGATAGACTAAATGAGAGAAATAACACTTGTGGATTATTAATATATTATAAGTTCTAATATATTAATAATATTATTTAATTAGTTTGATCAAGAATTAACTTGGAATTAATTAAGTGATCAAAAGATAACTAATTAAATATATGGGTTGATTATGTAAATCATCCATAACTTATATAGTGGACTAAGAGGCTCCATGGATTATCAAGTTGGGTTAAACCCATAGGATGCTCCATGGGAGTTACAAACCCATGGGTCATGGAAATGAAGAGTCATGACACATTAGGGTTTACATGGTGTAACCCTAGATGTGTCAACACTATATAAAGAACATATTCTCCACCAAAATCAGCTACACATGAACAAGTGAGGGCTAGGCCGATTTTAGAAGTGTGTATTCTCTCTAAAGTCATTCCAAAAGCATTTGGTGTTGTGTGAAGCATTTGAGGCATCACACTTGGGGTGCTAGGCTCACAAGGTTTCAAGGATCATAAGCAACAACAAGACAAAAATAGATCCAAGGTTATTAGGGTTGCATGTACACTTAGAAAGTGTTAGAATGCTCAAAACCCATCACTTACAACATCATCGTGAAATTCATTCTTGTATTACAACGTTAAACATGAAGTCTTAGTGATTAATCAATTTTGTATAGTTTTTCTAGTAATTTGTTTAGATGTTATAGACTAGTATATGTGTTATGCTATGGTTCATATTTTCTATGTGACAAACCATCATAATAAAATCTCTCTGAGTAATATAAAACACTTAATTAGAATAAGTTTATGATTAATATTTTTGCTTTTCGTTCTCATAACTTGCTTGTAATCTCAATAAGCTTTACAATTCTAAATGATATCCAGCATTTCATTCTACTATTTGAATCCAAACTTAGCAAGTTGATGGGCAACAACACTAATAAATAAATCCCCTTTGTATGTTTATAAAGTTAGGTCACTACTAGCAAATAGACCCTTTATAACATGTATTGTGTGTCATAAAGAGGTACATATGACACACAAATTCATGTCATTAAATCCCCAACCATAAAGAAGTATGACATTTATTTGTGTGTCATAAACTTACGACGTGTGTTTACGACACACATTGATGACGTGCATTTACGACATGCATTTACAACATGCATTTACGACATATATTACTACATGCAGTTTGTGTGTCATAATCTATGTGCTTTAAAAAATTATAATTTTTTTTATAAATTCTCTAATTTTCAAATTGAGTGACAGTGACAATTAATGTCGTGTAATCTCTACATTCTAATAAAATAATAGTTTATTTTCCTTTTTCCATTTATCACCTTATTAGGTCTCCTAATTAATGTCATGCTACTTGCCAACCTATTGATTCTCCCTTTCAAATTTAAATTTTAAATTTCCCACTCTAATTACATTAAACCTCTTAATTAATATTAGAATAAAAATTAATATAAAATTAAAACAAATTATGAGGTCACACATTTATTTAAATCAATGATTATAATTTTATATAACTAAAAAATATATGTTAATTAATAATTTGTTAAAAATAATTTATATAAAATAATTGATTGTTAATTTTGACTTTTTACTATGAAAGTTTAATTAATTTTGTATTTGTGGTTCCCACATGTTATAAACTACTACATAAATACATATATAGAAAAACAATAAATTTCATCCAATAACGACATATGTCAAACAAGTAATCAAAAATATCGTAGACTACATGTCAAATACTAACAATCATTTCAAAGTTAACAAAAATATTGTTTGTCAAAACAAAATATCACCAGAAAATAAAGTCTGCAAAAAAAGACAACCATTCTTCACGAATTTCATCAACATCAGAATCCATGTGCATTACTTTACCTCCCCCAACCTAAGAAAAAAAATTGCATATAATGTTTTTCAGATATAACAGTGACAATAGGATGTTATATTATTCAACAAATAAACATAAAATGATCCTTCTTTCAATTCTATTCATATTAGAGCATTGTAATTTCAAATAAATGAAATTATATTGTTATTTCTTGCATATAGCCTATTATTTCAATTATAATAGTGAGAGTAGGATATTGTGTTGCAAAATTGGTTTTACCAATTTCCAAAAATAGTTTTTCCCTATTTCAAACATGAATTTCAAACTCTAAATGTAATCAAAATGGACAAATGATTATGTGTTCGTCTTCTCCTCCGTATTACCTTCGTTTTGATATATCACACGTCCAAAACGGATTAAAAATGAACGAGAAATTACTTGTGAAAGTGAGATAGTTGAAAGAGACTTAAAAGGAGTTAATTAGGTTTGGTTTCATCCCACATAGGTGGGAGAAAGAAAAGTAGATGGGTATAAAACTTCAAGGGTTTTTAACCCTTGTAAGAATTGTAGAACCAAAGGCTCTCTCTAGCGTTCGCACACAGGGGTGCAAATGCATGTCAGCTTCGCATGGGTTCACCCATATATGGTGTGTAAGGATATGTACTTTTCATAAAAAATTAATATTTAAAAATGGGGATTAATATAAGAGTTTTACATAAAAGGTACCAAAAACCAGAGTTTCAAAAACTTTTAAAAGTACTCCCAGCAAAACATTCACATGTGTTACCAATTCCATATCATAAGCATAAGTTAGAAAACAAAATAAATGCGGAAACACAAGTCTATTCCATAATCATTGATGCTTCAACGTTCTTTCTCTCTAATGGTTGCTACCAGAACCTGTTAAACACATGGAAACAATATCTTCCAGATAATAAGTCTAGTGATTTATAACATAATAATAAAAACAAAATAATCATACATAACACATATGGCTTGTCTAATAAGTAACCAAACATCTATATATGTACAAAATGGTAAACCACCGGTCATTATCATCTCTGGTTCCATGCATAGTCTCACATAATCTTCCTAGGGATCCCTTAATCTAATTATTTTCATGGATACATACACATCATAAAACACAACACAAGTTATCTATCATAGCAGAATCTAACAATGATTTCATTAACAGTTACATCCATACATTCACATGCTTGCACATGCTCTATAACAAAAAATCTTACTTTAAAGGGAAAGTATAACTCAACTTATGTTGTGCAAATAGTAGCCTACTTCCAATGTCTCCTTGCTACCACCTAGAACATTTACATATATTAATACCCTCATACATGTCTTAATCTATTAAGACATCATTTGTGATTTTAGCCAAAAACTCATATTTTAGAAAAAAAACCCTAACTTCATCACTCTTTGCTCAAATACTTGTAAAACTACATCAAACAACTAAATAACACTTAGCTTAGCTATATTATGCTACCTAGTCATCATATTCTTCATTTCCATTTCTAGGGTATCAAAACCATAGAATCAAATCTTGGTTTTTGACCATTAAAACTTCATATAAACCAGGGATTAACTTTCTAAACACTCATTCATACATAGTCATAAAGTTTACTTGGAAGAATCTAGCATCAAAACCCTAAACTCTAATTTCACCATCTAAGCCCCAAAAAGCTTGAAAATGAAGAAACTAACTACTACAAAGGTTTAAGATGCTCTTACCTTGCCTCTAGTAATCTAAATTGACAATTGTTGTTCCTTACACCTTAAAATTGTCGGAGAAGAGCTCTAAAGGAAGTGAAGGTCGAATGTGAACAAATGAGCGCTAATCCTCGTTTTTCAATCTGTTCAAAATCGCATTGTGGCGAGGTCTATACCGCATCATGGAAACTTAAATGAGATCGTGGTCAGTTGATTGCCACATTGTGACAAAAAATCTTCATTGCAATCTAGCTTGCATACCGGGTTCTGGCACCCATACACCGTGTTGAGGGGAAAAGTATGTTGCCTACTACTTATAGTGGAGAAGTGAACCAAATAACCGCCTCACCCTCTGTTCCAGTGAAATACCTTTACCACGCCGCAGAAAAGGCCTAATTCCTTATTTCCATTCCTTTCCGATTCCAAACATGCATATACTATTTCCATTCCATTTTAAGATCCAAATATCATATTCTAATAACTTCATAACACTTGATAAATTCATAAAACATATCCAAAACATTCCACAAGTCATAATAACATAAAAAGGACCAAACTTCCCTTGGCATTAAAATGACATTCTACAACATGATTAATCTAAAAATATGAGTTCTTAAAATTGATGGGTTTTAGCTATAAGAACATCCTATGTGCTCATACAAACCCTAATGCTTGGATCTAGGTTTCTCTATTGTACATGCAATTCATCCAAGACTATAAACCCTAGATCTAGCATATGATAATCAATATAACATATAATTAGGGTTTAGATCATACCTTGATTGTATGTATCAATAACAATCTCAAATCCTTCTTGTATTGACTTTAGAAAGCTTAGAGTCACAAATGTCACTCCTCTAATGGTTCACAAACACCAGGAGCAAGAGGATGAAGAGGAGAAGAAAACGAGGCTGCCCAAAACGTGTGGAAACCCTAGAAGGAAGCTTGTCCACGTTTTTGAGCCTTAAGGGCTCTATATATAGTGAGGCTATTAGGGTTATCTAACAAGGAAACCCTAATTTGGATGCTTACGCCCTAAGCAACCCATGGAATCCTTTCCTTAAAGGCCTTGGACGATTTCTAATGGGTTTCCCCATAGAATTTGTCCACTCCTTAATATAAGGCAATCCATAGCCCAAATTGCAATTATCTTATAATTACAATTCCAGTCCCTTATTTTTAATTAATCTCTTTTAGTCACAAAATTAATTACCAATTAATTATTGACTAATATTAATTAAACAATATGATTTCTCCTTTAATATATTATTCTCATAATATATTAATAAATCATATTTAATCCTTTTTCTCCATAGTTCATCCTATCAAGTTGCTTTGGTGAAGGCAACCCAAATGGACCATGCACCATCAGGTCAAGTACATACCAAAATAGTTAAGGACTTAGACACTAATCCAACAGTCTCCCACTTGGATAAGTCTAATAACTATTATGCGTATGACTTCAGATCCTGATCTGCAATTGTAGCTTTCCAAAGCCGCTGCCAACTCTGATCTTATCAGATACGCGTGTCCTTTAGATAAGGGATCATATATTCCTCCATTCTAGATATCATATGAGACATGATTTCTAATCATTCTCTCTGTACTATTTCTCGACTTCCGATTTATGACGACTGACTAATTGAACAAATCAAATTAGCCCTAGCCCGGCCGAGCATTTACGTTTGTCATCACTAAATCATCGAGGGGCCCAAAGATATCGCTTTTATCCTACTTTGGATAAAAGGAACGGATAAACTTTGATTCAATGTTCACTTGCACTCACTCATCGAATCACACACAACAATATGTTTTATGACACCAAGTTACTGGTGCGTTTACATATTATCAATGTGTAACCGATTTGCAAGATATAACTCACACATCTCGGTGTCAAGAATATAAGATGTTATCGTCTCACCAATCACTCGTGATAACAATCCATGAAGTGATCCAAGTGAGCCTGGGTTTAATCCAATGCTCAAATCATATTCATAAGCACTCATGAACATTGCAGCAGACATTTGCTTATGTCTAATGCTCTTTAGACAATCCACACACCAATTCACAACAGTCTTTATTCATACCTACTTCCAACATATGAACGACTGTGGCCCGTTCGAATAATTTGACTGTTCTAAACCAATTAAATTATTCAGGAAGTCAAAACATGCAAAGTGAAACACAAGAATAATACTAATCCCATATGGCCTCAAACCTTTGAGCATAAATAAAACACCTTTTATTTATCACCATATCGATTACTCATTATTTGTTGTTTCGGGTAATCAACCTTTTACTTGAATTATTACAACACTTGTCCCAAGCTCTTAGCATGCACACAATGTTTACCTATGGTTATTACATTGTGAAATAGATCAAATGAACACATTTCCAATCATAGTCATTTCACAACTCCAAATCCTTTTTCATAAGTGAAAAAATATCAAATTCTTGCCACTTATGGAATATGCTAGATTCTAACATTTTATGCAATGATCCTTTTGTAATGTCACTGCACTAAAGTCACGATGACTATTGCCAATGAAATTACAAAGTTCTCTATCGGAGATTGTTACAATACAATTTCTTAGATATGATGTCTCTCACTCAAAGAACATTCCTTTGAACATCCTTTTGCATAAAAGTTTCTAATCTACACATAGATTTTCAATATTCAATTCCCAATATGGACACGTTTCCATATTTTCCATATGACAACTCATTCTTAATAGAATCTTATCTATTCATAATAATGTCGATATGGTCCATCCAATATCATACTTCCAACTACTCACAAGCGACCAATCCTCGGCGAACTTTGGATTGTCCTTTGATAGTTATTTAATTATCTTAGTCAAAACTGATTCTTGTCCTTTTTCCCTCTAAATGCGCTAGACATTTGGAAAATTTTAGAATGGTCAAATATTATAGCCTACGCAATCGATCCTATACCCGAAGCGTATGGGACACAATGCATAATGTCTTACATAAAGATTTGATACTTCATCAATCTTTTGCCATAATATTTTATTTGCTATGTTCTCAAAATTCGAATTGTAAAGAGGAATGTCGTAATCATAATCGAAATTTTAAGAACACACTACGTACCCTTGACTAAATTTATTAACATTCCACAACCTAAGCCTTTAGATTTGAAATGAAGCATAATATTCTCTCCCTTAATTATAGCAAAACAACTTTACAACTCTTGCGACTTTGCAAAGTATAACTCTTGTTTTCTATAATTAATATTGCCAACTTGTAATACTTTCCTTAATAATCATACAATCATAACATTTATGCTCCCACTATCATGATGATTATTATAAACATAACGCTTATGCTCCCACTAGCTTTGAAATGTATTCAGAAACCAGCTTAACTTCCAGAAAAACAATACTCATTGAATTTCTTAAGTTCTTGTTTCTAATACCTAATACTTTGATAATCCTTTATCTAAGCTTATACACCTTTCCCTTAGATAGCTCATATGTGTGTCTAAACAATTAAGACTAATTGTCAAATCTCACAATTCAAATTATGGAGAGGGATACCGTAACCATAATCGAATTCGAGAATACAATTTCAAAATTACTATCTTCTAAAAATCTTTCTTAGTGAAAGTATTTCCTCACAATCATTTTCATGAAGGAGGAAATCTTATGACACTTAGATTTTAATGGTGTGTGTTTTCCTATCCATGTGAATTTGTCAAAACCAAAGTTTACGACAAATTCAAACTCATATGGACCGAACTTTCTTAATCTTGATTTCTTGCCTTATGGTAGCACAGCTGCCCACCATGTCTTCCAAGTAGTTCGGCAGCTCACCTTTACCTATCAATGTACTTTTCATTGATCAAGGTCCTTGCCTTTTATGCATTCAAATGAGGACTCATAGGGCTCACATGCATAATTAACTCAATTGGAACAGCAAAGAAACAATATAGTGTCAACACGATAGGTTGTAAACCTCAACTCGTGTGCTAGTGATGATCGATAAGGTTTATCTTGATTTGTTCTTGAAACCTTTCAAGACCATTAAGACTCCCACTGACTCCTTGACATATAAGATTCTCTTGTCAATAAACATTTCTTGACAAACAAATATTCAAGAGTTAGTGTAGTTTTTATCAAAACACTTCATAAATTGGTCCTAGTTGGTCTTTGTCTTATCCAAGACATCACAACATTCCGCATTTGATGAATGTTATAAACCTTCTTAATACTTATCACTCAATGTCACAATCTTAACTCTAAGACTTGTTTTGGAACGAAGTATGATTGACTTCTTGATTTAACCATTTCTTCAATTCTTGAATCCTCTTCTTAGACATGCAATTATACTAAGACTCTCTTAAAGGATCAATAGAGATATGGTTCTTAATCATTAAGACCTATCATAAAGCATAAAAGGTACTCTCCCTTCTTCTTAGAATGGAGAAACTTTTATCTTTCTGCCTACTTGATTCTTCTTATTCGTTCTGCTATTGATTTAAAAATTTTCAATCAATTCAGAATTACACTTAATCTTGTAAGTATAATCATATTTACTAAACCTTTAGTAAATCATGACGAATATTTTTGTTATTCTTATGGTGGACTTGATCAACACACAACTTTGTGTCCTCGATCTCCTAGTCCTTCACTTGACACTTTGTCAATGAATTAGTCTAATTTCCAAACATGAAATTTCTCATTCATCGTGCAACCAAGTTGCATGATTCCAAGTTTCTGTCCAATTGAAACTTGTGCGATGAGAAACTCTCCCTATTTGGTAAATTTTCGACTTTCCATAAACATCATAAACAAGAATCATATCCACTTGTTGTAGAAATATGCAAACATCAATTTTCATAACGATTTTATTGCAAGGAAATAAACAAATAAATAAATAAGTCAAACCAAAATTTATTTTATTTATAAAAGCAACGGAAAACATTTGTCCTTACAATGCAAAATCAACTGAAAACTATGTATTCAAAAAGAAAATTCCTAACAATTGTATCATAACTATCTAAGCTCAAAATCTAATCTTCAAGTCCATGCGATCTAGATCCATTTCTTTGTGATTAGATTCTTCTTGCTCTCTTACCAAGCTTCCTTTCTTTTCACCGATCTTGCAAAACATTCAAATGCAATCTTATCACATCATGTATCAAGAATCAATGAATAGGAACTTGACGGAGTTAGATAGTGGATTTTACCTGAAGTGCAGCCATACTCTTTGACTCTCCCATCTTCTGGACTCTTCAGGCTCTTTGGGCAGACTTGTATCCAACGCCCTTTCTCTTGGCAGCAAACGGAGGTCGGTTCTCCTAGAACGTCCTCGGAAGCATGGTCGGCTTACTTTTCCAACAAATAGGCTCCATTGCTTCGCCAAATCATTTCTGATTCAGCAGCAATGAGCATGTAAGTTAGGTCAATGAGGTTATCGTCATGATCCATCATATAATACTTTCTTTTAAACTCATTATACGATTCAGGGAGTGACTGCAAAACCCAGTTCACAGCCAACTCATCCGGGAATGACACACCTAACATTATCAACCTATCAATGTGTGATTTCATTCCTAGAACGCGGGCACACATGGGTTTACCATCTTCATCTTTCATTTCCAATTGGGCTTTAGTGATATTGAACCTTTCAATTCTTCGATCTTGTGGGTTAAGGAGAACAATTGGAGGAGGTGGAGGAAGTGAAGCATGATTTCTTGTTCCTCGATCGAATCGTGGAATACCATCTTCATGTGGAATGCTTGTTCCACGGGATTTGGGAAGACTATAGTTGTCGAACTTTGACATCTACAAAACGGGAGAAAACGAATTCAAGTTAGTTGATTGATTGAGTCCTTAGTAAATCACCCAAATGAGATACTAAGGCTAGGACCCAACACAATATTCTACAACTCGGGAGAGGGATGTCGTAACCCAAATTGCAGAACATTTGAAGGTAAGTGAATGACGATTCACTAATTTCCACCATGAAAAACAAAAAAAGAAATTTAAGTTTTAAATCTATGACAACTCCTAGATCCTATGAGATTTATTGAACATTTCAATGGCATGTTTAAATCTCGATATGCCCTTCTTGTTTGTGACTGGGATGCCGAGGATCACAAAGCGGGTGTGAATAACCATGCAAACTACATGGTGCCCCCACATGTTATAGTCACCTATTCGATGTGCCGGTAAACCATGTACGCTCCACTGAACTATGACAAACATTGAGTCACCCTTTGCTACCTTTGCTTAGAACCATTTAGTGTGTCGGTTAACCACACACGCTCCACTAACATCTTCGCAAGGGCACAAAGTGTAATTTCAAGGAATTGCATCAATTCACTTTTGCCTAAGTAACTAAGATTGGGAATTTGTAAAACATTTAGTTACTTTTGTACTTCATTATACTTATAATGGAAGGCTTTGTCCTATCCTACCCGTTCGGCTAACGACCTTCCACTAGTCAAGAGTGCGGTGGGTAAGAGTGGATACCCATTCAATCGCCATTTTATAGGCAATTTCCTTAAACACCTCTTATAGACTAGCTTCGTGAATGAGGCCTACTAACGGTAAGACTGACTTTTACTCATACATATATATAATGTTAGACTTTTAATGTTATATATAGTATAGGGTGTATTTTATACTTTTAAAATACTAGGTGGTCTAATTTAACAATTATACTTTTAATTCAATTAAATTGTAAACCTAAACTTTTATGGATTTATTAAACATCTTTTAATTATACACCTTAATTAATTAATAAAACCATAAGGGTGTGATTTGAACTTTTCAAAACAATACTAGAGTTTTAGAATTTAACATTCCTAAATTAAACCTTTAATCAACTTTTAAATTCCAAAACTTGAGGGCAAGTTTTGAAACATTTCAAAACATTAGGGTTTAGAATTTAAATATACATCAAAATTAAACTTTTAATCAAAATTTAAATTCCAAAACTTGAGGGCAAGTTTTGAAACCTTTTCAAAACATTAGGGTTTCAACTATTTAAATTTCAAAACTAAACTTTTTGAGTTTAAATTTAAACTATAAAACCTAAAGGGGAAAATGAAACTTTTCATAATACAATGATCAAATAAAAAATAATATAAATTAAACAATTAATTTCATTATTATCTATATTTGACCTAATTTCAATTTCTTGCAAAATAAGTTACCCAATTAATACTAATAATCAACTTTAATCATATAAGGAAGTTATTATCTAATCAATTGGTAATTATCTTTTGTTTAATCAAGGATATACTCATAAATATGATCAAAATCGGATTTTAATGACCTAAAACAGATAAGGCAAGTATCCATGAGAAAAACAGCAAGAAATCCCGAAATCCCCTCTTTCTGACGCTCGAACTCGCCGAGTACCGTATGGACTCGCCGAGTCCACAATGGGACTCGCCGAGTTCATCAGGCAGTTTCACAAAAATTGAATTTTTCAACTTGAACAAACATACAAGGCATCAATACAATAGAAACCAATCAAGGCTTTGATACCACTGATGGGTTTTAGCTCTAAGAACATCCTATGTGTTTATACAAACCCTAATGTTTGGATCTAGGTTTCTCTATTGTACATGCAATTCATCCAAGACTATAAACCCTAGATCTAGCATATGATAATCAATATAACATATAATTAGGGTTTAGATCATACCTTGATTGTTATGTAGCAATAACAATCTCAAATCCTTCTTGTATTGACTTTAGAAAGCTTAGAGTCACAAATGTCACTCCTCTAATGGTTCACAAACACCAAGAGCAAGAGGATGAAGAGGAGAAGAAAACGAGGCTGCCCAAAACGTGTGGAAACCCTAAAAGGAAGCTTGTCCACGTTTTTGAGCCTTAAGGGTTCTATATATAGTGAGGCTATTAGGGTTATCTAACAAGGAAACCCTAATTTGGATGCTTAAGCCCTAAGCAACCCATGGACTCCTTTCCTTAAAGGCCTTGGACGATTTCTAATGGGTTTCCCCATAGAATTTGTCCACTCCTTAATATAAGGCAATCCATAGCCCAAATTGCAATTATCTTATAATTACAATTCCAGTCCCTTATTTTTAATTAATCTCTTTTAGTCACAAAATTAATTACCAATTAATTATTGACTAATATTAATTAAACAATATGATTTCTCCTTTAATATATTATTCTCATAATATATTAATAAATCATATTTAATCCTTTTTCTCCATAATTCATCCTATCAAGTTGCTTTGGTGAAGGCAACCCAAAAGGACCATGCACCATCGGGTCAAGTACATACCAAAATAGTTATGGACTTAGACACTAATCCAACCAAAATCAATCCCCTTAAGAAGATTTCGTCATCAAAATCTCATCAAAGGCTAAATGATGAAATCTTCTTCTCAAGTCTTCTTTCTTTTCCCATGGTTGATCCAATCCCAAAGAGTGTTTCCACTTAACAAGCACGATATCGATTTCTTTATTCGGAAACATTCTTGTTTGATATCCGGTTATCATTATCGGATCCTTTATCAACCAATTTGAAGCATCAACCCTTACATCTTTTAGCAGAATAATTTCCTCTCCTCTTCCCAAAAATATTTTCAAGTTGCATACATGAAACACGTCTTATATACCAATAAGTTCCAGGAGTAATTTCAACTTGAAAGATTGAGATCATATTTTCATCAAAATCTTGAACAGGCCAATATACCTAGGACTCAATTTCCCTCTTTTTCCTCAAACACATCACTCTTTTCTAAGGCGATAATTGGTATATAACCAAATCGTCAGGTTTAGTATCGAAAGGCCTCTTCTTCAAATATGCATAACTACTTTTTCTGTCTTAGGTCTCTTTCATTTGATCTTTAACAATATTGATCTTTTCATTGGTGATTCTCACCAATTCTTATCCCGTAATCTTCTTCTCACCTGCTTCTAACCAGCACAAGGGTATTCTACACTTCCCTCTATGTAAAGCTTCAAACTAGGGCATACCAATACTCGAATGGACACTATTATTGTAAGCAAATTCTACCAATGGCAAGTGCTCATCCCACTTACCACTAAAATCGATAGCACAAGCCCTTAACACATCTTTAATCATTTGAATTGTCCGTTCACTTTGGACATTAGTTAAGGAATGGTATGTTGTACTCGTAAAAATTTTCTTCCCCAAACTCTTCTTGTAATGTATACCAACATTTTGAGGTAAATCTTGGATCACGATCTGACATAATCGACAATGGAATGCAATGCAATCTTACTACATCATAAACATACAACTTGGAAAACGTTTCTAAAGCAACCAACTCTTTAATTGCCAAAATAATGCGCTCCTCGTTAGATGATCAACAATAACCCAAATGGCATCATAAACTTGACTCGTCTTTGGAAATTCCATGATAGAAGCGATAGTGATCTCGTCCCACCTTGCGGTTGGGATATGAAAAGATTATGACTGACCATACAGAGATGGATGCTCAAACTAGAATTGAGCACAAGTCAAACATTCAAATATGAACTTTGCAACTGACACCTTCATACATGGCCACCAATATAACAATTTCAAATCTCGATAAGTCTGCATACTTCCTGGATGAATGGAATACTTAGACATATGCGCTTCTTATAAAATCATCTTTCAAGAATCTCTAAAAGAAGGACCCATATTCTATTCTTGAACATATTCAATCCTCAATCAGTTTATATAAACTCTATAATTTTCTACAATTTCTCTTACATGACATTCTCAAGCTTCAACGCCTCTACTTAATCCACTATAAATTGATCTAAAAGAGTGTACAATAACTCAATCCTCGTGGATCTTCCCTTTACACAAACTTCTGGTGACTTACGACTCAAAGCATCTACTACCACATTTTCTTTTCTAGCATGATAAATAATCTCACATTCATAATCACTGATCATCTCTGACTGCCTATGTTGTCTCATATTTAAATCTTTTTGTGAAAACACGCACTAAATACTATTATGATCAATGTACAACTTGCATTACGTTCCATATAAACAATGCCTTAAAATCTTCAAGGCAAAGACTATTCTTGCTAACTCCAAATCATCTGTTGTATACCTCATCTCAACCTCATTCAATTTCCTAGAAGAATAGGCAATCACCTTCTCATGCTCCATCAAAACACAACTAATACCTTTAGCTGAAGTATTACAATATACAACAAAATCTTCTGTCCCATCTGGAAAATCTAACATCAGAGCTTCACATAATTTCTTTTTCAAAACTTCAAATGCTTCATCTTGAACTTTTCCTCAAACAAACTTTTCTTCTTTTCTCGTCAGTTTTGTGAGAGAACCGGCGATACTAGAGAAATCATGATTAAAATGACGGTAGTACCTGGCTAAACCAAGAAAACTATGCACTTCCTTCAATGTCCTCGGAGGTTCCACTTTCACAACGGCTTCAATATTTTTAATTAATGTTTCTAATCCAATATCTCTTTAATTAAGAGCAAAGTCCTTTTTGGGATAGAATGACTTTTGGAAAGAGATGATGATTTATTAATTTTTTATATGATTAATAAAATAAATCGAAATAATAAATTTATTAATATATTATGTGATTAATTAATATATTAATTAGAAATTAAATTTATTAATTAAGAATTAATCAAAAATTGAATTAATTTTGTGATTAACTAGATTAACTGAAAATACAAGGACTGAAGGTGACTATGTTAAAAATTTGGGCATTGAAGAATTCCAGAACCTTCCCATAGGGGGGGGGGGGGGCGGTTTTGGAGGAGGTTTCCTAGAAGTTCTAGGAGCCTTATGGAGCAAGAAAAGGGATAAGGATTATCTAAGGATACATGCCTTATTCAAGCCTCCTTACTCACCTATATAAATTCCTGAAGGATTCATTATTTTCATCCCATACTTCCACCACACAAGAGCCAAAATTGCTCTCCTCTCTCCTTTATCTCAAAGTCTCCTTGTTGCTAAGGTTTTGGGTACAAGCCATTACAGGTATCCAAGCTTTTGGTGCTTTCTTTCCAAGGAAGTCAAAGGAGGTTTTACTTGATTATTTGGTACACTAATCAAAAGGTATGTAACCCTAAACACGTTTGTGATTTCGATAATTACTAGGGTTTCTTGATAATCATAGTTAGCCGCTATCAATAGACAAAACATATATCCTTTCTAGATTGCATGTGAACTTAAGGGTTTAAGAGTTTTAACACCACTTGAATTTTTATAACCTAGAAAACCCATTAGTGGTATTAGAGACAAATTTCCTTTTTTGATTATGCACTAAATAGAATTGATCAAAATTATGGTTTATGGAAATTAAACTCTAATAGCCTAAATTTCGATAATG
The DNA here is from genome assembly GCF_051521515.1 of Lactuca serriola. Lineage (NCBI taxonomy): Eukaryota > Viridiplantae > Streptophyta > Magnoliopsida > Asterales > Asteraceae > Lactuca > Lactuca serriola. The sequence continues at coordinate 64,781,253 of NC_136413.1, read as the reverse complement.
GCTAGGGTTCTTGAAAACCTAGCATCCACCCTTGTTTTCGTAAATATGGGAGGGTCCCTTAGGGTTTCTAGTTTCTTTAATTACAACTTTAAATGCCTTAAAATTTGGATAATTAAAGACTTGGTAACCCTTTCCCTTTTTCGAAAATTAGAAGGCAAGGGATTAGGATTAAATTTGAATTATTTAATTAATTGTTTAATTGGTAAATAATTATTTAATCCACATTATTTAATTAATTATTTAACTGGTAAATAATATGATTTAAATTTATATAATTAATTGTTAAATTGAGATAAAAGATTAAATCATTATTTAGTTTAAAATTAATTAATTATTAATTGGTTAATTTGAAAATTAATCTTAAACCCTAGTATTTTGAAAATTTAAAATACATCTTATATTATATATAAAAAATTAAATGTTTAATATATTATATGTATAAGACAAGTTAGTTAAATCAATAGTATGCCTCATTCACGAAACCATACTCTAAGAGGGTATAAGGAAGCAACCTATAAAATGATCGTTGAATGGGTGTCTAATCTCAACCACCGATCCCTTGTATGGTGGATGGTCGTTAGCTGATTTGTTTTGATAGGGCATAACCTCTAAAAATATGATACCGTAAAGTAACAGAACAATTTTATAAATCTCAACTCTAGTTACTTGAGGACAAAATGTGAAATGTATGCTAATATATGAAAATGCACATCATTGTTTATATGTCATTAGTGGAGCGTGTGTGGTTAACCAACACACTAATTTTGGACTATAAAGTTGAGTGATGGACAAATTGAAAATTATCATTGTTAATGGAGCATGTGTGGTTTACCGACACATTAATTCAAGATGACAAATAACATCATGGTTATCAAGTGGGTTTGCATAGTTATTCACATCTTATTTATGATCCTTGGCATCCTAGTCACAAATTTGAAGAGTGTAATCTGAGCTTAACATGCCATTGATTAGATTCAATGAATCTCAAATGACCTAGGAATTTCATGTTACTTGTTAGATTGAAATTGGTAAATATGTATTACCTACCTTAATAAATTCGCAAATAGATTACAACATCCCTTTTCTTTGTTGTGAATTGTATTTTAGATCCTAGAATTGAATATTTATTTTGGGTTACAATATTAAGGATTTAGATCACTAAATAAAAACTATCTATGTTTATATAGATGTCTAGAAACGATGATCTCGCAACTACTCGATCCGCCCCCTCTAACTCAAACTTCTCACTACTCTCATTTCTGTCAAAAGAGAAGCTTACTGGTCCTAACTACATGGACTGGATGAGGATTTTGAAGATGAATCTTCGACAGAAGGGCAAAGAATATGTCCTTGATAAGCCTCTTATTGAAATCGATCATTCCACCATTAGTCCTGAGGAAATTGCCTTATATAACAAACACTTTGACGATGCCACAAAGGTTGCATGCATCATGGTGGCCAATATGGCACCTGAGCTTGCCAAGTTCTATGATGACTAATAAGCATATGAGATGGCTCTCGACCTTGCTGGAAAGTCCAACATGAAGGCAAGACAAGAGCGTTTCAAAGTGGTCAAATATCTTCTGGCATGCAAGTTCTAAGAGGGAGAATCTATTTTCCCTCACTTGCAAAAGATACAAAGGTACATGGAGAAACTACAAAGGCTCAATGTGTTGTTTGACGAGGAGTTGTCCATTAACATTGTCCTAAACTCCTTATCTCCTAGTTATGATCAGTTCATTTTGACTTACCATTTGAACAACATGGAGACAACATTGACCCAAATGCATAACTTGTTGCAAACTTGTGAGTCAGGGATGAAGAAAAATCATACCCATTCTGCAACAAATGCTCCTGCCTTGGCCATTGGATTTGGAAAATGGGAAAAGAAGAAGGGTCCTTCTCAATCCAACAGGAAAGGGAAGTCCCGTGATGGAGGGTCTAGAAGTCGGTCCAATTCGAAGCCCAACTTTGATGTCCCCGCGATCAGTGATCCAAAAGAGGTCACTTGCTTCCATTATGTCAAAAAGGGTCGTTATAGAAGAAGCTACCTAAAATACTTGTAGAACTTGAAGATCGTTAAAATCAAGGCGTCCTCTTCAGGTATTTACACTATTCAAGTTAATAATATACAACTTTATCATTCTTGGTTACTTGATACGGTATGTGGTTTCCTCATTTGTTTTGATTTGTAGGGACTAAGAGAAAGTGAGGAAGTGGATAATGGAAGGTTGAACCTGATCATAGGGAATAGGCAATATTCGCCTATTACCAAGATTGGGACTTATGAACTTATGCTTGTTGTGACATTAGGGTTAATTTGATTATATGATGTTATTCGTCAGATATGACGCGAAACATTATTTCATTGCATGCATTGTTTAGACAATGTTTTAGATATTCATTTGATAATGACATTGGATCTATTTTTGCTTTTCATAATGGTGTTTTTATGTTTAAATATTTACCTTGTAATGGTGTGTATGAAACTGTGACTTGTGTGGATAACCTAGGCAATAGTGTGTTTCATATTGATTTGTCCCATGGTGTCGACAAGGCATGTTTGTGGAATTATTGTCTTGGGCACATAAATAAGAAATGCATTGCCCAACTCCAAAAGGGTGGAGTGTTGGAATCATTTGATCTTAGGACAGATAATAAATGTGAATCTTGTCTCTTGGGCTAGATGACAAAATCACTTTTCACTAGATCATGTGAAATACGTGAACAGTTATTGGATCTAATCTATACAGATGTTTGTGGCCCATTTAGATCCACCATAAGGGATGCTAATGGATATTGTGTGACATTTACAGATGATTATAGTGTGTGTGTATATATATATATATATATATATATATATATATATATATATATATATATATATATATATATATATGGTTATATATACTTAATTAAACATAAATCAGAAACCTTTGAAAAGTTCAAAGAGTTTAAGAAGAAAGTCGAGAATCAATTAGGCAGGAAGATAAAGATGTGCAGATCTGATAGAGATGGTGAGTATCTTAGTATCGAGTTCCACGACTATCTTAAGGAATGTGGAATTGTTTCACAATTGACTCTTCTTTGAACAAAACAACTTAATGGTGTGGCTAACAGGTGTAATCGAACCTTGCTAGATATGGTTCATTCCATGATGATTCGAGCTTCTCTTCCTATTCATTTCTAGGGGTATGCCTTAGAGATAGCTTCCCATATCGTGAATCTTGTTCCAACCAAGAAGATTGCCAAAACACCTCATGAAACAGGGCAGAGAAGGACCCATTGCTCGCACATATCAAGGTTTGGGGTTTTGAAGCACTCGTCGGACGAGATACACATGAGAAACATGAACCCAGAGCTGAGAAGTGTTATTTCATTGGCTACCCACAAAATTCCTTTGGATACTTGTTCTAAAAACCTCGTGAGAACATTGTCTTCGTAGCTTGAAGAGGAGTCTTTCGTGAGAGAGAGATCATATTCAAAGAGGACAGTGAGAGTGATATTGATCTTTTAGAAATTCAAGAGTCATCCAATGAAGTAACCTTAGATATCACTAGAACTCAACATTAGGAAGAAGTTCCAGCTGAGCGAGCTGACAAATCATTACCCCTTCGTCGTTCTACTAGGGTTAGCATGCCACATGCATTCTATGGCGTCCATATTACGTCAGATGTTGATATGTTTATCAGTGATAGAACATAGGTAAATTTTGATGAACCTTCTAACTACAAGGAAGAAATAGCAGACCCTGGAGCTGCTAAGTGGAAAGAGGCAATGTACAGTGAGATTTGGTCCATGTATAATAACCAAGTGTGGAACTTGTTTTATCATGTACCTAGTCCAAATACAATTAGGTGGAAATGGATCTTCAAGAAAAAGACTGAAATGGATGGGAAGGTCCACACCTATAAATTTAGGCTGGTTGCGAAGGACTTTACTCAAATCCAATGGAGTAACTATGATGATACCTTTTCACCAGTAGCTAAGATAAAGTCTATTAGGATTATGCTTGTTATAGATGCATTTCATGATTATGAAATTTGGCAGACGGATGCTAAAACCACTTTCCTTAATGGAAAGTTATCTGAGGACGTCTACATGATCAACCAGAGGGTTTTGTACATGCCAAGTTTCATGATAGGGTGTGTAAGCTTGAGAAATCTATTTATGGATTAAAACAAGCATCTCATAATTGGAATCTTTGCTTCCATGAGAAAGTCAAAGAGTTTGGGTTCTCTAGAAATGAAGATAAATCATGTGTATATGTCAAAGCTAGTAGGAGAATAGTGAATTTCCTACTCTTGTACATTGATGACATACCCCTTATAGGAAACGACATTCCAACTTTGCAAAAAGCTAACTCTTTTCTTGGAAAGTGTTTCACTATGATGGATCTAGGGGAAGCGTATACTCTAGGAATAAGGATTCATCGTGATAGAAAGAATCATCTTATTGGTATTAGCAGAGTACGTATTTGGATAAAAGACTAAAGAGTTTTAGTATAGAGAATTCAAAGAAAGGGGAATTTCACATTCATAGTAATAGCAAATTTAGTAAGACTCAAAGTCCAAGTACTGATGAGGAAATAGATGACATGAGTTGAGTCTCGTATGCTTTGGATGTAGAATCGATCATGTATGCAATGACCTGTACCCGATCTGATGTGTCTTATGCTTTAAGCACGGTTAGTCGATTTCAGGTAAATCCTGATAGAGCCTATTGGATTGCGGTGAAGAATATTCTTACGTATCTGCGAAGAAAAAAGGCATGTTACTAGTTATTGGCGGCAGTGATACGTTAAAAGTAACTTGTTACAATGATGCAAGCTTTCAATCAGACCGAGAAAACTTTTTTTCGCAGTCTGGATGAGTTTTCTTACTGAATGGAGGAGCGGTTACTTGGAAGAGATCCAAGCAAGACACGGTGGTTGATTCCACCTATGAGTCGGAGTACATTGCGGCGAGTGAAGCTACTAAGGAAGTGGCTTGGCTGAAGAACTTTATTGGGGATCTCGGAGTTGTTCCAACTATTCAAGAACCAATAGAACTATTATGCGATAATGAAGGTGCAGTTTCATTGATGAAAGAGCCAAAGGATCATGGCAGATCCAAGCACAACGGCAGAAAGTACCATTATATTTGAAATCGAGTAGAGGAAGGACATATTCTAGTGAAGTGAGTATCATCAGAAGATAACGTTGCAAATCCTTCACAAAGGCTCTGAGTAGAGTCAACCCCTACAAGCATGCTAGGAGCATAGGTTTAAGACACAATATTAGTTTTAGTAGTTAGGTGATATTTTGAAACCTATAACAAAACAAATGTAACTAAATGATAGAAAATTATTTATGAGTATCATACTGCCTTATTCAATTATTTATTCTTGTGTTTCTTTTTGCATGTTTACACTTCCTGAGTAATTTGAATTATTCAAACTTCCACACTCGTTCATACTTTTGGAAGTAAGTAATGAGTTAAGATTTCCATGAATGGACTGGATATTGTCAATTGATCTTAAGACATTGCATTTTGAATTGCTATAGTATTCATGAGTACTTTGAAAATAGGGATTTTAAGTATTGGATAAACTCACTCTTAGAGATTACTTCATGGCTCTTGTCATGAGTAATTCTAAGACGATAGTATCTACTATTCGGAGATATGCATTTCATAGTTTACAAATCAGTTATACATTGGTTGAATCAAACGCATGGTTTAACTAGATGTTATAAAGGGTTATTCCATGTGTAATTTGATATATGAATTATATGACTATTTAGTCAAAGTAATTTGTTCCTTTTTCCCTAACATGAAAAAGCGATATCATTGGGCCTCTTGATGATTTGATGTTGACTATATAGTGTTGGGCCCAGCTAGGCTAATTGATGTGATCATTTTGAAGTCCAATAAAGTCTTTACAAATCGGGAAATCGATAAAAAGAATCTTGGAAAATGAGATGGATTATGATCCAAGTCTCGTGTCAATAAGATATCTTGTAAAATGAAGGAGTAGCTGATCACTTATCTTAGGGTCCATAGTTGATTTGAAATAGAGTTTGTGAGTGTCTTTAGAAAACACTCTTTGCTAGTTACTTCAAGGTCTATACTTGAAAGTGTAGTTACAGACTTATCCAAATAGGAGACTGTTGGATTAAGGTGTCTAAGCCAATAACTAAATTGGTATATTCTTGAATTAAGAGCAAAGTCCTTTTTGGGTTGCATGCCCTCGTAACTAGTAACTGAATAGAAAGACTTTTTTTGGGAGAGAGAGAGAGAGAGAGGATTTATTAAATGATTAATAAATTAGATCGAAATAAATAATTTATTAATATATTATGTGATTAATATATTAATTAGAAATTATATTTACTAATTAAGAATTAATAAAAAATTAATTAGAATTAATTTTGTGATTAATTAGATTAACTGAAAATACAGGGACTAAAGGTGACAATGCTCAAAAGTTGAGCATTGAAGAATTCCAAAACCTTCCCATAGGGGGGGGGTTTATAGGAGGTTTCCTAGAGGTTCTAGGAGCCTTAGGGAGCAAGAAAAGGGATAAGGGTTATCTAAGGGTACCTGCCTTATCCAAATCTCCTTACTCACCTATATAAACTCCTTAAGGGGTTCATTATTTTTGTCCCATCCTTCCACCATACAAGAGCCGGAATTTCTCTCATCTCTCCTATATCTCTAAATCTTCTAGTTACTATGGTTTTGGGTACACGCCATTAGAGGCATCCAAGCTTTTGGTGCTTGCTTTCCAAGGAAGATAAAGGAGGTTTTACTTGATAAATTGTTGTGGTTTTCAACAGATATGTAACCCTAAACACTTTTGTAATTTTTTATAATTATTAGGGTTTCTTGATATTCATAGTTACTTACTATCAATTGAGAAAACATATATCCTTTTATATTGCATGTGAACTTAAGGGTTTAAGAGTTTTTCCACCACATGAATTTTATAACCTAGAAAACCCATCATAATAATCACCAGATCTACCATTATTCTGACACTAAGAACTATATGGCTAAGTATTGAACTTCTTGAAGCCAAAATTCACACTTCAAAAACTTGGCATGTAATTTCTTATCTTTCAAGACCTGCAATACATCGTAGAGAAGCTTGTCATTCTCCTATTCGGTTCTTGAAAACAATAATCGACTTATCAAGGAAAGGTCTACAAACTCGATTCATGAGATCCATGAATATAGCGAGAGCATTTGTAAGACCAAGTGGCGTCACAATGAATTCATAATGACCATAATGGGTCCTAAAAGCCATCTTCTCAACATTGTTTTCCTTCACTCTCATTTGATGATACACGGATCAGAGATCATTTTGAAAAATAATCCACTCCTTGTAGTTATAAGTCAAATATATCATCTGTCATTGGAAACATGTACTTATTCTTGATGCTAACCTTTTTGAGCTCTCGTAAATCTATACACATCCGCCTTGAGCCATCTTTCTTCTTTACAAACAACATCGAGGAACCCTACAATGATAAACTTGGGTGAATGAAACCCTTATCTAATAACTCTTGAAGCTAGGACATCAACTATTGCATTTATGAAGTAGCTAGATGATAAGGAAATTTAACAATCGGTCTATGTGTCAGCCCCAATTTTCACGGCCAGAAAAGATCGATTTTGTTTATGCTTTATAAAAATCAGAGTACTTCTTTTAATAAAAATGTTGCGGAATTTGTTCCCAGAAAAACACGATAAATACGTTATTAAAACATTTTCGAAGAAACATATTTTATTCATTTTAATACATTTGGGATGTCATTGTCAATACAGAAACATAATCATAAACAGAACTTACATTTATTTACACTAGTGATCTACATCTCTTTAATCTCTCAGTGTAATGTGACTTCATATCAACACCTGTGATATAAATAAACTGAGTGGGTCAGGTTGGGAAACCTGGTGAGTACATAGGGTTTTCAACCCACAATAATATAATTATTATGTTTAAACAAGCAATTAAACCCAATTACCCATCCCCATTATCTTCTTTTACTCTTAAGGATCTACCATAAGAATCAGTTATTTCTCGTTCATTGATTCCTAAGGATTATCCTAAGGAATCGGCACGAAGTCCATCGTTACCAAAGCTTATAGATTACAACTGGTGAACACGTAGTCCAAAACATCTGGTAAACACTTAGTTCAAAAGTAACTAGTGAACACACTTGGTTGAAAATATCTAGTGAACATACTCAGTTCAAAGATACTTAGTGAACACACTCAGTTCAAAGATACCTAGTGAACACACGCAATTCAAAATACCTAGTGAACACACTTAGTTCAAAAACACCTACAGGTTACGAGCCTGCTATCGTTCAACTGGACTGTCTAGTATCGTCCATGGTCATCATCTATACTCCACCAGATGACTGGATCACTGACAACATTGATGTCTTCCATCGTGTTATCACAATACAACTATTTCATCTACCCATGTTTTACCCAACACATTTTATAGATATAAAATACATATACAACTTAAATCATTTAAAACATGTATAAAAATCTTTCACCCAGCATAGACAGCAAGTATTCAGACAATATGCACACATAACACGTAATTTATGTTAAAATTACTTCACTCAACACTCGGACAGTGCTTCGATACTCTCGAAACGATTTCCTTCGATAAAACCTAGTATCAATACCACTACGGTTTAGTCTAACAATAACCGCGACAAATTAATAGTCTGACTATTATTATTATTATATAAGCGTTAAATAACACTCAATATAACTCATAATAATAGCCCAAATAATTATTTTAAGGACCTAATAACATTCCTATAATTATTCGAAAGCTATATTAAAAATTGCGTAATTGTAGCTCACTTACAGCGGATTTTAAAGAAAACCGGAACTTTATTTGGAGCAGCGTTTCGAAACCGAAAGACCCTTTTTCTCGGGACTCCGGGAGCCTCGGGGCTTCCTTAAGGTGCTAGGGGATCACCTAGGCTTAGGGGAGGGTTAAAACCCTTAGAGAGAGAAAGAAATCTAGAGAGAGAAAGAGAATGGTGTGAAAAAGTTGGAGACCCTTGCCCCTTTTTATACCCTGTGAGGCCTCGGACTACGCTGGGCGTAATCCTTGGCTACGCGGGGCGTAACTTCGGATACGGTGCCACCTCGGATCCAGCTGTCTCACACTCGTCGGAAGGATAAGGCCGAAGGTATGCGGGGCGTACCGGATCTCATATGCGGGGCATAATGCGAGGCTACGTGGCGTGATACGAAGCGAAGCCTTGGTCAGCAAGCAATGGCTCAGAAGCGGCCACGTCATCAACCTCTCGCAGATTTCGCAATTTTGCACTCCGACTTCTAAAAATCATACCTTTCGCATACGAGCTCTGTTTTCGACATTCTTTATATCCACGCGAAGGCGGGAACGTACTCTACAACTTTCGTTTAGACTTCGTCGGCTAATTTTGACTTTATTTTATATTTTATATTATTAACAGGCCGGGACAGGATTGGTTCGTTAAATCCTCATAACTTCTTCATCCGACGTCTGTTTCCGCCCATCTTTTCTTGTTACGCTACTCTTAACGATATCTTCGATTCTTGTTCAGGTCGTTTCGGCTAAAAATCGTTCGATCTAACATTCGAATTTCGGGTTGTACACTGCTAATCTGAAACTTCGAAAAATCATAACTTCTTCATATGAAGTTAGATTTGGGCGTTCTTTTTATCGATGTTCTTAGTTTAACATATTCTATGACTTTCATTTAGAGCGCTAAGGCTAAATATCTCTCTATCATAAATTCACTATTTACGCTTCCCGGTGTCGTGCCGGTTTTGCCGTAAAACTTCGACAGGCCATAACTCCTTCGTTATAACTCGGATTTCGGCGTTCTTTATATGTATGGAACCTTGAGACATATTCTAAAAATTGGTTAAGATTATTTTTTTATAAATAATCTTTTGCCAAAATGGCATTTTCGACCCCAATTATCTCTAAATTGACTAGCCCGGATCTACGGGCATTACAATTATCTCCCCCTTAGGATGATTACGTCCAGGAATCATCAACGAAACAGGGCTCGTATAGTGACTCCATTCGTCATCTCTTCATCCTAGGTAATAATTATAACTTCTATATCCCTCCAAGTCTATCTCTTAGACTTAATGACTGTCAGTAGTACTCGATCTTGCACCTGCTTTCTATCTCAGGTTAGACTCCAAATTATGACCTTTAAGTCACAATCTCGATCCTCACTGGATACGAACTTAAGATAAGTTCTTTTATGATGTGTCATATTCTAATGACCTATTATCGTATGTTGCAACGCTTAGACTCAGGTCTCTTAGAGTCAAATTCTAGAACAGACTATACCTTCCTTCATGTTCTAGTCACATCTTAAAAGGTAGCATTTCTAGCAACCGTCGCTATTCTTCTCCTGACCGCTTTGATTAATCCTTCTGGCTTAAGCCGAGTGCTACATCGAACTTAGTTCTCAGAACCACGTAACATAATTATTGTAGTCGGACTCAATTCGATATGACCACTAGGGTCGGAATAACAACAATTTTTCCTAGTCATTACCGAAACAATGGTGATGACATACTTGAATAAAACGAAATCAATTACTAGCTTCTTGGTAACCTTGTGACTTTCCCTGATACAAGTGTGAGTCTTGTGCTTCCGGTAGTATATGCATCTACTACCTTTCACACCTACTCATACTCGTCCCAAGTATTGTCTCACAGTTTTCCAAGTCACCATACAAGAAAATCGCATAACAGTTTAACACATCAGATAACAAAATGAAGGCTTTATTATTTCTTGAAACGATTAAATAGGTGTTCAAGTTCACCCTAGACTATGCCTTTAATAGGCTACAGCATACGATATTATGGCTACTGCATAACTTGATCTTCGGATATGAAGTCCTCATCCTTGATTCCTCACATGGTTTTCCGCTTCGTCGAGGATCATGTGGAATGCCCTTGGCCTTGGTGGTGTGTTTGGCCTTGCTGCTTCATTCTTCTTTGGGCAATTCTTTGAAAGATGCCCCCTTTCTTTACATTCATAACACAACCTCTTGTTGGATGTACACTCATTGGCGTAATGCCCAAACTTTCCACACTTGAAATATGTCACCTTTTCACCGTATTTTCCAAAGTGTTTCTTCTTGCATATATCACACCATCTTGCTTCACCTCCTCCTCCAGGCTTTGAGAATTTTCTCTCCTTGTTGGACCTTGAAGATCCTTCAAACTTCCGCTTCTCTCCTACCTTATCTTTTCTAGACCCTTTTCTCTTATCTGGGCCTCTACGTTCATAGCTGCCCTAACAGCTGTTTTCAAGGTAGTTGCCATTTTGACCATTGGGCCAAAGTCTGTGGGCAGTCCGTTAGCAAACCTATCGATCTTTAAGAGTTCAGTAGGAACCAAGTAGGGGAATAGTTTCATCCTCTCGGTGAATGTCGTAGCATACTCATCAACACTCATCTTCCCTTTCTTCAGGTTCTGAAACTCGTTGTTCAGGTCTATCAGATCTATCTCTGAGCAGTACTGCATTTTCAACTGTTCCAAGAACTCTTCCCATGACATCCTTAGGGCTTCTCCTCGTGGCATCGTATCTGCCAATAGCTTCCACCAGCTCAAGACTCCAGTTTTCAGTTGTCTTACAGTGAAGACGGTCTTCTGTTTCTCGCTACAGTCGCAGATCTCGAACACCATCACCATCTTGGAGATCCAATCCATAATCTCAACAGGCTTTGGGCTTCCTGAGAGACTTGGTGGTTTCGCACCCAAGAAATTCTTGTACATTCTCCCATCCTTGTCTTTTCTCCTCTCCGGGCCATCCCTTCGTTCACCTTGAGTCTCCACTTGACTCACTTGGCAGCTGTAGTTCCCTTCCTCCGATTGATCGGGAATCGGTTCGGGTTGCTCAATAGGCATAGTAGGTTCGTCCCTATTCAACATCTGCCTCATTTCTTCCCTTTGTTCAGCTAACATAGCCGGAATCATGGCTTGAACTCCAGCCATGGTGACAGGCTCAGGTGCAACTTCTTCTACAACAGGTATTTGCTGAACCACTGGGGTTGGTTCCTATTCTCATTTGCATTCACGTTTCCGCTACGGGTACTTTCCATCTTGATCTATACACCGAATAAGTTGAATCTAGACCTTTATTTAGGATTGACGTTTAAATCATCCTTATCACTCCGAAACGTTTACATGCTAGTTCTAATATCGTAGTTAAACACTTAGAATCCTAAACACATAAGGTTTCCAGATCCGGTCGGCAATAGACCATAGATCTGATCTTATAACGCATATCATAAATCATTTAGCACATAAAAGCATTTTAGGCATAATTCCTAAAATATGCTAGTGCTCACACCTCACAATCATCGCTTAGCATTCTAAGTTTAAGTCTAGAAATATATCCATATTCCTAGTTCGCTTAAACTAATGCTCTGATACCAACTGTGACATCCCTATTTTACACGGCCAGAAAAGACCGATTTTGTTTATGCTTTATAAAAATCAGAGTACTACTTTTAATAAAAATGTTGCGGAATTTGTTCCTAGAAAAACACGATAAATACGTTATTAAAACATTTTCGAAGAAACGTATTTTATTCATTTTAAAACATTTGGGATGTCATTGTCAATACAGAAACATAAGCATAAATAGAACTTACATTTATTTACAATAATGATCTACATCTCTTTAATCTCTCAATGTAATGTGACTTCATATCAACACCTGTGATATAAATATACTTAGTGGGTCAGGTTGGGAAACCTGGTGAGTACATAGGGTTTTCAACCCACAATAATATAATTATTATGTTTAAACAAGTAATTAAACCCAATTACCCATCCCCATTATCTTCTTGTACTCTTAAGGATCTACCCTAAGAATCAGCTATTTCTCTTTCATTCATTCCTAAGGATTATCCTAAGGAATCGGCACGAAGTCCATCGTTACCAAAGCTTATAGATTACAACTGGTGAACACGTAGTCTAAAACATCTGGTAAACACTTAGTTCAAAAGTAACTAGTGAACACACTTAGTCCAAAATACCTAGTGAACACACTCAGTTCAAAGATACTTAGTGAACACACTCAGTTCAAAGATACCTAGTGAACACACTCAGTTCAAAATACCTAGTGAACACACTTAGTTCAAAAACACCTACAGGTTACGAGCATGCTATCGTTCCACTGGACTCTCTAGTATCATCCATGGTCATCATCTATACTCCACTAGATGACTGGATCACTGACAACATTGATGTCTTCCATCGTGTTATCACAAAACAACTATTTCATCTACCCATGTTTACCCAACACATTTTGTAGATATAAAATACATATACAGTTTAAATCATTTAAAACATGTATAAAAATCTTTCACCCAGCATAGACAGCAAGTATTCAAACAATATGCACACATAGCACGTAATTTATGTTAAAATTATTTCATATCTATGTGTAAGATGAAAGGGACTATGCACTCACCTGAAAGGTGGTGACTCAACACTCGGACAGCGCTTCGATACTCTCAAAACGATTTCCTTCGATAAAACCTAGTATCAATACCACTAGGGTTTAGTCTAACGATAACCGCGACAAATTAATAGTCTGACTATTATTATTATTATATAAGCATTAAATAACACTCAATATAACTCATAATAATAGCCCAAATAATTATTTTAAGGACCTAATAACATTCCTATAATTATTCGAAAGCTATATTAAAAACTGTGTAAGTGTAGCTCACTTACAGCGGATTTTAAAGAAAACCGGAACTTTATTTGGAGCAGCGTTTCGAAACCGAAAGACCCTTTTTCTCGGGACTCTGGGAGCCTCGGGGCTTCCTTAAGGTGCTAGGGGATCACCTAGGCTTAGGGGAGGGTTAAAACCCTTAGAGAGAGAAAGAAATCTAGAGAGAGAAAGAGAATGGTGTGAAAAAGTTGGAGACCCTCGCCCCCTTTTTTATACCCTACGAGGCCTCGGACTACGTTGGGCGTAATCTTTGGCTATGCGGGGCGTAACTTCGGATACGGTGCCACCTCAGATCCAGCTGTCTCACACTCGTCGGAAGGATAAGACCGAAGGTACGCGGGGCGTATCGGATCTCATACGTGGGGCATAATGCGAGGCTACGTGGCGTGATCCGAAGCGAAGCCTTGGTCAGCAAGCAACGGCTCAGAAGCGGCCACGTCATCAACCTCTCGCAGATTTCGCCATTTTGCACTGCGACTTCTAAAAATCATATCTTTCGCATACGAGCTCTGTTTTCGACTTTCTTTATATCCACGCGAAGGCGGGAACGTACTCTACAACTTTCGTTTAGACTCGTCGGCTAATTTTGACTTTATTTTATATTTTATATTATTAACAGGCCGGGACAGGATTGGTTTGTTAAATCCTCATAACTTCTTCATCCGACGTCCGTTTTTGCCCATCTTTTTCTCGTTACGCTACTCTTAATGAGATCTTTGATTCTTGTTCAGGTCGTGTCGGCTAAAAATTGCTCGATCTAACATTCGAATTTCGGGCTGTACACTACTAATCTGAAACTTCGAAAATCCATAACTTCTTCATACGAAGTCAGATTTGGGCGTTCTTTTTATCGATGTTCTTAGTTTAACATATTCTACGACTTTCATTTAGATCGCCAAGGCTAAATCTCGCTCTATCATAAATTCACTATTTACGCTTCCCGGTGTCGTGTCTGTTTTGCCGTAAAACTTCGACAGGTCATAACTCCTTCGTTATATCTCAGATTTCGGCGTTCTTTATATTTATGGAAACCTTGAGAAATATTCTACAACTTGGGTAAGATTATTATTATTTTTATAAATAATCTTTTGCCGAAAAGGCATTTTCGACCCTTATTATCTCTAAATTGACTAGCCCGGATCTACGGGCGTTACAGTCTAGCACCCGGAACAAAATCAATGCTAAATTCCACCTATCTTACTAGGGGAAAACCTTGCACATCATCGGGAAAAACATTCTTGAAATATCTAACCTCTTTCACATCCTCCAACTTCTTCTTTCTTTACCTGCATCTATCACATATGCCAAAAATGAATCATAGCCTTTTCTTACACATTTTTTAGATTTAATTTAAGTGATCACACTTGGTATACGTAGGTTCCTCATCCCGTATATAATTATCTTTCAACTTGGCACGTCCACCGACACTAACTTACTATTACAGGCAATCTTAGCATGATTCCTTTGAGCCAATCTATCCCAAGAATCACATCAAACCCTATAACACCAATCAATAGCAACGGAACACCAAACTTCTGCCCGTCTATCTCTACACAACAATCACATCAACCATGAACTATACTAACATGTTATCCGGATGTTACCTCTATTACTTACGTTTCTTCTAATAGCACTAAAGGATTACTAAATTTCTTTATAAATTCATGAGACAAAAATGAATAATCTGCACCCGAATCAAATAAAACACTTACATATAAGGAGTTTACAAGTATTGTACTCGACACCACTCCCGGATTCTCCTTTTCTTCATCGACAGTCAACTGAAAAACACGAGCTTTGACTTTTATTTGGCTCCACTTTCTTCCCCGCATTCTGGACTACCACTTCACTTTTCCTCTTTGGACAAGCTTTGTTGATGTGGCCTTTTTCATGACATAAATAGCACTCCACGTCGCAAACCTCATTTTTACATTCAAAGGACTTATGGTTGGGATCACCACACTTGTAGTACGCCTTACTACCCAACTTGCACTCTCCCCAATAAAGCATTCGACATTTCTTGTAGGTAAGAGTTTCCCCTTCCCTTAAACTCTTAGTAGACATTAGACTTTTCTTCATAGAACCACCTTGATTAGCTTGACACCTCTTTTCTCCAACCTTTTGCTTCTCTATTTCCTTCCTCACAATCATATCCTCAATATTCTGAGCCGCCACAATAACATCATCTAGAATTTCATCTTTCTTCACCTTAACCTCATACTCAACAGGTAATCCTTTCACAAAGCGACTGATTCAACCCATTTCAACTGAAAGAACATCTCCAATAAACATCTTATCTGAAAATTCTTTCTCATACTCCTCCACCGATAAGTCACCCTTCTTCAGCTGAAAGAATTCCAAACCATCTTCTCAATATCACAAGGAGCACAATACTTAGCCTTTATCCACTAAGCAAACTCATTCCAGGACATAATTTCTTTAGCATCATCTCCTAGAGTTTGGCATACTCTCTTCCACCAAATAAAGCCTTAACCCTTTAACACTTGAGAATCATAAGTAACTCTCTGATCATCCCTACATCCACTAGCTCTGAGATCCGAATTGTTTCTATGATCCACTTCATAGTCACCTTTGGTTCACGACTCCTCTCATAATCACTTGGCTTGCATGCCATGAATGGACTGGAAGAACATCCCTTTTCTTTGATTATGATGGATGTCATGTAGTAAGAGAGGACCCTTTATTTCAAGATGGGTTGATGATATACCAAACACCAATAATGGATGGAGCACCTCCAATTGATGCGGCACTTGAAACAGACGTTGCACCCGTAACAGATGGTGCAACCGCAACTGACGGTGTAATCTCAGGAATCTCTAGGGGCTATTTGGGTGCTACTAGATGAACATCCAAGAATCGATTCATCTTTTGATGGTTCTCTTCATTCATTTCATCAAGAAGTATTTTAATAGCTTCTATAGTGACTGGCTGGGGATATCCTCATGGCACGAAATTCCTTCTCTCTCTTGCGGATCTACACTCGTTCTAGCTCAAACCATTTTGTGACCATAACCCACTTAAAATTAATAAGCTGATTCATGTAATCTAACAATTAAAATTCATAAAAGTATTAAAGGAAAGGGGCCTAAAACACTATGGCTTGTTCTTTCGTCTCACGCAGTTTAAGCCTAGGTAGGGACGGTCCAACCTAATTCACTTAAGCAGTGGCTTTGATACCAACTGTAACGATGCGTACTTTTCATAAACATTTAATATTTAAAAACTAGGAGTAGTATCAGATATTTACAAAAAAATACCAAAAACCAGAGTTTCAAAAACTTTTAAAAGTATTCCCAGCAATACATTCATAGGTGTTACCAGTTCCATTTCATAACAATAACTATGCAAACAAGGATAAATGCAATAAAAAAATTCTAGTCGATAGTCCTTGATGCTTCTATGTCCTCACTCTCTAATGCTTGCTACCAGAACCTGTTAAATACATGGAAACAATATCTATTAGACTTAGCAAGATCTAACATAATCATACATAACATATATGGCTTGTCACATAAGTAACCAAGCATCCACACATGTACCAAATGGTAAACCACCGTTCATTATCATATATGTTTCCGTGCATACTCTAATAATCTTCTTCGTAGGGATCCCTTAATCTAATTCTTTGCATGCATAACATACACATCATAAAACATAACACAAGTTATGCATCATAGAAAAATCTAACAACGATGTAATTAATAGTTATATATGTACATTCACATGCTTGTACATGCTCTATAACACATAACCTAACTCTAAAGCGAAAGTATAACTCACCTTACCTTGTGGAAATAGTAGCATACTTCCAACTTCTACAAATCTTATCTCGAGAGGCTCCAAATCCTTCTTACTACCACCTACAACAATTACTTACATTAATCCCCTCATACATATCTTAATCCACTAAGACATCACTTGTGATTTTAGCCAAAAACACATATTTTGGACAAAAAAAACCCTAACTTGATCACTCTTTTCTCAAATACTTTTCAAACTACATCAAACAAGCTAAATAACACTTAGCTTAGCTAGATTATGCTGCCCAATCATCATCTTCTTCATTTCCATTTCTAGGGTTTCAAAACCCTATAATCAAATCAAGATTTTTGATCATTAAACCTTCATATAAACTATGGATTAAGTTTCTAAACACTCATTCATACATAATCATCAAGTTTACTTGGAAGAATCTAGCATCAAGACCGTAATCTTGAATTTCTCCATTGAAGTCACAAAAAGCTTAAAAATGAAGAAACTAACTACTACAAAGGTTTGAGATGCTTTTACCTTTCCTCTAGGAAGCTAAATCACCACTTGATGTCCCTTACCCCTTGAAATTGTCGGAGAAGAGCTCTACAGGTAGTGAAGGTTGTTTATTAACAAATGAGCCTTAATCCTCATATTTAACTTTGTTCGTAACCGCATCATGGTGAGGTCATTACAACGTCGTGGAAACATAAATGCGCTCACAATTAGTTGATTGCAACGTTGTGAAAAAATAATCTTCATAGCAATCTACTTTTCCTACCTTATCGTGGCGCCCACACACCATATTGCGAGCCAAAGTACATTGCCTACGAATTACAACGGAGAAGTGAACCAAATCATCGCGTAAAAGAAATCCCTTTACTGCGCCGCAAAAAAGCCTAATTCCTTATTTATATTCCTTTCCAATGCCTTTCCATTCCAAACTTGTATATACTAATGTCATTCCATTTTAAGATCCAAATATCACATTCTAAAAACTTCATAACACTTGTAAATGCATAAAACATATACAAAACATTCCATAAATCAGAATAACATAAAAAGGAGCAAAAGGCCTTAGCATCAAACTGACATTCTATAATATGATTAATATAAAAATCTCAGTTCTTACAAGGCGAATTTGTTATAAGAAAATGTGTTAGACGCAAGTCACATTAAAATATTTCTACATTTATTAGTGCATTTTTGGGTTATATTTTCCTAACATGTTGTACTTTACAAATAAACATAAAATGACCATTCTTTCAATTCCTTTCATATTAGATCATTGTACTTCAAAATAAATGAAAGTACATTGCCATTTTTTTCATATAACCTACTATTTCTTTTATAATACTAAGAGTAGGATGTTATATTCAATAAATAAGCATTAAATGATCCCTATTTCAATTCCTTTTTTATTAGGTTATACTTTCAAATAAATTATAGTAGTAAGAGTAGAATGTTATACTTACATTGTCATTGAACAACACTTCAACTCCTTCCTCAGCAATCTTTTTCATGAACTTTAACATAAAATAGCCACATTCAGTACTTCGAGACTGAAATAGACACTATACAATTACATAATAAATTATCACTGTAACCTTGATCCAAATAATGAAGTTAAAGCTGCAATTTCAACAAGGAATTAAGTGTTTACCGTAACATTAACCTATTTTAGTTTAACACTCTTCTTGGATCTACTTTGTCTAACATACACGACCATTGACCTATAAAAGCTTAGGAAATATATTAAAGAATATAATATAATATTTTGATAATTTATATTACTTACGAAACAATAATTTGCTTCAACTTCAAATTAACGTTTCTAGAAATCAGGGAATCAAGAAAATAGAAGTTCGTTTCTTTCATGTCTAGTACGACCAACACCTAATGTCTTCTAAGAAAACTAAAAAAAATGAAGTCTAACAACTTAGTTACAAAAATAAATATGTACTATTTGTATTCACGATCAAATGGAAAATCAAATCCGGGATTATAGGGAAATAAGATGATGTCATTGTCCTTTCTTGTAGAATACCAAACTTCATTACTTCTAATTGCATCATCAATATTCTTAGATTTCCCTTTATGTTCATGTGGCGAGGTTACAGTTGGTTTCACAAAACAAATTTTGTGATCTCTTTTTGGCGTATACTTAATTTTCTTAAATAAGATCCTGTCAACATAAAGAAACTAAATCAACTAAAAAAATTGTGTTTAAATGTAAGCACTTACATCATACAAGAACTACTAAAAGCATTGGTCAGCTCGTCCACTGTAAAACTACTTCAAAATCTTCCCAACTTAAGTACGTGTAACTCTCATATCTAAATAGATCTTCCTCACACAAAACAATTATAGAGCCAACCTTTGAAACTTGTACATAAACCATAATGGTGGTCATTTTCAAAATACCATTTTTTCCAATTCTTATCCTTTTCCTCATTTTTGCTCTCATCAACCTTCTTTGCATGGACTCATTTTGTTTCTCTTTTTCTTTTCCTTTTTCTTTTCTTTTCTTCTTTTCTTTTCCCTTCTCTTTTTCCTTTTCCTCACATGGTTCTCTTTGCCATTATTTTGCTATCTGCTTTTATCTTCTCCATTTCTTTCTTACTTTATTTTCTCGCCAACCTTCTTTGCATGGTCTCAATTGTTCCATGTTTTTTCATTGGTTTCGCCATTGCTTTTCCCTACAAAAAAAGTATAAATAGATGTCTCTAATAACTAGGTGCCTCCGATGTTCCATGTTTTTAGACCTTACATACATATATGAATTAAATGTGTGTAAATAATATTACTAGCCAAATCATCGAATAACTATATGTTTCGGCCAATTTAGTATGTGCCTAACTACATCTTTGACCTTGACATTGAATTCCACTTCAAGCAGGATTTGTATTAAAGCTTCTTCTTGTACACATGTTTCCATCATAACTTCAATGTTCTCACCTATTATTTGAAGGTAAAAAGTAAGTAAGAACCAATTTTCTAAGAAACGTAAAAGTATGTAAATAGAGTAGTAATAATGCAAATATTTTTCATTATACCCGGGAAACTATACTTTTGTATGGTTCCTTTTACAACTACATTTGACGCAACCTCTATAGTAAGATAACATGAACTATCCTACAAATATAGTATGCTATCTTTTTCCCAAGACTTTCAATGAATTCTCACTTTTAAAATAGAAAGAAAATATAATAAAAGTATACATTTGTACCCAAGACTTAGAAGTCATTCTTCAAGTGGTTCGTTTTCAAAATCTTCATTGCCCCATATTTAGCAACATGTGCATTCAAAAATAGTATTCAAATCTCTTTTTAATTTCTCTAACTCATCTTTATTTTTCTTAAACCAGTTATCCACTTTCTTGTTCTCAATCTACAAGGACCACTTAATGGTCTTGTGTACAATAAATATTTGGTTGTGGAGTTACAAACTTACCATCCCGCATACATGCCCACATTGTTCCTTAGTGCCTAAGGCATGTGTAGGCACATAATTTGTTCCACATGTAACCTTTCCAAAACATTACGAAACTTTCAGCTCATCTTGTAAGATCAAGTAAACATATATTTTGTTTTAAAACTATTCATGGATGTAAAACTACATATAGATCAAAATTTTATTTTTCTAAGATCAGATTTTCCATATTTTTTATTTTTCTAAATCTATACAAGGAAGTAAACAAACTTTTTGTTTTAAATAAAACTTTCATTTTACTCTTTATGATACTTCTCACAACACAAATGCGTTAGTTAGTTATTAGCCTAGCCATCAAATAAACTTCATAGTTTCTCCAACTTATAAGTTCCTAACAAAGTCTTAAATATTAAAACTTAGAATTTTTTTGACATTTATGTACAAACAAAAAATAGCATAAATGGTCCTGCTTTTAAAAGAAATTGGACATATGCAGTCTTTGGAAAAATGGGACAACAATGTATCATATATGATGCTTATTTTTTTTAACTGAATTAATAGCATAAGAATAAATTTTAAAAAAATAACTAAATAGATAAAATTATAATTCTATTAACAATCATCTGGACATTTGATTAGTAACCTCATATTTTTTTATTTCACTTGATTTTTTCCACAACATTGTCCTATTGATCTCAACTTTCATCTTGAAGGTTTGTTGCATCTATTTATCAAAAATAAGAAAATTCAATTAATATAAACAAATACAAGTAAACTATTGAATTATTTGAATTCATACAAGGTTAACAATGAGTCTAGTATATCCTTTTCTACTCAAATGATGATTGTATTTATGATGTGCACTCTTTTAATTTTCGTACTTTTACCCTACATTAGAAACATTAAAAATGTCATGCATGTTTCTAAAACTTAATTACCATTGAAGAAATACATAGACGAAAAGTTTAACAAACCTCATAATTTTTCATATTTATTTGGGATACACAGTTTCCAGTCTTCCTTCTTCAAGAACGGATACTCTTTCGGGGGATTGAGTAAATTGGCCTTAGGGTCATTTTTTGTTTCTTAATGAACTTATCATATAGATAATGTTTGAATTTTTTCCACTTCTTCCTGATTCATCAGAGAGTGTGCTTATAGCTCTTTGGGTCAAGTGCAAAAATTGCCTAAAACATAAATATAAAAAATATTAATTTCAACCAAGAGGCATAAGTTAGCGGCATCATTGTTCTTGCTACCAAGCCCTCAAAAGTGGAGAACTTTTTTGACATCATCTCAAATTTGGACACCATTTTATTTTAAGTAATTAAAAGTTTGACTTTATAAGCTTTTAATTTTATCATCATACTTCTTTGTTTGGAGTCTACATAATGATCCGAAGTAGAATTTGAGTTCATATCACAAAAAAGTAACATGTTTCAACAAGATTCAAATAAAATAGTTAGTCACAACATGGACAAAATAAAGTATATTGTTATTTCTTGCAGTTGAGACGGAATTAACAACATCCAATAGCTTAAATAGAAACATACCAAAAACTAAATTTCTTATTTTCCACAAAATAGTTTAAACTCATATGACCACACCATGCATGCACGTACACAAAAAGGCATCATCAATGTATAATAAAATGGATTTTTGTGTTAAATCACCAGTAGCATCAAATTCCAACATATCATCAGTTTCACCATTTGCTCTGTACTTGTACATCTTATGTGGTGTGAAGCCAACAACAGAAAAATTCTCATCTTGTTGATCATGAAAATAAAAACCTTGTTTGGCTTGACTAGCTAATAGAGTCTGACCAAGGCTATCAAAGTTAACTACCGCGAATCCAAAATCATCCTTTTTCTCTATGGCTATCAATACAATCACACATGAATACCAGAATAATAACCATTTTGTATTGAAGATCACATATATCCTTTATACAATCGAAGTAAGTACAAATTCCATACATAGGATTAGAGTCTTTTACACTAGCAATCTGCATTGTATATGCAACTAAAGATAATCCACTACATTGAGTGGTTCTAGATTAATCTTGAGATGTTGTATCGAATTCATAATCATTTATGAAAATACCGCTATATTTACTAACAACAAAACTAGGCCCTTTAGCCAACCAACAAACATCATCATAAATATCTTCCCCATTAGCCAAATGTTTTTTAACATATTGGAAAATGAATTAATCTAAATCAAACAAAATCATAAAAAAATATTGTAATTCTAACAAACTTACTAAAAAGTAAACCTCGTTCTTAAGCAAACTAATAAATGTCTGACTGTGTTGACACTAATTGATTCCTTTTTATCACAAGGACCAAAACATAATTCATTCATTTTTATCATAAGGACCAAAATATAATTCATTCATTTTTATCATAGATAAAAAAACAAAAACATGTAAGGACATGGACCAAAACTATACAGGAATCAAAATCCAAAATTGTACAAGGGACAAAATTGTTTCTTGAGTCATTCTTTTTACATAATAAATTATATTTACCTATTTATGAGTTACATGTTGCCAAAAATACAAATGGGATATGACTATAAAAACTAGATTATAAAAGATTTGACCAGAAATAAAGATATATTCTTTTTTCTTGATTTCATATCCCAACAGATCCTAATTAGATTTAACCATTTGTAAAATTAAATAAAATAAGATGATAGAAAAAAGAAAATTTGATCATATTGAGAAATTAAATATCCTCTTACTTTACTTCCTAATTATCTTCCTACCCATGTGAAATGATGAGAAGTGTCCTAAAATATAATTAATTTTATCAAAGTATGACACTTGTCACCATTTGACATGGGTAGCAAGATAAGTAGAAAGAAAAGGTACGACGATATTCAATTTCTCAGTCATATTTATCATATCTAACTTCCTATAAAACCAAGGAAACTAACTTAATAAAAATCAATAGAATAAGTATCAAATTAACATATTTAACATGTTAAGTCAAAAAAATCTTGAGTACAACATATCTAACATTATACTTTGAAGCAAAAAAACTAGCAAAGCACTTGGGTAATCCCATATTTAACATATGTTGGGTCACATATTTGTATAGATTTGATGATGCAAAATATACACATTATAGTTATAGTTTATCTGCTCATTGTAGACAGTCAGTCTTGTCTAAGTAAGTGTAAATAGTAAAAATTAGACAAAATGATCTGTTAGAGTTTGTTTAGTTAGATATGTTGATGGAAGTTCATATATCGAAGACTGAAAAACATCCCCTGATAACTGAAAGACCGTGAAGATACTACCACCACCAAAGGAACGAAGACACCATTCACTGAAGACTGATATGTGTATCCATATGTTGAAGGTCCTACATTCATGACATATTGATCATGTAATAAATTAATGACACACATTGATGGGCATACACTATCTATTGAAGCTGAAGTTGAAGTTGATCAGTGGATGAGTCCCTGATGTTGGTGTTGATGCTCTGATCAACGTTTGATATGCTGGTGTTGATATCCACATCTAGAGAATATCTTATCTAATTCATTCCTTATATACCAATTATTTTAAATTTAGATAAGATTTAATTCCTTGATTGAAGCGATTCACTAGAATAGATTAGTATATAATCTAATTAGGTCTTTATAATGGCTTAGTGCCAATTTCTTTGTGCACCCGTTCTCTATGTGAGAACCTTTCTTAGTGAAAGATATATTTGTGATAATTGTTTGTTCTTCTATTGTTCTTTCTTGTTTGTATCTGATCTATGAAGCTACATGGGGTTTGGGACTAACAACATCCAACTTTAGAGCATCAATAGAAACCAACTGGAAAAAGTAGAAACTAGAAGCCAATAACATCCTACTTTTTGAATTTAAATATTTAATTGATTAACTTTTAGCACAAGTACCAAAATGTATTTCATTAACTTTTATCATAGAAAAAAACTAAAAATGTAAAGGGATCAAAATACAAAACTTTTACAAGGAACAAAATCCAAAACTGTCACATGGATCAAAACTGAACAGGGACAAAAAATTTCACATGGGAAAAAACATTTCTTCGTGTTGTATAATAAATAGGGGAAATATATATGGGATCATTGTGTCACCATAGCTAAACTTAATGCATGTAGATATATGTGGTTGCTTTGTTACTCTTTAAACTCTCCATTTTATTATCTTCAACCTGTTAAAGAAGAATTTTGTTATTGTTTTTTGAAATATAAATGTAAAAATAATAATGAATAAAAGATATATGATCAGTTAGCTACCTTGTCTCAACATGTATCACTACTAGAAAACAGCCCTTTAATGACACACAAACAATGACACTCGTTGATAGAGGACGCGCATTTGTGCGTGCCCTAAAAAATAATGTCAATTTTGCAAGATTTGAAAGATAGAGGACACACATTTTTGCGTGCCCTAAAATTAGTGTCAGAAAAGACAAAAAAGGAAATGTGGAGGGCGCCTTTCATAAAATGTGCGTCGTCTAAATGTGTCACTTTATAACATTTTAATGAAACACACGTTTTTAACACGGGATTTCACCCGCCTATAGAATCCCAAAAACTACCCCCCCCCCCGCCTGCCTCTTCCAATTAGCAAGAAAAAGCCCTAGGCCTTCGTCTTCATAGCAGCATCACACCACCACCCAACCTCCGCTCTCGCACCGCCAAGTGTCTCCGACCATCTTCTCCAACCATTCTTTCCTGATGCACTACGTCGATAACAAAACCCTCATCACTATTTTAAACCATCCGTGATAGGCATCCTCACCCTCTCCTCTAGATCTTCATTCTCTGTAAAAACCCTTCTACCATCGATGATCGAATTGCACTCCCAGAAATGACAGAATGAAATCCCAAAAGAATTATAAAAAAAAATCCCGCTACTAAGAAAAACCCCAAACAACCAGTGGTATTTTACCTAAAATTCAGGGATTCTCTCATGCAATTTTAGTGATTTTCGTTTCCCCCCTATTTTTTTGGCATCGATCACTTCTTAGGCAGTCTTTGGCCTTCATTTTTATTATATCTGGTTTCCCTTATTCTCCTCCACCTATGTTTCCATCTTTCATCTTCAAGTTCTTCTCATCAATGATTCAGACAATTTATATGATTCCAGGTCAAGGAGGAGGAAGAAGATCTATCATTCAAGTTCTAGGATTAGAAGTAGGAAATCGAAGAAAGCACCATATGGCACAAACTCCCTTACTAATACTGGATCTTTGCAAAAACCACAAAGGTGTATTCTAAATACATTTCCATTATATATAATACAGTTTAGTGTTTGATTCTAGTGTAAATATGATTTATCTTCTATCTTTTACATGCTATATGATCCTCGTATACCTCGAGTTAGAAAAATTTATGCACAAGGATTTGTTCTTCCCTTCTAACAAATTCTCTGATCCTAAAACTTTGGAGATGCTAGTTACCCTTGGACTAAAGCAAACTTGGGGCATCCAGGGTTTTCTTGATTCTACTAAATCGGTGTCTATGTTGCATGATAAAATGGAACTAGAGGTTGTTGTAAATTGAAAGATACTACTTTGTTGTTTAGATGTATTGGCACTCAAGTTTTCAACTAAGGAAGTAGAACTTAGTTTTAATGAGTTTGGGCCATATGATGAAGCAGATAACTACTCAAGAAACACTCATGATGCATTTCATGAAGATTATGTAGGCAAGCTGTTCAATGAAATGCCAGGAGACGAGTTTTGGTCTGAACTAAAAGCCATCAGATGGTATCTTGTTTTTGTTGACCCACCTTTGACTGGACTTCCATGGTTAGTGCTATATAATACATGTACACATATAATACATGTACATAGATGGTATCTTGTTTGGTTTTCCCCTTGTTTTTTTAGTTTGCAATTGTACACACATATAGCTATACATACATGCATATGTGTACATACATATATAGATACAAATAGATGTATGTATGCATATAGATACATGTGTGTATGCATCTATTTATGTGTACAAATAAAATCTATACCTCATATGAGTTTCTCATCAGTTATGCATCAATTCTTTCAGCAATGGCATATATCAACTTCCATTACCTAAGCTATAATTGATCCTCTCTCTGAAGTTATTGTTGAACCACTTGTTGAAGTTGACATGGGAATTCCTACATGTTTCCCTCATGTATGTGTGCCTCCTTGTCATTTTTTGGCTATTTCAATAAAAAAAATTTGGATATATCATAGACATGATCAGACTTGCTTGAAGAATGCAGTTCTCAAATATAGGCTCTCTTGAACTTCATGGATTTGCTAGAAACAGATTATTGAGTGTTGACAATGACCCCCCCCCCTCCCTTCCCCACTAATCCCACAAATGGAGTTTTCATTGACTTCATCTTCAAGTCCACTAAAGATGATTTGAAGACATGGCCTCACAGGTGACCTTAATTGCACCGCTTTTTGTCTACTAGACATTCTTATGCTATTTACAAGTCTTTCAATTTCTTCAATTCAAACTACATTTTGTTATCTTGTAGCTTTGAATACCGATTGAGGGTTAGTCTTGGACTTATTGGAGACTTGTTGTTAACGTCTCGTGTCAGAAATACAAACACATATGGAAAACCATTTTCTTTTAATGTTGCATATAAAACCTATTTTTCTGTTTCAGATATCAGGTATTAAGTTTTTTCGTTCTTTTCCATGTATATATTACATATAATCATGTTAGAATTTGGTCTATATTAGTTCCTATCAAATGGACTTAATATCATGTTTCTTATCATTCCATCGTCTTAGTTGTTCTCAATAGAAAGGTGTAGCTGTGTTTTCAAAAAAAGAATTGATTCTCTTGTTTCAGTGAAATCCGTGTAGAAGGATTAGAGATGCTGGATTATCTTGACAATTTGCAGAATCGGGAGCGATTTACAGAACAAGGGGATGCAATAACTTTTGAATCAGAAGTAATGATTTTTGTTTCTTTAAACTATTTTTTTGGATACTCTTTTTCGTTGTTAGAGGCTTATGTAGGGTTATTTATTATCAGAATGACAAGGTTTACCTGAGCACGCCAACAAAGATTGAAATCATTGATCATGAAAAGAAACATACATTTGTCATTCGGAAAGATGGCCTTCCGGATGCTGGTAAGATCATGAAAATTTTCCACAATGGGATTGAAACTCATACTCTGACTGTTAAGACAATAACAACAATCTGCGGAAATTTTAAAATTTTTTGGAAAACTTTGTTTGCATGGGTAATGATATATATATATATATATATATATATATATATATATATATATATATATATATATATATATATAGTAGGGGTTTGGAATCCATGAGATAAGAAGGCGAAGGTTATGCCTGATTTTGGAGATGATGAATACAAGTATATGCTTTGTGTGGAGGTTGCAGCAGTGGAATACCCAATTACATTGAAACTTGGAGAGGAATGGAGAGGGAGGCAAAAACTTTTGGTTGTTCCTTCAAGCTATTACAGTGGGAAGCTTGAACCCCACATAGTTTGTTAAATCACTTGAAGGAAAAGCGGATGTTTGTGTTGATTAATATCATCATGTACAGGTAAAACATTTTTAGCATCTTCTTAATTACAAGCACAAACATCAACTTCCATATTTCCATGTCAACATTTGCTTTCATCTTGCATGGATAAAACTGTGCGATTACGGAAACTGTCCAGCAAATCTTGTTTGAAAATCTTCTCTCACAGTGATTATGGTAAGGAATCTATTAAGTAAAACAACTCATGTATGTTTATGTTGTTGGTATTTAGGGACAAGTTTATAACTTTTTTTATTTGTTATTGTTGTTGAATGTTGATATACAGTGACTTGCATATAGTTTAATCCTGTTGATGATAGATAGTTCATTAGTGGATCTTTAGATGCAAAAGTTCGCATATGGAGTATTCCTTATAGACAAGTTGTTGATTGGAATGATTTGCATGAAATGGTCACTGCTGCTTGCTATACTAAAGTTATAGAAGTTATAGAACTTATTTATTATGGACCTCAAAGATAAACTAAAGTTATAAAACTTATTTATAAAATTCTATTTCTTGAAACAATTGTACATTTCTTTTATGGTCTGGTAGTTTTAGCTTTTTACTTTTAAAGAATTTCATTTCTAAAAATTGTGGTCTACCAGTTTTCTTAAGGCAAGATCCTATTTTGGCTACTAAAATTAAGCACAAAGTAAAACCAACATTTAAGATTTTTATTTCAGATCAGATAACAAATTCACAATATATTTATGTGTCTTTATTATACATACAGATAAGGAAGGTAGATCCGACTCGGGACATGGAGGTTGATGAAGGAGACAATTACACACATATTCTAGTAAGAAACAGAGTTGGATGATTATTTGTTAGTTATATAGGAATGTATAACCCATGTTAGCAATGTATTATTTCTGTTTAGCATTTGAATGATTATTTGTATGACATATTATAATTTGTGCAATTTATTTTATTTTTTGTGTATGAAATTTTATTTTATATTATAAAATGGATTGTATTTTTTGTATATGGTATTTTATTTCTATTATGAGACATTAAATGCAAATTTAATTTAAACTTAATCAATATATAAATATTTTTTTTAAACATTTAAATTTACGATACGCAAAAATGTGTGTCATATTCGTTTATGACATGGCCTTTCTTGACAGGGCTTTTAATGATACGCATTGTGTGTCATAAATGCGCGTCGTCTCTCGTTATGACAGGGTCTTCCTTGACACGCATTTGTGCGTCGTCTGAGCATTTTACGAAACGCATTGCGCGTCGTAAAAGGTTGTTTTTCTAGTTGTGTATAGTAGTTGAATTTACTAAAAAAGGGAAAAATTAGTATTCTGTGAAAATTGGGTTTAAAAGAACCGAATGGTATTGTGGTTACATAAAAAGTTGGAATTTTTTATGTAGAGAATAAAGGACATAATGGTCATCTCTTGCTATATAGTTCTTCCGATTTCATAAGGTTCAACACTTAAAGATTGATCAGAGTTAATAAGAAAGCATCCATTACAAACGACAAAAAAACAATCATTTTATATGATAAATATTAAGTTCATCGCTATACTTGGATTTTATATGGTCAAATTATGTCGTGCTTTTTATGTATTTTAATTTTTTATCCTCTTCCAAATCTAGGTTAAGTAAAAGGCCAGGAAAACTGATTTTTTAAACGTTAAAAAAGGTATAATGGTTTAATCGATAGAGAAAATAGTTATAAGTGGCTAAAGAAATATAATTATGTGTTTTGATGTATCTTTCTTTTAAATTAGATTTCAAGTCTTGACTAGAGTTTTAGAAAGTTAGGATAATTTAAGTTATAATATCACTATGATGCAGAATGCATGCATTTAGAACCATATCAATGGATAAGTGGCAGAGTTAGACAAAGACACAAGTGACAAATGGCATTGTCGACATCAAAAAAAAATCTTCAAGCCTTCAATCTGGTTTGATTTACAAGTTTACCCTTATTCAAATATTTATTAAACGTCTTTTATCAAGTCAACACATTTTTTCAAACATCACTTAATAAATGTGTTATTTTATTCTCACTTATTAGTTTACTCTTGCATAATATCAGTGAAACAGTTTTAATTTTATATGTAGGACCTAAGTACAATGATCAAAGGGATGTAGTAAAGGTGATATGTAGTCCTAGTTTATTTTTTGGAAATTTAAGCTTTTAAAATCCTTATTTTTATTTTTTCCATGAATCATGAAACAACTAAAAGCAACAAATAATCATACTTTCATGTTACTTAACCTGGATATGGAAAAGGATAAAAATTAAATATCATAGAAATAATTATTTTATTCGACAAAGAATAGTGATGTACTTTCTTTCTTCTATTTGTTACAGCATTATATAATCACTACCCAATTATAAAGATAAATGTCATCCAAATACAAATTAATTGGGTGGGTTATCCACAGTATAATGCCTGAAAAAATGAAAGTATAATCTTATACTTAGGTAGATTTTCAAAGTACATTGTTGTATGGAAGAAATGAAACACATATACAAAAGAAACGCGTGTCATAAATCTTCAAAATTTGGAAGAGATGACATTACGTTTATGATATTATGTCATTAAAAACCTATATTCTAATAATCGGTGCACTGTAAGATTTCTCTTAACTTAGGATTAATGCATCTAACTTTAATAATATTTCATAATCATCTTTTCTAATGTACACAACAGAAAAAAGATGTAGATTTATTTAATCATTAAGGTTCTCTAATTTCTTCTTTCTATCGATCATAAGGTTATGTTGAGCGATAATCTCCTATTGTTTTGTCAGCATGACTTTATTGGAACAACTTGTTTTTTCTGATTCTAGTATCAAAGTCATAACTCTTACGCCTCGTTCCCGACTTTAACAAAAGAAAAGAAAATAAGAGAAAAGAAAGTCACGAGAGAAAAGAAGAAAAAGGAAAGAAAAACAAAAAAAAAATTCGTGTTCCCGAGTTGGAGAGAAGTTGAAGGAAAATGAATCATTTTGTTATTTCTTTCAAAATCCTCACAAATGTCTCTTAATAATACTATTTGAGACACTTGACATTAATTTGCTAATTGTGTGATACAAAGTATTAAGTTAACTTCAAGATGGAAATATAACTGATGTGGACGACAAAATGCTACTAACTACCAAGATGAACTATGACATATACATACTAGATAATCTTTTAGATAACGGATGCATGGATCATGGATAAAAATTTGCTTTTGCTCAAAAATAAATCAAATCTAAACTAGTTATGGAAAAAGAGGTTGTCCCATCAGAACTTCAAGAATATCACCAAACTGACCAATGATGATTTAGTAATTGGCACCTCTAAGATGAAGTTCATTAAAGACAAACATTTCACTTGTTAGGGATTGATGTACAAGAACATAAATAAAAATACAAGCAACAAAAGCATTAAGACATTACAATTTAAATGAACAATATCAATGATGGATACAGTTAGACATATATTTTTATCAACTATCACATCCGTAAAAAGATTAAGGCATATAATATTTATCTGTAAGAGATGACAACTATAAAGACTACATTAAATGTCCTAGAAAGCTACCATGGCTTTAGGCACACCATGGTCAAAGGCTCGTATATGGCATCAAACCATCATAAACACTATGTTAATTTGGTATAGTGGGAAATACACATACACATACACACACACACACACACACACATATATATATATATATATATATATATATGGGAAAATTGAACATATGGGTGTCATGTATATAATCTTAAGTATAAAGCCATCAAAATTGACTTCATTTTGATTAAGAAAACACAATTTTCTTTCATTGTTTGCTTCTTCATGTTGCTTTTGAACTCATATTATGTAACTCTTGTGTTTCTAGCCTAGGCATTTATATTGAGGTGATAGTCTAGGTTAACCTTTGTAACTCATTTTGATGAAATAAAAAGGAATTATGTGAATATTATGTGAATTATGTGTTTTATGCTTAATTATTATGGCTTAATTAATTAAAAATAAAAATAAGCGTCAAAAGTAAAGTGTGAGATAAGCCAGATATCTTTACATAAAGTTGTAGTGGTCGAAACAAGGATTTCAGGGATATAAAGAATACCAAAATCCGAGTTATAACGAAGAAGTTATGACTTATCGAAGTTTCGCGACAAAACCGGCAAGGTGTCGAATGTCGTAAAAAGTGAGTTTTTGATAAATTACTTTTTACCTTAGTAATCTAAACGAAAGTCGTAGTATTCGTTAAACCGAGAAGTTCGATAAAAAGAACGCCCAAATCTGACTTCGTATGAGGAAGTTATGATTTTTCGAAGTTTCAGCTTAGCAGTAGACAGCTAAAAACTCGAATTTTAGAACATGCGATTTTTACCCGACACAACCTTAACGAGAATTGAAGGTCTCTTCATTAATAGCACAACGGTAAAAAAGTCTGACGAAAACGGACGTCGAATGAAGAAGTTATGAATTTTTAACGGATTTCCAGTCCCGGTCTGTTAAAAATAATAATAATAAAACTAAAGTCAAAATTAGACGACGATGTCTAAACAGAAGTTGTAGAGCGTAATTTTAGCTACGTGTGCATATAAAGAACGTCAAAAACGGAGCTCGTATGCGAAAGTTATGGATTTTAGAAGTTTTGGCGCGAAAAACGAGAAAATCCCCAAAACCGAGGAATTTCGCACACGTGCACTTCGGCCACGTCACCCTCGCTCAAAACACGCCACATGTCCTGCTAAGTCATCCGATCTGCTGAGTCATCCGAGCACCTGGCCTTATCCGAAGTGGTCCAATAGCGGTGCGAAACGTACCCTCTTAGCACATGTCCGAGCCTCACAGAAGGAGCCACGTCCAAAGCCCCAGACTAGACCGTGGTCCAATCAGGAGGCAACAGCGAGCCCCTCGCAGGTGCGAGCCATGTGCGAGCCATGCACAGCCCACGTGCGAGCCCTCCCTGTGAGCCGTCGGATCTGCGACGCGTGGCTTCCCTCCTGACCGTCCGATCAAAAGCCTCGCCCCTATATATAGAAGGGTGCGAGACCTCCCGGGGGTATTTTGGAATCTTGTCATTTTTAGCCCCTAAACCCATATTTCTTTCATCTTAACATCCCCCAAAGCCCCGATATCGATTATAAGCCCCGGAATACTCCATGAAGTGCCTGAGAAGCCCGAAAAATTTATCTTTTCGGTTTCGAAGCCCGACCTTTGCAGAGCCCGGTTTCTCAATAAAACTCCCGGTTTTATTAGAAACGATCGTTTTAGGAAATGAATTGCTGCCCGATTATCATCAAATCATGTGAGTGTATAGTCACTTTCATTTTACACATAGATATGAAGTATTTACCTTATAATACGTGCTATGTGTAAATATCTTAATTGTTTATTTGAGGTGACTGTTGAGTTGATGTTTTATACAAGTTTTAAACTGTATAAGTATTTTTATCTACAAATATGTTGGGTAGAACATGGGTAGATGGTGATGTGTGATAAAATAAAATTGATGAGAGGCCTCGATGTGTTTTGAGATCCAGTCATCTAACGGAGTTTGGATGACGACCACGGACTTTCTAGACAGTCCAGTGGGAAACATTAGCAGGTCCACAACCTGTAGGTGTTAACGAAGTAAGAGTGTTCATTCGCTGTACTCCATCTCTCCCATGGTTGCCTTTAGGACATGTATGGCTGAGGAAACCCCTTAGCAGTAGTGTCCATCCCAATGATATTCTTTAAGCTAGGTCCCTTGTGACAAGTGTTTAGGGACGTAAAGTGAGGATAACGGGAATGGGTAATCAGGGTTATTGTTGATTGATGAACTTAGTAAGTTTATTATTATTGTGGGTTGAAAACCCTATATGCTCCCCAGACTCCCAAGCCTGACCCACTCAGCTTTTTATATTACAGGTAGCGGACCCCGAGCATAGTCGGAGGACGACGAGAGATTTTTGGATTATAGGCCAGTAGTTGTAAATAACTGTTGAAAGGCTTATAATGTCTTGTTTATGCTTTTAATCTGTATCGGAACATGATATCCTGAGGTTTTTATATATATGGAAAATATATACCTTCTTAATGAAGGGTTTTGATAAACTTTTATCATATGTTGTTTGGGGACCAATTCCGCAACATCTTTTAAAAAGATTTCTCTGATTTCATTTTAAAAAACATAAATTAAATCGGTCTTTTCTGGCCGAGAAATTAGGGGATGTCACATATTATATTTGGTTTCTCTATTTATCCCCAACATTTATGGATTTCGAATTTTTTTTATTAATCTTCTAGTAGACTCCATAACTTCCCCCGACACTTACCTTATGTATAATTGCATGGTTCTTTTTGATGAGTTATCGGAAGATTTTTATTGGGTTTATAATGAAAATGTTCAATCTTTCAGTTCATTTTTTGTATTAAATTTCAATATGAAGTTCTACATGTAGTTGGTATAATATTCTTATACACAGTTTGTGTTGCAAAATTAAAATTTTAAAACTCTATTAAAAAAAGATGTATAAAGCCTATCGTAAGTCCAGTAGAGGATGCAAGAAAGATGGTAGAGAGCTTTGATTGCATTTTGTTAAAACTATGAATATTTTGAAGGTTCTATACCAAAAACTAGGGGTGTTTTATGTGCGTGCGTGTGTGTGTGTGTGTATATATATATATATATATATATATGGAACAGTTCAAATAAAAACAGTAAATAGTGTGAAAACGTAAAACCACCTTTTTATGTTATTATTCTGCAATGAATTTTGTATCGACAACTTTATGTCATTATTTAGCAAAGAATAAATGAATACTCAAAGGTTAAAATTAAAATTAGAATTTACTACAAAAATGCACATACATAAGTTTATAATAGAATAATAACATTGTAATGAATATATAAATAATCGAAAGTTAATATTTATATTAGAATTACTTCACCAATACATATATATAAAATTCATAATAACATAAACATAGTGTTTTTACGTTCTCACACTATTTACAGTTTTTATTTTAACTTACTTCTATATATATATATATATATATATATATATATATATATAGAGAGAGAGAGAGAGAGAGAGAAAGAGAGAGAGAGAGTCATGATCAAATAAGAAGGAAAATTTTGGTAGGAAGGTAAAAAAAGATTTATATGCATATTTTTTTGGCAAAAAAATGAAATGAATCATTAGATCATTCAAAAGTAAGATGATTCACAAGAAAAAAATTCCGAAAAAAAACACATTTATGATTCATTTTTAGGTAAATCAAGAAAGAAAATTCACTTTTATGACAATTTTAGTGAATATCAACAAAATCATCATAAAAATGAATCATTGAAATGTTTTTTCAGGATTTTTTTGGTGAATCATGTTATTATTGATTCATTTAGTGAATCATTTGTTTTGTTCGCTAAAAAAATAAGTCGAACAAAAATTTCTTACATTCCTACCAAAAAAAATTTCTTACCGGATCTATATCCTATATATATATAAGTTGAATTGAGAAGATAAAAAAATATTGAGAATTGGGGATTCATTCTTAGTCGATTATTTATTTTTGCCGCAAAATGCTCCCGTCTATCGGACCGAAGGAGGATGAGTAATACTCATATATGAATATAAATATAAGTGTATTCATATATGAATAATGTCACGCCCGTATATCCAAGCTAGTTAATTTAGAGATGATAAGCATCAAAAATGACTTTTTGATAAAAGATTATTTAGAATAAATAATCTTCACCAAGTTGTAGTATATGTCACAAGGTTTCCGTACATATAAAGAACGCTGAAATCCAAATTATAACAAAGAAATTATGACCTGTCGAAGTTTCGCGACAGATTCGGCACAACGTTGTATGACGTAAATAGTGAATTTACGATAGAGCAATTTTTAGCCTTAGCGATCTAAACGAAAGTTGTAGAATACGTTAAACCAAGAGTGTGCATAAAAGGAATGTCCAAATCTGACTTCCAATGGGGAAGTTATGATTTTTCTAAGTTTCATTTTAACAGTATGCAGCCCAAAACTCGATATTTAGATCGAGTGATTTTTAGCCGAAACAATTTAAACGAAAATCGAAGATCTCGTTAATAGTAGTGCAACGGTAAAAAGACAGACGAAAACGGACGTCAGATGAAGAAGTTATGAATTATTAACGGGCTTTTTCTGTCCCTGCCTACTAAAAATATAATATTAAAAATGAATTCAAAATTAGCCGGCGGAGTCTAAATGAAAGTTGTAGAGCATAATCTCATCTACGTGTGGATATAAAGAACGTCAAAAACGGAGCTCGTATGCAAAAGATATGAATTTCTGAAGTTCAGGGCACGAACTTCAACCTGTGTCAGAACTCACAACGTGAACTCAGTGATTGACACCTTCAGAGCCTGACAGACTGATGTCGCGACTACGCACCGGATGACGACCAAGTCACGACGTGAACAAGCCTGGTTCACGACGTAAATAGCGAAATTCAGCCCTATAAATAGAAATTGAAGGCAGACGATTTTGGTTGCTAATTTCTCAACCTCTCTCCTACTTTTCTCATCATTAAGCCTACTTTTAGCCCCCTGAAGTCCGAATAACATCCCGACACCCGAAGCAAATCCCGAAGCCTCGAAGATCCCGAGAAAAAGAGTTTTCAAGCCGAAGCTCTGCCCACGAGAAGTCCGGTTTCTGAGGAAACATTATGGTTTCATCGAAGAATATTATTTTAAGGGATGAAGCGTTGTCCAATTGTTGTCTTATCAAGTGAGTGTATGGTCTGTTTCATCTTACACATAGATATGAAGTATTTTATATGAAATACATGCTATGTGAATATATATTGTTTGTTTATTTGAGATGATGTTGAATGAATGATTTATACAGGTTTTAAATGATTTAAACTGCTTATGTATTTTATATCTACAGAAAAGTTGGGTAAAACATTGGTAGATAAAATTGTGGGTATATGTTGAAAGATGAGTTGGATAAATGAAATAATCGATGATATAGATCATGAGATGAGGGTGAGGGATGAAATATGAGAGAAGCCCTTACCCAAGTGCTAGCG
Source organism: Lactuca serriola (assembly GCF_051521515.1). Lineage (NCBI taxonomy): Eukaryota > Viridiplantae > Streptophyta > Magnoliopsida > Asterales > Asteraceae > Lactuca > Lactuca serriola. Next base: position 64,743,675 of record NC_136413.1, on the reverse strand, counting down.
CCCCCCCCCCCCCCCCCCCCCGTCGTCCGTGGAACACTAGCAGGCTCGCAACTTGTAGGTGTTGTGAACCATATGTTCATCAGCTGTACTCTAAAAACCCATTGACATGTATTGCAGGTGGATTCCCGTGAATAATAATGGCGATAAATGAGAGCTATGGACTTAGCACATGTTGTATAAACCCTGGCAGCTATGGACTTAGTGCATGTTGTATAAACCCTAGCGACGATATGACTCCGTGCCTATTCCTTAGAATGAATCCTTAGGAATGAATGATAGATAATTCTTAGGGTAAATCCTTAAGAAATAAATAAGATAATGGGGTTGGGAAATTTGGTTGATTGTTTAATGTTTAAACATAGGGCGTGTTCAGCAAAACTAGCTGGTAGCAGGTAGCTTGTAGTTTGTACCATTTTGTTAAATTCTACATGAAGTAGCTTTTGGATTTGGAGCGTTCTGATTAAACTAAATGCTAGAAGCTTGTAGTGTCAAGCGAGACTTTTTGTTTTAAGCGGAGCGTTTTGTCAAACGCTATAAGCTAGAAGCTCTCAAACACTCTAAAACGCTCTGTGCCGAACACGCCCATAATAAATTTATTATTTGTGGGTTGAAAACCCTATATGCTCACCAGGCTCCCAAGCCTTACCCAGTCATTTTTTCTTTGTATTACAGGTAGTGGCACCAGAGCATAAGTTTGATGACTTATCAAGATATTTTGGATTATAGATCAGTAGTTGTAAATAACTGTTGTAAGGTCTATTTTGTATTGTTTATGCTTTTGGTCTGTATCGAAACATGACATCCCGAGATTTTTGTTATATAATGCAAAATACATTTCTTTAAGAAATGTTTTTATAAATTCTTATCACATTTTATTTTGGGAAAAAAATTACGCAACTCTGTTAATCAAATGATTACTCTGATTTTATTTTAAAAGCATAAATTAAATCGGTCTTTTCTGGCCGTGAAAATGAGGATGTCACAAATACACCACTTCCCTCCACCACCAACCATCACTCTGACCAACTACCACTGCCACCTTCACCACCTCCACAAATAACCACCATCGCCGCCACCACTTATCGCCTCCATATTCATATATGAATAATCACTTTCGTGATACTTAGTCATATATGAATATACGTATTTTTATATAAATATACATATTCATATACATATTTATATATGAATATGATATGGTCTATCGACCCGGTACACTGGAGAGCTTAAATGACACATTTGAAATGAGTGGCTCCAATTCATTCTCTCGTTCTTAATTTTTTTTAATTGAGCTCTCTCTCTCTCTCTCTCTCTCTCTCTCTCTCTCTCTCTATATATATATATATATATATATATATATATATATATATATATATATATATATATATATATAGAGAGAGAGAGAGAGAGAGAGCTAGGTTATTTTGTTTCTTACATTTAGTGTGTGCTAAAATGCACCAATAGGAATTGAGTAAATTAGATAATTATTTAATTTAATATATATATATATATATATATATATATATTAAATTATTTCCGTAATTATATGTATATTAAATGATATCCATAATTATAATTCTTTTTATGGAAACTAATTAAATCTGTCATTAATGTAATCAATAATATTCTTTCAGAATGAATTCGCATCTAAGTTTTTATATATGAATTCGTATTTTGTTTCAGGACTCACTCACTTAAAATACAATAAATTTGCAAGGAATATGAAGAACGATAGTGTATTCTACTAGAATACACTCTCATTCTGCTGGAATAGACTCTCATTCTTTTAGATATGAATTCATTCTGAAAAAATATTATTGTTAACATTAATGATGAATTTTAATTAGTTTCCATAAAAATGAGTTATAAGTATAGATAACATTTAATATACATATAATTAATATTAAATTTCTATTGGTGCATTCTAACACACAATAGATGTGAGAAACATTTGAACCTGCCTATATATATATATATATATATATATATATATATATATATATATATATATATATATATCCCTATTCTAATAAATGAATAGTTTTAATCTTATTGTGACAAATGTCACTCTAATACAAGTTCTCATTAATATTATGTCATATGTCATGTAAATATATTAGGCAACCATTTCAAAATTTAAATTTATATTTTCTAATTATATGTTAAATTTGAAGTTATAATAACTTTAAAAATTTGATATATTTCTTAATTAATAATTTATTTAAAACAATTGATTAATAATTATATATTTTTATTATGAAAGTTTAATTAATTTTATAACGGTGGTTTACACGCGTTATAAACTAGTATATATATATATATATATATATATATATATATATATATATATATATATATATATATATATATATATATATATATATATATATATATATATATATATATTTATGTGTGAACAAACGTGTTGATAATTTGGGATAGGTAAATGGGGAACTTGAATTATGTTTTAAAATACATTTTCACATTCATAACGATGATAAATCGGGCATCGTAACTCGTTGACATTTAAAAAAATAAAAATGGGTAGTCTAAATTTCAAAAGGTTTGCTTGAGCCTGCAATCATCGACTTGAAGCTTGCAAATACAACTTCCTCATATCCGAAAACTTTAATTACAGCTTGTTTTTTGTCTGTATGGAAAGGTCAGCTACAGGAAGCACGAGAAATAGTGACGACTTGGTCAACACCGCCGACCAGTTCATTGTTGCTTCGTTCATAGACCGAAATTCATGTGTCCAGTGGTGTGTTGACGCGGTTGCTTCATGCTCATGCTTCAGGGTTCGCTTTATAATGGCATCATCTGAAATGATGTCATATTCCAATGGAGGACGCTTGCGTCCGAGTCAAACTTCTATCAAGAGTTTAATATATTTGGTTTGCGTCAAGTTTCTTTTGATAAACACAATTATAGTAGTTATTTTAAGGAGTTTTACAGAGCACTTGTATTTTATAAAAGTATTTACCAAAGTATGACAGTTTTAGAGGTATTTACAAATGGATAGTAAAAAACCTGTAAACTATAACCAAATAAGGAAAAAAAAAACTACGTTCTTCTTGAAGGTGGCTATTCTCTTTTGGTTGGTGCCGGATCGGGGATCATTAATGTTTTCAAAAGGTTTTAGATGGAGTTAACTAACGGTTTCTTTCCCTATCTTCATTCACGTCTTTTCTCTTTCTATTATATTGATGCAGATCTGCTCTAGTGCTTTATGCTTCCTATCAACTCAACGATCCTCACGACCTTGTCGCAACACCTATTACGTACATATACCGCCATCAACATTTAAGGTTCACCTGTAACGGTAATGATTGAATCATTGTTGATTCAAGTAGAGTGGCCGACGGAGTTCAATGTGCTCATGACTTGTTCTTTAATTCGTTTCTGTCGTCCATATGTTTCATAGTTTTTGATACTTGCTATAAATATATGAAGAAGAAAAAGAGTGTATCGGTGTCAATGGTGTCTGTCAAGCAAAAAGAACATATACCGGCGATCGGCGATCGAGCCAATCAGCCAAGGCAGATGGTTTAGCTTTATTTTTTTTATTTCTATTTTTATCATTTTTGTATTAAAAATGTGGCGCCTACAACTTCAAATTAATACTTTTACTATCTTTTAGTAAATACTTTTCAATCAACATCTAAAAGAGTTATGCCTTCTACACAAAATAGGAGTGAGCAAAAACCGAACCGCAAACCGAAAAAACCGCAAAAACCGTATAAACCGAAACCGAAACCGAAATTAAAACCGATGGTGGAGTTTTTAATTTTACAAAATCCGAAACTTTTCGGTACGGTGCGGTTTCTAGTTTTGCAAACACTGAAAAAACCGAACCGCACCGCATATATATATATATATATATATATATATATATATATATATATATATATATATATATATATATATATATATATGGAAAAGTGAATATACCCTTAAGGGTATATAAGTTTAGATACACAAACTCATCATACTACGTCGTTTTGTATCATATATGTATTGTAATTGTCCAATGTTCTTATAATTCAACTTCTAACTTGAAATACTTCCAAAAATTTTATAAACTTCATATTTATCATCCTCTTACATAATTTTCATTTTCAATTATAATATATATAGCCTAGAAGGTGTTCGGCAAAAAGATGTGATTTAAGAGGAATATAATAGTGAAATTTCGAAATCTTGAAAGTAAATCAAGTTAAGGGTTGAAGTTTAAGAACATTATAATGAATATATCAAATAAAACGACGTATTATGCTGGGTTTGGGTATCTAACACTACAAGAATAATAGGCAATATCGGCGACACCTTTAGCAGCGACGGGCACTTTTAGCAGCGATCCGTGTCATTTCAATCCTAACCATCGATTTAGGCAATGATCCAATGATTAGGAAGACGTAGAAAACCCCGCGTTGTTTTCCTTCCGATGTGTCGCCGCTAAAGGCTACCTGTCGCCGCTAAAGTCGTCGCCGCTATTGTCTGTTCTAGCGATCCGCGTCATTTCAACCCCATCCATGATTTAAGCGATGATCCAACGACGTAGGAAACCCCATATTGTTTTCCCTCCGATGTGTCGCCGCTAAAGAGCGTCGACAATAAAATCAGCTTCGTCTTCACTTTCTTCCCTAATCTTCTATGTTTTCCCTTCTTCTCTCTTCTCTCTGCTCACGACCGTTGACCTCATCGGAATTTCACCGGAATCTTGAAAATTTCACCCCTCTTCATCTTCATTTTCCCCTTTTCTTTTCCTTTTATCTTCTCCCAACTAAATTTGTGTTGGTTGTCGGAATTTTGAGATCCTCCACCGTGCTCGTCGGAGTATACCGCCACTACCACTATTCATGACGAAATTTTGATAATTTAGATGTGTATTTGTTTGTGTATTTTGTGTTTGTAGATGTGGATATGTATTTGTATTTGTATTTGTATGTATATGTGTATCTTGAGTGTATTTTATGTATGTATATGTGTTTTTGTATGATCATTTATATGTATATGTGTATTTTGTATGTGTATGTGTTTTTGTATGTATATGTGTATTTTGTATGTGTATTATGTATGTCTGTGTATTTGAATGTATGAAAATACATATAAATAGTGGCGACACCTTTAATGACGACAGATAGTATTAGCAGCGACGCACTTTTAGCGGCGACGGAAGACAATAGCGGCGACCAATGGAGCATTAGCAACGAACCAACAACAACGACCCTTTAGTGGCGACAGGTCGTCGCTAATACCTTTAGCGGTGACATATTTGACCTTTAGCGGCGACGCTCGTCGCCGCTGATACTCTAATTTCTTGTAGTGTAAGCTTATATACCCTTAACGGTATATATATATATATATATATATATATATATATATATATATATATATATACCATATTATAAAACATACAAATTATATGTCTTAATTACAATTTTTAAAGCCTATGGTACAACAACTAAAGCATGTTATCTTAATAAAAAAAAACAAGGAAATAGAATTTGAACCATTGGATTTATTTTGTGTGGTTTGGATTAAATTATTGGTTATCCAACTGAAATGGTTTGAACCAATCACAGACCAAGTTTCTTAAATGTACTACTGTTATACACTTATGTACCAATTTTTGAAGCCAAAGTAACACAAATCCTCATCACACGGATCCACACACACACCTAAGAACCATCTCCCGAATCGATCTTCATTTCAAAATTTGAAAATAGAAAATGCATTCCTTTCCTTTGTCTCCCTATTTCCCAGTTTTGTCAAAAACCGTAATCTTCAACTCCACCCATTACCCCTGCCACCACCGCCCCAATTGAATCATCATCACACAAGACCAAGCCACCTTAACACATAAACCTTGATTATTTCTTTAAACACAAAGAAATTGATTTTTTACAAACTTTGAGGAAGGAGATCTGGGTAAAAATAACTTCCAACTCTCGTTGAAGAAGACCGCTAAAGAAAGCCTGAAACGATGAAGACTAAAGAACACTCTATCTTATATCGAGAAATTAGGGGTATGATCTTTGTCAATCTTTTCCGGTTTGCTTTCTTTCTTTTCCAAAATTGTTTCATTCCACTGGTTCGATTGTTATTTGATTTTTATTGTTTCATCACATTTCCTACTGTTTAACAAAGCAATAAATGTGAGAAGAAACGGTGAGTCTTCATTTAACCCTCTATCGAGTATTACATGAGTTTTTCTTCTATGTTATAGTATGTTCTTACAAACCGTTATGATCATTTTTTGTTTTTACTTGGTACAAAACAGTTGATCTACCGAGGCATAGAGGCGAAAAAAATCCAAGTCGGTTGCTCCTAATTCTAGCAATGTGAATATCTCATTACGATTTGCTGGTACATTATATGTTTTTTGTTAAATGACTAACAAGGATTTTGTTAAACACTTTGATTCTTTAAATGAAACAATGGTTGACGAATTCCCAATTATTTTCCTTTTTTCCCTGAAAGGTATTATTATTTTCATTTCCCTATGTTACCCCTGTACCAATGCCATTCACGCTGCTTCTTATGTATAGAGCTTAATCAAGTATTAAAAGCTTAATACGCCTAAGTTTTAAGAGTTCAGAGTTTGTCACTAATCCATTTTTCCAACTAAGTCAATAATTAGTTAAACAAATATCCAATCTCATTAGTGAAGGTTTTTCCTGATAAAAATATATGATATTTTGTAGGCGCACATTATTGAAGGCACAATGACTGCTAGTTTCAGCACAGTTTCATGTGAGGTATTACAGGTTGATCCCATATATTTTGCATAGTCTTTATTTGAATAAAAATGGTATTGTAGTCACCTATATGTATAAGGTTGTGTATGTGCCATAATGAACATGTAATGGTATGCATATGGATTGGAAAAAAGAATTTGTGTGTATTTATCTATTTTATTCACATCTTTATGATAACAAAATGCATAAATGTTAGAGTTTTTGTAATGATATTTGGTTAAATTTTATGCAGAAAAACAAAGCGGGAATGGCATGGGTATGGAGTGAACAAGTTCAACTTGGTTTTGTCCCTAATGTCGTTTTATTCTAGATGTTGGGGTTGTTAGATTCCTTTTTTTTCAGATTACAGGTCAGAGCAGTAGTAATGCCACATATTTTTGTTTCTACATCAGCTTGTGTCCAAAGGTGTATGGCTCATTTATCCACTTAATTGTTATTGTGTATTCCATAATGATAATTATATCTAGTGGTGCAAACGAGCCGAGCCCAGCCTGTCCAGGCTCGGCTCAGGCTCGTTTAAGTTATATGAGGCTCGAGCTCGAGCTCGGCTCGATTCGAGCTTTCTTGTACTGAGTTCGGCTCGAGCTCGTAAAGAATTATACAAGCTTGGCTCGGACTCGGGCTCGACTCATTTTTTATTTGACGTGTCTAATTAAGCTTAAGCTCGACTCGAGCTCCTTAAGAAGCTCGTTTACTAATACCGTAAATCCATAATTTCCATGTAACGCCCCGTATTTGGTATGATGCTTTCGTGGTTTTTATTTAGAAGTTTTATTGAGGGACTCGGCGAGTCTGTGGCCTGACTCGTCGAGTAGGGTCGAGTTTTCGTGCACGTGTTAGTTGGCGACTCGGTGAGTCCATATTCGGGACTCGGCGAGTCTGCCTGCCTGGAAGAAACCCTAAATCCCCGAGTTGCTCACTATTTAAGCAATGCTTTGTGCCCCAAACCCGCCTCCTTCACCCTCAGAGAGATGTGAGAAACCCTAATCCATCCCTTATCCATTTTAAGTGCTTTTGTGTGTGGATTTTGAAGGCTTGAAGAAGAAGAAGAAGAAAGGAGCAAGGAGAAGAGGTGTTGAGCAAAGATCCAAGGGCAAAATCAGAGTTCATTGAGGTATTTCTCGGATTCCTTCTGTTTTATGCTTTAAATCTTCATTAGAACTCTTCTAGGGCTAGTTTGATGCATTTTCTAAGCCCTATAGTTGTATGGATGCCTTTATGGGACGAGATATCCCTAGATCTGTTCATTTAGGAGTTGTAGAGCCCGGATCTGTTGCCTTTTTGGAGATGCCTTGCATAAGAACCCTAGATCTACTCTTCTAAGTGCCTTTTTAGCCTATATCTCCTTTTTCATGTGTATGTACACGTAAAGTTGGAAACTTTACGTGGTGGATCAGCTTATTGGACTCAGATCTATCATATGTATGCGATGGATTCAAACAGAATCGAGTTTAGAGTAGTTGCATGGATGTGACTCGGCGAGTCGGAAGAGCGACTCGGCGAGTCAAGTCGCGAGTCCCGTTTTCCCCTTTTTGAGTGATGACGAGTGGAAGCCTGTGAGTAGTAGAGTGGACTCAATGAGTTGGAGAGCACACTCAGTAATGGAGGGACTCGACGAGTTGTTCATACAACTCGGCGAGTCCAAGGCAATCTTCTTAAGCTCAAGAACAACTCGTCGAGTTGTTCATATGACTCAGCGAGTCGGATGAAGATTGTCTGAGTTCTTGGATCGAGAGAGTACTCGTCGAGTCGATGCCATACTCGACGAGTAGCCACGAGTGGGGTTGTGAAATGAGAACTAGAGACTCGGCGAGTTGGCGGCCCAACTCGGCGAGTCAGGTCAACTGTGGGTTGACTTTGACCGAGAGAGTTGACTTTGACCAAGGGTAAAAGAGTCATTTTACCCTAGTGCAGTGTTTAGTTTTTGATTGAGTGTGTTTATGGACTTGTAGCCGGGGAGACGCTGGATCAGCAGCAGTTAGCTTCCAGAGCCATTCACACAGCAGCCAGTTCACGAGGTGAGTTTCCTTCCAGTAGTAACGGGTCTAAGGCCACAATGTCGGCCCGTTTAGCTAGCAGTCAGCTTCGGACCTCGGTCCGATGTAGTAGTTAGTATGTTTGATGCCTTCGTGGTTCAGACAGGATATGTGTTTATGCCAGTTGATATGTTTATGCTATGTTCAGTCAGCTTCGGACTTCGGTCCGATGTAGGGGACAGAGGTCCAGTCAGCTTCGGACTCCGGTCCGATGTAGGGGACGTAGGTCCCAGTTAGCTTCGGACTTCGGTCCGATGTCTCAGCCAACTTCGGACTTCGGTCTGATGTCTCAGTCAGCTTCGGACTTCGGTCCGATGTCCTAGTCAGCTTCGGACTTGGTTCGATGTAGGGGACGAAGATCCCAGTCAGCTTTGGACTTCGGTCCGATGTTCCAGTCAGCTTCGGACTTCGGTCCGATGTAGGGGGCAAGGCCCCGGTTAGCCGGACTTCGGTCCAATGTAGTAGGCAAGGCCCAGTATGTGCTTTATATGTTATGGTGTGGTATGTGGTAGTTTGGGGGAGCTCACTAAGTTTCGTGCTTACAGTTTCAGTTTAGGTTTCAGGTACTTCTGCAAGCAAAGGGAAGATCTCGGGATGATGGCATCGCACACACCACAGCTACAGTTTTTATCCTGGGAGTTGATCAGCTATCTTAGATATGTTTTGATATAGTCGTGACACCATTTCTCATTTGTATTTTAGTATGGTTTTGAGATTTGCAACGCATGGTTTTATTATGATATACTCTGTTTTATGATTTTGGTTATATTAAAAAATGAAATTTTCGGGTCGTATTTTTGGGTCGTTTCAAGTTGGTATTAGAGCCCTGGTTTGAGGGATTCGGATACACCTCTGGGTGCATCTGAACTCAAACTAAGGGAAAGATAAAAAGATTTTCAAAAAGAAAAATGTTTTCGAATGAAATTTTGAAAAGCACTTAGAAAGAAAAGAATTTTAAACAAGATAAGGGTGTGGTGCATGCGATCAGCCGAGCTCAAGTAAGTACTCCCAGATTACCAATACAAGTTTTATTATTATGATTAATTGTTCCAGTTTCAGTAGAACAGCATGCTAGTATAGGACTAAGGATCTAGGAGGATGCCTTATGTGCCTGCTATATGTGTTACAGCTTTATGAGAATTGCATGCTAGTATTGAGTAGACAGCAGTAGGATAGCCTGTTTAGGTTATGCCTGGTAGCGCGAGCTTAGCATTGTATGCTAGAGTAGCTTCTCGTTATGAGAATAGTTTTGCCTGAGTATGTTTCCCTTATCCGAATGCTGCTTGCTTTGTGCTTTGTGGGACTCTGAGTGGTGGGAGTTAGACATTAGGTGAATACGTCACATCACATGTGATCAGGGTTGAATAATCTCAGAGTGCTGGATTTGGCCCTATTGCGCAGCTCTTGTCTGAGTCCAACCGTTGTAGGGACGAGTCTTTTACTCGAAGGATTATCCGAGCCTCATTGCATGTGATAGTATTCAGGTGGTGGCTAATCAGCATTACAAGGAGGCCTTCGGCAGCTGAGGACCGGTATGAGTGGAGTCAGTGATTTCCCTAGGGCAAGCCTAGGATGAGAGTAGCAGAGATCAGTAGTACTAGAAGTGACTTGGTGGAGTCAAGGCGGTTCTTGAGGAAAGTACGGATAGATGTGGAAGGTAGTATGGGCCCGTACTACTGAAAGCAGAGGATCCGTACTCGAATCAAGGAAGGCCGAGACAAGACCAGGAAGCTAGTAGTAGTATCAATGATCCCTTGAGATATTTCAGTTTCTGATATTGCTATGATGTGTTTCAGAATGGTGGTTTTGCGTCCGAGGACAGCAGCCGGCAGTGGAGGTGCCGGGGAGGGATCAGGATCAGGCTCGGGGAACGAGCACATGGATGAGCAGACCAGAGAGTTTCTTTCTTCAGAGATTACTCGTATCATTTTAGAGCAGACTCCTGTGATCTTCGGTTCGATCAAGGAGGGTATCCTAGAGCTGATGGATGAGAGATTGGTCACCTTCCGTGCCGAGGTGGCGGCCATGATGGGGTCGCGCACACTTACATTCAGGGAGTTCAGGGCATGTGGAGCTCCAAACTATCACGGGGCGCGGGACCCCATAGCGAGTACTAGATGGTTGGCGGATGTGGCCAACGCGTTCCGCACTAGCAGGTGTCCCGAGGGGGACAAGGTCAGATTGGCGTCCTGTCTTTTGAAGGACAGGGCACAGGATTGGTGGGAGGAGGTCGGAGATACTATGGGAGATGATGCAGCATTGGATGCCATGACCTGGGCTGATTTCTCTACCAGGTTCAGGGCGGAGTTTGCACCAGTTATTGAGGTGCAGCAGTTAGCCAGAGAGTTTCAGGACCTCACCCAGACTACAGAGACTGTGGCGGAGATCACCGCCAAGTTCAGGGAAAGGGCTCTTCTTGTTCCTCAGTATGCAGCCGATGAGGAGATGAAGAAGCCCCGTTATCATGAGATGTTGCGGAGCGATATCCGCCAGTTTGTGAGCCGGTCCAGCTGTAAAACGCTGGACGACATGATTGCTAGGTCTCGAGAGAGGGAGATTGATCTCGAGATGGAGAAGAAGAGGAAACCGGAGGCGGTTTCGGGTTCAGGAGGTTCGGGCAAAAAGCCCAAGGTTTCAGATCACAGGTCCAGGTCTCAGCCGAGCCACAGTCGATGTGGCAGGTGTGGGAAGATGCACGATGGGGTGTGCAAGGCAGGGAGTTCCGGCTGCTTCAAGTGCGGTCGGATTGGGCATTTGAGCAGGGATTGTACGACCCCTGCTACTGCTGTTGCAGCATCAGATCTGATTTGCTTTCAGTGCAATCAGAGGGGACATAAAAAGTCCCAATGTCCGAGTTTAGCTGTAGTAGGGAAGGTGGTTGCACCTGCCCCTGCTACCTTGAGGATTACAGATGGCCGGCAGGGCCGAGCTGAGGCGCCAGTGGCGAAGAGTAGAGCGTTTCAGATGACAGCAGAGGAGGCACGAGCGACTCCTGATGTGGTGACGGGTATGTATCTTCCCTTCATCTCTTTATTTTATTGATTGATTATTGCTTATGATTGTATGTTTATTATAGGGTCGTTCTCTGTGAACGGCATTTCTGTTATGGTATTATTCGATTCGGGGGCTACCCGATCATTCGTATCGCTTGCGCTTAGCAAGAGATTTAGCAGAGCTCCAGGGGAGCTGGATTGTCCATTAGAGGTTGAGATAGCAGATGACATGACCGTGAGGGTCGGCAGAGTGCATAGAGGGTGTTCTCTTCAGTTGTTTGATGAGCAGTTTTCGGTGGACCTGGTTCCTATTCCCCTGCGAGGGAATAAGGTTATTGTGGGCATGGATTGGCTAAGCCCTAATGGGGCGGTGATTGATTGTGAGCTTCAGCTAGTGAGGGTTCGCACTCCCAGTGGGGGAGAGTTAGTGATTCAGGGCGAGAGGCCACAGCGCGGACCGACCTTTTGTTCCGCCGCAAGGGCGAGGCGCTATTTTCAGCAGGGTTGCGCTGGCTATGTAGCTTATGTCTTGGATGCCCGGGAGAAGGGCAAGACGACAGTTGATGATGTTCCGATAGTGCGAGACTTCCCGGATGTATTTCCCAAGGATTTACTGGGGATACCTCCTGAGAGGCAGGTTGAGTTTAGGATCGACCTGATTCCTGGTGCGGCTCCGATAGCCAAGGCACCGTATCGCCTAGCTCCCCCTGAGATGCAGGAGTTGTCTACGCAGCTGCAGGAGCTGCTAGACAAGGGTTTCATTCGGCCGAGCAGTTCGCCTTGGGGAGCGCCGATCCTGTTTGTGAGGAAGAAGGATGGGTCGCATCGTATGTGTATAGATTACCGGGAGTTGAATAAGGTGACGGTGAAGAACCGTTACCCACTTCCGAGGATAGATGATTTGTTTGACCAGCTTCAGGGAGCGTCTTGGTTCTCCAAAATCGATCTACGCTCCGGGTATCATCAGATGCGGGTTAGGGATGAGGATGTGCAGAAGACTGCTTTCAGGACCAGGTATGGTCATTATGAGTTTGTGGTGATGCCATTTGGGCTCACCAATGCCCCAGCCGCGTTCATGGATCTCATGAATCGCGTGTGCAGGCCGATGCTAGATCGGTCAGTGATAGTATTCATAGATGATATCTTGGTATATTCCAAGTCGCAGGAGCAGCACAAGGAGCACCTGAGGGAGGTGCTGGAAGTTTTGAGGAGGGAGAGACTTTTCGCAAAGTTCTCCAAGTGCGAGTTCTGGTTGCGCGAGGTGCAGTTCCTTGGTCACCTCGTCAACCAGAAGGGTATTTTGGTGGATCCGGCCAAGATAGAGGTCGTGATGCAGTGGGAGGTCCCGAAGTCTCCATCTGAGATTCAGAGCTTCCTAGGGCTGGCAGGGTATTACCGGAGATTCATTCAGGATTTCTCCAAGATAGCAGTGCCGCTCACCCGACTGACCAAGAAGTCGGTGGTATTTCGTTGGGGGCTTGAGCAGCAGGCAGCGTTCGAGACCCTCAAGCAGAGATTGTGCGAGGCTCCGATTCTTACCTTGCCAGAGGGAGTAGAGGACTTCGTAGTCTACTGTGATGCCTCAATCACAGGTATGGGAGCAGTGTTGATGCAGCGAGGCCATGTGATAGCTTACGCCTCGAGGCAGTTGAAGCCTCACGAGGCTAACTACCATACCCATGATTTAGAGTTGGGGGCGGTTGTGTTTGCCCTCAAGATTTGGAGGCATTATCTTTATGGGGTCCGTTGTACTATCTACACGGATCATAAGAGTTTGACGTACCTTATGGATCAGCCGAGTCTGAACATGAGACAGAGGAGATGGTTGGATGTGCTGAAGGATTATGATTGTGAGATCCTTTACCATCCAGGGAAGGCCAACGTGGTGGCCGACGCCCTAAGCCGCAAAGTGTCGGCAGCCCCTATCAGAGATTTGTGTTTGAGGATGACAGTGATTACTCCGTTGTTGGAACGGATCAGGGAGGCTCAGGTCGAGGGCCTCAAGGAGGAGAGGCAAAAGTGTAAAAGGATAGTGGGCCGAGTAGCTTCGTTTGATTATGACAGTCAGGGATTGCTGACACTTCATGGGAGAGTGTGGGTACCGTACTGGGGAGGAGTACGGAAAGTGTTGATGGACGAGGCTCATAAGTCTCGATTTTCTATCCATCCAGGGGCGATGAAGATGTATAGAGATCTTCGACCCGATTATTGGTGGCCCTGCATGAAGCGGGATGTCGCTTGGTATGTTGAGAGATGCCTGACCTGCAGGAAGGTCAAGGCGGAGCACCAGAGGCCTCACGGCAAGATGCAGCCGTTAGACATTCCCGTGTGGAAATGGGAGGACATCACCATGGATTTTATCACCAAGCTTCCCAGGACCGCACGAGGAGTGGATTCGATATGGGTAGTAGTGGATCAGTTGACGAAGAGTGCTCATTTTATCCCGATCCAGGAGAGTATATCCGCAGAAAAGTTAGCCGATATCTATGTGCATGAGATCGTGGCACGTCATGGAGTGCCGGTATCGGTAGTGTCAGACCGAGATGTCCGTTTTACATCCAGATTCTGGAAGCGGTTTCACGACGAAATGGGTACTCGTCTTCATTTCAGCACCACTTTCCACCCTCAGACGGACGGGCAGAGCGAGAGGACGATTCAGACCCTCGAGGACATGCTCAGGGCATGTGTTCTAGACTTCGGTGGCAGTTGGGATACGTATCTTCCGTTAGCGGAATTTTCGTATAACAACAGTTATCATGTGAGCATTGATCGACCTCCCTTTGAGATGCTTTATGGGAGGAAGTGTAGGACCCCGATTTGTTGGGGCGAGGTCGATCAGCGAGTCGTTGGGAGCACAGAGGTGGTGCTCAAGACGACCGAGTTGATTCAGCAGGTCCGTAGTAGACTGTAGACTACGCAGAGTCGGCAGAAGAGCTACGCCGACAGGAGGCGTTCAGACTTGGAGTTCCGGGTGGGCGATATGGTCCTCCTGAAGGTCTCACCCTGGAAGGGTGTCATCAGGTTTCGGAAGAGGGGCAAGCTGGGCCCCAGGTTCATTGGTCCCTTCAGGGTTTTGGCCCGCGTGGGTCGGGTTGCTTATCGGATGAATCTTCCTGCAGAGCTTAGCCAGATCCATAACACTTTCTATGTGTCTCAGTTGAGGAAGTGTTTGGTGGATGAGTCAGCAATTGTTCCCCTAGAGGATATTCAGGTTGATAGCAGCCTGAATTATATTGAGAGGTCGGTCGCGATTCTGGACCGGAAGACAAAGACCTTGAGGAGCAAGGCAATTCAATTAGTGAAGGTGCAGTGGCAGCACCGGAAGGGGTCTGAGTGGACGTGGGAGGCTGAGGAGGAAATGAGGGAGCACTACCCGGAGTTATTTGCAGATTCAGCCGCAGCAGACTTCGAGGACGAAGTCTGAGACAAGTGGGGGAGAATTGTAACGCCCCGTCTTTGGTATGATGCTTTCGTGGTTTTTATTTAGAAGTTTTATTGAGGGACTCGGCGAGTCTGTGGCCTGACTCATCGAGTAGGGTCGAGTTTTCATGCACGTGTTAGTTGGCGACTCGGCGAGTCCATATTCGGGACTCGGTGAGTCTGCCTGCCTGGAAGAAACCCTAAATCCCCGGGTTGCTCACTATTTAAGCAATGCTTTGTGCTCCAAACCCGCCTCCTTCACCCTCAGAGAGCTGTGAGAAACCCTAATCCATCCCTTATCCATTTTAAGTGCTTTTGTGTGTGGATTTTGAAGGCTTGAAGAAGAAGAAGAAGAAAGGAGCAAGGAGAAGAGGTGTTGAGCAAAGATCCAAGGGCAAAATCAGAGTTCATTGAGGTATTTCTCGGATTCCTTCTGTTTTATGCTTTAAATCTTCATTAGAACTCTTCTAGGGCTAGTTTGATGCATTTTCTAAGCCCTATAGTTGTATGGATGCCTTTATGGGACGAGATATCCCTAGATCTGTTCATTTAGGAGTTGTAGAGCCCGGATCTGTTGCCTTTTTGGAGATGCCTTGCATAAGAACCCTAGATCTACTCTTCTAAGTGCCTTTTTAGCCTATATCTCCTTTTTCATGTGTATGTACACGTAAAGTTGGAAACTTTACGTGGTGGATCAGCTTATTGGACTCAGATCTATCATATGTATGCGATGGATTCAAACAGAATCGAGTTTAGAGTAGTTGCATGGATGTGACTCGGTGAGTCGGAAGAGCGACTCGGCGAGTCAAGTCGCGAGTCCCGTTTTTCCCCTTTTTGAGTGATGACGAGTGGAAGCCTGTGAGTAGTAGAGTGGACTCAGTGAGTTGGAGAGCAGACTCAGTAATGGAGGGACTCGACGAGTTTTTCATACAACTCGGCGAGTCCAAGGCAATCTTCTTAAGCTCAAGAACAACTCGTCGAGTTGTTCATATGACTCAGCGAGTTGGATGAAGATTGTCTGAGTTCTTGGATCGAGAGAGTACTCGTCGAGTCGATGCCATACTCGACGAGTAGCCACGAGTGGGGTTGTGAAATGAGAACTAGAGACTCGGCGAGTTGGCGGCCCAACTCAGCGAGTCAGGTCAACTGTGGGTTGACTTTGACCGAGAGAGTTGACTTTGACCAAGGGTAAAAGAGTCATTTTACCCCAGTGCAGTGTTTACTTTTTGATTGAGTGTGTTTATGGACTTGTAGCCGGGGAGACGCCGGAGCAGCAGCAGTTAGCTTCCAGAGCCATTCACATAGCAGCCAGTTCACGAGGTGAGTTTCCTTCTAGTAGTAACGGGTCTAAGGCCACAATGCCGGCCCATTTAGCTAGCAGTCAGCTTCGGAGCTCAGTCCGATGTAGTAGTTAGTATGTTTGATGCCTTCGTGGTTCAGACAGGATATGTGTTTATGCCAGTTGATATGTTTATGCTATGTTCAGTCAGCTTCGGACTTCGGTCCGATGTAGGGGACAGAGGTCCAGTCAGCTTCGGACTCCGGTCCGATGTAGGGGACGTAGGTCCCAGTCAGCTTCGGACTTCAGTCCGATGTCTCAGTCAGCTTCGGACTTCGGTCCGATGTCCTAGTCAGCTTCGGACTCGGTTCGATGTAGGGGACGAAGATCCCAGTCAGCTTCGGACTTCGGTCCGATGTAGGGGGCAAGGCCCCGGTTAGCCGGACTTCGGTCCGATGCAGTGGGCAAGGCCCAGTATGTGCTTTATATGTTATGGTGTGGTATGTGGTAGTTTGGGGGAGCTCACTAAGCTTCGTGCTTACAGTTTCAGTTTTGGTTTCAGGTACTTCCGCAAGCAAAGGGAAGAGCTCGGGATGATGGCATCGCACACACCACAGCTACAGTTTTTATCTTGGGAGTTGATCAGCTATCTTAGATATGTTTTGATACAGTCGTGACACCGTTTCTCATTTGTATTTTAGTATGGTTTTGAGATTTGCAACGCATGGTTTTATTATGATATACTCTGTTTTATGATTTTGGTTATATTAAAAAATGAAATTTCCGGGTCATATTTTTGGGTCGTTTCATTCCATGATATATTTTTATTTTAATATAATAAAATAATAATAAATTATACTATATAAAGGCTCGTTTAGGCTCGCAAGCCTAATCGAGCTTAATGACATAGGCTCGAGCTCGAGCTCGTTTAATAAGCGAGCTTAATAATAAGCTCGAGCTTGGCTCGGGCTCGTTTAAAATTGATTTCGAGTCGAGCTTTTAACGATTCGATCTCGAGTAGCTCGCGAGTAGTTTGGCTCGTTTGCACCCCTAATTATATCTAGATTTTGTTTATATGCTTGATATATTTGGTGAAAAAAGGTTAATTTTTATTCATAGTTTTACAAAATAATAGAAAAAAATATTTGATTCTGTCATTCACAAAAAGCTACTAGATTTTATGGAATAAAATTTGAGGACACTCTTAACATTTTTACCCTTTTTGACAATGTTATCTTCATGACTTTAGGTGGGAAATAGTATGGTAACATCTGTGTTCATTCTTTTTGCTTTTTAACTGTTCCAGATCTACAATACTCATTTTTTGGTAGTTAGTAACTTAATATCACCAAATACTTTTAGCTAAATGATGAATATTTAAGGACTCTCTAGATCTTGAATAACAAGGTGTAGTTTGTCGAAGTAGATTCCATGGTTAAAAATTCTAATACTTTAAAAGGTGTTCAACTTGATTTAAAAAGACTGCGACAGAAAGCAACTTCAAAGGTAAAATACATATTCATTTATTTGTTTTTATATTCTTCACCTAAGACATCAACCAATTTTGAAGAAGATGTATATCATGTTTGGGTTTTTTCTCCTGTTCCCTCTCCATCCTATAGAAAAACCTCAGTTTGGGTTTTTTTGTTGGCTGAAATTTGTGTTTTTGTGTGATGGTTGTGGATTTGTCAAGGTTTATAACTCAATCAAGCATTTTAACATTTTGCTTGGTCTTTATCTCTGTGAAGTACTATTGCTAACTTTTAAGCTATAGCAATGAAAAGCTACTTCAGGAAAGGTCCGATATTTTACACTTATTGACCAATGAAATGCATAATAACATCTGAGAAAGAAGTCAACAAAGATGGAAGATATCTTTGTAAATTACTACTTTTTATATAAACTTTAAATATGTTGTTATTTAGTAGGGTTAAAATAATTTAGAAATTTATAGTGATGAACTTGATTTTATAAATGTAAAATTGTAATTATTTATAATCGTTGTATTTGTACCTTTAATTTATATTTTCACATAATTTGTTTTTACTTAAAACAGAAATCCCTTACAATGTATACCATACGATCAATATGTAAAAACTTATTCATTATCATAAAATAAATAAACTGAAAAAGTGGTATGGTAAATGTTAAAATGATTATATCTTAGTCCCACCTAATTCATTTTTTTCGGATCAACCCTATTTTTTAAACATAGATGTCTAATGTTATTATCTTTTAATATTTGTTTTTTAGATTTAGTTTGTGCCAAGGAGGTTTTATTTTAGTTATCCTACTGCTAATAGTTTGCTAAATTTATGAACAATTGAAAACTCATGTTATTTTCTTTACGTCTAATCCGTCATATAAGAAATTGATGTTTACCTACTTCGATCGATATTCTCTAAACGGCATAGAAGGATGTAGCATGTGCCAGTAAAATGTTGTTATAAAATCAATTTTGTTCGTATCATAACAATTAATTTACATCATAAGAAATTTCCGTCAAATAAGAAATTATGTTAGTATCATAACAACTAATTAGGAATTCCAGCAGGAAAACGGGAAAAAAAACTGATGAATTTGAGATTTCGTTGCTTTGTTTCTTACTGTAATAGAAAGAGTGTAAAAAAAGATGCTAAAAGTACAGACAAATAAAAGCAAGTATGTTAATCTTTCTTGCATTAAAACTTATTTTTACAATATTTCGTGATACATGTATATTAAGGTAGCTTTGGTGGGTCATCGATTTCCTAAATCCAAAACTCAAAACACTTAATCCAAAACCTACAACCATGAGCCTTAAACCTGAAACTATACACCCACAAATCCTAATATATGTATATTAAGATAGCTTTGATGCATTATATGTTCTTTATTATTTGACATGCTTTAAAAAATACTACTATTTTTCAAAATAAAACTACTTGCATCATGCGAAAAGGAAACAATTCTTCGAAAAGAAATTATTAACCGCCCCCGCAATCACCAGCCGTGACATCGTGAAATAATAACCATAACAATATATGACACCAGATAGAAACTATTCCGTCACCGCATCTACGCACCTAACAAGAAACTATTCACCAAAAACAACAATTTGGCAAAAAACAATTTACCAAAAGGCTGAAATGAACTAACACAAAAAGAAACTAATCGCCGCATGAAAACTATCTACCCAAAGAAACTATATGGCGTCGCTGCATCGCGGGAGTATCCTACTAGTGTGTGTGTGTGTGTGTGTATATATATATATATATATATATATATATATATATATATAGTAGTAGGATCAAATGAGAACACCAAAAATGTTGAGAACGCGAGAACAAAGTATATTCATTTGCGATTCCATGTATTCATTTGTGGAGAAATGATAAATTTTTACGCATTTAATTTCAATTGAAGAGAAAAAACATATTCATGTTGATTGTGCGTAAAAATCTATCATTTCTCCACAAATGAATACATGGAATCACAAACAAATATATTTGTTCTTGCGTTCTCAACCTTTTAGGTGTTCTCATTTGATATATATATATATATATATATATATATATATATATATATATATATATATATATATATATATATATATATATATATATATATATATATATATATATGGAAACCTTCAATTAGGAGTTTTAAGTTTAGTTTTTGGTATTTAGTATATTTATTTGGGATTACTTGATGGATAAATTTAGTTTATTGTTATGATTATGAAGTAAGGGAGTAAAGTGAACAGGTTGTAACGTTGCATAAGTTCTCATTTGTGCGGAACAAAGGAATGAAATGAAGGAAAACAACAAAGAATGGTTTTGTGGCTATTCCACCTATCCCATATCGGTAGACGGTAGTTAGGTAACAAATGGGTGGCAATGTAGCATTGTATAAGGACGAACATACCTAAGCTTTAAGAAGAAAATGCACGACTCTACATTGAACTGACTGGCTCTTTTTGAATTGGTTGGTTTTTGTGAGCCGCTTGTTGTTTTTGCTTAGACTGATTTGGTTTGATTTAGTACGCATTGAACTAACTTTGGTCTGATTTGGACCAAAGTTACATTAAGTTATGAATGGGCTTCAAAAAAACCGTGTCAAAAGAATTACATTAAGTTATGCGGTTTAAAACCAAACCACAACCAAAATAACTGCACCTCATAAAAAAAACCGAAAAAACCGCACCGCTTAAAACCATACGGTTCGGTTTATAAAATTATAAAAACAGCATTTCCGGTTTGCGGTTTGGTTTTGGTGAAAAACCGCACCGAACCGCATCATGTTCACCCCTAGCACAAAAGTCTTTTTTAAGCCTTCTAAAATAAGTTTACATATTTCATACAATATATCAGTGTTGTAAAACTCGCCG
The DNA here is from genome assembly GCF_051521515.1 of Lactuca serriola. Taxonomy (NCBI): domain Eukaryota; kingdom Viridiplantae; phylum Streptophyta; class Magnoliopsida; order Asterales; family Asteraceae; genus Lactuca; species Lactuca serriola. Next base: position 64,722,817 of record NC_136413.1, on the reverse strand, counting down.
AGTTGGCCGATTACTCCTCCGAGTACTCGCTACTCCCCCCTTGCCGAGGCGAGTTACATAATCCCGAGTACTTCCCGATCGGCCCCTTACTGAACTGAGTAGTGTTGTGAAGTTCGGTCACTTCGGTGATTAATATGTATAATATACTTAATTATTTATTATTTAACACACACACAAGCATTTTTTACTACATATATATCTTAAATTTTCAATAATTATTCATGAAGTGAGACGATTATGTGTTTTTCATTTTTTGTGTATTCACATGTATCCAATTTTGTTATATATTTCAATCAACTTATGATTTTATCTTATGATTTTGAAATATATAATTTCCCTAAAAATATTTCTACACAAATTTCCAAATCCGAGTACTCCCCGAGTACAGTACTCTCGAGTACTCGCTACTCGGTAGTCGGCCAAACATGTACCGAGTAACGAATTCTACAACCTTGCAATATATCACAACAAAAAACCTTACCTTTAGCGATAACAAAATACGTCACAATTGGTTTTGATAGTCGCCAAACCTTTAGCAAAGACATGTCATCGCTAAAGGGTCGTCGCTATTACCTCGTAGCTAATACTCAATTATCGTCGCAATTATTGTTGTCTCTATTAGTGTCGCCTCTATTGTTATTCCGGCCATCGGTCGGAGTTTTTTCCAGCAAGGCTTTCCAGAGGTAGGCATCGTCGCAAATGGCACATGTCGTCGCAAATATTGTGGTTCCTAATGTTCTTTTTAACAATATATATATATATATATATATATATATATATATATATATATATATATATATATTAGTTTATATATTATAAAATACATATTTTATAAAAATACAGAAGTCAATACAAAGCACATTAAATAAAACATCAAATAATATAAAACAATACATATATATACCACATTACTTAAAATATCAAATTTACCACATTACATAAACTATCTAATAAAATCCAAAATAAACATCAAATATAGCATCCATAAACTATCTGATAAATCTAAATAACATCATCCATAACATAAAACAAGAAATACTAAGCGTCTTCCTCTTCCCCATCGTTGTTTTCCTCGTTTTGACTTTGTTTTTGAACGAGCGGATAATATCTCCGATTGTGATCACAAACGTTGGGTTTTGAAGAAAAACATTAACATCCACATCCGACAAAGTATGTATATAAGTTAAAATATTAAACTAAAAAAACAAATTATTATTGATTAACAATTAAGTCGCAAGCACATTAAGTTGTTAACAATTTAACAAACTATCAAACCACTAAATCAATTAAGTCTTTAACAAATTAAAAAACTACCAAAATACAAATTCATAACAGATGAATTAACCACTTAACAAATAAGAAAATTATCAAGCTACCAAAAATTAATATAAATGCATCAAGTTCTTAACAATAAAACAAAGCTACCATATTCTTTAAGAGTTTAATAAGTACTTGTGTTGGTTGCAGTGTTTGTGGCTTTGATTGTCACTGGAATGGAGCACTTGTACTTGTTGCAGAAGGAAGTTTAGGCCCGATGCCTCTAACATGCCCCCTTCGAGCACCTAACAACTTCTCAAATATTGCGATCCAATCAATGGAGTATGGATCACCACCAGATTTGATTATGTGTTGAGTCTATAAAGCAACCTTACCAACTAAAGCATTTTGTATTTTACAAAGATTGTCAATATACTTAAAAAATAACACAAAAAAACAACTTTCTACTTCATTTTTAGGTAATAAAACTTACATATTGGTCTTCAACAAACAAATCAACAAATTCCCCTTGTTTATTCACATGCCCACGTTGAAATGTTTCAAGTCTATTCAAATTCGATTTAACATTACAAAATATGTTATACTTGAATAAACATTAAAAAAATATGTTATAACCAAATAAACATTATTATAACTTACGTTCTTAAAACTAGCACTACTATAGTTGTACCTCCATCCACGATTCTTAACTACTTACTTCATCCACGATTCTTAACTATTTGCTTCTTCCAACGCTGCGGATCCATACCATCAGAGGCTCAAGTCCTTGTTGCCTCCACATCCCTTTCAAAATCAGTAAAAAGAGTTTTTGCGGTATGTTTGCGGCCTCTATACCGCGCACATATCCAATTGTTCAATGACGCCCAAAAAACTACTAAAGCCATGGGGTTATTTGAAATCGCTCCAAAATCAATCCATGTCTACAAAAAAAAAAAATAGAGAAGTAAAAAATAAATCAAAATTAAACATATTAAATGTAACTTTATAAATAATTTATCGAAAGATATCGGAACATGTCATCCCTTTCGGCTTCAGAAACTTCTTTCCATGTGTTCTTATCCAAAGCGATGTCGCGCCACATATAATTCGAATTAGTGATGCCACCTCTGGTGACGACACCACCTTTAGCGACGACACCACTTTTTAGCGGTAACAAAAGGTGTGTTTGTCTATTGTCGTCGCTAAAAAGTGGCATCTTCACTAAAGTACATAGGTGTCGCTAATGTGCTTATTATTGTTGTAATACTTTTAAATATTGATAGGTTTTCGAGTAATTTAAGTTCTGATATTCAAGCTTGAATTATTTTCAAGCGAGGCTTGAGTGTTGCGCCTATATTAAGATGACTCGTCGGGATATAGAATTGAGTTGGAATTTTAAAGTCGTTTTAATCTATGTATTGACCAGATGGTATATTAGGCTATGCGGAGTGGGGATCGACAATGCCTCGGTAGAGCTGAGTCAGCTCGGCATGCCGAGTTTGGTGCTCTAACTTGGTAGGTTTCTACCAAGTATATCTCCTGTCTCACCAATACATCCCCTCCTCCTTTTTTCTTCTTCTTCCATACCCTCTATTTGGCATCCTATTGGACAAAATGAGATAGTGGTGGAGAAGGTTGATGTGGAGCTCGGTTGGTTCGGCACCACTTCCATTATTCTAATATATATAACCCATGAAGCTTTACAATGTTTTCCATAATACCATCGATATTAATAATGTACAAAGGCACGTAAAAGATGGCAATGGATGGTAGGGAGGCACCATATCCATATTGTAAACATCCGCACCAAAGAAGTACTTGTAGTGACAGAATTCAGTCGAATTATAAGAATCTTGATGATATTTAGTTAATGTGTATGTTACTAATTTTCTTGATACGATGAATGAGAATGATCTATGGCAATTATGTGAACGTCATGGTGTAGTTGTTGATATGTATATTGATAGAAAGCTGTCAAAAACTGGAAGGAAATTTGTTTTTTTTTTTTCATTTTTTTAAATCAAAGGAGTATAAACATGTAGTGGAACGCCTTACCAGAGTATGGATAGGAAGTTATCCTGTATTTTCATCATTGGGCTAGATTCAATAGAATATATGAAGGGAAACATCATCAGGATGCTCAACCAAAGTCACAACAGGCAGGGCCGGTCCTAGCCGATTTGAGGCCCGGGGCAAATAAAAAAAGAGAGGCCCTTCTTTGTAAACGAATTATAATCAAATAGTTTCAATTAATATACGAAACAGTTACATATGCTAATTCACCAAAACATTTTTTGTAAAAAAGGACCGCACATAAACATACATAGATTGCTATATAGATTAGTACATGTTTATCTATATAAGTCTCTATTTGTCAACATGTGGTTAAAACTTGTCTCTTTGCATACTTCTTTCTTGAGGTTTTTGTATCGTCTGCTTCACATAGACAAAAAAAATGCTACTACTTAATAGAATAACGCAAGATATTCTTGATTAGCACCATGTGAAATCAAACATAACTAGAAACCAAATATTTAAAGCTAATCTTTTAATATATTCAAACCTTATAAACATTTTTTTTCTTTGTTCCACACACCCCTGTACTCATATTTTAACATCCTTTTTTATTATAATTCTGTTATAGATGCTCGTACTTGGAGAAAGTTGGAAGTGCCATTGAAGTCCATGGATATAAATTTCTTTTTCTTGTTCCTTGTTTGATAGATAGCACGACTCGTTCTGCATTTACAATTGGTAAAATATTAAAGAAAAGCATCACCGATCAGAAATTTGGAATCAATATACTATGCAGACCAAAATGAAATTGTAAATCTGTGTTACCTGTATTTTATTCAAAAAGTGGATTTCATTATGGCATTTCATCAAACACTTAATAGACAACCAAAATCACACATTTTCTCTAAGTAAAAAAGCTTGTGCAAAGGAATAAATCGATTGTAGAAATCGATAAACAACCCAAATGGAAAAGAAAAGTAATATATAACTTTAGGTTGATATCCTTAATACACTATAGAAATCAGAAAATCGAGTACCATTCAAACCCAAAAATCAAAAATCAAAACCTAAATCTATAGAAATCGATAAACAAAGCAAATAAGAAAAGAATAACAATACATTACCTTTAGATTGATATCCATAATCCATTCTCCTTGTGAAGGCGATTAATTGCTTCTTGAAGTGTTAAAGAAATGCTTTGGGACTTGAAAGATTTAAGAGGAAGGAAAAGAAAGTTGGGAAATTTAAGAGACGGCGACTCTTCGAGGGTTTTTTCCATAAAAGAAAAAAAAATTAACACAGGAAAATAATGTAAAAATTCCAAAAAAAAAAATGTAAAAATCTAAAAACTTAAAAAGCGAGGTTCGAACACGGGCCTAAGATATAGGTTTCAAAGTACCCAACGACTTACCCATCTGATCTGCAAATTCTTTAGTTTTTATGCTACTAAATATATTATATATCTTACCCTATAATATATATACTAACCATAACTTGTAGTGACCCCGAGATTTGGCGAGGCCCGGGATGGTCGCCCAGCTTGGCCTCCCTCTAGGGCCGGCCCTGACAACAGGTTCCATTGACAATGAATGATGCTTCTTTTAAAGCATATCCAACAACTGTTGCTGGAAATTCGAAGGTGAAGCAAACAAGAAAATCATAGGGCGCAATTCCAAGTGGACTGGAAGACGGTATGGAGTTCAAGTCGTAGCAAAAAGATTTTTAGATTGTGCATGATTCAAATTTGGTTCTTCTTGGAAAGGTTAGAGACATATGTTATAGTAAACTTGTACAAAATTTGCTATAATGAAGGATTTCACAATCTTAATATTGCTTATGTGGGTGATGATTGGGTATGGATCGAATTAAAAAGAAAATAGAAAGTGTCTAATAAGTTCAAACAATGTGAAACTATGAAGGTATATTTTGTTGAATTAAAACATATATATATATATATATATATATATATATATATATATATATATATATATATATATATAGAGAGAGAGAGAGAGAGAGAGAGAGCGAGAGCGCACTATAAGGAAACGGACCTATGCAGACGACACTTATGCCGACGACAGATATCGTCGCTAAAAGTACCCCTATGCCGACGACATGTCGTCGCCATACCTTTTGCGAACTTTGACCAATTTACTTTGACCAGGGCCCTATGCCGACGACGTGTCGTCGGCAAAAGTCTGGCTGGAACGATGAAAATATTGGCGGTATTCTTAAATTCAATATCGATGACAAGTCGTCGATATAGGTATCAAAAAATATATTTTCCATTTATTTTTAATCCATGTGCTAGAAAAAAAATGACATAGTTTTGCGTATGTTATACCAACGACATGTCGCCGGCATGACACGTGGTGATCCGCATCATAGGGCTATCCCGACTACCTGTCGTCGCCATAGGGTTTTAATTTTTTAATTTTTTTTGTTTCAGCAAAATATTGAAACGGCATCGTTTATTTGACCCTATACCGACGACTTGTCGTCGGCATAGGGGTTTACCCTAAAGAATGGCGTAGCCTTCGTTCATTTGCACAGCAACGCAGAGCTTCTATATCCCTCCGACGAAAATCCGATTCCAACCATCTTAGCCGACGATTAGCCCCAGGTAAACCTTTTCTACTCCTATTTCATTGAATATTGATGTGTGCTAATGATTTTTACCCCCAATTTGGGTTTTTTTGGTGTTTAGAGGTTTCCAGTGGTGGTGAAGCACCACCGTCCGTTCCGCCGCCAGAAGCTTCCCACCGCGAGTGTGTTCACCGGCGCCCATCGTTCCAGGTTATCTCCTTCACCACCCTTTGTATTTTATTGCTGGAACCCAACATCGATTTTGAACGATCGAAGGAATAACCACCCGCTCGTGAAATTGGTTTTTTTCTTATTTTTTTATCTCCCGTGACCACCAGCCACTCACTGTCAATCTTCACAAGGGGAGTCCCCATCACAGCAAGAAAAATAAGCACATGTTAGTTTTTTTTATTGAAATTAAAATTATATATATATATATATATATATATATATATATATATATATATATATATATATATATGCATAAGTTTTCATGAAATTGAAATTGAAATTGATCCTCTTTTGATTATAGAATTGTGTTGTTTGTTTGGTATATGTGTGATTGTTGTTTTTTGTTTGGTATATGTATATTGTTTGTTGGTTTGGTATATGTATATTGTTTGTTTGTTTTGGTTTATACGAAATTGAAATTGTATGAAAATCAAATTTGTTTAGGTACATATGAAATTGTGGTTAAAATATTATATGAAATACAAATTTGTTTAGGTTCATATGAAATTGAAATTGTATATATACAATGTTAATTTACTTGTTTAAGTTTATATGGAATCGAAATTTTGTATGATGGTGAAATATGTATGATTGTGATCTTTGTTTAGGTTGGTATGAAATTTTATGTATAAAATGTAAAGTATGTATGGTTGTGTTATTTGCTTAGTTTATTAGCTTAAGTGAATAAAAGTACAATGCTCTAATTGAAAAAAAATGTATATATACTATAAATACAATCTAATGACGATTGATAAGAGTTTTTATCTGTAATTGAAAAAAAAAATGTATATATATTAAAAGTACAATGTTGTAATAGAAAAAAAAAACAAAACAATATTCCGTCAGTTTTTTTCTCAAACAAAAAGTCATACAATTTAACTATGTATACAATCTAATTTTTAAGTTAAAATGTTTTTCATTAAGAACAAACGTTACTAATAGCAACATAAAACAAAATATAAAAATATTTAAACTAATAAAAGTACGTTTATTGAGAGTAAAAGTTTATTAAGTAAAAAATATTTAAACTACAAAAGTTATTAATAGCAACATACTTTTTTATATTGTTTATTAAAGTATTTAATTTTCATTTCTAGAAAAATTATCAAGCCGCAACATATTGAGGGTTGGAGACAAATGCGCTACAAAGAAGGTTCGGGTTGGTGTACAAGTCGAGCAGAAGAAGACTGAGTAAGTGATAAACGAAATTAATATGTTGTTTAAATATATTATTATTAATTATAGTTTCTTGTTTAAGGAATATTATTATTGTTTGAATGTTTAAGTTTAGTTGTTTGTTTTAATTAATGTATTTTAATTGTTTTCTTTATTTTAGGAGAAAATTCAAAATGAATATGAGAAAATGCAAAACGAGGTTGGGGAAAGAGGAGAAGTAAACGAGGAAGAATGTTTAGAACGTGCCCTTGGGACGAGACGTGGACATGCTCACAGGGTGGGTAGGAGACCAACCACCAACTTCGGTTTAATTCCAAATAAACGACCTTCAACTTCCAAATCGTCTCAATCTCAACCTCAATCTCAATCCCAATTTGATGCACAACAAATGCAAGAATATTTGCAACAATATAATGCATCATTGGCAGCATGTATTCCGAACTTCCAACCAGCACCATTTCCTAACTTTCTATTCAACTATAACACACAAGAAAGTACCTCTCAACAATTTGCTGAAAGGATGGAAGAAGAAGAAGAAGAAGATTATGACAATGATGGTTGATGTTTTTTTAGTATTATGAACAATGTTACTTAACTACTTATTGTAATATTAAACTTGAATTTGATGTTTTGGATTTGAACAATGATACCTAGTTAATGTATTTCAGTTGATATATGCTGCAATGTTTTTTAGATTTGTTAAAAATGCAGGAATGGTAATATACAAAACCTTTAAAGCTAAAAAAACACCCAATAGCTATCCCGACGACAAGTCGTCGTTAGAGGTCCATAACTCACAACCGTTAAAAACCCTATAGCGATGACATGGCGTCGTAATAGCTTTAACCTGTCGCGACGACTTGTCGTCGCTATAGGTGTCCCGACGACATGTCGTCGCCACAGGTTTTTAATAAAACTTTATTTTTTCTCGCCGAAAATATCGTTGACAAAAGCTGTACCGACAACATGTTGTCGCAATAAAGTAAGTTATGTCAACGACATCTATGCCGACGACGTAACAGACCTATGCCGACACGCCTATGTCGACGCTCTTTTCTGACGACATGTCGTCGCCATACCCGACGACTTGTCGTTTGCCGTTTGGATAGGGTCTGAATTTATCGTCTCCATAGGGTCCGATTGTTGTAGTGGAGAGAGAGAGAGAGAGAGAGAGAGAGAGAGAGAGAGAGAGAGAGAGGGAGGAACTGTAAATTGGATTGTAGGGCTATATGGGTTGATATTTCTAGGTTACCTCTTTGTGCTTGGACTTCATCGGCTTTTAAGGTGGTTACTGTGTTTGGAGATGTTATGTGATCATTGATGACGATGAAGATGCACCAGCAGGTATTGGAAGAATCTGAATCAAAACGAAAACTATGTCAAAGATAAATGGCATGGTTAAGGTTGATATTGATGGAGTTAATACTTGGTTATAGTATGTCAGGTTCTAATCAAGATATGATGAATATTGTGAAGGAAATGGGTGAGAAGCTTATTGATAAATGAATATTTTGTCAATTAATATGTGTAGCGTTGGCAATAATGTGAAAAGGAGAAGGAGTTCATCTTATTTTTAATAAGATGGGGGTTTCGTTTCTTGGCATTCAAGAAACAAGGATGAAAGATGTGGATTTGTTTGTTTTAAGAAGTTTATGGGGGAATTTTGCTTTCCGTTTTGCTACTAACTCGTCTCGTGGCCGTTCGGGGTATTCTTTCTATGTGGGACCCCAACTGTTTTTCTCAAAAAGAAAATTACATGAACTGAAACGTAGTTATTATTCAGGGAGAATGGGTGTTTTATAAATTTAAATGTTTTATGGTCAACGTTTATGCCTCTAAAGAGGAAGTTAAGAAACAAGAGTTATGGAAGTTTTTTTTTGAATTTGATGAACAAAAATAGTGGTCCTTACATGTTTTTTGGTGAATTTAATGTAGTCAGAAATCAAAATGAATGATTGGGCTCGGTTTTTCTCAAAGAGCGACTGATGATTTTTACTCTTTTATTGATGATGTTCGCCTTTGTGATATTACTATGGGTAGGTATTCTTCCACTAGAGTTGGTAGTAACGGAGCCAACTCCAGTAAGTCGGATAGATTTTATTATCTGAAGAGGTGGTCAATCAGTTCCCTGATGGCTTTGGATTTGATTATTTTAGATCATAGACCTATTTGGTTGTCTCCAATCAATTCTAACTATGATCCCAACCGTTCAAGTTTTTTAATTCATGGATATAGAACTTGATTTTCATCAGGTTGTAAAGTGTTATTGGTCCGAGGAATTAAGGGGAGTCTGAGGGTGAAGGTGCAAGTATTAATGGAAGGAGGTAAAGACGAAAATATATGTTGTTGCAAATCATACATGACATAGACAAATTGTTTGATGTTGGTGTTGGTTTTGTCGGATCCCATGATCGGGAGGAAAGAATGGATGCTAAATCAAAATTAAACGAGTTGGAGAAAAAATAGTTGATTTATCTTTCTCAAAATCTAAAGTTAAATGGTCTATAGAAGGAGATGAAAATAATAAAAAATTTCATGGGATTATTAACAAAAAAAAAAAAAAAAGACATATTGCGATAATTAAGGGGTGTAAATGACGAAGAAGAGTGGCTTACTAATCCTATTAGAGTCAAAAGGATTTTTCTTATGCATTTTAGTTAAAAAATCAGTTTATTGAGCTTGAAAGGAGGAGCCCTCGGTTTTTAGCCCTTACCGAAGTTGGATTTTCGTTCATTAAAAAGTATAGGGAGTTGTTAAAGAATAACATTTTCTCCTTTGTAAGTAATTTTTTTACAATCTAAAATTCCTTGAGAGTGTAATTCTTCTTTTATAACATTGATTCCAAAAACTGATATTCTGGTGGGTGTTAATGATTTCCGTCCTATCACTCTTATTGGGATCCAATTTAAGATCATATCAAAAGCTTTAGCGATGTGATTGGTGAATGTTAAAGAAAATGATGTTATTGAAGATTGATTTTGAAAAAGTTTATGATATGGTTAATTGGAATTTTCTTGATCGTATAATGTAGTTTATGAATTTCGGCTATTAATCTTGTATTGGATTCGAGCTTATTTGATTATCTCGAGATCTTCGGTACTTCTTAATGGTATCCCTGCTCGAAGAGACAATTATTTAGGGGGTTAATAGAAGGTGTTATCGTGAATATTTTCCCATGAATTGGCATTGAGCCTCTCACGTATATTAATACCACAATAATACATAATGGGCTAAATACAATGCTGGACAGCCCAACCAAATACAAACTAAATATAAGATATATACAGATATACATCTAACAGCCCCCCGCAGTCCGAACGAGAGGTCGCGGACGAACGTTCAGACTGGACCGAAAGTCAAGAAACAGAGTAGACGGTAGTCCCTTGGTAAAGATATCAGCGTATTGAGATGAAGAGGGAACATGAAGAACACGAATCTGGCCCAAGGCCACTTTATCACGCACAAAATGGATGTCGATCTCGATGTGTTTGGTGCGTTGATGCTGAACAGGATTGGTAGATAGATAAACGGCACTAACATTGTCACAGTAAACAAGAGTAGCAGTCAGAGGAGGGTAAAAGAGCTCCCTGAGTAAGTTACGAAGCCAACTAGTCTCGGCAACGGCATTCGCAACACCACGATACTCTACTTCAGCACTAGACCTAGAAATGGTACCCTGTCGTTTGGAAGACCAAGAGAGAAGATTATGTCCAAGGAAGACACAATAGCCTGATGTGGATCGACGAGAGGTAGGGCAGCCTGCCCAATCAGCATCAGAGTAAGCAACTAAACCACGAGCAGGAGAAGCATAGAGTTGTAATCCATGATCAAGAGTGCCACGAACATATCGAAGGATCCGTTTGAGAGCAGTAAAGTGAGGTTCTTCAGGATCATGCATATACAGAAACACCTGTTGAACTGCATAAGATATATCCGGCCGAGTGAAAGTCAAGTATTGAAGTGCACCCGCAAGACTACGATATAAGGTTGGATCAACAACAGGAGGGCCTGAGCCATCAAATTTGGCAGACGTTTCGACTGGAGTTCGAGCAGGTTTGCAATTAGACATTTTAGCACGGTCCAGAATTTATGTGGCATATTTCTTTTAAGAGAGAAACATGCCATGATGATCTCGAACGACAGATATACCAAGAAAATAATTGAGAGCACCCAAATCAGTCATGGAGAATTCGGCACGTAAGGTGGTATTTAATTGAGAATGAGAGGGGCGATTTTGGTGCTCGGTGGTGAGAATGGTTGGTGAAGATGCATTGTCTTGATGTGAGGCTTGAGCGTGACGAGAGTGATCTTTTGCCATGGACCGTTCTTCAAGGGTTAACATGGAGCGCATCTCAAGGAAAGTAGAAACGGTTTTTGATGTCGAATGATGGTGACGACATGGGCAAATTTCTGAGATAAACCATTGATGGCATAAATAACGAGGTTTCTTTCGGGTACCAAGGATCCAATATTAGCAAGAAGATCAGAGATGGACTTGATACGTGTACAATATTCCATAACTGTAGAATCGCCAATGGTGATAGAACGAAGTTCATCATCTAATTCCATGGCTTTAGTCTCTTTATTCTCATGAATCAGGTCTTCAATAGTCTTCCAAACATCTGCTGCAATGGCGTTGGGATTGAGAATAGATTGGAGAACGGATTGAGTAAGTGTTCCATATAGCCACTGTTTTACAATATTGTCCACTATTTCCCATTCTGGATCATGTTCAATTTTAGCAGACCCATCAAGATGACCATATACTTTGTATCCAATGCAGTGAGTTTTAAAAAGCTCTTTCCAGGAATCATAATTCAAGCGGTCGAGATCGAGAAGAAGGGAGACATAAGACTTGATATTGGTTATCCCGTAGATTTTATCGTTGGGACTAGGTTTGGGATTAGAAGACTCTCCAGTCATTGTGATGAAGAAGAAGAGAGATGATGAAGAACAAAGGTGAAAGGTGAGAAAAATACGACCACAGGTATGGATCGGCTAAGGTTAGAGGGTAGAAGTCTCTGATACCATGTTATCGTGAATATTTTCCCATGAATTGGCATTGAGCCTCTCACGTATATTAATACCACAATAATACATAATGGGCTAAATACAATGTTGGACAGCCCAACCAAATACAAACTAAATATAAGATATATACAGATATACATCTAACAGAAGGTGACTCCCTATACCCATTCTTATTTATTCATGTCATGGAGGGTCTTCATGTTGCTATTGAAGATGCTAAAGCAAATAATCTTTTTAAAGAAGTTCAATTTGGAAATGGAGATATGAGAATTTCACATCTTTTTTATATGTATGATTTGATCATTTTTGGCGATTGGATATGTTCGAATATTACTAACATAGTTCGAGTTCTTCAATGGGCTTTTTATGGTCTTAGGATTAAATATTAATTTTCACAAGGGTATAGGTTTGCACTTCTTTTAAGGAAGTTGGAGATTTTGCTTTGGTTGTAGTGTGTCATCTAAATAAATTGCCTTTTGTTTCTTTCGGCTTTCCTATGGGCCATAATATGTCTAGGTTAATCGGTGGCTTGGAAAGTGTTATGGATTTCAGAATATATTGTCGAATTGGAATGTTGCTACTCTCCTTATTGGCAAGAGATTGATGTTGATAAAGTCAGTTATGGGATCATCAGGTATATACTTTATATCTTTGTTCTTATGCATGTTGCTATTTCCATGAAGTTGCAATCTATGCATGCATTTTTTGGGGGAAGAGCGGATAAAAACCATAAAATGTCATGGATTCAATGGGATATGATGCTTGCGGGGAAAAAGAATGGTGATATTGAGATTGGACGCTTGATGGCTTTTTATTTTTGCTCCTTTTTCAGAAATGTCATTGAAGAAGTTTACATAATAGTAATTTGATTTGGGTCAAAGTCATTGTTAGGTCATAATTTTGTGGTTTGAGCTAGGCATTCATCTTGTATAGGTCTTGGTAGGGTCTTGGGGTTTGTTATGTTGGTTGTAGTATGTTAGCGAGTGTGTGCGGCCATACACGCGTGTGCGGCTGCACACTCTGTGTGCGGCTATACACGTGTGTGCGGCTGCACACTCTATGTGCGGCCATACACGTGTGTACGGCTGTACACACGTGAGCGGTTGTACACACGTGTGTGGCTGGTGGTCCTATAAATAGAGTGTGTCTGTGTCAGTTGTATAGAGACGTCAGTGACATATGTGTGTGTTTTCCGAAGGTGTACCTGACATTTATATGATATAGATGTGTGCATGCTTGGATTAATTCTTCTTCTACTCCTTCTACACTCTGTTTGATTGTTTGCCTTAATTGATCACTGATTTGGATCCATTAGATTTAGGACTTACAATTGGTATCAGAGCCAATTCAGTATCAATTTGAAGCATTTTAGAGTGTGCGGTTGGAGTTTGAAGGTGCGCGGTTGAACTTTGAAGGTGTGCGGTTGGAGTTTGAAGGTGTGCGGTTAGATTGTGCGGTTGAGTGTGCGGTTGAGTGTGCGGCTGAGTGTGCGGTTGGTGTGTGCGGTTGGGACCCAGGCGTGTAATGACCTGGGTCCCCAAATCTAAATAATCCCGCTCATTGTGCAGGAACAGCTGTGGAGGAATGTCGTCAAACCTTGGTACGTCGACAGCGATTGTTCCAGGCACATTGACAGGAGACATCTCCCAACTGCACGTCATTCAGAATTTTAATGGGGGCTATGTTTCCTTCACGGGAGGAGATGGAGGGAAGATCACTCAAAAAGGAACAGTTGTAAATGGAGTGCTGAGTTTTGAGAACGTCATCTACGCTCCTGAGTTAAAGTATAGCGTGTTGAGTGTCTCACAAATCAGCTTATAGACTACGGATAATGATATATGGTTAAGCAGTGAAGACCTCGATGCAATAGTGTTTACAGAGTGTTCCATCGAGTTGTACCTGACGTTTTTCTGATATAAACGTGTGCAAGCTCGATTTCTTTTCATCTTCTTATTCTATTGCTGCTTGATCATTGACAAAAGGAGTTAGTGGTGTTCTCAAAGTGACGTCTCCAACTTTTGATCAGATGGCCGACACTTTTCAACCAATATGGATACAACTTCAAGGATTCCCCCCCTTCCATTTGCTATTCCAACTTTATTGGCATTTGATGAGTGATCAGATACTGACACAAACCTCCCAGCCTCTTGTGAAAATAAGATGACTTGATCAGAGGCAGGGAGATCTTATCCAAGAACAAGTACCACCAATCCAACAACCCTCCAAAGCTGCTACACCAACTCAACCGACCCTAAAAGGACCAAGTAATGTTAGATCTTCATTTGAAGTTGGGAGTTCTTCTGCTCCTGGGGGTTCTTCTCCTCCACAACCTACGCATGATGTTGCCTCTTTTAGGCTTGCCAGGTTTCTTGCTCAACAAGATTCAGATCCTTTACCTCATGGCAAATGAATATCAATAGGTGAAGGAAGTTTAGGGGGAGCAGGCCCATCTATCTCAGAGCTCAAGGAGGAGATCACTGATGAAGAAGACTTGAGTCCATGCTAGCTCAAACCAAGGGGGAGATTGTTAGGTCATAATTTTGTGGTTTGAGCTAGGCATTCATCTTGTATAGGTCTTGGTAGGGTCTTGGGGTTTGTTATGTTGGTTGTAGTATGTTAGTGATTGTGTGCGGCCATACACGCGTGTGCGGCTGCACACTCTGTGTGCGGCTATACACGTGTGTGCGGCTGCACACTCTGTGTGCGGCCATACACGTCTGTGCGGCTGTACACACGTAAGCGGTTGTACACACATGTGCGGCTGGTGGTCCTATAAATAGAGTGTGTCTATGTCAGTTGTATAGAGACGTCAGTGACGTATGTGTGTGTTTTCCAAAGGTGTACCTGACATTTATATGATATAGACGTGTGCATGCTTGGATTAATTCTTCTTCTACTCCTTCTACACTCTGTTTGATTGTTTGCCTTAATTGATCACTGATTTGGATCCATTAGATTTGGGACTTACAGTCATCAAGGAGTTATATGGAGCGAATTGTCACACCTCGGCCCACGTTGGAAGCGTCGAGGTTGCGACATAGAATTTGGATCACAGTTAACAAACATACATTGAACAATACAAAACTAAAATAACGTTACATGCTTTACATAAATTCAAATTCATGGATAACATCAATTGAAACTTCGAAAACACAAGTTTACAAAACAAATTCAGCTAAATGTAAGATAAATTATAAAATGAGGTTTGAATAGATTGACCAATAACAAAGGCAAAGAAATGTAGATTGCTCCATAACTTACAGGGCTTGACATCCACCTTCTAATTTCCTAAGAATACACACGTTTTAAAATGCATCAACAAAAATAATAATAATAATAATAATAATAATAATAATAATAATAATAATAACTATTGGCAAGTTCTATATGTTTTGATTTGTTGTATTTTTGTAAGAAAAAGTGTTTGTATAAAATTTTGACTAGTTGACCAACTTTTATAAAAAGTATACTCTTTCTAACCAAAAGTATATAGAATAAAATAGATATATAAGTATTCCAAACTTATATAAAGTATTACTTGTTCAAATCCAAAAGTATAAAACAAAATATATAAGTATTTCAAATTTATATAAGATAATACTTTTTCTATAACCAATAGTATAAACACGAAACAAATATATAATTGATTCAAAATTATATAAACTATTACTTTTTCTATGATCCAAAAAGTATTAAGACAAACAAAATAGGTGTTGACGTGTGTTAGATGTGATTGTACTTATACTCTCATACAAGTATGGATATTGATTCATTTATGAAAAATATGTGTTTAATTTGCTTAAATAAAACACTGACACTTAACCATGTTCTAAGAGTATAATCTTATACTACATACAATCTTATTTTAACGTATTTTTGTTGAAAACTCCGGGCTATGAAAAGCTTATAGCCGAGCTATATGACTTGAATTTGCGTCTATGAGACATAGTGAAAAAAAATAGTGTTGTAGTCCTAACGATGTTTCATCAACATCATGAATAAATAAATAAATTAAGAAGTTAGCATTTGATTTGTTTCGTCAGACAAAGATTGTAGCTAACAATCATAGACGGTGGTGTCAACCCGTATAGATCTATATACAATGTTTTTCTCTCTTGAGGATTAACGACAATCACAGAGATCTTTTACTAAGTTTGTTTTCTTAGTTTGATGAATATCAAAACTCTCATAGAGATCCTGAGCTGGTTACAATGTTACAATTGCTTATGTTTGGAAACTTTAATGTGGTAAGATTTTAATAAACCTTAATTGTAAAATTATTAAAGTTTCCTACCGAAAATCAGGCAGCATAACAGTGGCGTTTTGGCTAAAAACCAGATTTCGACTCAAGTGAAATCAACCAAAACCGAACAATCTAAATCTGTATAATCCTAGTAGTTTAAACGAGTGCGAGAAAATAAAACATTTAAAATGTGTACATAAGAAAAAAAAACAATATCACGAACACATATAAACATTCTTTTCAAGTTCTTTTGATATATAAATGTATATATAAAATCATTTATGTAACGGAATATATATATATATATATATATATATATATATATATATATATATATATATATATATATGGGGATAGGGAATATACATTACAGCCCCACCTAAGCTTAGGTACTAAACCTCTAAAATATGTCGTTTTAACTTGCTAAATATACCTGATTTGGTTTCACTTGGTAAATATATCATCCTCCATAACATTTCTTTCTTTCATTATCGTTTTACCAACTCCGTTTTCTTTCCTCCATTATCGTTTATTAATTCACCCAAGTGAACATTAGTAAACCCTAAACCCTAAACCTAAACCTTAAACCCTAAACCTAAACCATAAACCCTAAACGCTAACCCTAAACCCTAAACCTAAACCTAAACCCTAAACCCTAAATCCTAAACCCTAAACTCTAAACCCTATTGTGTCGGTCTTGAATTTACATCTTGAAGTATTAATCGTGAATCCATTAACCGTAATCTTTATATAGTAAAACAATGTATTTTCAAGAGGTTTAATACCTAAGCTTAGGTGGGGCTGTAATGTATATTCCATTTTCCCTATATATATATATAGGTATGTTAAATTGAGAACACCGAAAAGGTTGAGAACGTAAGAACAAATCACAACTATATATATCAAAATATAAATAATGATATCTGATAAAGGGTATGGAGGTAATTTTAAATTTATCATTTTCCTTAAAATTAGCCTATTCGTGATAACGGTTTCTAGATTGTAATGTCTCTCACATATCTCTCCCTTTCTCTATTTTTAGGGCATCAGTCGACGTTCAAAAAAAATACGGCTTCATCTTCTACATATTATCGTCCAACCAGCTTTTGTCATCTCCTCTACATCCTACGACATAATCCATCCACCATCAAGCCTCCTCTTTACGCCATCATCTTGTTTGTTGTCTTCTTACTTTGCTCGTTTTTCGAATATAATATAGACAGAACTGCAAGATTGGTCCTTGTGGTATTCAAAAAACATTGGATAGGGTCCATAAAGTTTCCAACTTGCATGGAAGGTACAAAATCAAGGTTTTCTGTGTTTTTGGTCCTGATACACTTGAAAAGTTGATTTTACCATTTTCGTTTCGTTTTTCTATTTTATTTATTTATTTTTGTATTTAAACGATTAAAAAAAATTCTTACCCAACCCTCTCTCTCTCTCCTTTTTATCTTCCGGTCTCCAAGAAAATAATCAAACAAAAACCAAAAAAGAAATCATAGATCTTGGAGGATTACAAGTGAGTCGGGTAACAAACTCAACAAAATATGGGCAAAAAATGAAAGAGGACCCGACAATCTCGGTGCCACATTTTACGACCCAGTTGAGATCCCACAAGGCTTTTCAAGTTTAGGCTCATATGCAGAACCAAACAACATCCCATTTTCTGTCATATTCTCGCCGGAAAATATTTATCAAACGACTCCTCAAAACCCACTCTCAAATCACCAATGGATTACACACTTGTTTGGACCAGTGAGTCTTTAGATATCAAGAAAGATGCTGAAGCTTACATTTGGCTCCCAACAACACCACAACTAGAGGTGATGGTGGAGATCTACACTCCGGTGAGAGGTAGCAGATTTGTACTCCGGTGAGTGGATAACAGTAAAACACAAAACACCCTCTCACTCTCGTCCTTTCTTCTCTCTTCTCTGTTCGACTATCACTACTTGTATGTCGGCATCACCACTTGTATGTCGAAATCACCACTTGTGCGCCGTTATTGCTACACCATCTAGGGTTCATAGATTTACCCTCTGTTCATAAATCTACACCCTAGAAAAAACCTCATCTCTCTTCTCCATTCACAGAATCTATTCACTTGTTGGGTTCATCCCAATAACATGATTTTGAAGTGTTTGGGTTAATCTAAGTTGCAGGAATCGATTGTTTGAGAGTGGAGAAATCTCATTTCTGATGCTAGGAACAATTATTTTCAAAAAAGAAATCAGATCTATGTTGGGATTTAGGGAGAGAGAGAGAGAGAGAGAGAGGGTTGGGGGATAATTATTTTCTTTTCTTTTTTTTATAAGGAGAATTTCATATATGCCCCTCTTAAACCTCAAAATATCATATTTGCCCAACTTAATTTCTCAATATCATATTTACCCTTCATAAACCTTCAAAATATTATATTTGCCCAAATCCTTTTTTATAATGTTTTTAATATTTTATAATCATTTTTTATACCTTACGATTATTATAATAATTAAAAATTTTAACCATATTATCCTTACGTCTATGATAACGGAATGTGAACTTCTAAATTGTTGGAATGTCGTCCTCTTGACAAACAAAAGATTCATTTTCAACCCACTCTATGGAAAATATATATTTTGATTGTTTAGTTTTTGTTGTTGATTATTATCATGTTGTAGATGGATGATATTTTAGATATTACCATTGACATTTTGATGTTTAAAAAGTGCATATACGATATTTTGATATCTAAGAAGGGCATATATGATATTTTGATGTTTAAAAAGGACATATATGCTATTTTGAAATTTTATGAATGGTAAATATGGTATTTAGAAATTTTATGAAGGGTAAAAATATGATATTTACATCGCCCTATTCTTTTATTGGAGCATCCGGTGGATTATGGTCCGACACCTTTTCGAATATTTCATTCTTGGTTTGATATGGAGGGGTTTGATGATATAGTTCGAGAGACTTGGGCTACCTCGGTGGTGGAGTTGGAGTTGACTAACCCTTGGGTTATATTTAAGAAAAAATTACAGTTTCTTAAATCTAAACTCAGGGAGTGGAACTCTAAACACCGGGACATGGCGGCTAGTAAAAGGGAGAACTTGTAAGATTTAGTAGAGTCTATTGATATTAGGCTCATGGAGGATGAAGGCTCGGCTACATTGAGAGAGCAAAGAGTTTCTTTATTAAAGGAGATTTCGGATCTTGATTATTTAGCTCAAGTTAATCTTGCTCAAAAAGCTAAAATTCAGTGGGGCATCGAATGGGATGAGAATTCTAAATTTTTCCATGGTACGCTTAACTGTAAAAGGAGACGAATAGCTATTCGTGGCTTGATGATTGATGGCATGTGGGTGGATAATCCGGGCACGGTCAAAAAGGGGTTTCATGATCATTTTCAATCTTTATTTCAGAAGAGTTCCTCGTGGAGGCCAGTTACAGATGTTGAGTTTTTTAGTTCTTTATCCCAACTTCAGGTTGATTACTTGCAATCTCCTTTTTCTTCTGATGAGATTAAAAGGGCTGTTTCGGACTGTGGGTCTACTAAAGCCCCTGGCCCTGATGGTTTTACTTTCGGGTTTTTAAAGAGATACTGGGATCTTGTTGCTACTGATGTTAAGGCGTTTGTCCATCATTTTTTCATCACTCGGTTATCCCTAAGAGATGTAATGCCTCGTTTTTCACCATTATCCCTAAATTCAGAGATCCGAAGACTCCAAAAGATTTTAGACCCATTAGCCTCATTGGTTGCCAGTATAAAATTATTGGCAAACTTTTGGCTAATCGTCCTGTGGAGGTTATTCATAGTGTTGTTAGCCTTGAGCAATCTGCTTTTATTAAAGGTAGACAGATCCTGGATGGCCCTTTTCTTCTTAATGAATTGGTTGCTTGGAGCCAGTCTTCCAAAAATCCTCTCATGTTTCTTAAGGTTGATTTTGAGAAGGCGTATGACTTCTTATCTTGGGATTATTTATTGGAAATCATGTCCATTATGGGATTTGGGTCTAAGTGGTGTCGGTGGATTAAGGAGCTTTTGTCGACAGCTAAGGCATCTGTGTTGATCAACGGTTCCCCAACTGATGAATTTCAAATTCATCGTGGATTGAGACAGGGTGATCCGCTTTCGCCTTTTCTTTTTATTCTGGCTATAGAAGGTCTCCATATTGCTTTGATGAGGGCCCAGGCTGGGAATGCTTTCAGAGGGGTTTCTATTTCTGGGACTGAGATTTCTCATCTCATGTATGCGGATGATGTTATGTTGGTCACTCCATGGGATCCTGAGAATGCTAATTGTCTTCTTCGTATCCTTAGATGTTTTTACTTCACTTCAGGGCTTAAAATCAATTTACTTAAAAGTAAATTGATTGGTGTGGTAATTTCCTATTCACAACTTCTCGAGGTGGCTAATAGGATTGGTTGTGCTGCTTCCATGATTCCTTTTTTCATCTTGGTATCCCGGTGGGTCAGAATATGTTGAGAAAGTCCTCTTGGGTTTCTTTGATTGATAGATTACATTCTAAGTTATCCACTTGGAAGGCTAAGTGTCTTTCGTTTGGAGGTCGCCTTACTTTGGTAAAGTCTGTCTTGGCTTCGTTAGGGAGTTATTGGATGTCTGTTTTCCTTGCTCCTCTATCGGTTTTGAAGGAGCTTGAAGGAATGAGTGCGAGATTTTTTTGGGGTGCAGACAGGGATGATAGGCGTATGCATTGGGTTAGATGGGACAGAGTGTTATCCTCCAGGGATGAAGGTGGATTGGGGATTGGCACCATGTTCTCTTTCAATAGGGCTATGGTTTTTCGGTGGTGGTGGAGGTCTTTTCATTGCTCTAACCTTCTATGGGTTAGAGTGATAAAATCTATTTATGGTTTGGATGGTGCTTGTAGGAATTTGAGATTTCCAAATTCTAGTCAAAGTCCTTAGGGTGGGGTTATCCGTATGCTCTCCCACTTCCGCCATAAGGATATTGATCTTCAATCTCTTTGTCCTATAAGAGTTGGTGATGGTACTCGCACTTCTTTTTGGCATGATGTTTGGTGGGATGATATGCCTCTTTCTGCTTCTTTCCCTAGAACCTACGTGCTGGATTTGCATAAACATGTTTCTGTCAAATACAGGTTGTCCATGGGATTGGGGGTTCATACTCTTAGACGGGGCTCTAGAGGTGGAGTGGAACAGGAGCAATGGAATAAATTTATTGGTCTTTTGCAGGATTTCCATCTCAGACCGGTCCCAGATAGACTGGGTTGGGTTAATGATGTGTCAGATACTTTTTCCATTTCCTCGGCTCGAAAATTATTGGATGGTATTACGCTTAGCAACGGAGGTATTTCTACTCATTGGAATAATTGGGTTCTAATTAAGATTAATGTTCTTATCTGGAGGATTAGATTATCTAGTATCCCTACTAGAGAGCGTCTTTCTTATAGGGGTGTTATGGTGGATTCCATCCTTTGTCATGTCTGCTCGTCTACAGTGGAGACTGTGGAATATATTTTTGCTAATTGCTCAGAGTTGATTTCCCTTTGAACTCGTATTGCGATCTGGTGGGGTGTCAAGTGTCCTTCTCAGTTAACTGTGGATTTTCTTTTCAATTGGGCTGATTCTACTAAATGGAAATTTGGTGTGCGTAAAGCTTTCGATGCAGTTATCTTGACTACTTTTTGGTGCATTTGGAATTTCAGGAACGATGTGATTTTCAGAGCGAATACGCCTAAGAAATCTTTGATTTTTGATGATGTTGTTCATAAATCGTATGTTTGGATTTCTAGTAGGTGTAGTAAAACCAAGATTAGTTGGTCCTCTTGCCTTCATAATCCTATTAATGCTACTAAGTTGATGTAATTCTTTTTCTAGCGTCTTGCTAGCTTATAATATTCCGCCGTTCAAAAAAAATGTGATATTTTGATATTTAAGAAGGGCATATATGAAATTCTCCCTTATTTTTAAATTAAATTAGTATTTGAAAAATTATAAAAAAATATAAAAAGAAAGTAAAAGGACATAACCGTCTTTTCAAGTTTTTTTGAACCAAAAACATGGAAAAGCCTTGATTTTGGACATTCTATGCAAATGAAAAAGTTTTTAAACTTCATCCAAAGTTTTTTGAATAACACAGGGACCAATCTTACATTTTTGTCTATAACATATTTAATTTTTCGATTTTGTATGTTGGTTTTATCACTCATCATCTCACCATTAATCAAACATATGAATTCCAAATCCAAAAGTTTTTATTTTCTCGTTTTTTAATGTGTATCTATTGGTTGATTAAGATGAGAGATCTCTCTCGATTCTACTACCCAAGGGAAAGACGCATCAAGGTTGATACATCTGCAACTAGAAAAAAACGGGAAAGACGCATCAAGGTTGATACATCAACCATATGAAATCCAACTCGATTCTATCAGCGTACGCATCTGACTAAGGTCACTCCCTAGGCTCTTCCTAGGTTCTCACACTTCTCTGCCATCATCTGCTGAAGAACTCCATATGATGTCAGCCATCTACCTCCTGAATATCATCATATTCACTTAGTAATTGACTCCCATCATCAAGAGTTCCACAAAGCACACAACAAGCAACATTCGGGCATCAAATAACCTCCACTGGCACAAAACACTACTTGAGCAGACAACTCCACTTACTCTATTCATAACTCGAATGGCATCACCGAACTCAGGCTATCTTACCTCTCATGGTATCTAATCACTCTTCTCATTAGACTCCTCAAATGTTCATCTAGGTATCTCTCCTAGATTACTCCGCTACTCAAAGCTCTCTCTCTAAAAGATTCTTGCTAGGTACTCCTACTTAGCATATTCACAAAGCAAATAATAGATAGCCATATCTCCTAGAATCTGAAATAACTAGCCTATCCTCTAGCATGCAATTCTAATATCTCATAAATATCTCATAAAGTAAACAATTAAGGTATTTTGGGAAATCACCGTTCGGGCTCTGGCTGAATGTACACACTGCTCTTTCTCGTTTTTCTCTTAGAAACTCTTACTCATTTTAGAAAAATCATTTCTTTTGAAAACTTTTCTCAAATCCTTAGTTTGAGTCCAGACATACCCGAAGGTGCATCCGAAACCCTCAAACCAAGGCTCTGATACCAACTTGTAACACCGTAAATTTTCAAACAAAACTTTCATTTAAAAATCACATTAATCTCATTAACATAAATCACAAAATCTCGAAAATCTCAATTTATCAAAGACATGTCTATAATAACAAAATCCAGGATCCACAAAATATAACTCGGTCTTGTGTGTACAATCAAGTCGGTGCCTTCCCGTGATCCTGAGAAATACCTGAAACACATAACACTATGTGATCCTGAGAAATACCTGAAACACATAACACTATAAGCACGAAGCTTAGTGAGTTCCCCAAAATATCACACATATCTCATTAGCCTCTCATGGCTATGCTTAAATAAGACCCTCCGGTCAATGTGTCTCAGTGGGACCCTCCGGTCCCACAGCTCGGGTCGACCCTCCGTTCCTAACTTAGTAAACTTAGTATAATACACAACATAAATCACAAATACATAATGTAGGATATAAAATACTCAATATAAGCACATAAGACCCTCTAGTCACATATAGATTACCACTCAAGGTAAGTATAGTGAGAAGACTCACCTCAGATGATGAACAACTCCTATAAATGATGTTGTTGCGCACCTACCTCTATCTCTAAGCCAAATCCACAATTAACCCAATTAGGATCTAAGTCCAAACCCTCACTCATTAGGTCTAAAAGTAGTCCACTAACTACCCCATAAAATAACCCAAAACCCATTAGGCCCACCAAGGCCCAATAATAAATGGGCTCCCCCGAGGCCCAACTCTTAAGTCCAAGTGGCAAGCCCCACACAAGTGCCCAAGACACATACACACACACTGTCACACCCCAAAACCAGGAACGGCGGAAATGTTCTGGGGCGGAGGACGTCATGTACAGTATCACAACAATGAATAGTAGTAAACAAGCAACAACATGATACATTGCATTAATAATATAATTTTAATACAAGTGTGTTCTGACATGTTTAATAGACACTAAAGTATAAATCAAAATGAAAGATGAGTCTTGAACGAGCTCCATTTTCTCAAAACCTTGCATCGGTACCTGTCTACTGTTGACCTGAGGATACAAGTTATTTTGAAAGAGAGTATCAGCTTTAAAGCTGGTGAGATCATAAGTATTTTAGTGTCTGAATTTGTAAGAAAGTAATGGTAAGTTTGTGAAGTGTAAGTATATAAAAGTTTTGAACCTCCTAGAAAACCCTATGTTTCCTACTAAAAGTAGCCTTCTACCAAGGCATCTAGTATCTGTGTGTGTCTCTTGTAAGAGTGTGTATTTTCCTAAATCCGACTATCATTAACCAAAAATATAGTTATTACATTATCGTGCATCGTGTGAATGTTCACGAAGTGAATGTAATGGGAAAAATATTATAGTACTGTAGTATTGTAATAAGTAACTACCTTAAACCAATTGTAATTTAATGTAACATGTGATCGGCCTGTATCCTGCTACCGACTCTAGAACGCGACAATGTACAATGTCGGAGAAAAATGACATTTGGCACCCATAGACAATTAAGTCTCATTGTAGCTAGCAGCAAGGTGTAGGATAGTCAATCCACTATATATATACGTAAACTCATACGCTCCCCAATTAAGTAGATTTTGGATACATGAACAGCCATGGCAGGTAGTGCCATGCCCCGGAACGTGGCTCACGTAACTGCAAAACTGTATATGTAATGAATGAGTTAGTTGTATTGTATGTTCTCCCTCTGTCTAGCATGTATGTATTGTAATTTTCTACGTGTACTAGCTGTATTGTGTGTTCTCTCTATCTAGCAAGTATTGATATGTGTTAGGGTGCAAAGTCATGCTTGGATGTAGTGTTTTAGGCTTTCCTCTTTGTATGTGTAAATGGGTTGAGTCTTTTCCTATAAATAGGAAGTGAGTGACTCCCATTATGAAAGAAGAGTCCATTTGGAGTGTTAGACTAGAGAGAGAAATTGTATACAAACCCATTTGTATAATCTTTCTAGATCTAATAAGATCTTACAAAGATTTATTTACTCCTTGTGTTCTTGATTTTACATGATGATTCACTAGATCTTTCTAATTCCGCACATGCCATCATAATCAACACCACTTCAATTGGTATCAGAGCGGGTGTTCTTGATTTTCATCAAGAATTGATCCTTGATGGCTATTTTGATTTGGTGATTCTTATTATTCATTGATCTTCGTGTTTAGAGAGTGTTTTGTGTTCTAGAGGTCGAATTTTTCTTTGATTTGATCCATAATTCGACTTTCTCTCTCTAGAATACTTGTTTGTATCACTTTATCTCTCTAGAAAACCCATTCAAAATCACTCTCTCTCTCTAGAAATCTTCAAGTTTTTGTGATCATGGTGGGTTTGCCATATGATTCTTGGATTGTGATTGTTAAAGATGTGAAATACAAAGTCATGAAGATCAATTTTATGGGTTGGTATTAAGCAAATTGATTTCATGGGGTAATACGGTTTCTTATGGAGGTTTGAAGGATGATCATGGAAGCTTGGTATTTCAACCAATTTGTGAGATTGCATGGTTGAATAAAATTGCCTTGTCCATATTAGTTTGTAGTAGAAATCAAAAGGAAGGAGAAGAAAGATATTTGTTCAATAAGAAATATGTTTCTCTTATTGAAGACCCAAATGATCTACACGCTCTTAAATTTCTTGAAGTTCTTGATAATGGAGTTCAATGTGATGTTCTTGATGTTCAAGAAAAAGGAGTTCAAGTTGATTCTCAAGATGAAAAAGTTTTTTGCTCAATTGAAGTTCAAACTGATGATATTTTGTGTTCTTGTGATTCGTATGAAGGAATGATTCCTTATCGGAAGCCGATGATCCAAGAAAATCACAAGTATCAAACTCCAAAAGATTTGATTCAAACCCAAAATGTTCATGTTGTTGAAAGTGGGTTTGTTCATGAAGTCAAGTCTTCAAGATGCAAAAAGATGGGAAAGAAAAAGAAGAAGAAGATGAATCGGAAGAATAAGCGGGTTTACTCACAAAAATCATCATATGTTGTGAAGCCAAAATCCGTGAAGCAAATTTGGGTTCCAATGCAACAATCTCCAAAGGTTGCATTGAGTTTGAATTCAAAACCCAAAAGTGTTGATGGTTCTTTTGAAGATGTTCTTAGTTTGATGAAGAACACGAAGAACGAGTTGTACATCTCGCATGGTGGGTGGTACAATGTTCGATTTGGAGATTTTCTCATTCCAACAAAAGAACCAAGATCTTCTAAATTCGATTCGTTTGTTGAAAACGGGACTCGATTTGTCCAAAAGGTATCACAAATTATCAAATGGATTCCAAAACGTCCATGATTTCGATTCGTATTTTTCGTTTTTCATTCTTGATCGATTTGCCTCATTGGATCAAATCCTTTTCAACCTCATTGATTGATCCAATAATTTTTTTTAGATCAAACCCAAACTCAAATCATTATGTTACTGTTCATCAATTCACAATTTGTTTGTATTGAGCCCAAATCAGATGTTCGATACTGTTCACATACAATTTTTGGCCCAAAATCATTCCAATATAAATCATAATTGAACTCGATATCTTCCATTTGTAACTTGTTTCTATTGTCGTATCTTGTTGTTCACGACTCAAATCAAAATCGATTATGATTTTGTTATTTCACTATGTTTCTTGAATCGATTTGTTCATATCGATTTGATTCTCAATTTGTTTCTCGAATTGATTCTTGATTGGATAATAGTGTTCATCATTGAATTCCAAATTAGACTGTATTCTTCAACGTCATCGTATTTCAAGATTCAAATTATTCAACTGTGAATCATGCTTATGCTGGATCGATACTTGTTTGAATCAAACTAGATTCGTTTTTGGATTACGAATATCATAAACATATGATCGAAGGATGATTGTTTGATTGTGATTTGATGATTGAAGAAAGTCAAACTGTGAAAAAGTCAAAGTTGGAATTCAAGAGATGAATTGGTGAATTGTATGCTGAAATCGATAGATACATGTTGATTTGAGGCTTTGGATGTCGAAATCAAGTCTAATTTGGGATTCAATTTTGAAAATTGGTTGTGTTCTTGTTCTTGTGTGAAAGGCTGTGACGTAAGTTCTTGTTCGTCACTTGAAATTGAATTTCGAAATTGGAAGTCTTTGTGGTAGTTGTAGATAGTCAAATTTGTTGCTGAAAGGTTAGAATCGTTGTCGACTGGTTATACTTTTCATTCACAATTTGGAATTCCATTGTTGATTTTGAGTTTGTTGACGAATTTGTGAAAGAAAAAGCGAAGGATGACTTGATTGGAGTCTGGATTCGATTTTGGAGTCTAAGTTGAAGGATGTGATGTTCGATGTCATTGGTTCCTAGTTGCTATCGTTTTTGGATGTCGATGGCTATTTGTCGATAACGAAAGGTCTGTTAATGGTTGATTGATTTCGAAATAGGAAGGCTTATTGATTTCGATTGTGATTATTGGATGTCAAAAGCAAGCTCGACTGGTGAACGAAAAGTCAAATTGAAAAGGTCAAAATCGATAGCTTATTTGGGTCATTGCTTGAAGAAACAAATTCTGTACTTAGAATCAAGAAATCGATTTTGGTTGATGGATTGATTTCGAAGATCTGTTGATCGATGGTTTGTTTTGGCGTCAATGGCTTCGCTATCTGATCGATTTGAGCTCACGATTTGGTTCATATGAGAATCGTGTTTACAGTCGTATGGTTACAGGTCGATGTCAAATGGGAAGCTGTGTGAGTTTATTTTCGTTAGAATTGGGAAGATGATAGAATATTTCACAATTGGTCCCTATTGATTCTGCAAAGTTACATCTTTCACCCAATTTCGACAAAATGGGTGTTTTTGTTATGTTTGTGAAGTGAAGAATGCAGAAGTTTCGAAATGAGTCCCTGCAGTTTCAAAAGTTGGCAGCAGATACCCAACTTCAAAATTGGGCTAATTTTCTGAGAAAATGAAGATTGTACATTTCAGGCCCCTGCAGTTTGTGCAAATTGACGCTTTCTACCCAGCTTTGGAAAAGGAGGAGAGTTTTGCATATCTGGCTGTTTTGGGCGCAACGGGTCCCTGCAAGTTTCAAAAAGTGACAATTTCTAACCGGTTTTTGAAAAATCTTGCAACTTTCACTCAAAAAGTCAAAATTTTTCATAAATTGGAAATTTTTGTGGCTTTTTCGTGATT
Organism: Lactuca serriola; assembly: GCF_051521515.1. Taxonomy (NCBI): domain Eukaryota; kingdom Viridiplantae; phylum Streptophyta; class Magnoliopsida; order Asterales; family Asteraceae; genus Lactuca; species Lactuca serriola. Next base: position 64,694,015 of record NC_136413.1, on the reverse strand, counting down.
GTTTTTCCGTGCAAGATTTTTGGTGATTCATTTTTGGTACACATCAAGGGGGAGTATCGTGAAGACTATTCCTCGGGCGCTTCTCACCCTTAGTGGGTTTTATAATCATTTTTTTTATTATAAAAAGGGGGAGAATGATGGGTATTCGAAGCTTCTCGGGTTTGTCGAATATTCATTTGCGGATTTGAAGAACGGTGTTACTTCGAGGGGGAGTTTGGTCTTGATCGCGATGGCTCGTTGGAGATTAAAGCCGGACATCCAATCCTAACATTGAGGGGGAGAATGTTAGGGTGCAAAGTCATGCTTGGATGTAGTGTTTTAGGCTTTCCTCTTTGTATGTGTATTTGGAGTGTTAGACTAGAGAGAGAAATTGTATACAAACCCATTTGTATAATCTTTCTATATCTAATAAGAGCTTACAAAGATTTATTTACTCCTTGTGTTCTTGATTTTACATGATGATTCACTAGATCTTTCTAATTCCACACATGCCATCATAATCAACACCACTTCAATATGTACTGTGTGTACTAGCTGTATTGTGTGTTCTCTCTATCTAGCAAGTATTGAAATGTACTGTGTGTACTAGCTGTATTGTGTGTTCTCTCTATCTAGCGAGTATTGAAATGTACTATGTGTACTAGCTGTATTGTGTTCTCTTTATCTAGCAAGTATTGACTCATGAATGAACTGACTCATTGTATGATTCTTTGTTCTAGTAATAGTATTAGTAACTTCCTAAACTACGCCTATCGTAGTTTACTAGTAATAAGACCTGTACATATGAATATGAACGTATACCCTTGCTACCCAAGGGTATTTGTGACAACCTGAAACTTCTATCCTATGTAATTGACCCGTATATCAATATTAAAACTTGAATTTATCATCTTTTAATGAAATTGTGGGTCCATATGAGTGCTCTAGGCTTAGTATAACCTAGATATGAGTCTTTAGAAGGGTTAGAAAGTGTATAGCATCACAAAATTGGGCCAAACACACCAAAGAAGGTGTGTGCGGCCACAAACCCGGGTATGCGGCCAACCAGCCGCACACCCAACCGCAAACACCCTCTAGCCTCACACCTGCCCTATATATTGGAGGAGACCCCCTTCATTCACTCTTTTCTTCTCTTGGCTGCACCTTCTCTCTCTCTACTTTCTCTCTCTAGAATCATCAACCAAGAACACTTTAAAGGCCTCAAAAACGTGATCTACTCCATCATCTAGCTTGTTATAGTGGTAAGACACATGAATCTAAGCCTAAAACTCATAGTGTTCTTCGTGTTCTTTGTCCTTTGAAGGTGTACGGCCACACACCTTCATAAGGTGGCCGCACACACACTAAACTCTCCAAAGTGAAGAGTTTTGGCCATCATCTACTAATAGGACTTGGTATTAGCACAAGAACACCCCGAAAACACCTTAAAATTGACGTTTCGGACACCAACGAGGAGTGTACGGCCGCACACTCCTGTATACGACCGCACACACCCTCTGTACGGCTGCACACTCTTGTGTGCAACCGCACACACAATCTGGCCGCACACCCTGGCCGTACACTCACTTAAACAGCCGTACACTTCCCTTATTTGGTCATATAGAGCCCCGACAAACATTCCCAAGTCTTTAGGGTGGTTTCTCGTCATGTTTAGTCATGAAACACCCTAATTCTAACACACATATGTGTCATCACATGTTAATAGGATCCACTTGCGTACGAAACATCGATTGACACTCAACAGTCGTAACCAGTCATACTCTCGGATCCTACGTCAAACTGTGAGTTCATACCCCTACACTTTTCCGAGTTTTTTCATGTTTTCAGGGGGGAATACAAGCTAATCATAAAGGACTTCGTAACTTAAAAATGATGTAATTACAACGATTTTCTATCAAACATTTAGACACCTTTATCCCTTTTGTAGCATGCGGAGCATAAGGGACGCTTTCTAAATATAATTACATAGTTTTCAAATTAGCACGGGAACTTAACAAACCATTCAAACTATTATGGGTATAGTTTGGGATTTCATTACCTGTTTACAGATTTTAATCTTATGCAAAGGTCAAATATATAAACTACGTCAGATTTAGTTTATCCATTACTAATCTAGAGTATCATGCTAAATAATTATTTATACTCCACATTGTTCCAAACGATTTCGAACTCGAGAATAACCAAACATTCCATGAATTAGTTAATACTAGCTTGTGAGACTTATCTTCGTTATGCCCCTCGGGGTACCAATAAATCCTCTTCGGTAGTATAACCAGAGTCTCCTGGAGGGAGAGCGTAAAATTTGTGAATAGATCTATTCAGGACTGAAATCCCACACCTAAACTGTTAGCTACAGTTAGGCGGGCACGCCTGGGTGACAAATTTTGGAAATCATACGATGCCTGAAGAACGTCAAGGAGGTCACGGGTAAAATTAGTATGGTTATACGACTCACAATATGTATAAACTAACCTTGTTTACGGAATTTCTTTCTTTTATAGTTTTATTTTATGTAATAAAACTACCTACCTACTTACTGGAGGGTATTCCAGGGACACAACTTATGGTTTTATCTTAAGTAATAAAACTACTATACTTACTGGTGGTAACCAGGGTTTTCTTATCATATAGAAATCAACAAACATGGTAGAAAATATGGGATTTTCTTGGAAAACATGCATACGTATTTCATAATACGGTAACAATGGGTTTCGATATTAACTGCATTCTTTATTAACGAAAATGAAGTATTTTCACAAAATTTAGTAACCAATTTTCATTACGAAAATCATGCTTATGAAATCACCAGCTCTATGCTGATATTCTTTAAAACTGCTTGTATTCTCAGATCCACGTTAGACAGGTACCTCGCTCACTTTTGGAGAAGGCGGAGCATATAGAAGTATCGTCTTTACTTTTGATTATACTGATGTATATAACTATGTTTTCAATGCTTTTAAACAAATGTAAATATTCTTATTGTAATGTAATGGTTGTGTTTAATATGCTTACTATGTACAATGGTTGTGATAGTATGCATGACATCTCCCGCCCCTGGATGTTTCCGCCGTTGTTTTCCTGACGGTTCGGGGGTGTGACAGATTGGTATCAGAGCTTTTGTTTATAGTGAACTAAGTATACCGAACCTTACATGGTATACAACTAAAAACATTAAGGGGCCGAAGCGCTCTGAACTAAAAGTATACTTTAAAATATAAGTATTTTACAAGAAGTATACAAGAATACCTATATATCAAAAGCAATAACCATGAGTAGAACAAAACATAAGTAAATGGGTGTTGGGCATTGCGGTCAAACCTGGGCAGTTATGTAGTCATGTCTAGGGTCAATATAGCCTGATCAACTATATTCATTCGAGACATGGCCAACATGTGCTTGGGAGTGACTGTGGTGTACAGTAGGCCTAAAACTTACCAAATATCCATACAACAAGTCATCGTCACAACAAAACGTAAAATACTATAGGAGTATTTTCTAGAGTAAAATTCGTTATAAAGGCCCTCATCCAAGTGTTGCTACTCATTCCCTTTAGCGATAATACTCTTGCATTGGTAGTTTTTTCCTATTTAGTATCGCATAGTAGAACACCTCATCTATCATAATGAGATATCTCTTGCTTCCTATCTCTTGATTCAACCCAGAGGACTTATCATCCTCTCTTTCCTGATCATTTTAGATCAAGATGCCTCTAAGGAAAAGACCTAGCTCAAAGAACAACAATCCTCCACCACCACCTCCTTAGTTCGAGCCTGTCATGTTTCAGGCAGCTGTTACTGCCGATGTGGCTGCCACAATGTCACAGATGAACCCTAGCGGCTCTGGCGGGCCAGGAGGTAGTACCCACCCCCAAAAATAGGAAGGTGGTTAGGGAATCCAGAAGGAGTGTTCTTATAAAGACTTCATGAATGAGAATTCCACATCCTTCGATGGCACCGGAGGTGTTATTGCCCTGACTCGATGGTTCGAGAAGATCGAGTCTATCTTCGAAATTTGTTCCTGTTCAAAGGCCAACAAGGTGAAATTCGCCGCCTGCACTTTCACCGACAAAGCATTGACTTGGTGAAATGGCCGAGTCAAATCCCTAACCCTGCCAGTAGCAAATGTTATGGGTTGGGAGAGCTTGAAAGAGCTCATGCTTGTTGAGTACTGTCTACGGGGAGAAATGCAGAAACTGGAGCACGAACTCTGGAACCTAAAGATGAAGGGTTTCAATGTTACTACCTACACATCTAGGTTTGAATACCTAGCGCTTTCTATGCCTGGGGATGGTCACCCCGGAAATCAAAAAGGTTGAAAGATACATTTGGGGGCTAACCCAACCGACCAAAGGAAATGTCTTGGCTGCTCGGCCAGCTACATTTGATAGCTCCAAGTGCCTGGCACAGACTCTGATCGATCATGGAGTTGATCTCGATGAAGTGACCGCCACCCCTGAACCGGCTAAAGGGAGTGGTGAGAAGAAGAAGAAATTCCAGAACAAATGCAAGGGTCAGTCTTCGCATGAGCCCTCCAAGAAGCTACAAATTGTGGCAGTCCACACTGCTGCTACTCCTGTCGCCGCTCCTACAGTTCAAGCACCTACCAGAGGATATACTGGTACCCTCCCGTGGTGCAACAAGTGTAGTTACCACCATCGTATCCTCGGCCCATGTCGTGATATGCTCTGCAACAACTGTGGCAAGAAGGGTCACCTTACTCGAAACTGCAGAACACCAGCCCAACCAACAAATCAAGCATCCGGAGCAGGTGTCAGTCAAGCCTGTTACGGTTGCGGTGAGGTCAGGCATTACAAGAGAAACTGCCCCAAAGCAACAACGACTAGCAACACCGGGAGAGTTCTAGCAATGGGGCAAGAGGAGGCAGTCGTCGATCCCACCGTTGTCACGGGTACGTTCCTTCTCGACAACTCTTATGCATGCATCCTTTTCGATTCTGGTGCGGAAAGAAGTTATGTTAGCCATACATTCAAGCATCTTCTTAAACATAATCCTCAACCGCTAACCGAAACATTTACCGTCGAGATGGCTAACGGTGAGAAAGAGAACGCTAACGATATATCCATAGGTTGCACCCTTACCCTCAACGATCATTCTTTTCCCATCGACCTTATGCCAGTCTCTATAAAAAGTTTCGATGTTATCATTGGCATGGATTGGTTGAGCCCCAATCATGCTGATATCCTTTGTTACGAAAAAGCTATCCGTCTCAATCTCGCCTCTGTCCAACCCCTCATGATCTACGGCGATAAACTTAGTTCCAATCTTCGCATCATTTCATGCATCAAAGCCCAGAAACTTCTGCGAAAGGAGTGCCATGCATTCCTAGCCCATGTGATAAACGAGAAACAGGAAGTTAAAGACCTTGAGAGCATTCCCGTAGTCTACAATTTTCCTGACATCTTTCCCAAAGAGCTCCCGGGAATTCCTCCCGAACGCCAAGTTGAGTTCCGCATCGACCTAATCCCCTGAGCTAATCCTGTAGCCAAGTCTCCATATCGCTTAGCACCAGCAGAAATGCAAGAGTTATCCAGCCAGCTCAATGAGCTACTCAGCAAAGGATTTATCAGATCGAGTTCCTCACCCTGGGGAGCACCGGTGTTATTTGTGAAGAAGAAGGATGGATCCTTTCGAATGTGTATAGACTACCATGAATTGAACAAGCTGACCGTCAAAAACCGTTATCCTCTTCCTCGAATAGATGACCTTTTCGATCAACTTCAGGGATCCAGTTACTTCTCAAAAATAGACCTAAGATCAAGGTACCATCAGCTACGAGTTCATGAGAGTGATGTTTCCAAGACAGCATTCAGGACTCGATATGGTCACTACGAGTTTGTAGTGATGCCCTTTGGTCTAACCAACGCACCGGCAGTGTTCATGGACCTGATGAAACGGGTGTGTCGTTCATTTTTGGACAAGTTCGTTATCATGTTCATTGACGATATACTTGTTTATTCCAGAAGCGAGGAAGATCAGAAACAACACTTGAGATTATTATTGGAAACACTTAGATCGGAGAAGTTGTATGTAAAATTCTCCAAGTGAGAATTCTGGATTCGGAAGGTAACCTTCTTAGGTCATGTGGTAAGCGAGGAGGGCATACACGTGGACCCTTCCAAAATCAAGGCGATAGAGAATTGGTCGGCACCAAAGACACCCATAGAAATCCGTCAATTCTTGGGTCTTGCCGACTATTATCGTAGATTCATCCATAATTTTTCCAGAATTGCCAAACCCCTAACTACTCTGACTCAGAAAGGCGTACCCTTTTGTTGGAGTGAAAAAGCAAGAAGTCGTGTTCTAAACCTTGAAGCAGGCTCTATGTAGCGCCCCTATCCTATCCCTGCCCGAAGGGACGGAGGACTTCGTTGTCTACTGCGATGCATCCAACCAGGGCTTAGGCTATGTGCTTATGCAGCGGGGAAAGGTTATAGCTTATGCCTCGAGACAGCTGAAGGCACACGAAATCAACTATACAACTCACGACCTGGAGTTAGGAGCAGTGGTCTTCGCACTAAAGATTTGGAGACATTACCTTTACGAGACCAAGTGCACGATCTTCACTGACCATAAAAGCCTACAACACATCTTCGATCAGAAAGACTTAAACATGAGACAACGACAATGGGTAGAGTTGCTCAGTGACTATGAGTGCGAAATCCACTACCATCCCGGCAAGGCCAATGTGGTGGCAAATGCCCTTAGCCGAAAGGAAAGCTTAGGCAACAAGGCGAAGACACTGACAATGACCATCCATTCCCACTTATCCGCACAAATCCGAGAGGCTCAGCTGGAAGCCCTAAAACCAGAGAACAGGTTGAATGAAGCCTTGAGGGGAATGGATAAGAATCTTGAGATTAGAGGAAACGGAGTCTATTATTTCATGGATCGGATCTGGACCCCAAAGTTTGGAGGGTTCAGGGAGGTTGTCATGAACGAAGCTCACAAGACTAGATACTCTGTACACCCAGGTTCAGATAAGATGTACCTGGATCTCAAGAAACTATATTGGTGGCCAAACATGGAAGCTGAAATAGCTACTTTCGTGGGAAAGTGTCTGACTTGCGCCAAGGTGAAGGTCGAATATCAGAAATCCTCAGGTCTGCTCCAGCAGCCCGAGATACCTGAGTGGAAGTGGGAGATGATTTCTATGGATTTCATTACCAAATTACCCAAATCTACGAGTGGGCACGACGTCATCTGGGTAATTGTCGACCGACTAACTAAATCCGCCCATTTCCTGCCGATCAAGGAAAACTTCAAAATTTAGAGACTCGCGAGAATCTACATCCGAGCGATAGTTCGACTGCATGGTGTGCTTGTGTCCATTATCTCCGATCGAGATAGCAGGTTCACTTTGAGGTTCTGGTAGTCACTACAGAAGGCTCTTGGAACTAAGTTGGATATGAGCACAACTTACCATCCTCAAACAGATGGACAGAGTAAGAGAACCATCCAAACCTTGGAAGATATGTTGAGAGCCTGTGTCATCGATTTCGGCACATCATTGGACACTCATCTTCCTTTGGTTGAATTTTCCTACAACAACAGTTTTCACACCAGCATCAAGGCTGCGCCATTCGAAGCTCTCTATGGCCGCAAGTGCAGATCCCCTATGTGCTGGGCTGAGGTGGGCAACACACAGCTAGTCAAGGGACAAGCCCCTAACAGCACTCTCACTGGTCCAGAAATCATCCGCGAAACTACCGAAAAGATCATTCAAATCCAAGAACGATTGAAAGCCTCTAGAGACAAACAAAAGAGCTACGCCAATAAGCGACAAAAACCCTTGGAGCTCCAGGTTGGAGACCGTGTCCTGTTGAAGTTCTCGCCCTGGAAGGGCATGATACGCTTCGGAAAGCGCGGGAAACTAAATCCAAGGTACATAGGACCTTTTGAGATCCTCGCTAGGATCGGTCCAGTAGCATACAAACTCCGTTTACCCCAAGAGCTTAGCAACATCCATCCTGTATTCCACGTCTCTAATCTTAAAAAGTGCCTATCCGACGAAACCCTTATGATTCCTCTTGATGAGATCATAATCAACGAGAACCTCAACTTCGTGGAAGAACCAATCAAAATCATGGATCGGGAGGTCAAACGTACGAAACAAAGCCGCATCCCGATAGTGAAGGTTCGCTGGAATGCCAAGCGGATACCTGAATTCACTTGGGAGCATGAAGACTCAATGAGACAGAAGTACCCCCATCTTTTCTAAATCCATGATTTGTATTCATATTCTTGAATTTCGGGACGAAATTCCCTGTAACGGGGGGAAGATGTGACAACCCGAAACTTCTATCCTATGTAATTGATCCGTATATCAATATTAAAACTTGAATTTATCATCTTTTAACGAAATTGTGGGTCCATATGAGTGCTCTAGGATTACTATAACCTAGATATGAGTCTTGAGAAGGGTTAGAAAGTGTATAGAATCACAAAATCGGGCCAAACACACCAAAGAAGGTGTGTGCGGCCACACACCCGCGTGTGCGGCCAGCCAGCCACACACCCAACCGCAAACACCCTCCAGCCTCACACCCGACCCTATATATTGGAGGAGACCCCCCCTCATTCACTCTTTTCTTCTCTTGGCTGCACCTTCTCTCTCTCTACTTTCTCTCTCTAGAATCATCAACCAAGAACACTTTAAAGGCCTCAAAAACGTGATCTACTCCATCATCTAGCTTTTTATAGTGGTAAGACACCTGAATCTAAGCCTAAAAATCATAATGTTCTTCGTGTTCTTTGTCCTTTGAAGGTGTACGGCCGTACACACACTAAACTCTCCAAAGTGAAGATTTTTGGCCTTCATCTACTAATAGGACTTGGTATTAGCACAAGAACACCCCGAAAACACCTTAAAATTGACATTTCAGACACCAACGAGGAGTGTACGGCCGCACACTCTTGTGTGCAACCGCACACACAATCTGGACGCACACCCTGGCCGCACACTCACTTAAACGGCCGTACACTTCCCTTATTTGGTCATATAGAGCCTCGACAAGCATTCCCAAGTCTTTATGGTGGTTTCCCGTCATGTTTAGTCATGAAACACCCTAATTCTAACACACATATGTGTCATCACATGTTAATAGGATCCACTTGCGTACGAAACATCGATTGGCACTCAACACTCGTAACCAGTCATACTCCTGGATCCTACGTCAAACTGTGAGTTCATACCCCTACACTTTTCTGAGTTTTTTCATGTTTTCAGGGGGTAATACAAGCTAATCATAAAGGACTTTGTAACTTAAAAACTGATGTAATTACAATGATTTTTTTATCAAACATTTAGACACCATTATCCCTTTTGTAACATGCGGAGCATAAGGGACGCTTTCTAAATATAATTACATAGTTTTCAAATTAGCACGGGAACTTAACAAACCATTCAAACTATTATGGGTATAGTTTGGGATTTCATTACTTGTTTACATATTTTAATCTTATTCAAAGGTCAAATATATAAACTATGTCAAATTTAGTTTATCCATTACTAATCTAGAGTATCATGTAAATAATTATTTTGTGTATAATTGTTTATACTCCACATTATTCCAAATGATTTCGAACTCGAGAATAACCAAACATTCCATGAATTAGTTAATACTAGCTTGTGAGACTTATCTTCGTTATGCCCCTCGGGGTACCAATAAATCCTCTTCGGTAGTATAACCAGAGTCTCCTGGAGGGAGAGCGTAAAATTTGTGAATAGATCTATTCGGGACTGACAATCCCACACCTGAATTGTTAGCTACAGTTAGGCAGGCACGCCTGGGTGACAAATTTTGGAAATCGTACGACGCCTGAAGAACGTCAAGGAGGTCACCGGTCAAATTAGTATGGTTATACGACTCAAAATATGTATAAACTTACCTTGTTTATGGAATTTCTTTCTTCTATAGTTTTATTTTATGTTATAAAACTACCTACCTACTTACTGGAGGGTATTCCAGGGACACAACTTATGGTTTTATCTTAAGTAATAAAACTACTATACTTACTGGTGGTAACCAGGGTTTTCTTATCATATAGAAATCAACAAACATGTTAGAAAATATGGGATTTTCTTGGAAAACATGCATACGTATTTCATAATCCGGTAACAATGGGTTTCGATATTAATTGCATTCTTTATTAACTAAAATGAAGTATTTTCACAAAAGTTAGTAACCAATTTTCATTACGAAAATCATGCTTATGAACTCACCAGCTTTATGTTCATATTCTTTAAAACCGCTTGTATTCTTAGGTCCACGTTAGACAGGTACCTCGCTCACTTTTGGAGAAGGCGGAGCATATAGAAGTCTCGTCTTTACTTTTGATTATACTAATGTATATAACTATGTTTTCAATTCTTTTAAACAAATGTAAATATTCTTATTGTAATGTAATGGTTGTGTTTACTATGCTTACTATGTACAATGGTTGTGATACTACGCATGACGTCTCCCGCCCCCAGAGGTTTCCGCCGTTGTTTTCCTGACGGTTCGGGGGTGTGACAGTATTGAATTGACTGATAGAAATTTTATGTCTATATATGTATACATAATATATAATTAATATTTAGAAGACCTTCAGACGGATAACCGATGCCCTAAAGCCACATCCCAACGAGGAAAAGGAGATAAATTGAGCTAGTCTTCCTAAGTCCTTTAAACATTACTTATATAACTATACATATACAGGCATCCAATTGACAATTTGAAAATATGAAAGAAGTTTTGTAAAACCTTTGAAAAGTTAAATAACTAATAAAGGATGACTTGATCTCAGTTTGTAACACGATTTGAAAGCAGTTTGTTTGATAAGAACAGTTTAAAGTATAAGGAAACCTTTGTTTGAAACACAATTGTAACAGGGTTCGAAAAGAAACATTCAGTATGTAAGATAGTTTGATAAGGAGTTTTAAACAAGTAAAAACATTTTGGAAAGCCATTTGAAGTATTTTGTCTGGTAAAACAGCTAAAAGAGTGATAAATCCATTTATATTCTACTTATTAATCATATGTGATTGATATAATAACTAGCATGATTCAACTTGTATCCCCCCCATAAAAGCATTTAAAAACATTTAAAATATTGATTAAGGGGTACGAACTCACCTGTAGTGAGTGGTTTGGCTGAACGGGCTGTATAGGATGCTAAGTGTCAAGTGAAGACTCGAACACGTACAATGATCCTAGTTAACATATAATAACACATATATGTATCTAATTAGTCTTTAAACAACTAATTAACAAAGTTAAGACATCCTAAGCCATGTAAAACACCTTATATAAGTGCTATAAGTCCTAAGGATTGCATCTAAGTGTTGTAGGACATTGCTATTAAGTTTAGGGTTCAAGGGAACACTTCATTTGAGTTTACGGTTTTCATGACCATAACCCATTGAGTTTATGGTTGTAAACCCATGAGTTTACGGTCGTAAACTCATGCTCCATTGACAACTTTTTGATTTGAAGCCTCATAAGTCCTTAGAAGCATTTCTACTTGAAGTATAAGCCTATGGAAGGGATTAGGGCACTATTTCACTCCTAAATGGAGGTTGCGGTCCTTAGACCATTTTCCTTTGGGTTTACGACCATAAACCCACATGGTTTATGGTCTTTTGATGTTTTCAATCCCTTAACTCATCAAGGAAGGGATCTAAGGAAGTTTCCAAGGCTTAGGAGGGACTAGAGCACACTTTGGCACCCTTTTTAGGGTTTACGGTCCAAGAACATCTTGGACTGTAAACACCTTGATCTTGATGTTTCTTGTGTGATTTCTTGATATATGGAAGGGTAACAAGCCTTAAGATACTCTAGGATAAAGGTACTTACAAGATAGAAGCTTGAAAAGGTGCTAAAAGTCCAAGAACACTAGTGTGTGTTCTTGGTGTTCTTCGTGAAACTTGAAGATCTACACTTTTGGAATGATTTCACGGATGGAAGTGTGTTAGATCACTAGATTAAGGTAGATATCAACTTATTAGGGCTAGGAAGACTTACAAGTTGAAGATCAATAAGGAAAATTCGGATGCTACTTGAGAGGATTTGAGTTTTGCTCTAGAAAAGTGAAAAAGTGTGAAAAATGGCTAAGTGCCATATATATAGCCATTAGGGTTTATGGTCCAAAAGCCATTTGGGCCGTAAAATCCAAACTCTTGGAGTTTTTGGAACTTTATTGATGCACAATAAACCCTAGGGCATCCTCTCTCCTGATTTCTCCTAAAGTGTTAATCCTAAAATACTCAAACTTATTCCAAAAAGCTTGAAATTTAGCAGAAACTGTTCTGACTTCTATTGAAGTGAAGGGTTGTACAGAATAGAAATTTCGGGTTGTCACATCATCCCCCCGTTAGAAGGAATTTCGTCCCGAAATTAGGATTTAGGTAAAGGAGTAGGCATGAATAATCGAGACAAGAAGTGGGGATGCTTCCTAATCGATTGCCTCTTGCGCTCCCAAGTGAATTCAGGTCCTCGGTTGGCATTCCAACAAACCTTCACTAACGGGAAGCGGCTCTGATTCGTTCGCATGAACTCTCGGTCCATGGTCACTACAGTTCTTCCATGAGGGTGAGGCTCTTGTTGGACCCGATCTCGTCGAGTGGGATTACAAAAGTCTCATCGGACGGATACTTTTTCAAGTTCGAGACATGGAGGGTAAAATGTATGTTACTAAGTTCGCGGGGTAGGTTAAGTTGTGGATGTTTCTTTGCCCTCTCTTACTACGTGAGTAGATAAGTAAGTCATTTACAAGGACAATGACTAACTGATCCAAGTAAGGATGGCGTTCCCTAGTCATTAAGTTTATGAATACTACTGGCGTATTGGTCTTATCCGAGGGGTATCACTACGGAATCATAGCGTCCGCATCGAGTTTGGAAGATTGTCCTCGGGACATCCTTCACTAACACTCGTAACTGGTGATATTCGAATCTCAGGTCTATTTCTGAAAGGTAAATAGTTCCTTGCTGTTGAACAACCGACTCAACTATGCGAGGCAGTGGGTGATGATTTCTAATGGAAATCTTGTCGAGGTCTCTGAAGTCGATGGACTTACAAAACAATCCGTCTATCTTCTTGAAGAATAAGACCATAGCTCTCCAGGGTGAGGAACTTGGTCTTCAATTCTGTTGCTGAGTAGTCGTTAAGTTGTCCGGACGGCTCTTGTATCTCCGTAGGTGTTAGACTGTAGGGAGATCTGGTTACAGGAGTCGTATTGGGTTCTAAGTTTGTTCACATGACAATGCGATTACTCGTAGTCTTGGGCAGTCTCTGTCCTGAAGTTCAATTGAGAATTCATACATGGTTCATCAATCACAGTCTCATGTATACGAGTCGTATATAATTAAGATTGAAAAGGTAGTCAAATAAATGATTCTTCTTTAAGCTCACATCCCAACGAGGAAAAGAAGTTAAAGTGGAATCATCAATTCTAAACCTGTAGAACCTTGATTATATACCACCCTTGTGTATACATTCTTTCGCGATAGATCAATCGTACAGATCTTTGGATTGAACTTGACGTACTGTACGAGTGGTACTCTGGGGAGGTTTGCTGAGGTTTCTTCGGAAAGGATAAGAAGCATGAGGTACTCTACGCATGAGTACTTCAGAGTTCTGAAATGACGGCTTCGCTAGAAAGACGTTTACGGAGAAAGAGATGTACGTACGAAACTGGTATTTGTGCAGATCGAGTTGAATGAAGTTGTATGATAATATCGGACTCACTTGGAAATAAAGACATTAGACTTGATCATAAAGGCATTACAGGCAAAACCCAACAGTGCAACTTTTAACAAAGTTACAGTACTATAGATTTACTACAAGACTATTGATGCGTACTAAGTATACTACAAAAGACAAGTATATGCAGCACGAGGGTCCTTTTTCTGATGGGATCTCGCAAAAGATAAGACTCTAGTTGCACTAGTTTTAAACATTTTTAAACGCATACTTTATACTGGCGAAAAGGAAGTGAATCTATACTATAGTAGGGTCCTTAGCTGTCTTTTGTTGTTCTGGGGTCAAACTCCTCATGTTCTCCCGTCACTCTTCTCTGTTGGGCAGTCCCTTTTGAAATGTCCCATTACGCCACACAGATGGCATATCCGAGAAATTTCAACATTGGTGGTTGGAGTAATGTGTTGAATCCGAGTCCTGCAGAAGCGGGTAGTGTGTCCCTTTTTGTTGTAGTTCCTGCAGTGCAACAAATGAAAACTACCTAGATGATGGGAGCTGCATTTATTGCACTTTGGGAGGTTACCAGTATACTGTCTGGTTGGGTTAGGGATATCCGGGATGCTAGTAGGGATGGTAGTAGGAGTTGCAGATGTCGTGGCTGCGAAGGCTACCACCGGTGACTGTTTCTTGTTCGTCCCTCGAGGTGATTTGCCTTTAACTCTATTCCAGAATTTTCATTTATTGCTCTTTGGTTTGAGGTTCGGAGTGTCGTGGTAGTTTGCTACTCGTGGGTGTACTTGGTTATTACTTGGATTGGAATTATTGAAAACCATCCCGCTAACATTTGTGTTGTTAGCGTTAAGGTGAGTCGGAACAGCTGTCATGACAGCTGAGACTGCAGCTTGAAAGGTAGCTGCATCAATCTGAAGAGTTGGTGTTTGGCCGATGGGTTGATTATTTTTCTTCGGCGACATGATTCTGTAACACGAAAGAAAAGGAGTTCGTGAGTGATTATAGTTGAACCTAGATGTATTTCGATCGTTCATGTAAAGAGTATAAGTATGTTATCGAAGGTTTGACCTACATCCCTATGATGCAGTCCTAGTTCAAAGTAGAAGTAAGTTCGTAGAATGGTCACAAGATGCTTGACGTCTAAAACAGGGTACCATTGGTTGGTAAATAACATGATCCAACCCTTGAAAAAGAATTGGGAATGATCCCTGAGCTAAATTACCATAGTCCAATAACTTGGCTAGAGTGGGTTTCAGGTAGACCACTATGATAGCATGATGAAAGTATTTGAACAAAGAATGACTCAAAAGTTAGCCGACTGTCAATATCTTTGATATTCGTGACGTAATAAGTTCGGGAAAATTGACCTTGTGGAGGGTCTTACATCATATCCAGAGTAGAAAGGTTTTGGCCACATAAAGGCCTAACTAAAAGTACCTACAGTACAAGATAATCTCATAGAAAAATGCCACATAGGATATAGACAGGAAAAATGATTCCTTTTAACATGGAAAGAAAGTAAGGCATCTACTACTGGTGACGGCCATCCCTCTGGTGAACCCTTAGTTCAACCAGTTGGCGTTCCATATCAAGCAGGTGTCTTTCGTACACTCTCTGGCGTACTCGGAGTTCTATGACTTCGGCTCGTGACTCAGCCAGTGCTTGCAGTAGGGTTTCATGGTCTCTCTCGGATCTCTCACGAGCATCTTCCAGACGAATGGTGTGGAGGGTATGCATTCTCGCATTGGCGACAACTTCCGTGATTTGATGTAGGGCTGTCCTGCCTTGAATCTCATTTCGGGCCACTCTGCGGACCAGGATTGGCAAGACTCTGTCTGCTGAGCCCCCTTCGCTCAGGTTATAAAAGGTTCGGTCTCCATTAAATGGCATGGGTTGATCCTGCCCTTGGCTCCATGTTTCCAAACTTTCCACCCACGAAGGCGTTGGGCCTTGAAAAGCTGGACGAGGGTTAGGATTTGGGACGAGAGCCATCGGGGGTAGATTCTCTACTTCAGGCTCGGAGTCGGAACCATCTCCTAAGCCTTCAGCCTGGTGACCATCCACAGGGATTGGGTGGTCATTTCCCGGATCAGTTGTCGTAGGGATGGAATCCAGCCATATTATCTATGCGAGAAAAGAGATATAAGAATCTAGCACATAAGTAGCTTATAGTAACACAAAATACTCCTATAGTATTTTAGTTTTAGGTTCTATTTTTCTCGTTGTGGTATTGTGGGTAAGTTTTTAGACTTGTTGCAACCTCACAACCACACTTAGGCACATGCTAGTCAACTCTCGGATAATATAGTTGATCAGGCTATATCTTCCTAGTTTTGACTATATGTCTCTAAGTCGACTTGTGCTACCCAACAATCGTAATACTTTGTACTGTCCTAATGACACTGATTTTAGTATGAATGCAGGCACGTATACTTAATTAAATATTTTACTATTTAATGTACAAACTCTTGGTCATAGAATTTTAATCCCATTGTATTTATAGTCTGTATATATTTTATGGGTTGATATACTCAATTCGCTATAAACAATGCTCTGATACCAATCTGTCACACCCCAAAACCAGGAACGGCGAAAACGTTCTGGGGCGGAGGACGTCATGTACAGTATCACAACAATGAATAGTAGTAAACAAGCAACAACATCATCCATTGCATTAATAATATAATTTTAATACAAGTGTGTTCTGACATGTTTAATAGACACTAAAGTATAAATCAAAATGAAAGATGAGTCTTGAACGAGCTCCATTTTCTCTAAACCTTGCATTGGTACCTGTCTACTATTGACCTGAGGATACAAGTTATTTTGAAATAGAGTATCAGCTTTAAAGTTGGTGAGATCATAAGTATTTTAGTGTCTGAATTTGTAAGAAAGTATTGGTAAGTATGTGAAGTGCAAGTATATAAAAGTTTTGAACCTCCTAGAAAACCCTATGTTTCCTACTAAAAGTAGCCTTCTACCAAGGCATCTAGTATCTGTGTGTGTCTCTTGTAAGAGTGTGCATTTTCCCAAATCTGACTATCATTAACCAAAAATATAGTTTTTACATTACCGTCTATCGTGTGAATGTTCACGAAGTGAATGTAATGGGAAAAATATTATAGTACTGTAGTATTGTAATAAGTAACTACTAATGTACTAACTACCTTAAACCAATTGTAATTTAAAGTAACATGTGATCGGCCTGTATCCTGCTACCGACTCTAGAACGCGACAATGTACAATGTCGGAGAAAAATGACATCTGGCACCCATAGACAATTAAGTCTCCCTGTAGCTAGCAGCAAGGTGTAGGATAGTCAATCATATATATATATATATATATATATATATATATATATATATATATATATATATACGTAAACTCATACGCTCCCCAATTAAGGAGATTCTGGATACATGAACGGCCATGGCAGGTAATGCCATGCCTCGGAATGTGGCTCATATAATTGCAAAACTATATATGTAATGAATGTGCTAGCTGTATTGTATGTTCTCCCTCTGTCTAGTCTGTATGTATTGTAATGTTCTCCGTGTACTAGCTGTATTGTGTGTTCTCTCTATCTAGCAAGTATTGATATGTACTGTGTGTACTAGCTGTATTGTGTGTTATCTCTATCTAGCAAGTATTGAAATGTACTGTGTGTACTAGCTGTATTGTGTGTTCTCTCTATCTAGCGAGTATTGAAATGTACTATGTGTACTAGCTGTATTGTGTTCTCTCTATCTAGCAAGTATTGACTCATGAATGAACTGACTCATTGTATGATTCTTTGTTCTAGTAATAGTATTAGTAACTTCCTAAACTACGCCTATCGTAGTTTACTAGTAATAAGACTTGTACATATGAATATGAGCGTATACCCTTGCTACCCAAGGGTATTGAATTGACTGATACAAATTTTATGTCTATATATGTATACATAATATATAATTAATATTTAGAAGACCTTCGGACGGATAACTGATGCCCTAAAGCCACATCCCAACGAGGAAAAGGAGATAAAGCAAGCTAGCCTTCCTAAGTCCTTTAAACATTACTTATATAACTATACATATACAGGCATGCAATCGACAATATAAAAATATAAAAGAAGTTTTGTATAACCTTTGAAAAGTTTAATAACTAAGAAAGGACGACTTGATGTTAGTTTGTAAAACGATTTGAAAGCAGTTTGTTTGATAAGAACAGTTTAAAGTATAAGGAAACCATTGTTTGAAACACAATTGTAACAGGGTTCGAAAAGAAACATTCAGTATGTAAGATAGTTTGATAAGGAGTTTTAAACAGGCTCATACTCCATAAAGTTCGTGACTTTAAGCCTTTGTATGGCTGATCAATTGCCAAACATAAAAACTCTCACTCTTTACTCCCAAAAATGTTCATATCTCATGAATGGGGTGGTTCTAACATCCAAGACCTCATTTTTATGAATCCACTCCATTAAAAATACTCAAAGGGACAAATAATAGGATCTGGAGTCCAAAAAATCATAAAGCTTCAAGCTTTGGGACCAAAAACCCTAAAATGGACCATAATCTGCACAAATCAAAAGGATGGGAAAACTTTGAGCTTTATACCTTCAAATTATGCTCCAACCACAAAAAAGCTCAGATCCAAAGACTAGACTCCAACTCTATTCTCTCACATGCTCCTTCTTCACTCCAAAAATCCCACAAGAACACTTATAAGATCACAAATGGTCACTCAAGCTCAAAGAACTGGAATTAGGGTTTTGAGAGGGTTGAGGTATGGAAATGGTGGCCAGAAATGAGGCCATCATGTCCTTTAAATAGGGTCACTCCCCTCATTTAGGCTTTTCTCTCTGAGCCTAGTACGCCCAACGTACCTACTGGTACACCCAGCGTCCAAATTAAGCACATGAGTACGCTAAGTGTACACATGTCACACCCCAAAACCAAGAACGGCGGAAACGTTCTGGGGCGGAGGACGTCATGTATAATATCACAACAATGTAAAGTAGTAAACAAGCAACAACATCATCCATTGCATTAATAATATAATTATTATACACATGTGTTCTGTCAAATTTTGATAAACACTAAAGCGTAAATAAAAATGAAAGATGAGTCTTGAACAAGCTCCATCTTCCTTTCTCCTTGCATCGGTACCTGTCTATGATGACCTGAGGATACAAGTAATTTTGAAAGCGAGTATCAGCTTTGAAGCTGGTGAGATCATAAGTATTTAGTGTCTTAATTTGTATGTAAGAATTTGTAAGTAGATGAATTGTAAGTATTGAAAATGTATGTAAATCGTAAGTATGAAAATGTTTGTAAAACACCTGTAAACGTTTGAAAAACCCTAGAAATCCCTATGATTCCTACTATTATAACAGGGAGTCTTCTACCAAGACTTAACTGATCTCGATGTAGCCTTCTACCAAGGCATCTAGTGTCTGTGTGTGTCTCTAGTAAGAGTGTGTATTTTCCCAAGTCCGACTATTATTAGCCAAAAATATAGTTTTCTACATTATCGTACGTCGTGTGAAATAT
Source organism: Lactuca serriola (assembly GCF_051521515.1). Taxonomy (NCBI): domain Eukaryota; kingdom Viridiplantae; phylum Streptophyta; class Magnoliopsida; order Asterales; family Asteraceae; genus Lactuca; species Lactuca serriola. Next base: position 64,674,764 of record NC_136413.1, on the reverse strand, counting down.
TCACGAAGTGAATGTAATGGGAAAGTGAAATAGTACTATGGTGTAGTACCGAACTACAACCGTACCAATTACCTTAATTCTAAGGTAATACTTATGAGTACTGTAGCATTTGAAATAAATGACTACATCGGTACTCAACTGCCTTATTTGAGGGATAAGGTATAATGTGATGTCTAGATCCCAGACTATATGCTCCCCTATCAAAGGGATTTTGGGACCTACCCATGACCCTGCATGTATGCAAGCATGAGCATCCACATTACTATGATCATGTATACTCGATATAACGATCAAAATTGCGTTGTGATTCATCGGTATAATTAGATCCTGAACTCGTTCCATGCTATAGCACCTAGTGACGTCTGTCCTATGTATATGTAAGCGTACTCATGTAAGTGTGATCAAGTAATTGTACTTATGTAAGTGTGATCATGTAATAGTATAGTAGTGTACTGTAATGTTCCACGTGTGCTAGCTGTAATGTGTGTTCTCTCTATCTAGCAAGTATAGTAATGTAATGTAATGTTATAGCTGTCATGTATGTGCTCTCTACCTAGCAAGTATAGTAATGTACAGTAATGATCTAGAAAGTATTGACTCATGAATGAACTGACTCATTGTATGATATTGCGTTCTAGTAATAGTTCTAGTATCTTCCTAAACTACCCATATGGTAGTTTACTAGTAATCTAACTGGTACGTATGAACATGGATGTATACCCTTGCTACCCAAGGGCATGGGATGAACTGGAAGGGCCTTTATGACTATATATGTACATATGTGATATAACTAATATTTAAACGACCTTCGGACGAGTACCCGATATCCCACCAGACCACATCTCAAGCGCGAAAAGGAAATAGGGTGGATAGCCTTCCTAAGTCTTTTAAACATTTCTTATATAACTATACATATAGAGGCATGCAATTTATATTATAAAAGCATAAATACGTTTTGTAAAACATTTGAACATAATTATTATTTTAAGAAAAGATCGACTAGATGTCAATCTTTAAAACAGTTTGAAGGCATGGGTTTGATAAAACAGTTCAGTATATAAAGAAACATTTGTTTGAACACAATTGTAAATAAGTTTGAAATGTAATATACAGAGTAAAATGTACAGTGTAATAAGGAGTTTAAAACATATAAAATGTTTATAAAAATCATTTGAAGGAAACTGTTTGGTAAAACGGCTAATGAGTAGCCAAATCATTTGAATGTTGTATATTAATCACATGTGATCGATATAATAACTAGCATAATTCTACTTATTAATCACATGTGATTGATATAATAAATAGCATGATTCTACTTGTATCCCCCCCCCCATAAAACATTTAAAAATAGTTTAAAACATTATTTAAGGGGTATGAACTCACCTGCAGTAAGTGACTGGAATTGAACGGACTGTTATCGTAAGGAAGGATCGGACAAGTGCTTGGTGTCAAGTGAAGACTTTAGACACACACAATGATCCTAATTACATATGAAGACATATGTATATAAATAATTAGTGATTAAAACACTAATTATACAAGTATAAACATTTAAACGCGAGGAAAACACTTTTGGTCAAGTGCTAGGAGGCTAATGGGTTGCAACAAAGGAGTGCAATGCCTCTAATGGGAGTTTATGGTCTAATGACCATATGTTTTGGAGTTTACGGCCCAGGGGAGTAAACTCCTGTCCGTAAACTCTCAACAAAGTCCGTAAATGAAGCTTAGAATTACTACAACTCTAGTGGTGAATTGTTTCAAGGCTTAAACAAGTGTTTGGGCTTCCTATTAACTCCTTTGAGGAATTTACGGCCCTGGGACCATATCCCATGGAGTTTACGGCCGTAAAATCCCTTGGGAGGGTGTTTATGGTGTTTTCAAGTCTCTAAATTAACTAGGAACTAAACTAGGCTTTTGCACTTGGCTTTAGAAGAGTTTATGGCACCATTTGGCACCATTTTATGGAGTTCACGGCCCTAGAACCTTTTGGGCCGTAAACTCCCTTACTCTTGGTGTTCTAAGTGTGTTAGCTAGTCCAAAACTCATTTAGGTACATGCCCAAATTAGTCTCTTGGCTTAAGGAAGGTTTTAAGGGCATTTTGGCACTTAAACATGGAGTTCACGGCCCAAGAACACCCTTGGACGTGAACTCACTTTTCATCATTGATTTTAATTGTTTGGTGTCCTAAACATGCAATGGTGGGTTCTAGTTCGAGTTCTAAAGCTTTGAGGGTCATTGGAACCCTTTAGGACCTTAAAATGGAGTTTACTCCCCAAGAACGTTCTTGGGCGGTAAACTCCCGAATCTCATAGATTTGATATGAATTGGTGTTTCTAAACACAATCTAAGCTATATAACATAACTAGATCGAAGTACTCACAATTTGGGATAAAAACCCGAAGATCCGTGAGAGAGAATTTTGACTTTTCTCTAAATGGAATTCAACAAATGAACCAATTTGGTTCAGAATTCTATTTATAGTCCTGAGATATTTTTGGCAGAAAATATTTTTATTCCTGAAACGAACTCTAATGCCCTAGAGTATTGGAATAACAGTGTTGCACAAAACCCTAGTGCATCCACTCTCTTAATATCTCCTTAAGTGTAATATCCTGAAAACTACCAAACTTATACTCGAAATCTGAGTTTTCACTGTAACTGTTCTACTTCTATTGGCTTCAAATGGTTTGTTCAGAATGGAAATTTCGGGTTGTCACATCATCCCCCTGTTGAAGGGAATTTCGTCCCGAAATTAGAATTTAGGCAAGGAAGTATGTACGAATGATCGAGTCGTGAGGAGGAAACTTCCTAATCGATTGGTTCTAGCGCTCCTAAGTGAAATTGGGTTCTTGGTTGGTATTCCAACGAACCTTCACTAACTGGCGACGGCGTTACTTCGTCCACTTGACCTCTCGGTCGAGGGTCACTACGGTTCTAATACGAAGACGAGGATCTCGACGAGTGGACTTACAAGAGTCCTAACGGAAAGGTATGGTTTCACGATCGAGACGCGAAGAGTAGGATGTACGTTACTGAGTTCGTGGAGTAGGTCTAGTTTGTGCAAGGCACAGGACCGATTCTGATAAGAATATCGGAGGTCCTAACTATATTGGATTTAGCTTTCCACGCGATACGAAGCGTATTAAGCCATTCCCAGAGTGAGTTAACCTAAAGAGCTTGGTCACTCACTTGGAATTCCAAAGGTTCCTCTTCTTGCTTAACTTCCCAGTCAAAGGCCACCCCTTGCTGGGTCAAAGTCGTACAGGTTTCTGTAATTTGTGAGGAGTTCTGAATGAACTAAGACGGTAGGTCGGTAAGACCTAGAATTTGGTGAATGACTGTCGGCGTCTTTGGTGTCGACAAATGCTCAACGGCTTTGACAAATTGAAAGAGTACTCAAAATTTCCCACATTACAACAGTGTGTCATAGAAATTGACTCTTCAATTTCAAAACTCGTGCCTAGAGAACTTCGCTAAAGTTCCTCTGTAGGAAATGTTTCCATGGGTTTTCTTCTTACTACGAGGGTAGATAAGTAAGTCATTACATGGAGAAATGACGAACTGATCCAATTAAGAAAGACGTACCCTATTCATTTAGCTCATGAAAACTATGGGCGTATTGGTCCTATCCAAAGGGTATCACTACGGACTCGAAGTGTCCGCATCAAGTTCAAGAGATAGTCTTCTGGACATCTTTCCCTAACACTCGAACTGGTGATATTCGGATCTCAGATCCATTCCTGGAAGTAGTTTCTTTCCTTGCGTTTGCTTAACCATTTTGTCTACGCGAGGCAGAGATAACGATTTCTAATGAAAAATCTTGACAGAGTCCTCGATAACCGAGGTACATACAATGCGATCCGTCGATCTCTGGAAGAATATGACCGGGGTTCTCTAGGGTGAGAAACCTAGTCTTCTAATTCTATTTCTGTGTAGTTCGATAAGTTGTCCGGACTGTTCTTGTATCTCTGTAGGTGTTTAAACTATAGGGAGATCTGTTTGCACGAGTTGTACTGGGTTCTAAGTTTGTTCACATGATGATGTGATTATTCGTAGGCTTAAGCAGTTCTCCGTCCTGAAGTTCATATTAGAATTCATACATGGTTTCACAATCACAATTTCGGGTATACGAGTCGCATATAATTAAGATTGAAAAGGTAGTCGAATAATTGATTCTTCTTTAAGCTCACATCCCATCGGGGAAAAAGAAGTTAAAGTGGAATCATCAATTCTAAACCTGTAGAAGCTTGATTATATATCACTCTTATGTATACCTTCCTCAGTGATAGATCAATCGCATGAATCCTTGGATTAAACTTGACGTACTGCACGAGTGGTACTTCGGGGGTTTCTTTGAAAAAAATAACTAAGAGGTACTCTTGGCATGAGTACTTCGGTGTTCTGATATGACGGCTTCGCTGGAAAAGTGATCTAGAAGAAAGAGATGCACATATGAAGCTTTTTTTGGGAGGATCAAATTGAATCGAGTCGTATGATAATGTCGAAATCATACTGAAACTTAAAGACATTAGATTTGAACATAATATGTTTACAGACAAAACACAACCGTGCAACCATGAACAAAGTTACAATACTTTAGACTTAGATTAAGACCATTGCTGCGGAATAAGGTATACTACAAAAGACAAGTATACGCAGCACGAGAATCTCTATACTGACAGGATCTCGCAAAAAGTAAGACTCTAGTTGCACTAGTTATGGATATTTTATAAGTTTGTTACAACAACACGCCTAAGTTACATTAACGAGGGGTTCTGGAGTAGGCTCTCCTGTAGCTGTGATCCTAAGAACTCTCCCATCTGCGCCAGAGTTCTTTGCTATCAGGCAATCTTTCTTGAATTGCCCTATCTCCCCCTATTGGTGGCATGACTGGCTAGTACTAGCTTTGGTGGCGGGGTTTCGGAGTTTAGCCAGTGTTATGTGGACACAAGTGCCTTCCTCATTACTCCACTTTGAAAATTGCTTCTTAAATCGTTCGGCGTTATAACTAATCTTGTGTGTAGGGTCAGTCCCAATGAAAGGGACTTGAGTGATGGGTCGTGCCGGTGCTCCACAGCCACGAGCATGGTGACCTATGTTTAGGCAATTGCAACATTGCATCTCATGGCAAGTCCCATGATGATGGAAACTACACTTATCACACTTCTGTAGTTTTCCCTCGTATGGCCTGCTCGGTACGGGAACGGCAGGGGTTTCCACTTGCTGCTGTTGTATAGCCAGCTTTTGGGATCTCTTGCGTTCTTTCCGGGCTTGACGCTTTTGTTTCTTGTTCTCTGCTTTTCGGCTTTGCGGGCATGTGACTGTTACTGTTTGGCGACTTCCTGGATGGATACCACGATTGGAAACTTCATTCCCATCAGCAGCATTCACTATGCTAATAGCGCTACGGTGTGCAAGGACCACGGTTACGGCAGCCACCACGGCAGCTGTAACTGCTGTTTGAAAGGTAGCGGCGTCCATAGGAAAAGCGGAGGTTTCGTTGTCCGACTGATTGCTTCCGGATGACGACATAATTTTGTAACACGAAAGATAAGGGTTTTGTGAGCGATTCTGGTTGACCCTTGATGTACTTAGATTGTTCATGTAAAGAGTACGACTATGTTCTCAAAAGTTTGACCTACATCCCTATGATGCAGTCCTAGTACAGAATGGAAGTATGATTGTGAAGGTTTGACCTACATCCCTATGATGTAGTCCTAGTAATGAGTAGAAGTAAGTTCGTAGAATGGTCTCAAAACGTTTGTTGTTCAAGCCAAGGTATCGTGGGTTGGTGAGTAACAAGATCCAACCGCTGAAAGAGACTTGGAAATGTCTCCGGAGATAAATCACTATAGTCCAATGACTTGACTAAAGCATGTTTCCGATAGACCCCCATGAAAGTATGATAAGAGTACTTGAATGAAGAATGACACAGAAGTTAGCCGGCTGTCAATATCTTTGATATTCCCGACGTAAAGATTCAGGAAAAATGACCTTGTAAAGGTCTTACATCATATCCAGAGAAGATAGTTCCTGACAGCATAAAGACCTAACTAAAGTACTTACGGTACAAGATAATTTCATAGAAAATGCCACATTGGGCATAGACAGAAAAAACGATTCCTTTTAATAAAGAAATAAAGTAGAGCGTCTACTACTGGCGACGGTCATCCCTCTGGAGAACTCTCCGTTCAGCCAGTTGACGTTCCATGTCAAGTAGGTGTCTTTCGTACACTCTCTGGCGTACTCGGAGCTCTATAATTTCGACTCGTGATTCAGTCAGTGCTTGCAGCAGGGTTTCATGGTTTCTCCCTGATCTCTCGCGAGCATCTTCTAGACGAATGGTGCGGAGGGTATGCATTCTAGCATAGGCGACAACTTCGGTAATCTGATGTAGGGATGTCCTGCCTTGAATCTCATTTCGGGCCACTCTGCGGACCAAGATTGGCAAGATTCTATATGTTGAGCCCCCATTGCTCAGGTCGTAAAAGCTTCGGTCGCCATTAAATGGCATGGGCTGATCTCGTCCTTGGCTCCATGTTTCCAAGCATTCCACTCACTCAGGGGTCGGGCCATGAAAAGCCGGACGAGGGTTAGGAATTTGGAAAGGGAGCTGCTCGGGGTAGGTTCTCAACCTCTGGTTCGGAGTTAGCATCATATGAAAGGTCTTCATCATGGTGATCATTCAAGGGGATATGATGATCATTCTCTGGTTCTTCTTCAAACCATCCAGCAATGACCTTATTCGGAAGGTACTTGTTGCCGAGGGGATGGAGTCCAGCTATGTTTTCTATGCGAGAATTTAGGGTAAGAGAATAATTATTAGACGAACTATCTAGATAATTATTTAGAAAACCTTCATTAGTTACATCACTATTTGTGAAGTGCATACCAGCTATGTGTAATCTAAACAGGATAGACCTTCGAATAAGGGATCTTAACTCCGTATTCACACAGAATAGGAGTGAAGTAAAATTTCCACAGATTCTAAGTCTATAACATCCTAATTACATATAGCCTTAGTGTATCCACTTAGCAACTATCAACTTAGTAATGAAGATCCCATTTTAGTTCACAAGTATAAAGTACTTATAGTAACACCGAATACTCCTATAGTATTTTAATTTTAATGTTATGTTCTATTGTTCTCATTGTGGTAGGGTTGGTAAGATTTTAGCATTATTGAAACCACACACTTAAACTTAGGCACATGCTAGTCAACCCTCGGATAATATAGGTGATCAGGCTATATCTTCCCAGTTTTGACCATATGTCTCTAAGCCCACTTGCGTTGCCCACCAATCGTAATTCTTTTGTACTGTCCTAGTGACACTAATTTTAGTATGAATGCAGCACGTATACTTACTTAAATATTTTACTATTTAAAGTATAAACTCTTGGTCAGAGTATTTTTAATCCCTTATATATTTATAGTTAGTATATCTTTTATGGGTTGATATACTTAATTCACTATAAACAATGCTCTGATACCAATCTGTCACACCCCAAAACCAAGAACGGCGGAAACGTTCGGGGGCGGAGGACGTCATGTATAATATCACAACAATGTAAAGTAGTAAACAAGCAACATCATCATCCATTGCATTAATAATATAATTATTATACACATGTGTTCTGTCAAATTTTGATAAACACTAAAGCATAAATCAAAATGAAAGATGAGTCTTGAACAAGCTCCATCTTCCTTTCTCCTTGCATCGGTACCTGTCTATGATGACCTGAGAATACAAGTAATTTTGAAAGCGAGTATCAGCTTTGAAGCTGGTGAGATCATAAGTATTTAGTGTCTTAATTTGTATGTAAGAATTTGTAAGTATTGAAAATGTATGTAAATCGTAAGTATTAAAATGTTTGTAAAACAACTGTAAACGTTTGAAAAACCCTAGAAATCCCTATGATTCCTACTATTATAACAGGGAGTCTTCTACCAAGACTTAACTGATCTCGATGTAGCCTTCTACCAAGGCATCTAGTGTCTGTGTGTGTCTCTAGTAAGAGTGTGTATTTTCCCAAGTCCGACTATTATTAGCCAAAAATATAGTTTTCTACATTATCGTACGTCGTGTGAAATATTCACGAAGTGAATGTAATGGGAAAGTGAAATAGTACTATGGTGTAGTACCGAACTACAACCGTACCAATTACCTTAATTCTAAGGTAATACTTATGAGTACTGTAGCATTTGAAATAAATGACTACATCGGTACTCAACTGCCTTATTTGAGGGATAAGGTATAATGTGATGTCTAGATCCCAGACTATATGCTCCCCTATCAAAGGGATTTTGGGACCTACCCATGACCCTGCATGTATGCAAGCATGAGCATCCACATTACTATGATCATGTATACTCGATATAACGATCAAAATTGCGTTGTGATTCATCGGTATAATTAGATCCTGAACTCGTTCCATGCTATAGCACCTAGTGACGTCTGTCCTATGTATATGTAAGCGTACTCATGTAAGTGTGATCAAGTAATTGTACTTATGTAAGTGTGATCATGTAATAGTATAGTAGTGTACTGTAATGTTCCACGTGTGCTAGCTGTAATGTGTGTTCTCTCTATCTAGCAAGTATAGTAATGTAATGTAATGTTATAGCTGTCATGTATGTGCTCTCTACCTAGCAAGTATAGTAATGTACAGTAATGATCTAGAAAGTATTGACTCATGAATGAACTGACTCATTGTATGATATTGCGTTCTAGTAATAGTTCTAGTATCTTCCTAAACTACCCATATGGTAGTTTACTAGTAATCTAACTGGTACGTATGAACATGGATGTATACCCTTGCTACCCAAGGGCATGGGATGAACTGGAAGGGCCTTTATGACTATATATGTACATATGTGATATAACTAATATTTAAACGACCTTCGGACGAGTACCCGATATCCCACCAGACCACATCTCAAGCGCGAAAAGGAAATAGGGTGGATAGCCTTCCTAAGTCTTTTAAACATTTCTTATATAACTATACATATAGAGGCATGCAATTTATATTATAAAAGCATAAATACGTTTTGTAAAACATTTGAACATAATTATTATTTTAAGAAAAGATCGACTAGATGTCAATCTTTAAAACAGTTTGAAGGCATGGGTTTGATAAAACAGTTCAGTATATAAAGAAACATTTGTTTGAACACAATTGTAAATAAGTTTGAAATGTAATATACAGAGTAAAATGTACAGTGTAATAAGGAGTTTAAAACATATAAAATGTTTATAAAAATCATTTGAAGGAAACTGTTTGGTAAAACAGCTAATGAGTAGCCAAATCATTTGAATGTTGTATATTAATCACATGTGATGGATATAATAACTAGCATAATTCTACTTATTAATCACATGTGATTGATATAATAAATAGCATGATTCTACTTGTATCCCCCCCCCCATAAAACATTTAAAAATAGTTTAAAACATTATTTAAGGGGTATGAACTCACCTGCAGTAAGTGACTGGAATTGAACGGACTGTTATCGTAAGGAAGGATCGGACAAGTGCTTGGTGTCAAGTGAAGACTTTAGACACACACAATGATCCTAATTACATATGAAGACATATGTATATAAATAATTAGTGATTAAAACACTAATTATACAAGTATAAACATTTAAACGCGAGGAAAACACTTTTGGTCAAGTGCTAGGAGGCTAATGGGTTGCAACAAAGGAGTGCAATGCCTCTAATGGGAGTTTATGGTCTAATGACCATATGTTTTGGAGTTTACGGCCCAGGGGAGTAAACTCCTGTCCGTAAACTCTCAACAAAGTCCGTAAATGAAGCTTAGAATTACTACAACTCTAGTGGTGAATTGTTTCAAGGCTTAAACAAGTGTTTGGGCTTCCTATTAACTCCTTTGAGGAATTTACGGCCCTGGGACCATATCCCATGGAGTTTACGGCCGTAAAATCCCTTGGGAGGGTGTTTATGGTGTTTTCAAGTCTCTAAATTAACTAGGAACTAAACTAGGCTTTTGCACTTGGCTTTAGAAGAGTTTATGGCACCATTTGGCACCATTTTATGGAGTTCATGGCCCTAGAACCTTTTGGGCCGTAAACTCCCTTACTCTTGGTGTTCTAAGTGTGTTAGCTAGTCCAAAACTCATTTAGGTACATGCCCAAATTAGTCTCTTGGCTTAAGGAAGGTTTTAAGGGCATTTTGGCACTTAAACATGGAGTTCACGGCCCAAGAACACCCTTGGACGTGAACTCACTTTTCATCATTCATTTTAATTGTTTTTGGTATCCTAAACATGCAATGGTGGGTTCTAGTTTGAGTTCTAAAGCTTTGAGGGTCATTGGAACCCTTTAGGACCTTAAAATGGAGTTTACTCCCCAAGAACGTTCTTGGGCGGTAAACTCCCGAATCTCACAGATTTAATATGCAATTGGTGTTTCTAAACACAATCTAAGCTATATAACATAACTAGATCGAAGTACTCACAATTTGGGATAAAAACCCGAAGATCCGTGAGAGAGAATTTTGACTTTTCTCTAAATGGAATTCAACAAATGAACCAATTTGGTTCAGAATTCTATTTATAGTCCTGAGATATTTTTGGCAGAAAATATTTTTATTCCTGAAACGAACTCTAATGCCCTAGAGTATTGGAATAACAGTGTTGCACAAAACCCTAGTGCATCTACTCTCCTAATATCTCCTTAAGTGTAATATCCTGAAAACTGCCAAACTTATACTCGAAATCTGATTTTTCACTGTAATTGTTCTACTTCTATTGGCTTTAAATGGTTTGTTCAAAATGGAAATTTCGGGTTGTCACAACATACATGTACGCCTTGCGTACTTCGCTGCCATGTTTTCACGAATAAGGGACCGAACTTGCCAATGCTTCGAAATATCATAGCTTCCTCACTATAAGCCTGTTTCCAACAATCCCCACATCCATGGGAAAATGGCGAGAAGCCCAACGCTTCTAGTAACTCGCTGCAGTCTCAAGGCTTTCTCATGCCCGGGTTGCAGCCCAAGAACACTAAATCACAGACGATCCGAAACAGAATGTTACAGGTAGTTAGATCGTTGTCCGCTCTTATTATTAGAGGGATCCTTTGATTATGGTCCTTGCTTATTCAAGATGTTCAACTCTTAGATGGAGATGGCATATTTTGGTTTAGTGGTGAGACAAGAAACATAGGAGTTTAGTGTTAGAAGGGGTTTTGAAATGTGTGAGTTTGAAAAACAAACTTAAACATATAAAACAATAAATTTAAAGTGTGGCAAGCATATATGAAACTAAAAAAAAAGTTAAGGGGAAAAATATTTTTTTTGGAGAAGTTATAGTTATTGACTTACTGATAGATGATGTCGGAGCTTCAAATTCGGTCATGATTTCAAAAACTCTTTAATATAAATAAGATTGATGCTAATGATATTGACTGGAAAGATAAGGTCAAGTGGTTAGTGGAAGGAGATGAGAATTCGAAGTTCTTTCATGACATATTGAAACAAAAGAGGAAACAAATGGCTATTCAAGGTATCATAGTGGATAGATAGTGGGTCACTGACACAGTGGTGGTAAAAAAATGATTTTTTTTAGTATTTTGGTGGAGTTCAACCTACTTCTAGGATTTCTCGGGTTTTGAGCTTTCTTTCTCCTCATGCCTCGACTTTGGAAAATTCTTTTATAAAGAATGAGGTGTGGAATACGATGTGGGATTGCAGGAGTGACACCTGGTCCTGACAACTTATTTTTCAGGTTCCTGAAATATAATTGGAGATATCCTTAAGGGTGATGTTATGATATTTGTAAAGGAATTCCACATATTAGGTCGGTTTTGTCAAAGGTGTAATGCCTCCTTTGTTATGTTGATACCATATGTGAATAATCCTACTATGATTAAAGATTATTCCCATATTAGTCTTATAGGATTGCAATATAAAACTATTCCAAAACTTTTGGCTAATACATTGGCAAAGGTGAATGATGATATTGTGAGCCCGATGAAGTATGAGTTTGTTAAGGATAGGTAAATTCTTGACAATTCATTGATAAGTGAGATTATCTATTGTCACGTAAAAAGAAAAAGAAGATGATGATGTTTACGGTGGATTTCGAAAAGGCGTATAAATTTGTCTCACAGGAGTACCTTGATCTTATGATGGAATTCTTGGGATTTGGTAGGATTTTGAAAGGGTTCAGGGTTATCTTTAGTCAGTGTAGTCATTGGTTTTACTTAATGGAAATCCTGTTGAGGATTATTTTCATCAAGTATAATATCTAAAGATAGTGGAATAATCAAAAGATTTACCTATGTGCACATACATCCTAGAATCTAGGTTTTACTAGTTATAACAACATACTTTAAAACTCAACAAAAGAAAGAACTACTAACCTCATGGTTGCTTGATTTCGATCTCATACGAGCCAATTTGTTGCAAGGATGAAGGATCCAATGTAGCACCCCTCTAATGGAATCAGACCCACGACAACAAAATACAAAGGATTAAACCCACGTTAGGGTTTATACAAAAATCACCAACCCTTAGGAGAGATGTTGTGATTTCGTCCAAGAAGAGAGAGAGAGAGAGAGAGAGAGAGAGAGAGAGAGAGAAAGAAAGAAAAAAAGGCAGAGTATGGGCGATTTTTGCAAGGGAATAATCAGCACCAAGGTTTACCCCTAGCAGTCTATTTATAGGTAGCAGGTAGAATTCTAGAAGGATACAAACTCTTGGTTTTATCCTTATCCGAATCAAACATGCCATATCCCTATCCAAGGGATATGAAAAACGTCCATATCAAGGTTGACCTTACCCTATGTACAACTAAGCTAAGGCTTAGGACCCCAATTCCAAAGGGCCCCATTTAACCCAAGATCTTTCAGCAAATCTCGATTCTTCTCGTTCTTCTAAGCACCAACCACCAACACGCTTCATAATTGAAGATGAAGAAAACAAGGTGGCTAGGGAGATGGATATATAGTTTTGGAAAAGACGATTCAAATAACAAATCCTGGTATCAATCTTAACAAAACTCGTAGTTCTCTTCTCTCACTTCGCTCCTCCTTATATAATTCTTTATGAAAATCTAGTTGTGAATTTTTTATTTAATTTTCAAATTGTTCCTTCTAAACGCTAGTTCTATTCTCCTAAAATTTAAAGGGCTCTATCATTTGCTGAAGTTTCATAGGGCGGTTGAATAGATTGTCCTTTACTACTCCTAATCGACCCCATGTAAGTTTTTCCCATTGATTGAAACTTCTTGCATAACTGAAATTTCTTTGGGCGACATGAAGCGGAAATTAGGTAGACAGAAACACATCACACCAATCGAAATTAAAAAAATATTTATGTGTAATTTCTAAAATTTTAAATATGAGTAAAGATTTTGGAAAGAAATTGGAAATCGATGAATAAGGGGTGGATTGGAAAGCTTGTGTTTGGTATGTGTGCTTTTATGGTTTCATAGTTCTTTTGCACGTACTGTTGATTTGGGTTGTGTCTTTTTTTTGTACTTTTTTAAGCATAATTAAAGGTTTTAGTTTGGGGTGATTTGTGAAATATCTATTCTTTTGTATATATGGTTTTCATTTCATGTAGGGTATTAGATATTTAGATATGGAGATTTAGTGTTGTTTTCTTACTATTACATGTAGTCCCTAAAGCATAATCAGAAGTTAAAGTGTGGGGTTGTCACAAAATATTTTCAATGTTTTACTCATTATTCTCTGGTTTTTGCTTAAATTTTGTTTCTAATCTAGTGCAAACGTAGAATTCCAATGCTATTTCGGTGACTGTTTGGAGTTGTTTTTTAGGAGGTGTTCTTTTGTGGCTGTATTTTAGAGCTTTGGATGGCTGGGGTATTGTTTATTTTTATGTATGTGTTGCGACATTTGGAAAGCTCATTGTTATTTTGAGTTTGTCTTTATCTGGTTATTTGGTTGATGTTTACTTCAGCAGGAAGTTCGCTACAATTGTTTCAAAATTTGCTTAATATATTATTTTTGGGGAGTTTAGTCAACTATCTTCTGTTATAGCTTTGTTGTCACTTTACTTAATAGCATTTGTATATATTTATATATGGATTTTCTTGATAACATTGACAAAATAAAATCATCTAGAACAAAATTTTAATTAGCAACATTTGTTTAGATTTAATAAAATTATAACAACTACAACTCATCTTTAGTTAGTAACATTTGTATAGAAAACCAATGGACTGGCACCGATTACTGTCGGTCCCAGGCTCGGATAAAGGAGAAGAGTTTATAACATTAAGTATAGTAAATGCAAAAGGGCCCCAAATTTTTGGTTCGCTTGGAGCCACCAAACTGGTTGAGCCACCCTTGGTTCATATGAAGCTCTCTAGGAGTTTTTGGAATATTCCAATTAATTCCTTTGATTAGTTAATATCCAGCCACTTTAATTAATTAAAAAGTTTTAATTAATTATCAGGATAATTTCTAATTAATTTATTAATTCCTTAATAAATTAACATCTTATTAATCTCCATTTCCTTATGTTATTTGGGTCTCGGTGGGAGATGATCACCTTAAAATTTTTCATTTGTTTTATGTAAATCATGTTATTTTCCTAATGGGGGTGGAGCAAGGAGAATGTTCAGGATTTAACCAAAGTGTTACGCATTCTCTATATTGCTTATAGGCTTTAGTTATATATGCATAAGTCCAAGTTAGGTGGTGTTGGAGTGACTAATAGGGCGGTTCTGGAGATAGTGATGTGTACGAACTATGACTCTGAATCTATGTTGTTTGTTTATTTAGGTTTACTTGTCAGCGAGAAAATGAAGTGATTGAAAGCTTGGGATACACTATTCGGTCTTGGCTTTCTAAATGGAAGTCGAGGATGTTGTATGTTGGGGTTCTCTTACACTTATTTAGTCGGTTCTTGGAAGTATCGAGGTGTATTTTATGTCACTGGTTAAAGTTCCTGTTGTATGTGTTGAAATTTGGAGACGATTTGTTCTAGATTCTTTTGCGGTGCAAAAGAGGACCGAAAAAGTTGTATTAGTTTAAATGGGAAATCTTTTTTAAAGATAACGAGCATGGGGGTCTCTTTGTGGGGAGTCATACTTCCTTTAACATAGCTTTGTTGTATAAATGAAGGTGAAGATTTCTAACCAACTCTAGAATGTTATGAGTTAGAATAATCAAAAGTTGTTATGGGACTGGTATTGATTTTTATTCTAGTACCAATAATCAACTTAACGGTGGAGTTTGGGGTTCAGTTTTAGATTTGGTCTCTTTGATTCATAATAATGGTTTGGTTCTGAATTGTGTTTTAATAACAATTTAATTGTTTGTTGGTTATGGTTTGGTAGTATAAATATAACAAATCCTCAACCATTTGAGACACACCAAGAATGCAACCAAAAATCTCTTCTTCTACATTTCGTCTTCTTCATTTTCTTGTCATATCGAAGGTATAATCTAGGCCTATTGAGGGTTCGGGTGGTCTTGAAGAGCCACTTCAAACTGTTGTATCATGGGAAATGGACACCTAGTAGCGGAAAAATTTGTTTTAAGCACAATGTATTAAACACATGTCTCAGTTTTTCTGTTTTCTTGTTTGTGTTCGTACATTATCGTGCTATTATTCCTACAATCTTAAAAAAAATTCGTTTGTACGAAACGAATAAAGAAAAACAAAATGTTTTTTGTGCTTTTCTACTACTCGGTTTTGTAGTTTGTGTTATTGCTAGATTTTGATAGAAGAAAAAAAAACGATTTTTTTTGGAGTTTTCTTGGTCGACTTTGGCAAAAACAACTTTGTTTTAGTAGTTTTCTGAAAAATAGCAACAAATTATGCAAAACAACATTTTGTTTTATGGAAAAACAGTTGTCTAGTCAAAAACAGCTTTAGTTTCATGTAAAACAACTTTAGAAATCTGAAAATTGCAATAAATTTACTAAAAAAAACTACATTTATAGCAGTTTTTATTGAAAAACAACTCAAAATTTGTTGAAAAACTTCAAAACAGCTTTGTTTTGTTTAAAAAAACAACATTGTTTTGTCAAAAACAACTTTTTTTAGTATAAAACAACATTAAAATCAGTAAAACAACTCTCAAAACTTAAAAAAAACAACATCATGTTTGCTAAAAAACAGTTATTTGTATAGATTTAGTTGGAAAATCGCACAATTTTTACAGTTTTGCTGAAAAAACTGCGTCGAATTATGAAAAAAAAAAGCATCAAATTTGTTGAAATATAAAAATGGTTTTTACAGTTCTGTTCTTGACTAAGATTTCACATTTCAGATTTCAGAATTCATGGTTTAAGATTTAAGATTTGAGTTTTCTAAGATTGCAGATTTTTAGAAATAGTTTGCTGGTTTTAGAATTTAAAATCAATTTTATTAGTTTTCTATCATATACCAATTTACACTTCATCTTTTCAGGAAAAATAATATCAGATTTATGAAATCAATTTAGCATTAGTTTTGCTTCAGAATTTAAGATCAGTTTCAGATATCATGATTTAAGCATTAGTTTTGCTTCATATTCAAAATTAGTTTCTGTTTCAGATTCTTTTTGCATCAGAAATAAAGTTTCATAATTGTTGAAATATAGATTTTGAATTTTGTCCAAGAGAGAGGCAAAAATATTTTATGGAAATTATAAGTCTAAACACTTATATTTAGTGTATAAACGATTTTATACACGACACCACCTGAAGTGACTATGATTTCCAAAGTGGACTCTATGTTAGAAAATAGGGGATGAATAGATTGCTTGGATTCTCTTAAAGTCGTGATTCACTATCAAATTGAAGTATTTCGATGGTACAGATCAAACACTCAATTGGATTAAATTCAGAGAATGAAATCTAAGAATGTATTTGAAAATGTTCTTCAAGATGTACCAGAAAAATGACCAAAAACGGATATATCATTCCTGTCTGAAAACTGTCAATAGACAGTTACAAACTGTCATAAAACTACCAAACCTGTCATTAAACGAATCTCAGGGAAAAAAGGGTCAACTTTCTAAAATTGGATTTTTGATCCCAGCCAGGGGCTCTGCCCCTTGGACTCCGCCAGGGGCGCTGCCCCCGGACCCCGTTCGTTTAGGGGCTTTCGCCCCTAAATAACAATGTACTTTAAATCTTAAAAAACTTGAACAAGTGTGCACTTCTACACCATCCTAACTTGTTCAATATTTAACAAGATCACTTTTGGTCAACAAAATTAATCCTATTACACTTAAATAATATTTGATGATATAAAATCACCAACACTCTATGTATGTTAACTCTTCTGAATGGTGAATTGAAAATGTGCTCAAAGAAGGATTGGTTCAAGAACTTTATGTTCTAGAGATTTGGAAGAACTTAGTCAGTGGATGGTTGTTACAATCATGGATTTTACTTGGTGTTTGAATACAATCAGTTTGTATTAACTAAAAAGGCATGTTTGTAGGCAAGGGCTATGCGGATGGTGGAATGTTTAAAATTCCATATAATGGCTAATAAGCCCACAATCAATGAAATGAGTAATTCTTCCGCTTACTTGCTTGAGTCTTATAATGTGTGTAATGCTAGACTAAGATATATTAATTTTGACACATTAAGACGGTTAATCAAATTTGAACACATACATTTAAGTCAAAATATGGATGCAACACATATGTTGAATCAAACCCAACATGTCAATCATTCAAGTTTGTTGACAAGACACCTGAACCCCTTGGATTAATTCATGCAAATGTGTGTGATATGAAGTCTAATCCATCTAAATATGGAAATAAGTACTCGATCAGTTTTATTGACGATTGCACTAAACTATGTTATGTCCATTTACTTAAAAGTAATGATAGACAAGTTCAAAGTGTATAAAATTGAAGTTCAAAATCAATTCAACAAAAAGATTTAAGTACTAAGAAGTGATTGTGGAGATGAATATGTATATCACCATTTAAAGAATTTTTTTTTTGCAAATCATGGTATAAGACATGAGATTATTGCATCTTATTCACCACAATAAAAATGATATCACAGAAAGGAATACGGTATCTTAAAACATATGTCACGTTGATAAAGTTATGGTTTCCCCGGTCAATGTGGAGGTAGCTATCTTGTAAGTTAATTACCTTTTAAATAAGCTCACTGAAAGAAAACGTATAAACACCATACGAGTTATGGTCGGGTATAAAACCATCTTACAAATACATTCGAATGTAGGGGTGTCTCGCAAAGGGTGTTATACCTAACCCAAAGGTTGTAAGGATTTGACACTAGATTTTTGGTTGAATCTTTATTGGTTATGCACAAACCAATAGTGCCTATTGTTTTCTTGTACACTAGTAGAATCAACAAATGCATCATACTTTGAAAATGTGTTACCATGTCTTGATAAATAAAAGGCAAGTGCTCCAAAACAATTTGGCACAAAGAATCCTCTCAGGAAGAAGAAATGGAGGAATAAATTGATCATGATAGAGTAAAAGCGGACAAGTGAGAAATCTTTTGGAGATGATTTTTGCATGTATATGGTTGAAAGAGAGCCTCAAACTTTCAAAAAGGAATTCACTTCCTTTGACAGACATCAATGAAAAGAGGCAATTAAAAGTGAAATGGATTCCATCTTGCAAAATCACGCATGAAAGCTAGTTGATATACCTTTATGATGTAAGCCACTAGGCTATATATTGTATTTTCAAGAGGAAAATGAAAGCAGATAGATCCAAAGAATATGAGAATCGGTAGAACATAATGGTCTATGATTTCAAAAGAAATATGCACCGCTTTCTAGTTTGGAAATTTAGAATCAAATGATACTTCTATACTCCAAGAAACTATTTCCATTAAATCCAATAATATTGGTTGAAATTCATCAAAACAAGATAAAGGTTTTGATGGATGTTAAGATATTCATAATGAAGTTGAAAGGACTATGAATAGAAATATGAGTATTCTAAATTTTGTAACACCGAAATTTTCAAAACAAAATTTTCATTTAAAATCGCTTATCTCTTTAACACTTTTCATAAAAATCCCATTTTGTTTAAATTACAATACATAACTCTTTTGTTCAATCAGTTAATAAACCAAGATCCTCAAAACAAACGCTTCCTCTGGTGTGTACAATCGAGCCGGTGCCGTCCCGTGATCCTGAGAAAACCTGAAACATATAACACAAAACACTGTAAGCACGAAGCTTAGTGAGTTCCCCAAAATACCACTCTAACACATATTAGCCACTCATTATATAACTCTATTGACCCTCCGGTCAGTGTGTCTCAGTGGGACCTTCCAGTCCCAACTCTATGAGGACCCTCTGGCCCTAACTCTATGGACCCAAAGGTCCTAATTCTGATAACTCTGAATCATGCATATCACATATCACAATAAATCTCCACACATAAATAACATACAAATACCCTGGCACATAATTCTAAAAATACCACATATAACACATATTAGCCACTCGAGACTATAACTTTGTGGGCCCTTGGGCCCCAACTCTGTGGACCCTCTGGTCCTAGCTCTGTGGACCTTTCGGTCCTAACTCTGATATACACACAACATAAATCACATAGAAATAATACAGTGCCACACATCACATAGATAGCATACAATAACTCTGTCACATAACTCTGTTACCACTCTAGGTAAAGTATAGTGAGAAAACTCACCTCAGATGTCTCGGTAAATATCTGACTCGGTAGAAATATGGTCTAGCCTCCGCCTAATCGCATAAAGTAAATACCCTCATAAGTATAACTCTCGAGACTAGACTCTACCCTCTATTGGCACCCCAGAAGGGTAAAAGACCATTTTACCCCTTTCTTGACACAAAGACCCTATTATTGACCAAACCCTCAAAGTCAACAAAAGTTGACGGTCAAACTTTGACCCGACTCGCCAAGTGCACTAGGGCGACTCGGCGAGTCTACATGTGTCCACTATTCCTCTAGTCTCGCATGACACGTCGAGTCTTTCCCCTGCTCGACGGGTTACACCTGACATGAATCGCGGGGCCACCCCGACTCAACTCGTCGAGTCCCATTATGAATTCGGCGAGTTCCGCATTGAACTCCAGTCCTCTATTTCCCTATGACTCACCGATTCATTCCCCCAACTCGGCAAGTTACTCACTTAGTGAACTACGGGAAACCCTAACCCTACTTGACGAGTCTGTTCTTGGGACTCGGCGAGTTCATGGCATGCTCAACTCAAATGACCTCCTGAGGTCAGATCCGTTCCTCTAACCCATAAATCTGGCCTCCTTAAGCAATATAAACACGAAAAGTCTGGATCTTGATGCCCATGCAAAGACCCAATGGCTCTATTTGAAGAAATGGCCTCAATATGCCACCCCTAAGCTCATATCACCCAATATCACCCATAAAGATCAAGGATTTAAGGTCTCCGGACCTCTTTGGATCCCGATCCGAAGCCTCAACACAAGAAGGGACCAATTGCTCCATCATTCACACTCTAAATCGGCTAGAAACCCTAACTCTCAAGGATTAACACCCAAAATTGAAGAATGATCGAATATATACCTCAATATGAAGTCTTTAGGCTCTGAAATCCACAGAATAGCACCCTCTTCAGCTCCCTCTTGCATTGGTCACCTTCTTCTTGCAAAAACACCCACACAAG
The DNA here is from genome assembly GCF_051521515.1 of Lactuca serriola. Lineage (NCBI taxonomy): Eukaryota > Viridiplantae > Streptophyta > Magnoliopsida > Asterales > Asteraceae > Lactuca > Lactuca serriola. The sequence goes on along the minus strand of NC_136413.1, from coordinate 64,654,146 downwards.
GATCAAAAATGGCCTCTTCTTCCTCATAAACGCTCTAGATCACTTAGGGTTTCACTCAGGGGTCTGGTAGCCACAATTGGTGGCTATAAGCCCCTTTAAATAGGTCTCAATCCCCGGGAATTAGGGCTTCAATAAACAGCACGGACTCGCCGAGTCCACTAGTCGACTCTCCCTGTCCGGTCATTAACCCGGATGGAATTCGCGACTCTACTCGGCGAGTCTAAGCATCAACTCGCCGAGTCCCTCCAAAATCTCCAAAATAAAGAATAAATAATGTATCTGGGAATCCGGATGTTACAATTCTCCCCCACTAGAATCAGACTTCGTCCTCGAAGTCTTACTCTGAAAACAGCTCTGGATGCTGCTCACGCATCTCTCGCTCCCGCTCCCAAGTCATCTCGGACCCTTTCCGATGTTGCCACTGGACCTGCACCAGGGGCACTTCCTTATTCATCAGAACCTTGATCTTCCAATCCATAATCACAACCGATCTCTTAACATAGGTCAGGCTCGCATCCATCTGAATATCCTCTAATGGTACCACTGCCGACTTGTCGGCTATACACTTGCTCAACTGTGATACGTGAAAGGTGACATGAATCTGGCCCAACTCTGCAGGTAGCTCCAACCGGTAGGCAACCCGGCCTACCCTCGCAATCACTCGGAATGGACCAATATATCGGGGTCCCAGCTTGCCCTTCTTTCTGAACCGAATCACTCCTTTCCAAGGAGATACCTTCAGGAGTACGAGGTCACCGACCTGAAACTCGATCTCTGACCGTCGACTATCTGCATAACTCTTCTGACGGCTCTGGGCCGTCAGTAACCTCTGTCTGGACTGCTGAATCCGCTCGGTCGTCTGAAGCATTATCTCCGTGCTGCCCATCACACGTTGCCTGTCCTCTCCCAGCAAATGGGAGTCCGACACTACCTCCCATACAATAGCTCAAAGAGCGGCATACTGATGCTCGAATGATGGCTGTTGTATGGGAAAACTCAGCCAAGGGTAAATACATGCCCCAACTCCCTCCGAAATCTAATACACATGCCTGAAGCATGTCCTCGAGCGTCTGAATCGTTCACTCGCTCTGAAATGTCCTCAGACATCAACATGATAAGCTCTAGCTCACTTCTCATATCCCTCTTCAATACCGAGCACCAGGTCAGCTTTTGACTCCACAGCTGAACCCCCAAAGGTCATCCATAACATAATCCAAAATATCTCACTAACTTCCTCCCCTTGACCACTATCCGGGCCCAGTGACACGCAAGTCACCAAATTTACGAAAAAAATACAGTCCAACAGAGGATTGACTCAACTCTGACATTTGGTGTCTGCTGCGCATATCTCCTGCTCATCCCGTGCAAATACCACTTTTCCAATTCCCTCATGTTGCAACAATCACGACTCAAAATAAAGTATAATGATTCCCGACAGAGACGGAGACCCCAGTCTCGCCCCTGGTTCAACCACCAAGCTCCAAAACTCAATACTAGGGCTACTCAAGCCTAGAACTCTTCCGCATCATACACTGATCGGAGAACTCTCCATCATCACACTCTCTTGTCTTCTAGTGGGTACTATGGCTCCCAGCAACATCACGATAACCTCTCGATGACTAGAGAGTACCACGGCTCCCCGTAGTATCACAACACCCTCAAAATAGTGAGTACTACGGCTCCCCACAGTATCACAACACCCTCTGACTAGTGAGTACTAGGGCTCCCCGCAGTATCACAACACCACACTATGACCACTAACTCATGCTCCGCAGACTATCATAGATAGCTACACATACTCGACCTGAATATGCATCACAGACTCTGGCGGCAACCGACATAACAAAATACCTACCTATGTGGAGATCCACTTTCTTAAATAATCCCTCTTGATGCCAATACTCGAAGGGCTCCCACTGGAATCGTAGATACATGATACACCACTAGCCGTTTCAAACTCAAGATTCTAAATAACTCCGAAATCGAGATATTATACCCGGGTACCATGGAACATCATTACGGAACATCACAATGTCCTGCCTCAACCACTAATCTCCTACTCCCAGCACCATACAGATACAACAATACACTTCCTCTAAACCCCACAATTAATTCTTCATTTTTACCCAACGCGCAACTTCGGTGTATCCAAACTCTCAATTGAAATACAGAGAAAGCACTTATCGCTTCAGAACACGTTGATGATCCTCCGAAACCCTTTCCTCTACTGTTCAAAATCCAAGCAAGAATACACATACCGACCCGGGAGTCGGCTGCTCGATCATCTTCTATCTACCCCAGAAAGGGCATATATAATCCATAATTCGACTCAGAAGTTATCAACTGCCCATACAGTCCTTACGATCCTTCCACTTGAAACGGCCCTAACCACCACCAGATTCCTGACTATTGACCACCTGCCGTGGAGACACTCATCCTTTCTCAGACACGTACCACATGCATTATCTCACTTTGCACCTCTACTTGATCACCAATGACCCTGGCCTCAAGAATTCGAGCTGCATGTCTCTGAATTCAACCCCTATCCACTCTTGCACAAATCTCTGGTTCCCTCAATAAAATACCCAGTACTCCCCCACGTAGGGTTCGAACCATCACCAATTGACGTATCAACAATTTGTTCTACAGACGGTTTCCACCAGAAACATCGCACCTACGCTTGGAAGGTGCCACACAACGCCCAATGATCTCCCTATGTAGAGATAAAGAAACCTCAAATACCCTATATCTCCGATGAAATCCTCAGGAACTTCTCATCACGACTGCTTCTAGCCATTCGAAGTCTCATACCATCCCAATACCGAACATCTCAACTATCCGGTACTATCACTGACTCTTAGACTTAAACAATAAATCATCATACTCTTCATCCTCAACTTCTCAACCCCCGTTCCAACACATGAATCATCACAAGAACAGAGACTCCACCATACTCAATACCCATCAAAGACAGAAGAGCCACCGTTCTGATATACTCGTCTGGATTACCCACTGATACCGCTACCACACACCCTACTATACTCAATTAGGGTGTAATGTGGTCCTTGACCATCTCAGTCACCACTAACTACCTACTCATGGTAGATCATTTACTCGCGGCAGTCATGCTGCCTGATACTCTGGTGGAAGAATCGTCATCGATGACAACCCGTAGGGTTTACTCCTAAACCCCAAACTGAAATCTCACGCCTCTCCTGTTTCCCACAGGAAACATAAATAGCACCCATCAGGTTACCGAAGGTGACATCTCCTCCATCGGTTGATTGCTCACTCAAACCGCAATCTTCCATAAATGCCCTTTCTACTAATCCCTGAGTCTTGCGACTACATTTGACATCTTACCAAAATACTCTAAAGTGCTCTCGACCTCCCTCTCAGAGATGCCTCTTCGGACTCAATCATGGCCCTCAGGCCTAAAACCCCATCGCGTCCAAACTCCATCAGTCAATCCTAACCAAACAACCGGAGAATCACAAACATCATTTGCTAAGAACCATGGTACTCAGCCCATGACATCTCTTCTCAATCTTCTACAATGCATGGTACTCGAACCATAACATCACTACTCAATCTGCTCTTGAACCGTAACATTATTCCTCAATCTGCCCCGATGTGTGGTACTCGAACCATAACATCACTCCTCGATCTACTCCGATATATGGTACTCGAACCATAGCATCACTCCTCAATCTGCTACTTAGAACCTTCAGAATAATCCCTATATCGAGTATGGGTCCTCTGCTTTTGGTAGTACGGGCACATACTACCTGCCACATCTACCCATACTTTCCACACAGACCATCCCAGAGCTCCTAAGTAGCTGCTCAACCTTTTCGTTCACTAATTCCTCCATGCGTGCTCGTTCCTCAGCGAAATGCTCTACTCCGCCAGCGTACTCATCTGGCTAAGTTTACTCCCTAGGCTCTTCCATGGTCCTCCCACTTCTCCGCCATCAGCTACTGAAGAGCTCCTAATGATGCTAGCCATCTACCTCCTAAATATCGTCATATTCACTTGGTAGCTGACTCCCATCATCGAGAGTTCCACAAAGCATGAAGCAAGCAACATTCGAGCATCGAAGAATACATAGGACTCACTCTGGTTGATAACTCTGCTTGCTCTGCTCATCCTCGAAAGCACCACCGAACTCTGCAACTCTACCCCTCGCGGGTTCTAACTATTCTTTCGATAAGCACCACGATACTCATCTAGGCATCTCTCCTAGATTACTCCTCTACTCAAATCCCCTAAAAGGATTCCAACTGAATGCTCTCACTCATCACATACTCAAAAGCACAGCAACTCCTAGGCTAAGGCATCACAAATCAGGCCACTCTAGTCCTAAGATATGAAGTACCTAGCCTATCTCTAGCATGCATAATATCTCATAAAATGCATCATAAATATCTCATAACACAAAAGTAAGGGTATTTTGGGAAATCACCGTTCGGGCTCTGGCTGATTGTCCACACTGCACATTCTCGCTTTCTCTTTGAACTCTTATTCACTTTTAGAAAATCATTTCTTTGAAAACTTTTCTTACTTCCTCAGTTTGAGTCCAGATTTACCCGAAGGTGCATCCGAATCCCTCAAACCAAGGCTCTGATACCAACTTGTAACACCGAAATTTTCAAAACTAAATTTTCATTTAAAATCGCTTATCTCTTTAACACTTTTCATAAAAATCCCATTTTGTTTAAATTACAATACATGACTCTTTTGTTCAATCAGTTAACCAAGATCCTCAAAACAAACGCTTCCTCTGGTGTGTACAATCGAGCCGGTGCCGTCCCGTGATCCTGAGAAAACCTGAAACATATAACACAAAACACTGTAAGCACGAAGCTTAGTGAGTTCCCCAAAATACCACTCTAACACATATTAGCCACTCATTATATAACTTTGTTGACCCTCCGGTCAGTGTGTCTCAGTGGGACCTTCCAGTCCCAACTCTATGAGGACCCTCTGGCCCTAACTCTATGGACCCAAAGGTCCTAATTCTGATAACTCTGAATCATGCATATCACATATCACAATAAATCTCCACACATAAATAGCCTACAAATACCCTGGCACATAATTCTAAAAATACCACATATAACACATATTAGCCACTCGAGACTATAACTTTGTGGGCCCTTGGGCCCCAACTCTGTGGACCCTCTGGTCCTAGCTCTGTGGACCTTCCGGTCCGAACTCTGATATACACACAACATAAATCACATAGAAATAATGCAGTGCCACACATCACATAGATAGCATACAATAACTCTGTCACATAACTCTGTTACCACTCTAGGTAAAGTATAGTGAGAAAACTCACCTCAGATGTCTCAGTAAATATCTGACTCGGTAGAAATACGGTCTAGCCTCCGCCTAATTGCATAAAGTAAATACCCTCATAAGTATAACTCTCGAGACTAGACTCTACCCTCTATTGGCACCCCAGAAGGGTAAAAGACCATTTTACCCCTTTCTTGACACAAAGACCCTATTGTTGACCAAACCCTCAAAGTCAACAAAAGTTAACGGTCAAACTTTGACCCGACTCGCCAAGTGCACTAGGGCGACTCGGCGAGTCTACATGTGTCCACTATTCCTCTAGTCTCGCATGACACGTCGAGTCTTTCCCCTGCTCGACGGGTTACACCTGACATGAATCGCGGGGCCACCCCGACTCAACTCGTCGAGTCCCATTATGAACTCGGCGAGTTCCGCATTGAACTCCAGTCCTCTATTTCCCTCTGAATCACCGAGTCATTCCCCCAACTCGGCAAGTTACTCACTTAGTGAACTACGGGAAACCCTAACCCTACTTGACGAGTCTGTTCTTGGGACTCGGCGAGTTCATGCCATGCTCAACTCAAATGACCTCCTGAGGTCAGATCCGTTCCTCTAACCCATAAATCTGGCCTCCTTAAGCAATATAAACACGAAAAGTCTGGATCTTGATGCCCATGCAAAGACCCAATGGCTCTATTTGAAGAAATGGCCTCAATATGCCACCCCTAAGCTCATATCACCCAATGTCACCCATAAAGATCAAGGCGTTAAGGTCTCTGGACCTCTTTGGATCCTGATCCGAAGCCTCAACACAAGAAGGGACCAATTGCTCCATCATTCACACTCTAAATGGGCTAGAAACCCTAACTCTCAAGGATTAACACCCAAAACTGAAGAAGGATCGAATATATACCTCAATATGAAGTCCTTAGGTTGTGAAATCCACATAATAGCACCCTCTTCAGCTCCCTCTTGCCTTGGTCACCTTCTTCTTGCAAAAACACCCACACAAGGATCAAAAATGGCCTCTTCTTCCTCACAAACGCTCTAGATCGCTTAGGGTTTCACTCAAGGGTCTGGTAGCCGCAATTGGTGGCTATAAGCCCCTTTAAATAGGTCTCAATCCCCGAGAATTAGGGCTTCATTAAACAGCACGGACTCGCCGAGTCCACTAGTCGACTCGTCGAGTCTGGTCATTAACCCGGATGGAATTCGCGACTCTACTCGGCGAGTCTAAGCATCAACGCGCCGAGTCCCTCCAAAATAAAGAATAAATAATGTACCTGGGAATCCGGATGTTACAAATTTGAAATATTAAGATCATTTATTAGAAGATCATATTATATTAAGTTGTAAAAACTAATAATGGTTCTATCGTTTGAATTATTAAGCTTGAGAAATCATATTGTTTTAGTGGGTTTTCAAATGAAAAGTAAGAGCTGATGATATATTTGAAATATATGTTTGGATTACAAACATAAGAATGTCTTGATAATTATACATGGTTGTAAGTTCTCAAAATTTGGAAGCATATCATTCTATTATGAAACTAAAACTTCTAAACATAGTTTTACAAGTATAAATCTACATGGAACTGCCAAGCAGTTATCTTACCCGAGGGAAAGCAACAAAATGTATGAGTCGTAAAGTCATTATATGATTTATGCAAGCTTTGGAACAACGGGTATCAAAAGTTCGAATATGTCATTGAACATCAGTAGATGTGATGAAACAGATCCATATAAATGACACTTTAAAGTGATATTTTATTTTATGACATAATATGATCCTTGAGATAGGATGCCTATGAGAATTTAACATGTAGATGGTTAAAGCAAGAAATTGCATGGAAAAATACGATATTTGCAAGAAAACTCATGTATGGAATATTCATAATTACATTTGGCCAATGTTATTGTGGATTCACATATACATGTAGTACATATGTTTATCATATTATGTTGACACAATTATGCATATTCAATATTGGTAACTATGGTGTAGTAATAACCATATTGATAATAGTCAACATTTGTTGGAAAATCAGGAGAACGAATTTCCAAGCTTATCCAAGGTTGGACAATGAACTAAAGGGATTTTTAAGTTCTTTGGAGACATCCCATGATGAGCCAATAACCCCTATATATGTACATGATGATGTAAAAAATGGTGAGTCTAGACATATTTGTCAAAGACATAACACCAGTCAACAACAACTCTCAAGATGAATTATCTTTAATGACTACAGAAAGTCAAAATAGGATTGCAGATCTACTAAATAAATGCTTGGAATGCAAGGTCGTTATGAGGAATGGGACTAAAACCCATAGATCAATAAGTTATTGCGAAGGAAAACCACCTAGTTGACTGGAGATCCTAAGTCCTAGGTTTAATGGGACAACCTACTTACATATAACATTTGTAAATCATTGTGGGGGTCAACCCCAACCCATTCCTAAATCATTGTGGGGGTCAATCCATTCCTAACACTTGTGAATCATTACAACGTTTAATGATTATTATAGAATCACCTACGTGAGAGAGAAGTGGGGTCGCTTCAGAAGGAATTGTATGAGCACATTCCTAAGAGCTCTTACAAACTAGGAAAGTGTCCATGACCATAACGGATACATCAATGAGATCTTAATTAGGTCAGGGAGAATCATATGAGACACATATTAATTATTTACACAAATGGCAGAACAGTTCAAGGACATCAAGTCTACTGGTCAGTTAGTAAAATAAATATGTATCTTAAGGGAAGGTTCAAAGGGTAACACCTAACTACTATCCATGCATGATTCAACTACTAGATTTTATCTAAGTAACTTGAAAATGTTTGATCAAGTTCAATTCATGTGGGGGATTATTGAAAAAACAATTGGTGAATTGAAACTAATCACTAAAGTTGAGGGTTGAATAGTATATAATCGAAAATTGATGTTCAATTATCGGTTACAACTCGTAATTAAGAATGATATTAAATATAATGTAGGTTACAAATTGTGTTTTAATGACAATTCAATTGTTTGTTGGTTATGGTATGGTAGTATAAATACAATTATTCCTCCACCATTATAGACACACAAAGAATGTAACCAAAAATCTCTTCTTCTCCATTTTGTCTTCTTCATTTTTTTGTCATATGAAAGGTATAATCTACGCCTATTGAGGGTCCGGGTGGTCTTGAAGAGCCACTTCAAACTGTTGTATCATGGGAAACAAACACCTGGTAGTGGATTAATTTGTTTTAAGGACAATGTGTTAAACACATGTCTCAGTTTTTCTATTTTTTTTTCTCGTTTGTTTTCGTACATTACCGTGATATTATTCCTACATAATTTAATCAATTGGCTGTTTGGATCAATGAGCAAAGGGCATTACATTGCAAAAGGGCGATTATGGATATAATTTCGGCAGGGCCGGCCCAATACCCGGGCGAGTTGGGCAGTGGCCCAGGGCAGTAGAAAGGTGAGGGCATGAGGCATAAGTTTAGTCCATCGTGTTAATATTATAAGTTTTCAGCCCAAATGACTTCAACATCTCTGATCTGTGTCGATTAGAGGCTTACTCGCTTCAATTCATGGAGTCTGGTTTAGGTTTCCGTCTTCCCAATCGTCACCTAGAAAATCGAAATGCCAGATGCAGAAGACGAGGAATCAATTGGCTCTTATTCGAATAAGCAACCGATTTCTGTCAAGAAAACAAGAACCATAATTTGTATAAACTTTCCTATCTCGTCTCTCGATTTCTCTAAATTCTCCTCTTTAATTTTTATATTCATTTTCTGGATACCCTTTCTAGTTTTGATTTTTGTGACTCTCTTCTCTGCGATCTGGAACTCATCATATTTGGAATGGAAGTATTCTCCTGTATGGCTCTTATTATGGATTTCGTGCCCCTATTGCTACGTAATTCCCTGATTCTTAATTTGTTGATTAGCTTTTCTAGATGTCAATTCCTCTTATTTGGTGTTATGTTTTTTGCTTTTGGATTTTTACTCAGTTGCGGTGTAATGTTTGCCAAGTTTGGTTTGGTTTGGCTTGGATTTTAAAGGTGTCTACCCTGTACGTCATTGACGATTCAGCTCATGATGTTATAGCCTCTGCATCACATAAGTGTATTTAGTTAATATTGTCAATTTAAAGTCACGTTGAGTTTAGTTTCAAAGCATATTAAAGGGATTAGTTGGACTATTATGCCCTTGAAGTTGATTATGCCATTGAAGTTGATTGCCTTAATTGGGTGTTGCTACAATTCTAGCAGTGTTTTGTTGCTGACAAAATTCCTTTTTTCCAGTTTTGAGATTATATTACATTTTTTGAAAGAGTTGGCATTTTTGTTTTCTATTTTTATTATTATATTGACTTTTAAGATAATGACATTTGGGGTGTTGTTCACAGTTTAATAGTTTAATGTATCTGGATTTCGTTTTCCTGCTTCACAATTACTAGTTTTGTTTGACTCGTTTTTTTAGAATCAATTACGTTACAGGGAAACTTAGTGAACTTTTTGAAATTTCTAAAGTTAACTATGATATAGATTTAATACAAGTATTGGGGCATTTTTAAGTTTTTTCGCCCAGGGCAACTAAAACCTTTGGACCGGCCCTGAATTTCGGGTACGTTACTTAGGGTGTTACGATTGTATCGGAAAAATGTTATTTATGGCAGGAAGACTTACAAGAAGGATTGGTTGTTTGACGATTTGGTGTCTTTTTCGTTTATTTGGTTTTCTTTTAGAAATTGTAAGTCTAGATTTTTTATAGCATGGTTGCAAAACCCACTATTAAACTAGTTGTTTTTGTTTTCTAGCCTCTAGCTAGCTTTTTATTATATTGATGTCGTTCCAAAAAATTATTTTTTGTGGACTTGTTAAAGGATGTTATTGGCTCTATGTAGAATGACTAATTTTCTGATCTTTTTTCCATGAATTTTATTACAAGTATGAAAGTATCATCTGACACATAAAAATTTGATATATTTCATTATCATCTTAAGTGGCTTCTACATGAGAAGTCTATGTTCATTCACTTTGCTATCTTATCAATCACTTTTACAAATAAGTCGATTCCCTAATTATCGTATATAAGTTTGGCCTCAAGCTTAGAATCATTTCCATCAATAAATTATACACATTTCACCTGACACCTGCAAATCATTTTTAGATTCCCAGAAGTCCACCACCATGTTTGATTTGAAGGTTTAAGGGTTACTTTACGTATGGTTTTTAAATGTAAGTTGTTCCAAGAATTAACGTTTTGTAATGCTTCAATCTAATCTTCCACTTTCTTATCGTCACGATTAAAGTTTGCCCCTACTATCATGACCATCACTGCTTGGTTTTGGAGCTTGTGCAATCTTTTCGGTCAACTTAAGGTTAATTATAAGTACAATTTTTTAACTTTCAGATTAAAAAATAAAGATAATAAAATATAGGGATAAAGACTTAAAATGGTCATATATATTTTTCAATTTGTACATATTTAGTCACTGAGTTTTTTTATTTCGTCTACATTTTACCCTTCAATTTGTTAAACTATACACATTAAGTCTTTATGACCAGTTACTCTAGGTTAACCGAGAAAAATGACTTAATAGGGTAATATATTTCTCATTTTGTACACATCTAGTCGTTAATATTTTTGTACACATTTAGTCCTTAAACTTTTTTTTCTTTCAAAATAAGTCCTTTTTGTTTTTGTACTCATCTAATACTTATGAATGATTTCTGTAGGTTTTTCTCACGACATCTTACGTGGGACAAACATTGATGAGGTGTTTGGGGTTGTTGATGATTATGTACATCGCGATCTCAATTGCTTGGTTGTGTAGGTTTTGTAGTTTGGCTTAGGTCTTGTGTTCTGAACGTCGTAACTTCTTCATACAATATCAGATTGTAACGATCTTTATATCCACATGTTCGGTGTTTGAGTCTACTACAACTTTCGTTAAGATTACTCCCGTTAGAATGTAATATATTTTTAGTTACGATTAAAAAAAAACATTTATACGTGCATTCATAAAAAACATATGAATATAAAGATCTTAAGTACAAATATATTATTTTGTAACGGGAGTAATCTAAACAAAAGTTGTAATAGACTACAATATGAACGCATGGATATAAACATCGTTAAAATTCAAGATTATATGAAGAAGTTATGACGTTCAGAACACATGACCTAAGCAACAAAGTAGTCGAGATCGCGATGGACATAAACATCAAAAGTCTCAAACACCTCATTAATGATTGTCCCACGTAAGATGTCGTGAGAAAAAAAAAACTAAAGAAAATCATTCATAAGTACTGAATGAGTACAAAAAACAAAAATGACTTATTTTGCAACAAAAAAATATATTAAGGACTAAATGTCTACAAAAATATTAAGGACTAAATGTGTACATGTAATACCCGATGGTTCCAAGGTATTATTTATTTAATCATTTATTTTATTGTCAAAGCATGTAAGTTATGTTGGGCTTAGAGGATTTGGGCCTCTATGTGTGGGCTTAGTTGAGGCCGTATGTTGGGCGTAATCCTGGTTTACGCAGGGCATAGAAGGATCATAAGGAAACGCGGAGGCGTGCACGTACGCGCAACGTATAAGGTTGTATGCACAACGTACGTGGCCAGACTAAAAACCCTAATTTCTAGGGTTGAAGCCCTATATAATTTCATTAAGTCCAATGTGTTAGCCTCCTTATCAACCTCTATTGTCTAGATGCCCTAATATCGAACCCTTTATCATCTTGGTGTGTTCTTGACCTTGTGGGGTGCATTTTTGTAGTCTGGTGCCTCGAAAGGAAGAAGAAAAAGAAGTTGGTGAATGAGAGTTGTTGGAGTTTAAGCTTGAATATCCTGGTTATCATCATTATTTGGCATTCATTTGAGGTATAAAGCTCATAACTTGCTTTGTTAATGCGTAGATCTCATTTGTTTGAGTTTTTGGACCCTTTTGGTCACATGGATGAGATCTTGTGGATTATTGTCATTTCAGAAGCTTAGAGTTGGTACTCTTGGTGTTCTTTTGGTCCCAGAGTCATAAAGTTGCCATCTTTGGAGCTTTGAACCACCAATGCATGAGGTTGAGTTCATTTTATGGAAGTAATGTGTGATATTTCGAGATTGGGTTCATTTGGGGCATGCAAAGCCACCAAATTCACGAATTTATGGTTTAAGATACTTCATATGACTCATATCTGTGATTGGGACCCTTAGTCTAAAGGGTTTAAGAGCTTATTGGAAATATGGCTTAATGAGTGAGTAAGTTGGGCGTACAAGCTCATACGCGCAACGTACAAGCCATGTAGCCTGTACACTTAGTGTATAGTTGAGTATGTCCCATGTACTCAATGAATTGGGCTTTGCGTCATTTGGGCCTCGTTTGGGCTACTTCCATGGACATTGTTGTTTTGGGCCTTAGTGGGCCATCTAAAATCGAACCTTTGGGCTAAGGGAGTATTATTGGGCATTGGGTTAAGGCCCATGTGAAGGGATTGAGCCCAATTGGAAATTAGGCCATATTTTGGGCCTTGACGAGTTATTTAACTTATGGGCCCATTGGACTGTGGTTAAGGGCTTCATTCTTGGACTAAGTTATGTTGGGGGTAAAATAGTCTTTCTACCCAAAGTAGGGATTTTTGGTTATGATGTAGATCCCAAATGTTAATTAGTTTTTATTTGCCAATTGATAGCTTAGGGAGCTGTAGGACCAGCAGTCAGGGATCCTTCGTTTCATTCAGCTTTTCAAGGTGAGTTTCTTCACTGGGTTTAGCAGGTCTAAGGCACCAAGGCCGACCCTTGATTGGTTATGTTGATATACTTACAGTCTGTGTGATACTTCTATGTGCTTGTATATGTATGTTTATTTGGGCGGGGCCCGTATTGCGAGTGTTGGCGGGGCCCATATCTCATTGGGCAGGGCCCGTTATGCGAGTGTGGGTGGGGCCCATTATGTGAGTGTGAGTGGGGTCCGTATCTCATTGGGCGGGGCCTGTTATATGATATGTTTGGTATGCGGTATCTTGGGGAACTCACTAAGCTTTGTGCATACGATTTTTAGTTTATGTTTCACGTACTTCCGGTTCCAAGGGGAAGGGCTCGGGTTGACTGCATCGCACACACCATATGAATTCTGTTTATGTAACATACTCTGATTTTTATGATGATCAACATATTTATTTGATCGAGACGTATGAACAATGTTTTAGAAATACTGTTTTTACTTAAATTAAAAATGTAATTTTTGGGTCATAATATTTGGATGTTTGAGTACAAAGTGAGAAATATACTACCCTATTAAGTCATTTTTCCGGCTAACCTGGAGTAGTCGGTCATAAGGACTGAATATGTACAGTTTAACAAGTTGAAGGAGGTAATTGTGAATGAAAAAGAAACTCAGTCACTAAATATGTATAATAAAAAAATACATTACCCTTTTTAGTCATTATCCCTAAAATATAAGGTTGCATTACTAAAAAAAATATCATTATGTTAACGACTAAACCTATAATAACAAATCATGGTGTTTGTTATGAAGATTTCTTTTATAGACAACAAATGAGAGAATTTCATATATGCCATTTTTAAACTTCAAAATATTATATTTGTCCAGTTTAATTTCTCAATATCATATTTACTCTTCATAAACCTTCAAAATATCATATTTGCCCAAATCATTTTTTATAATGTTTGTAATATTTTATAATCATTTTTTATACCTTAGAATTATTATAATAAATAAAAATTTTAACCATATTATCCTTACGTCTATAATAATGGAATGTGAACTTCTAAATTGTTGGAATGTCGTCCTCTTGACAAACAAAAAGATTCATCTTCAACCCTCTTTATGAAATGTATATTTTGATTGTTTAGTTTTTGTTGTTGTTGATTATGTGGATGGAAGATATTTTAGATATTACCATTGATATTTTAATGTTTAAAAAATACATATACGATATTTTGATATTTAAGAAGGGCATATATGATATTTTGATATTTAAAAAGGACATATATGATATTTTGAAATTTTATGAATGTTAAATATGGTATTTAGAAATTTTATGAAGGATAAATATGATATTTAGAAATTAAATTGGGTAAATATCATATTTTGATATTTAAAAATGGTATATATGAAATTCTCCATTTTTTTGGTTTATCAAAATAAAATAATATTAACAAACTGTAAATATTAAAATATACTAACTTTTAATGTAATTTATAACTATTATCTACAAAAGTAGAAAACAACCATATGTTAATAAAACCACCCCAGTCACATTCAACCCCAAGCAAAACTTTACAAATATACTATTTGTAACCATAAAAATAGAAATAGTAAAATGTCAATAAAAGGTAAAGAAACGAGGGGCCAAATAAAAGTCTGCTGCCTTGAGAGAGACATGAGAGCCAAAGATCCAAACCCTAATCAGTTTTATAGTAAATTACCAAAACACCCCTGGGCCTCTCATCCTCCACTTTACCACCACCACCACCATCATCATCATCATCATCATCATCAAGGTTCCAGCCTCGCAAGTAACAAATTGTTGCTGTCCCTCCTCAGGAGAAACTCCCCCTCACGCGCACGCAACGCGCCGCCTTAGATTCCTCTCTCAACGCCAGATTCATCGGAAAACTTCAACTACTGCTTCTACTTCCCCAACAATCGATTAATTTCCCGTTGCTCAACGTATTTGAGTATATTCTCGTCGTTCCTTTTTTTGCCCTAATTTTGCTTTCGTCATTCCAGGGTAATAATTCATTCGTTAGTTTTTATTATCTTCTTTTTGTTTATTTTAATCGATGATTCTTTGGAGTTTTCTGAAACTCCTATTTGCAACTTGTCGTTGATAATTAATCCCCCAATTACTATTTATTCTTTCTCTCTAAACCGTCCATGATTATATGCGTTTTTCTTTATGCTTTTTCAATTTGGATGTTTTGGTGAAGGATAAAGGAAAGGTCCTAAGGTATTGTCTTGGTGGAGCCGAGCCTGCAATTTGGTGCGGGCTGCTGTCGTTATCAGGAAAGCTGGAAGAGGTGTTCGTGAGAGATGTTGTTGGCTTTGAATCGAAATGGTGTTCATTTGATCAACTGCATCCTTCATTTTTCTGAATGGCATCCTTTGGAATTCAGCCACAAATCCAATTAGCTAGGGCATAATCGCCCCCTTAATCTCCGTATCAGGCAAACACAATCAAATTGAACATCTGGCTTTTTATATTCATGTTCATATTGATTTGAAGTTGAATCCACCTCATTTGATTCTCAATTTCTCAGCTCAATTTCTTATTCCCAGTCTCATAAGCCTTAAACATATGAAACCTGGTCGTTGCATGGTTGTTTAACTTGAGACTTATTTTGTTTCTTGTGCAGGTTTTGTTCTATTGAAGCTAGTAAAGTGTTTTGCTAGATCGTTAAAGTTATTATAGTTCAAGTATATCCATGTTTATCAAGGGATACTCTATAGCAAGTGTGGCAGAAATGGGCTGTTGTGGTTGCTTTGGATTTTCATTAAGAAAAAAGCACAAAAAGACTCGGCCCAGGACACACATTGAGAGTCACATTTCACAGGAATTACTTCTAAATGAAGAAGTAGAAGAAGAGGAAGAGGAGGAAGAACACGAAGAAGAAGAAGATGATGATAACTGCTCATATGGTGATGACATATCAGACACTGAAAAAGATGATCATGTTGAATTCAAGAATCCAGCAAAGAGATCAGAAGACATTCTTTTATACAGAACACAAAACGGATTGATTTGCAGGGAGTTCCCTGTCAAGGAAACACACAAAGTTATCCGCTCAGAGGTAATCATCTTCATTCTTCACTTCTTTCTTTCATGGTGGCAAAATCGTAATTAAACTTACATCTAATCTCCCCCCTTCTTTTCTTTAGGATGAGAATGGAAACAAAATGGTGAATGAGTATGTTCGTGAGTATAAAATCGGCTCTGGTAGCTATGGAAAAGTAGTTCTTTACAGAAGCCAAGTTGATGGGAAGCATTATGCAATTAAGGTAATGCATTTAGTTTTGGACTTATGGTATTCAATTATTCATCTTCCATTCTGATCAATTTTATGTTAAATCACATGAATTTAGGCATTTCACAAGTCTCATTTGTTAAAGCTAAGAGTTGCTCCATCAGAAACTGCCATGACTGATGTTCTTCGTGAGGTGTCTAAAGATTTTCCTTTTTTTTGCTCTATTTCTTCTTGTGTATCTTTTAATGTGTTTTATAAATTATAAACTGAGTTGCAGGTTTTAATAATGAAAATGTTAAACCATCCAAACATAGTAAATCTGATAGAAGTGATTGATGACCCAAACACAGATCATTTCTACATGGGTATGCAAACAGTTAACACCACTACTTTCTTTGACCCTTTGAATCTATGTATTTTTTTTAAAAAAAAGTTTTAATCTTTATTTTCAGTTCTTGAATATATCGAGGGCAAATGGGTCTTTGAGGGATCTGGACCTCCAGGTGGCTTAGGAGAACAAGTTTCAAGGAGTTATTTGCGTGATATTGTATCTGGTCTTATGTATCTCCATTCTCATGTATGTCCTCTTATATATACTCTTATTTTTTATTCTTATTTTCATCAGGTGTTAGAAAGTTATCCATATTCAAATTGACAAGAATTGTATTTTTGTTCTATTTTTTTAAGATGTCGACAAGACTTGCATATATATTCTTTATTAGAAATTAAGAAAAAATTGCCAACTTGCCACTAAAATTTGAAATTTTCTTAACCAACTCTTTTAAATTCCTCAGTTTCTTCCTCTTTTTTTTGTCTTCTAATAAAACATTGTATCTCATGTTTGTCTTTTTATGGTTAACATTTCTTGTAATTTTCTATTTTTGCTATTAAAATCTATTTAATAGTTTGGGATAATCCAAAACGATCTGTTTCTTATGTATTAGTGTAAAGATTGGTATTTAGTCCTTTATTAATATTCCATAAAAAAGTGCTACAAATTATTAATCTTGCATTTTTTTATTTTATTGTGTTAGAATATCGTGCATGGTGATATAAAACCTGATAATCTTCTTGTCACTGCCACTGGGACTGTAAAGATTGGTGATTTCAGTGTCAGCCAGGTTTTTGAGGTAATAAACTCAAATTCCCAAACTACCCTTGTCGATTTTTTTTTTTTTTACAAATATGGTGTCATATTTATCTTTTGTTTTAACAGGATGAAAATGATGAACTTCGACGTTCTCCTGGAACTCCTGTTTTCACTGCTCCAGAATGCTGTCTAGGTAAGGCTAAAATAGTCATTTAACAGATTTCAAAATTGTTTAAAGGAAAGAAATAGCAACCTACTTTCTTATCTTCAAAAATCTTTCCAATTATAGTAATGTTGCAGGTTTTTTTTTTTCAGAAAAAATGAAAAAATATAAGGTGTTTTTCATGAAAAAATAAAGCTGAGGTTTAATCCGAAAAAAAAACAGAAAATATAAAGTTTTTTATGAGATTAACCCCTTTTTACAAAAAAAGTTGTTCTTTTTTTGGAAAAAAAGTGAAAATCTGAGGGTTTTTCCAAAAATTTATTGTCTAAAAGGGGCCAAATGGAAAATTGCAAGGTCTTTTTTAGTAAAAAATAAAGTTAAGGCTTAATAGATTGTAGGTTCTTTTAATAAATATAATAAATAAATAATTGAAAGTAATAAATATAATAAAAAAAACAGAAAAGTGAAAGTAGATTCCTATTTGTTGTTTTTGATAGGTTTAACTTATCATGGAAAAGCTGCTGACACGTGGGCAGTAGGGGTAACTTTATACTGTATGATTCTTGGACAATATCCTTTTCTTGGAGACACACTTCAAGATACATATGATAAGGTATTTTCAATTTTCATTTTATAATACATGTTAGATTGAATGTTGTGAGGGGCAATAATGTCATTTCATCTTGTTTCTTAGATTGTTAATGATACTATTTGGCTTCCTGATGTTATGAACCCCCAACTCCAAAACCTACTCGAGGGTCTTCTCTGCAAAGGTTAGTTAGTCGATCAAGTAAATAAAGAAAATGTAATTTTAAAGAAAATTGAGGGGTATTTTTGTAATTTTATTTTTTGTTACTTTGAACAGATCCAACTCAGCGGTTGACTCTTGGTGACGTGGCGGTCCATCCGTGGGTTGTGTTAGATGAGGGGCCGATACGTGAGTTTAAATGCTGGTGCAAGCGTGAGAGGGGAGAAAATGAAAATGTTGATGAGGGTATAACGGGTAATTTTATTGCTATTACTGACTGACTAAAAGTATAAGCTTATTTGTGATGTCAAAATTATTTGTTTTTTTTTTTTTGTATAGTAAACTTTTTGTTTGGTTTTGAGGTTTTTTTTTTAAAAAAAGTAAACAAAGGGAGATTGTAAGAAATTGGAAAGAAAGTTAAATGTTATTTGGGATTTATTTGGTTATGAGTTGGCAAAATGAGTGAGGACATATGAATGCATCCCTATTGTTTGTCCTTGCTACCTATTATCATAGGTTTCCAAGTTACTATGAAATACAATTTGCAAAAAAACATTAAGTTTACAAATCTTTTATGTTTTATCCTAATAAGAACAATTTTGAAAAATATTGTAGTTTATGACTTTTAAACTTTTGAAGCACATATTTTTTCAATAAAGTAATAACTTCTAAGAGGACATATGAATGCATCCATCATATATAGGCTTTATGTGTTGTGTTTCGTATTGAAGCTATCATCTAATTGGCTACCAAGTTCATGGATTTCATACGTAGTGGAATGTCAACCATCCTACCGCCCCGTTTCCTCCCTTCTCTCCTCCCCTTGTTGTTTACAAAGACCCAAATCAAATGCAGAAACTCAAAGTAAAGATCGAATACCATATAGATGAAGTCAAATTTCAAAGCCTCCAGAGTGGAGGGGTTTTTCAATTTTGTATCGGTTACATTAAAATAAATGTGTGACTTTACAAATTCCGGTTCGATGCTCCCAATCGATTCCAGAAGGTGTATCGGAATCACCAAATCCACCATCTAAACAGGATCATGTACACGACAATTACATTTTTGGAACATCAATTTCACAATCTAGAGTGCGATCCAAGCGAATTTGGAACATTATCGTACTATTCTTAAACAAATACGTAAATTATCATCTTTAAATTCAAGTGAATTTGTACGTTCACAAATTCAAGTGAACTTGGTACTATGCAAATCATGGTAGGCCCATATGTGAGAAATTTTGAATAACGTATAATGTTATAATATATAAGACAAAAGGAAAATGACTTATATAAGCCCAATAAAGTTCTAAACTGTTCAAAAAACCATAATCATGTTTTTTTGTTCAAGAAAACCCAACGAACTTAACATTTTGTCTAAAAATGTCAAACTTACACTTTTGTTTAATTATCATTGGAGTCAACCCGCTAATGAAAGTCAACGAATGACATGGCCTATGACGTGAAATAAAATATCGGGAAAATGACTGATAAAACCAACGAAGTTTTGAAACTATTCAAAAAACCTCAATCATGTTTTATCTATTAAAAAAACCCAACAAACTTACACTTTTGTTCAGTTCTCATTAGAGGCAACCAAATTCATTTATGTATATAATTAGATGGAAATGACAAAACATTATATTTAATGACATTGAATAAACAGATAAGAATTCCCTTTTATATATCGATTTAGGGCTTGAAGAAGAGAAAAATGAACATCATCTGTGTTCGATCTCTTGTAATGGCTACTTCTTCTTCTTCGTCTCAATTGATGATGTCCAACTCAAGATCTACAAAGAAGTTCGAACATATGGGTAAGTGTTATTGAAAGCTCCTCCGTTCTAGATGTCCAAAGCTATTCAAGATATCCAAATCCGAGAAGGGCGTCCACATCCAGAGAAAAAGTTTAGGGCTTGTTCGAACAGATAGGTAAGTGTAACTGAAAGCTCCTTCGTTCTAGATGTCCAAATCCGAGAAGGGCGTCCACATCCACAAGGGTTTGCATCATCAAATATCTTCTTTGTAGATCTTGAGTTGGACATCAACAATTGAAAGAAAGAAGAAGAAGTAGTAGGCATTACAAGAGATCGAACACAAACGTCGTTCGTTTTTCTCTTCTCTAAGCCCTAAATCGATATATAAAGGGCAATTCTAATCTGTTTATTCCATGTCATTAAATATAATGTCATGTCATTTGCCAACTAATTATATACCTAATGAATTTGGTTGCCTCTAATAAGAATTGAACAAAAGTGTAAGTTCATTAAGGTTTTTTTTAGACAAAAGGTTAAGTTCATTGGATTTTTTTGAACATACAAAACATGATTAAGGTTTTTTGAACAATTTTGAAACCTCGTTGGTCTTACAAGTCAATTTTCCGATATTTAATTCCAAGTCATAAGCCACGTCATTTGTTGACTTTCATTAGTCGGTTGACCATAATGAGAATTAAACAAAAGTATAAGTTAGTTGGACTTTTTTAGACAAAATGTTAAGTTTGTTGAGTTTTCTTGAACAGATAAAACATAATTGAGGTTTTTTGAATAGTTTGAATATTTCGTTGGACTTATAAGTCATTTTCCCCCTATAAATACCCAGAAAAATACAATAAAAGTTATATTTACATTTTCTTCACAAAGTTTCACATCTTTTGTAGAAAAGGTTATCAACTTTTCCACATCCACCTCTAGTGTGTTTAAATTGGGTTTTAGAATTCCACTCCATCATTAATCAAAGCCCTTAACCTTATCCAAACAACATTTAACAGTCAGAAAACACAATTACTTTTCTAATAAAATAGTGAAGTAATAGTTATACTTGCATGATTCAACACAACATGAAGGATATGTCACAATCCAACTCGTATCAACTTTTAAAGACTTCAGACAATATGTGTTGTATGATATTTGTCGTTCTTATGCTACAGTCCCTTTTGTTCAAGCAGTTTTTCACTTGTTTTGATTGATAGAACTAAAACGTTAACAAATTATACACATGAAAACTTTTAGAAAAATAAAGCATATTTTAATTGATGTATTTGCTTACACTTTCAAAACGTGCGGTTATCGTAAAGATGAAACTGTATTTAGGAGACAATTATTTTTTTCAATAGTTTGTTGTCAAAAGTAACTCTTCTACTTCATTTCGATTATTATTATACATGTTCTATAGGTCATATATGTCCTAATAAAAGAAAAAGTCTAATTTTTTTCATCAAAGAAAAAAGATAAACGTACGCATATGTTAAACAATACAAGGTATATAATTATAGCTTTTTACCAACGGGTGGGGAGATTAAGAAGCCCGAAGTGATAACCTTTAACTTCACATCATCTTTGTTGTTCTTATTAAAAATTAGATAGTTGTTATAACAAAATTGCTTTCTATTAACCTAACCCAAAAATTATGATGCAATTGTATCGTTAACAAGAAGACAAATTCAGGTTTCTTGATCACCTCATCTGTACATGCCTCGTACTAACATTTGCTTAAGTTTATGTTTTTTTCTTTAATAAAATAAGTTATACTTTTTCTTTTGTTAGGACATACGACATATAGAACATGTATAACAATAATCTAAATGAAACACAAGAGTTACTTTCGACAACAAAGTATCGAAAAATGGTTATCTCCTCATCGGATAAAAAAAATATAGTTTTCATCTTTACCAATAACTGCAAGTTTTGAAAGTTTAAACCAATATATCAATTAAAATGTACCTCATTTTTTTAAAAAATTTATATGTATACTTTGTTAATGTTTTAGTTAATTCTATCATCTATAAAAACATATGAAAACTGTTTGGATAAAAGGGACGCTTACTCTTTCTGCACAAGAAAGACTGCAGAAACGACAATTATCATCCACTGCCTGTTGTTTGAAGTCTTTAGAAAATACAAGTTGGATTGTGACATATCCTTCATGTTGTGCTAAATCATAAATGCAAGAGATGCATGTATAACTATTTTTTACTGTTTTATTAGAAAAGTAAATGTTGTTTGTTGATAAAAGTGGAATTTAAAAACCAATTTTAAACACACCAAAGGTGGAAATTTTGATAACCTTCTCTGCAAAAGATGTAAAACTCTGTGAAGAAAATGCAAATATAACTTTTTAAACAAATAAATCAAAGAAATTTGGATGTGTAGAACTCACCATTTCACAAACCGATCAATAAGTTGATTCTTTAAAATGTAGGGATTCAGACATTCAGTATTAAAGAGTGGAATTGAGCATTTTGAATATCAAATTATAGTTAATTAAATGAATAATGAAATAGTTGAAATTAATCGACGTCATACCAAAACTTCATCAAACTAGTTCAAAACCTGTGACACAAAATTCAAATGAAAGTAAAATGTCACAAACTGGATATATTAATATCAAAAGAAGTACTAATTCGAGCAACCTTATGAATTGCTACCAAAATCAAAATCAAAAAATGGAAAAGGATACAAAGAAACGAAGCTGCGGAGAGATTGTTTCTTTGAAGCTTCAGAACATTTAAGCCAGTTAGATTCTCAATCTCTCATGGCATCCCACCGGAAAGCTTGGTCAACCTCGCTAATTTTGAAGGAATAAACCCGGAGAAACTGTTATTAGTCAAATCGAACAACAACAACAAATCGGACCCCACAAGAGGCGAAATCGAACCCGAGAATCGATTGTGAGAAATATTCACAATTGTGAGATTCTTCAAGAGAGATTGTTTCAGGAAGAGGACCTTCGAAAGAATTATTATAAAGACTAAGAAACGAAAGCTCAAAAAGATACCTAAATGTATTTGAAAGTGATCCTGAAAGCTTGTTATCACAAAACGATAAAGTTTGAAGCTTTCTGTAGTAACCCAAACTCAATGGAACCCGACCCGATAAATCCTTTTGCCTCAGCTGAAGAAAAACCAGATTCTTGAGCTTCCCAATTGTACCCAAAATCTGACCCGTGAAATGATTCCCAAAAAAATCAATTCATTTAACATCGAGCAATTCCTGAACTCAATTGGAATGTTTCCTGAAATATGATTATTGTAAAGATATAATACACATAGCTTCTCTAATTTCCCTATTTCAATAGGAATTTCACCTGTAATCATGTTCCCAAATAGATATAGATTCACCAAATTACTCAAGTTTCCGATTTCAGAAGGTAAACTACCGGAAAAACTATTATTGTTGAGTAAAAGATCAGTGAGGTTCTTTAGATAGTGAATCTCATACGGTATTTCGTTTCCAAAGTTATTACCAGAAATGCCCACCACTTCGATTGAAGAACAGATTAGCACCAGAAAAGGGAAATCGCCGGAAAGACGGTTGCTGGAGATAAACAAATGGCGTAAATTCGAGTCCCCCGAGCACAGTTTCTCCAGGAACCCACCGGTGAAAGAATTGCTAGAAAAAACTAAAGCTTCGAGGTTACCATTTTCAAAAATTGAAATGGGTAATGTTTCCTAAAAGATTGTTACTTGAAAGATCAAGATTCTGGAGCTCAGAAGCCAGAGTAGCTCCGGCGGGATTTCGCCGGTCAACCGGTTTCCATGAAAGTTGTATTTCAAGGCGGAAAGGTTAGATCAGGAATAGAGCCTGAGAGGGTGTTGTTTGCTAAATTCAAGATTTCGGGGGACTGAAGTTGTCCAATTCAAGAAGTAATTTGCTTCCATTAAATGAGGTGGATAAACATAAATTAATTATTAAATGTCAGGTCAACTTTGTAACCTGGTAACCGGTTAATTTTGAAAAAAATGGCTTAGTTGACGGTTCAAATACGAGTTTAGTAGTCTAATGCGCAAAAACATTACTTTAGTGACCAAATCAGACAAATGACGAAACTTTAATGTGCTACAGTATCATTTTCCCTAAATATAATGTTGAATAAAGAATAAATTATATTATAATGTTCCAATCTTATATTATATATATAGTGTTGGATTATAGTATAACGTTATATATTGCGTTGTATTTTAATGTAACACTAAATATAGCGTTAAATAAAAAATAATTTTAGTGTTAAATATAATGTAATGAGTCTAAAAATTTTAAGATTTCTAAAATCTTTTATACTATAATTATAATTATAGATATCGTTTAATAATATTAAAGATCGAAAATAGTCTAAATAGTCTAACTCAGTAAATAGAAGTCAAAGCATTGTTGGATAACACAGAACATAGGCAGCAGCCCAAACTCCTATAAGATAATTTGTTACAATATTTTTTGAGTTAATGGAATATGCCATAAGAACTCTTTTTTATATTAATACTATAAGAAAGTTCTATAATCGCGTTCACAATAAAGTTATTCATGCATAAAGATTTCTGCATACAAACGTTAGTCTATAAAGATAAACGATAATATCATACATGTCTCAACGACGAGAGTGATAAACGAAAAACAAAAAAATATGCACACAGAAAACGAATATAAGAAGTAAGTCGAAATTTTGATGATGTGACCTGGGGTTCCGTCTATTTAACATTCTTAAATGATTCCTTTTCTATATTACAAATCAAAACATCACTTATAAAATCGATATCTATTCTATTATGCAAATCAGTCTTCAACTTCATTACAGAAAAACATAAAGGGGTTCGCCAGTATCAAAAAGTCAATGGCAGCGTCGACAGTGGGTGGGGCTAAGGCAAGACTGACGTATGAAGGATTTTTGTTTTTTTCTGTAATGTGCAATGTGCGCTGCTTTCCTTCATCCGATTTTATTAAACAAACAATATGGATTGGGCATTTGGGCTTCTTTTTTTCATTTTACCAATTTGAGAGTAAATATGGGCTTAAATTTTTGGACTATCAAACATACATTTTAGGCTACTTTAAACATTTAGTTTGAGCTATTTTGTGTTTGGATTTATTTGTTAGGAGTAACCTATAATTTTTTCGGGGTAGCACCGTAATTAGAATAAATCCAAAAAATATATATACTTTTTGACATTTGGACGAAATTTGAGGGGTAAGACGACTCCCATGCGGACCACATTGAGTTTCAAGGCCCATATTTGGAAGGCTACCAGGTGATCCCTTTAGAGTGATCGGTATGGGTGTAACGACCTATTTTTTCACGTCCAAAAATTTCATTTTTCAATTAATATTTAGTAAAATCATTTGCAAATAAACATTGTCCGATCAAACCGTTTCATAAACATATACTATGTCTGAAAACCAAAACATGTGAACTATCAAAATATCAGAGTATGAATCTCAGAACAATCCCATGAATGCGGAAAAACAGTGTGCGTGTATGACGTGCCGCTACCGCGCCAGCTCCTTCCCCTTCGACGAAGAGGTACCTGAAACCAAAACTGTAAACACGAAGCTTAGTGAGTTCCCCCATCGTACCACATACCAAGCGATCATGTAACATAACATACTGACAGGCTATTCTGGGGTGCCTGACTACCCGGTGCGGCCATTCTGGGGTGCCGTCCTACCCGTGTCGAGCCATTCTGGGGTGCTGACTACCCATCGGTCCTAACAAACGATCCTCGAGGACTATTTCACCCCTTACTGTCACTACCACGTATATATCATATCAGGCCAGCATACAAACATATCATCACATACTGTCAGACATAGCTGGGGTGTCTGACCTACCCTTCGGTCCTAACGACCGAACTCTACTACTATCACACATGACATATCATGCCAACACATAACATATCAGGTCGTAGCAAACCTAGATGATATCACAAGGACAATCATCTAACATATAACTCCTACTGGTGGGCCGGCATTGTGGCCGTAGACCCACCGCTACTGGAAGGTAACTCACCTTAAAGTAGCTGCTGATTCGAGCGGGAACTGACTGTCTATTGTTGCTGCTGCTGTTCCGGAAGTCCTCCGGCTATAATTCCCACAAAACATTCAGTCAAATACTGCTAGCTGTACTTAGGGTAAAATGACCATTTTACCCTTGACCAGGTCAAAGTACAAGTCAAAGTCAACTTCCAATTGACCCGACTCGCCGAGTTGGCTTGCCAACTCGTCGAGTCCCTACCCATTTGATTGTCCTCAATCCGACTCTACTCGTCGAGTTAGGCATTGACTCGACGAGTTCTCCTTCTAACTGATGTCCACAAGTCCTTCATCCTACTCGCCGAGTTGCATGAACAACTCGTCGAGTTCATCTTCATCCGATGAACACTCTATGCTGAGACTCATCGAGCTGTATAAACAACTCGCCGAGTCTGTTCGTGAGGTAAGAAGATTGCCTTGGACTCGCCGAGTCAGGGCATTGACTCGCCGAGTCCCTCCATGGGTGAGTCTGGATTCCGACTCACTGAGTCCCCCCCCCCCATGACTCATGACTCCACTCAGCAAACACAAAAAAGGGGGAAAACTCGGGGACTCGCGACTCGACTCGCCGAGTCCGATGAGCGACTCGCCGAGTCGTTCACATGCAATTACTACATACTCGATTTTGCTTTAATCCAACTCATGCCATACATAGATCTGGGCTCTTAGGGTAGGTTTTACACGTAAAGTTTCCAACTTTACATGTATACATGCATAGGATGGGGATTTAAGGCTTAATAAAGACTAAAATGGTAGATCTAACACATTCAGGCCATTTACTTCCATAAAGGCCATGGATCTGAGCTTCTGGAGCTCAAACATGCCTAGATCTAGAGGTTAATCAACTCATTACCATCCCTATTCCATAAACAAGCTTGGAAAATGGCTCAAGAAGGACTTTAATGGCGCTCTAAGGGATTCTTAGCATAAAAATAGAAGGAAACTGAGTTATACCTCAAGAAATCTCTGAAATAACACCAAGATATCTGGCCTCCTTCTTCTCCTCTTGATCTACCCTCCCTTTCTCTCAAAATCTTCAAGAAATCACACCAAAACACTTTAATCTCACAAGAAACGGGGTTGGGATGATATAGAGAGCTCTGAGGGTGAAGGGATCGGGCTTGGGGCGCATAAGGTTGGTTTAAATAGGGTGCAAACCCTTGAAATTAGGGTTTCATCCAGACAGCGGGGACTCGCCGAGTCCAGAATATGGACTCGCCGAGTCGCCAACTTAAACGTGTTCAAATGTCCCTGCTCTACTCGGTGAGTCGGGCCTATAACTCGCCGAGTCCAGGGCTAAAAATGTAAATTATTTAGATAGGTCATACGCACCAGGAACCAGGTGCTACAAATCTCCCCCACTTATTTTAGACTTCGTCCTCGAAGTCTGCTACTCGACCCTGAAACAGCTCAGGGTAATGTTCCATCATTTCTTCCACCGACTCCCAAGTCTCTGAACCCTTCCGGTGCTGCCACTGCACCTTCACTAATTTCACCCTATTGTTCCTCAGATCCTTCGACTTCCGGTCGAGGATTGCAAATGGGCGCTCAATGTAATTCAGGCTGCCATCAACCTGAATATCTTCTAACGGCACTACCGCTGAGTCATCCACTAGGCACTTCCGCAACTGGGAGACATGGAAGGTGTTGTGGATCTGACTGAGTTCGGCTGGCAGATCCAGCCTATATGCTACCTTGCCCACCCGGGCTACAACCCTGAACGGACCAATGTATCTCGGGCCCAACTTGCCCCGCTTCTTGAATCGAATGACGCCCTTCCAAGGCGACACTTTCAGGAGAACCATATCCCCGACCTGGAACTCTAGGTCTGATCGGAGCTTGTCGGCGTAACTTTTCTGCCGACTCTGCGCAGTCTGCAGCCTGCTCCGAACCTGCTGGATCCTCTCGGTCATCTTGAGCACCACCTCTGTGCTCCCCATGACCCTCTGGCCAACTTCACCTCAAAATATCGGGGTCCTGCACCTCCACCCGTACAACATCTCGAATGGAGGACGGTCAATACTCGCGTGGTAGCTGTTGTTGTATGAGAACTCAGCCAAGGGAAGATAGGTATCCCAGCTACCACCGAAGTCTAACACGCACGCCCGCAGCATATCCTCCAAAGTCTGGATGGTCCACTCGCTCTGACCATCTGTCTGCGGGTGGAAGGCGATGCTAAAATGCAGACGAGTGCCCAACTCGTCGTGAAACTTCTTCCAAAACTTAGAAGTGAAACGCACATCCCTATCCAAAATCACTGATATCGGCACCCCGTGCCGCTCTATTATCTCCCTGATATAGATGCCGGCCAACTTTTCGGCCGAGATACTCTCCTGGATCGGAATAAAATGGGCGCTCTTGGTCAATCGATCCACGATGACCCAAATCGAATCTACCCCTCGAGCAGTCCTGGGAAGCTTTGTGATAAAATCCATCATAATATCTTCCTATTTCCACAACGAAATATCCAACGGCTGCATCTT
The DNA here is from genome assembly GCF_051521515.1 of Lactuca serriola. NCBI lineage: Eukaryota > Viridiplantae > Streptophyta > Magnoliopsida > Asterales > Asteraceae > Lactuca > Lactuca serriola. Next base: position 64,625,562 of record NC_136413.1, on the reverse strand, counting down.
GTCGTGCGGTCTCTGATGCTCGGCCTTTACCTTCCTGCAGGTCAAGCACCGCTCAACGTACCAAGCCACATCCCACTTCATGCAGGGCCACCAATAGTCTAGACGAAAATCCCTATACATCTTCGTCGCCCCTGGATGAATGGAGAATCGGGATTTGTGCGCCTCCTCCATCAAGATTTGGCGCATGCCTCCATGATACGGCACCCATACCCTACAGTGTAGTGTCAATAATCCTCGGCTATCATAATCGAAGGAGGTGACTTGACCCACTATCCGCTCGCTCTTCCGATGCTCCTCCTTCATAGCCTCCTGCTGAGCTTCCCGAATCTGCTCTAACAGTGGAGTCACCACCGTCATCCTCATACACACATCCCTGGCCGGCGCCGCCTTACGGCTAAGCGCACCGGCCACCACATTGGCCTTCCCCGGGTGATAAAGGATCTCGCAATCATAATCCTTCACCACGTCCAACCACCGACGCTGTCTCATGTTTAGATTCGGTTGATCCATGAGGTACCTCAAACTCTTGTGGTCCGTGTAAATGGTACACCGAACTCCATAGAGGTAATGTCGCCAAATATTGAGGGCGAAGACCACCGCCCCCAACTCTAAGTCATGTGTCGGGTAGTTCGCCTCGTGAGGCTTTAGCTGCCTCGAGGCATAAGCAATGACGTGCCCCCTCTGCATCAATACCGCGCCTAAACCTGAGGTAGACGCATCACAGTATACCACAAAAATCCTCTACGCCCTCTGGCAGGGCTAAGATTGGCGCCTTGCACAATCGCTGTCTCAGAACCTCAAACGCTGCCTGTTGCCCAGGCCCCCATTGAAAGACCACGGCTTTCTTGGTCAACCATGTCAGGGGTACGACTGTCTTGGAGAAGTCCTGAATAAACCTCCGATAGTAGCCCGCTAATCCCAGGAAACTCCGAATCTCGGATGGAGACTTCGGAACCTCCCATCTCATCATGGCCTCCACCTTGGCCGGGTCTACTGAAATACCATTCTGGTTGACAATGTGCCCAAGAAACTGCACCTCGCACAACCAAAACTCACACTTGGAGAACTTGGCGTACAAGCTCTCCCTCCTCAAAGTCTCCAAAACCTCTCTCAGATGCTCCTCGTGCTCCTCCTGCGTCTTGGAATAAACCAAGATGTCATCAATGAAAACTATCACAGACCGATCCAGCATCGGTCTGCACACGCGGTTCATGAGGTCCATGAACGCGGCAGGAGCATTGGTGAGCCCAAATGACATCACCACGAACTCATAATGGCCATAACACGTCTGAAACGCGGTCTTTTGCACATCCTCCTCTCTGACCCTCATCTGATGATAGCCTGAACGTAAATCGATCTTAGAGAACCAAGATGCTCCCTGCAACTGATCAAAGAGGTCATCAATCCTCGGGAGTGGGTAACGGTTCTTCACCGTTACCTTATTCAGCTCCCGGTAATCAATACACATCCGATGCGACCCGTCCTTCTTCTTCACAAACAGGATCGGGGCTCCCCAGGGTGAACTGCTCGGTCGAATGAATCCCTTGTCTAACAGCTCCTGTAGCTGTGTAGACAACTCCTGCATCTCAGGAGGAGCCAACCGATACGGTGCCTTGGCTATCGGAGCCGCACCAAGAACTAGGTCGATCCTGAACTCTGCCTGTCGCTCCGGAGGTATCCCAGGGAGCTCCTCTGGGAACACATCCGTGTAGTCTCGCACCACCGGGACCTCGCTCACCGTCGCCTTACCCACCTCCCGAGTATCCATAACATACGCGACACATCTCGTGCAACCCTGCTGAAGGTAGCGCCTAGCCCTCGCTGCTGAACATATTGTGGGTCCACGCGGTGGCCCCTCACCGTGGATCACCAACTCTCCCCCCACTTGGGGTCCTGATCCGCACTAGCTGTTGTGCGCAATCTATCACCGCCCCATTAGGGCTCAACCAGTCCATGCCTATAATCACCTTGTTCCCACGCAACAGAATAGGAACCAAATCCACCAAGTAGCGCTCCTCGAATAACCTCAGGACACAATCTCTGAACACCGTTGATGCCCGCACCGATCGATCATCGGCAATCTCTACCTCTAAAGGGCAATCCAACATGCCTGAAGACTCAGTAAACTTCTTGCTAAGCGCAAGAGAAACAAACGATCGGGTGGCACCCGAGTCAAACAACACCTGAACCGGGATACCGTGCACATGGAACGATCCTAACGCATAAACACAGAGCGCATATCAATAACATAACATCATATAAATAAAAATATAGGGAAAGAATCATACCCGTCACCACATCGGGTGCGGCGCGTGGCACCTCAGTAGTCAGCTGAAATGTCCGACTTCTCACAACCGGAGCCTCTACCTTGTCCTGCCGGCCATCAGTGATCCGCAGGGTCGCTAGAGCTGGCGCCTTTACTGGCGCCGCTGCTGCTGTTAACTGGGAGCAATTGGCCTTCTTGTGGCCCCTCTGGTTGCAGTGGAAACAAAGCAACTCAGACGTCTGTATCACAGGTGCAGGGGCGGTACAATCCATGTTGAAATGCCCCGTCTTGCCTCACTTATAGCAGCCCGACGATCCCAGTCTACATGCCACCTCATGAGGCCTGCCGCATTTGCTGCAGCGGCTCGGTCCTGACTGGCCTTTCGGCCTACCATCTGGTCCCTTGGGCTTCTTCCCCGAAGCCCCTCCGGTCTGTCCTTCCTCTGTCTTCCTCTTCCGGATGTGCTCCAGATCTATCTCCCTCCCCCTCGCCCTGGAAATCATAGAGTCCAAGGTAGTACAGGCTGAAAAACTGACATGCTCTCGAATGTCAGCTCAGAGCATGTCATGGTAGCGGGTCCTCCTCATGTCCTCATCACCCGCATATTGGGGTACCAACAATGCCCTCTCCTGGAACTTGGTGGTGATCTCTGCCACAGTCTCCGTCGTCTGCCTCATATTTAAGAACTCCCTGGCTAGCTGCTGAAGCTCGACAGCCGGCGCAAACTCTGCCCTGAACCTGGTCACGAAGTCCGACCAGGTCATAGCCTCGATAGCCGAGGCTCCCAACGAGTCACCAACGGACTCCCACCAATCCCTAGCTTGATCTCGTAAACACCCTACTGCAAACCTCACCTTCGACCCCTCAAGGCAGAAGCTAATCAACTATGCAGACTCAATGTCTGCAATCCATCGCCTGGCAACTATGGGGTCCTTCGCCCCGTGAAAATCCGGCGCACCACTGCCCCTGAAGTCCTTAAAGGACAGTGTGCGAGATCCCAACTGGCCAGATGCCATGTCGCTCCTGAATGCCCTGAGGCGATCCTCCATCAACTCAATTATCCCTTCCTTGATCGACCCGAAGATAATGGGGGTCGACTCAAGGATGCCTCTGGTGATCTCTGACACGATGAACTCGCGTAGCCCCTCATCTACTGGCTCGGAACCTGATCCCGAACCCGATCCCTCTCCTGAACTGCCAACTGTTGGCCTCGAGCGTAGTACCACCATTCTGAAATACATAAGTAACAACTGTTAGCGATACTGATACTTCTTGAGGGATCACATCTAATACAAGTTCCCTGGTCTTATCTTGGCCTTCCTTGGTTCGGGTACGGATCCTCTGCTTTCAGTAGTACGGGCCCATACTACCTTCCACATCTATCCGTACCTTCTTCAAGGACTGCCTCGACTCCACCAAATCCCTTTCACTACTGCTGATCACTGTTATACTCATCCTAGGCTTTCCCTAGCTAGGAAAATCTCTGACTCCACCCTACCCAATCCTCAGCTGCTGAAGGCCTTCTTGTAATGCCAATTAGTCATTACCTGAATACCATCACATGTGATGAGGCTCAGATAATCCTTCGAGTAACATACGCGTCCCTACAACGGTTAGACTCAGACAAGAGCTACGCAATGGGGCCAAATCCAGCACTCTAAGATTATTCGGCCCGGATCACATGTGACGTAACGTATTCACCTAATGGCTAACTCCCATCACTCAGAGTCCCATGAAGCACAAAGCAAGCAACATTCAGACAAAAGGAAACAATCTCAAGCAAATCCGCTCTCATAGAGAGGAACTGAACTAGCATACAGTGCTAAAATCATACTATCAGGCATTACCTAAACAAGCTATCTTACTGCTATCTACTCAATTCTAGCATGCAATTTTCATACACTGAAGCACATAAAGAAGGCACATAAGGCATCACTCCTAGATCCTTAGTCCTATTCTAGCATGCTATTCTACTGAAACTGATATAACATAAACTTGTATGGGTACTTTGGGGAATACTTACTTGAGCTCGGCCGGTCGCGCACATCACACACTATGTTCTTTCTTAAAACTCTTTACTTAGCCCTTTTAGGAAACATTTTCTTCTTTAAAATCTTTTAATCCCTCGATTTGAGTTCAGACACCCCCGAAGGTGTGTCCGAATCCCTAAAACCAAGGCTCTGATACCAACTTGTAACGACCCATTTTTTCACGTCCAAAAATTTCATTTTTCAATTAATATTTAGTAAAATCATTTGCAAATAAAAATTGTCCGATCAAACCGTTTCATAAACATATACTATGTATGAAAAACAAAACATGTGAACTATCAAAATATCAGAGTATGAATCCCAGAACAATCCCATGAATGCGGAAAAACAGTGTCTGTGTATGATGTGCCGCTACCACGCCAGCTCCTTCCCCTTCGACGAAGAGGTACCTTAAACCAAAACTGTAAACTGTAAGCACGAATCTTAGTGAGTTCCCCCATCGTACCACATACCAAGCGATCACGTAACATAACATACTGCCAGGCTATTCTGGGGTGCCTGACTACCCGGTGCGGCCATTCTAGGGTGCCGTCCTACCCATGTCGAGCCATTATGGGGTGCTGACTACCCATCGGTCCTAACAACCGATCCTCGAGGACTATTTCACCCCCTACTGTCACTACCACATATATATCATATCAGGCCAGCATACAAACATATCATCACATACTGTCAGACATAGCTGGGGTGTCTGACCTACCCTTCGGTCCTAACGACCGAACTCTACTGCTATCACACATGACATATCATGCCAGCACATAACATATCAGGTCGTAGCAAACCTAGATGATATCACAAGGACAATCATCTAACATATAACTCCTACTGGTGGGCCGGTATTGTGGCCGTAGACCCACCGCTACTGGAAGGTAACTCACCTTAAAGTAGCTGCTGATTCGAGCGGGAACTGACTGTCTATTGTTGTTGCTGCTGTTCCGGAAGTCCTCCGGCTATAATTCCCACAAAACATTCAGTCAAATACTGTTAGCTGTACTTAGGGTAAAATAACCATTTTACCCTTGACCAGGTCAAAGTACAAGTCAAAGTCAACTTCCAATTGACCCGACTCGTCGAGTTGGCTTGCCAACTCGTCGAGTCCCTACCCATTCGTTTGTCCTCAATCCTGTTGGATTAATGTCTAAGTCCATAACTATATTTGGTATGTACTTGACCCGACCCGGCATGGTCCATTTGGGTTGCACTTCACCGACACAATTTATATGGATAATCTTTTGAGAATAGTATGTTTATGATTAATATTAATATATTATAAGTTCTAATATATTAATATGGAATCATATTATTTAATTAGTATTGATCAAGAATTAATTTATAATTAATTAAGTGATCAAAAGGAACTAATTAAATATGGACTCTTATACATATGGAATGGGCCAAGTTCATTTAGGTTGGGCTAAGCTTTCATGGATAGTCCATGGAGTGTTTAACCCATGGATCCTAGGAAATGAAAGGTCATGGATATTAGGGTTTAACCCTAATCCTCCACACTACATAAAGATGTCCTTGGTTGGTGAAATTGGCACTAGTGTGGTACACTAAGAAGGGCTAGCCAATTTCACTAGAGAGAACCAAGTATCCATATTCTCTAAAGTATTCCAAGGTGTTTTGGTGATTTGTGATTCCATTTGAGGCTTCCACACTATTGGGGCTAAGCTCTTAAAGCTTGAATACATCAAGCTACATCAAAAGGTATGCCATCTAACTAGTACTTTGTAGTATAAGAACTTCATAATATGCTAGTTAGGATTAAATCCTTGAAAAGTTCTTATTTGCATGTATTATAGAGAAAAACATAGATCCAAGGTTTATAGGGTTGCATGTACACCATAGGAGTGTTAGAATGCTCAAAACCCAACAGTGGTATCAGAGCCAAGGCTTGTTTTCTTGTTATACTTGCAAAAGAAGCTGGAAAATCGAGTTTTGATGCTGCCTGCCCAGCAGACTCGCCGAGTCCAAGGCAAAAAAACATCCAACTCGCCGAGTTGGACCCCCAGACAGCATAAATTCAACTTTTTTGGCTGGAATTGGACTAGGAACATTACCCTAAGATGTTTTTGAACTTATAAACTTGTTTTTGATGTGGTAATGTTCATGCTAATCCAATTTCAAAGATAATTGTCAATAGATTCATGTTTTGTATTAGTTTAAGGTTTAGACTAATTACATGAAAAAGTTTGATTTGAATTATCTTGTTCTTATGAGTTGCTTAGATTAATAGAAAGTTGAGTGAAATAGTTGTTTTCAATCCAAATTAATCTAAGAGTTGATTCTAAAATGTGTTTTTGTAACTTGTCCTCAAGTTATATGAAAAGTCACATTTAAGTTTCATAAAACTCATAATAGTTGGCAAAGGTTACAAAAATGAAGAGTCTAGTTCTAATTAAATGGTTTTATGACTCCATAACTTGTCCTCAAGTTATGGAGGACCAAGAGTCTCTTCATTTAATAATAAAAAAAAGAGTGTAACCTTAATTAATTCCATAAGTTATAAAATAAAGAAAAGTTAATTCTTTTATTAGTTTAAAGTCTTCCATAACTTGTCCTCAAGTTATGGAACTTGAAGAGTTTTTGGATTAAAACTACTTTAAACACATAAGTTATGGAATTAATTAGTTTTGAATAGTTTCAAAACTTGCCCTCAAGTTTTGGAATTTGAAAAGTTTTCCCATGAATACTCTAATTCCAAGTTAGCCCTTAGAATTTTAAAAGTTAAAATTCAACCCTTATACTTTATAATATTATAAGTTAATAATATATATATGTATAAGAGTAAAGTCAGTCTTACTGCTAGTACGCCTCATTCACGAAGCCGGTCTATAAGGTGGGTATAAGGTTGTTGCCTTTAAAATGGCAACTTAATGGGTGTCCACTCTCACCCACCGCTTGCTTGACTGGTGGAGGGTCGTTAGCCGAACGGGTTTGACAGGACTAGAATTCTCCCTTCATTAAAAGTATTAATGATAAATACTAAGTAACTAAACTCTTAATAATACCCAATCTTAGTTACTTAGGAAAATGTGAATAAGGTGCTAATCCATGAAATTACACTTTGCACTTTGTTTAAGTCGGTTAGTGGAGTGTGTGTGGTTAACCGGCACACTAACTCGTATTTAACAAGGTAGGTAAAGGGTAACTTAATGTTTATCATAGTATCGATGGAGCGTGTGTGGTTAACCGGCACATCGATTGAGGGGTAAACACTTAAGGGTACCAAATAATTTGCATGGTTACTTCACACCTTGTTTTGTGATCCTCGGCATCCCAGTCACAAAACCTGAAGGGCACACTCGAGATTGAAACATGCCATTGAACATTTCAATGAATCTCAAAGATCTAGGAGTTTCAAAAACCAATTAAAACCTAATAATACATTTCGTTTATCTTGGTGGAAATTGGTGAATCGTCATTCACCTACCTTAAAATATTTTATAGCTTGGATTACGGCATCCCTCTTCTAAGTTATAAAATAGTTTGTAGGGTCCTAGCCTTAATATTTCATATTGGGTGTCATATTAAGGACTTAAGATCAAATATCTTGAATATCTCCCAAAAGATGTCTGGTTTAGACATTTATGATCTTCCCAAATCTCTTGAAACAAGCTTTCCTAAATGAAGATGATGTCCCATGGAAATCATACTTCTTTCACCTCCTACAATTATTCTCCCTAACGCACAAGTTCAAGGTCACTCAAGCCCTATTGGCAAGGCAAGGTCTAGGTGTGATCACATCTTGGAGATGTAGTCACATATTGACAAGCCGGGAGAGTTGGGTGTCAAAGTCTTGAGAAAGTTGGTGGTTCAACTACTTTCTAAGTCACATAGTGAGTTCTTTTGGAACACCTATGAAACAGACTATGACAAGACCCTTAATGATCTTATCTATTTGTTAAGATCAACTTCCTTAAAACTTTATGGACATTGACAATAGTGACACAGGAAATCCAGAAAAGCATTCTCTTCCCAATGGAAAGGGATCAGCCATAGTCAACTCGGTTGACCCAATGGTAAAGAGAAAAGCTAAGTCTGTGATAGTCCCGTGTACCATTATCAAAGGGTCCATATGTTTATATTGCCAAAGGAAGGGACACTGGTTACGAATCTGCCAAATCTACCTAAGGATGTTGAAGTCAATAAGTTTGACTCTACTTCAGGTAAAGTCCACTATCTAACTCTGCTAAGTTTCTAATATGAGATTCTTGATACATGATGTGACTGGGTCACATGTTGATGTTTTAAGAATCAAAGAAAAGTAAAGAAACTTAAAGAAAGAATATGTTGAATCTGATCGCGTAGATGGATTTCTATCGCGTAGCTTGAAGACCGGATTCTTGAGCTACTTCTTAGGAGTTATGAGATATTGCTTAGGAATAGATAACAACAAGTTTTCATATGGATTGTAAGGATAAGTTTTTCCGCAAAGTTTTAAAATAAAAGAAAATTTTAGATTTTATTTATTTTAAAATATCCTTACAATGGCATTTGAGGAAAAATTGTTACTTATATGATTCCATTAATAGCAAGAGTGGAAATATGAAATTGATTCTTTCATTTGTGGTAATGTCTAAATTTACCAAATAAGGAAAGATTCTCATCACCCAAGTTTCAATTGGACCGGAACTTGGAATCATGCAAGTTGTATAGCATGATGAATGAGAACTTTCAAGTATTGGAAAATTAAGACTAATTACTTGTTCACATGGATGTGTGAGTCAAGTGAAGGACTAATGGATCGAGTACACAGTCTTGTGCACTGATTAAGTCCACCACAAAAGATCGATAAGATTATTCGTCATAATTTACTATAGCTCAGTAAATATGGTTATACTTACAAGCTTAAGTGTAATTCTAAGACATTGGAAAAGGTTCCAATGTATGGCAGAGCAAATAAGAAGAATCAAATTAGGCAGAAGGATAAAAGTTTCTCAAATCTGAAAAGATGGGAGAGAGTACTTTCGTATCAGTTTTGTGATTATCTTAATGATTTAGAGACCTTATCACAATTCATCCTCTAAGAGCCTTCTTATAGCTAAGAAGAGGAACTTGAATTGTTGAAGTGGTTAAATCAAGAAGATGATTCATACTTCGTTCCAAAAACAATTCTTAGAGTTATACTCTAAGATTGTAACTTGAGTGACATGTCTTAAAGAAGGTTTAAAACACTTGTTAAATATAAGAGTAAAAGTTTTCTACTCTTGTACATTTGACATTGGTAAGTTGTGATGTTTTGGATAAAATAAAGACCAACTAAGGCCAATTGTGTGAAGTGTTTGTCTTGATTAGAATCCGCACTATCTCTTGGATGTTTGACAAGGGAGTCTTATATGTCAAGAGGACAGTGGAAGTGTTAAAGGTCTTGAAAGTCTCAAGAACTAATCAAGAATAAAACCTGAAGTTCTTCACTAGCACACGACTTGAGGTTTATAACCTATCGTGTTGACATATTCTGTGCCCATTCCAGTTAAAGTTGGCTTTGCATATGAGTTCTTAGAGTTCTCAATTTGTTGCACATCAACTTGGAAGCAATGGCAGGCCCTTGAGCTGCCAGGTGGCAAGAAATTAAGATTGAGTTCAGTCCATATGAGTTTGGATTTGTCATTATCCTTGTCTTGCAACTATGGTTTTGATAATTCACATGGATGAGAACACATACACCATTAAATCTAAGTGTCACAAGGTTTCTCTCCGATTCATGAAAATGATGGTGAGGAAACACTTTCACTAAGTAGATTTTAGCTTAGATAGCAATTGTGATATTTGCATTCTTAAAGTCGTTAGTGGAGCGTGTGTGGTTTACCGACACACTAACTTGGACTTGTGAGAAGTGGAAAAAAGGTCTAACCATTATGATTACGGCATCCCTCTTCATAATTGTTTAGACACACAAGTGTGCTATATAAGGGAAGGTGTATGATTTTGATAAAGTTTTATCAAAACAATCTAGTATCAGAAATCTGAACTTTGGTAAGAAAGTCAGCTGATTTCTGAGTACATGTCAAAGCTAGTGGGAGCATAAGTGTTATGCTAATAATCATCATGTTAGTGGGAGCATGATAATTATGATAAGTATTGCAAGTTAGCAATGTTAATTATAGAAAAAAAAAGTTTCAATTGTGAAAGAGTTGTTTTGCTATGATTAAGGGAGAGGAAATTATACTTCATCTCAAATCTATAAGCTTAGATCGTGAGGTTTTAATCATTTAGTCAAGGATATATATGAATTTCATGTTGGAATGGCTCAACATAAGGAAATTTTGTATATGAGTCCATTATTTGCGTTCTAAAATTCGATTATGATTACGGCATCCCTTTTCATAATCTGAATTATGAGAACTTGGCAAATTGAAATGGAAATATTATAGCAAAAGACTGGTTTAGTCTTTATGTGAGACATCATGAATCGTGTCCCATATGCTTCGGATATAGGTGTTGGGTTTTGAGCATTCTAACACTCCTATGGTGTACATGCAACCCTATAAACCTTGGATCTATGTTTTCTCTATTATACATACAAATAAGAACTTTCCAAGGCTTTAATCCTAACTAGCATATTATGATGTTCTTAATCTACAAAGTACTAGTTAGAGGACATACCTTTTGATGTAGCTTGATGTCTTCAAGCTTTAAGAGCTTAGCCCCAATAGTGTGGAAGCCTCAAGTGGAATCACAAATCACCAAGACACCTTGGAAGACTTTAGAGAATATGAATACTTGGTTCTCTCTTAGTAAAATCGGCTAGCCCTCTTAGTGTATCCACACTAGTGCCAATTTCACCAACCAAAGACATCTTTATATAGTATGGAGGATTAGGGTTAAACCCTAATACCCATGACCTTTCATTTCCTAGGATCCATGGGTTAAACACTCCATGGACTATCCATGAAAGCTTAGCCCAACCTAAATGAACTTGGCCCATTCCATATATATAAGAGTCCATATTTAATTAGTTCCTTTTGATCACTTAATTAATTATAAATTAATTCTTGATCAATACTAATTAAATAATATGATTGCATATTAATATATTAGAACTTATAATATATTAATATTAATCATAAACATACTATTCTCAAAAGATTATCCATATAAATTATGTCGGTGAAGTGCAACCCAAATGGACCATGCCGGGTCGGGTCAAGTACATACCAAATATAGTTATGGACTTAGACATTAATCCAACAGTCTCCCACTTGGATAAGTCTAAAACTATTATTGCGTATGACTTCAAACCTAACTGGCAATCGTAGCTCTTAAAGCTGCTGTCGAACTCTGATCTTGTCAACGAACTTGTCCATTAGATAAGGGATCATATATTTCTCCATTCTAGATATCATATGGACTGAGACATGGATTATAATCATTCTCTCTGTCCATTTGTTGTTTCCCGATTTCCGATTTATGACGACTGACTAATTGAACAAATCAAATCAGTCCTGGCCCGGCCGAGCACTTCCATTTGTCATCATCAAATCATCGAGGGGCCCACAGATATCGCTTTTATCCCGAAGGTAAAAGGAACGGATAAACTTCGACTCATATGGCTTGTTCTACTACTTGTTGAATCATACACAAAGGCACGTTTTATAGCACCGAGTTACCAAATGCGTTTTCGTGCAATCAATGTACTATCAACTCATAGTAACAACTCATATCTCTAGGTTTGAAGAATATAAGATATTATCATCTCATGATCACTCGTGATAAAATCCATGAAGTGATTCCAATGAGCGCGGGTTGAATCCAATACTCAGAACTTATGAGCACTCATGAGTGTTGTAGCCCTTTGTCCAACACCTTAGACCTCTACAAGCCAACCCATGACAGTCTTAATTCATATCTACTTCCAACATATGACCGACTGTGGATGGTTTGAATAACTTAGTCATTCCGGAAGAATAACCTAGTTTATTCGGGAAGTCAAAACATGCAAAATGAAACACAATAATAATTGAATCCAATATGGTATCAACCCTTTGAACATAAATAAAACACCTTTTATTTATCACCATATGATTACACATTATTCATTGTATACTGTTTCAACTATCAACTTTATTCTTGAATTTAAAACAATAGTTGTCCCATGCTCCAAGCATGCACACTATGTTTTCTAAACACTAGTCATGCCATACACCAAGTATGCATACTATGTTTGTCTATGATCTTTACTTTGTGAACTAGATCAATTGAACATAACTTCAATGATTCTCTTTTCACACTCCCAAATCCTTACTGCAAATGCAAGAATTCCAAATTCATGCCATTTACTGAAATCTGTTAGATTCTAAACTTATATGCATTGATCCTCTTGTAATGATTATGCACAAAGTCATAAAGACTTGACAACAAACATTACAGAGCATTCCAAAGGAGATCATCTCCTTGGAAACATCCTTCTTGCATTAAGTTTCCTTAATCTTACACAGATTGAATAATTTCTAACTTTGAAACATTTCCAGATTCCATTTTGACTATCACTTCTGAACAAGAGTTGCCTCCTTACAGATTATGTCAATATGGTCCTTCCAGAATTATCACTATACTTCCAACTGTCCTTGAGCAACCAATCTTTGGTAAACCTTAGATTGTCCCCGACAATTGTTTAATCCTTTTAGTCATATCCAGTTCTAAACCTTTTCCCTTCTTAATGCCCCAGGCATTTGGAAAATTTTAGAACGGATGATTATAGCACATGTAATCGATCCTATATCCGAAGCATATGGGACACGATTCATGATGTCTCACATAAAGACTAAACCATTCTTTTGCTATAACATTTCCATTTCTATTTGCCAAGTTCTCATAATTCAGATTATGAAAAGGGATGCCGTAATCATAATCGAATTTTAGAACGCAAATAATGGACTCATATACAAAATTTCCTTATGTTGAGCCATTCCAACATGAAATTCATATATATCCTTGACTAAATGATTAAAACCTCACGATCTAAGCTTATAGATTTGAGATGAAGTATAATTTTCTCTCCCTTAATTATAGAAAACAACTTTTTCCCAATTGAAACTTTTGTTTTCTATAATTAACATTGCTAACTTGCAATATTTATCATAATTATCATGCTCCCACTAACATGATGATTATTAGCATAACACTTATGCTCCCACTAGCTTTGACATGTTCTCAGAAATCACCTGGACTTCTAGAAATCAATACTTCATTGACTTTCTTACCAAAGTTCAGATTTCTGATGCTAGATTGTTTTGATAAAACTTTATCAAAATCATACACCTTCCCTTAGATAGCACACTTGTGTGTCTAAACAATTATGAAGAGGTATGCCGTAATCATAATGGTTAGACCTTTTTGCCACTTCTCACAAGTCCAGGTTAGTGTGCCGGTTAACCACACACGCTCCACTAACGACTTTGAGAATGCAAATATCACAATTGCTATCTAGATAAAATCTACTTAGTGAAAGTGTTTCCTCACCATCATTTTCATGAATCGGAGAGAAACCTTGTGACACTTAGATTTAATGGTGTATGTGTTCTCATCCATGTGAATTATCAAAACCATAGTTGCAAGACAAGGATAATGACAAATCCAAACTCATATGGACTGAACTCAATCTTAATTTCTTGCCACCTGGCAGCTCAAGGGCCTGCCATTGCTTCCAAGTTGATGTGCAACAAATTGAGAACTCTAAGAACTCATATGCAAAGCCAACTTTAACTGGAATGGGCACAGAATATGTCAACACGATAGGTTATAAACCTCAAGTCGTGTGCTAGTGAAGAACTTCAGGTTTTATTCTTGATTAGTTCTTGAGACTTTCAAGACCTTTAACACTTCCACTGTCCTCTTGACATATAAGACTCCCTTGTCAAACATCCAAGAGATAGTGCGGATTCTAATCAAGACAAACACTTCACACAATTGGCCTTAGTTGGTCTTTGTTTTATCCAAAACATCACAACTTACCAATTTCAAATGTACAAGAGTTTTAAACCTTCTTTAAGACATGTCACTCAAGTTACAATCTTAGAGTATAACTCTAAGAATTGTTTTTGGAACGAAGTATGAATCATCTTCTTGATTTAACCACTTCAACAATTCAAGTTCCTCTTCTTAGTCATAAGAATGCACTAAGATTTCCTTAGAGAACTAATTGTGCTATGGTTTCTTAATCATTAAGATGATCACAAAACTGATACTAAAGTACTCTCCCATCTTTTTAGATTTGAGAAACTTTTATCCTTCTGCCTAAGTTGATTTTTCTTATTCGCTCTGCCATACATTGAGACATTTTCCAATGTCTCAGAGTTACACTTAAGCTTGTAAGTATAATCATATTTACTGAGCTTTAGTAAACTATGACAAATAGTCTTATCAATCTTTTGTGGTGGACTTAATCAGTGCACAAGAATGTGTACTCGATCCCTTAGTCCTTTACTTGACTCACACATCCATGTGAACAAGTAATTAGTCTTAATTTTTCCAATACTTGAAAGTTCTCATTCATCATGCTATACAACTTGCATGATTCCAAGTTCTGGTCCAATTGAAACTTGGGTGATGAGAATCTTTCCTTATTTGGTGAATTTAGACATTACCACAAATGAAAGAATCAATTTCATATCTCCACTCTTGCTATTAATGGAATCTTATAAGCAACAAAAATTTCCACAGATGCCATTGTAAGGATACTTTAAAATAAAATCAAAAATTTTCCATTTATTTTAAAAACTTTGCGGAAGAACTTGTCCTTACAATCCATATGAAAACTTGTTGTTATCTATTCCTAAGCAATATCTCATAACTCCTAAGAAGTAGCTCAAGAATCCGATCTTCAAACTATGCGATAGAAATCCATCTACGCCATCAGATTCAACATATTCTTTCTTTAAGTTTCTTCACTTTTCTTTGATTCTTAAAACATCACCATGTGACCCAGTCACATCATGTATCAGGAATCTCAGAATAGAAACTTAGCAGAGTTAGATAGTGGAATTTACCTGAAGTAGAGTCAAACTTATTGACTTTAACATCCTTAGGTAAATTTGGCAGCTTCGCAACCAATGCCCCTTCCTTTGGCAATATAAACATATGGAGCCTTTGATAATGGTACACGGGACTATCATAGACTTAGCTTTTCTCTTTACCATTTGGTCAACCGAGTTGACTATGGCCGATCCCTTTCCATTGGGAAGAGAATGCTTTCCTGGATTTCCTGTGTCACTATTGTCAATGTCCATCAAGTTTTAAGGAAGTTGATCTTAACAAATAGATAAGATCATAAGGGTCTTGTCATAGTCTGTTTCATAGGTGTCCCAAAGGAACTCACTATGTGACTTAGAAAGTGATTGAACCACCAACTTTCTCAAGACTTTGACACCCAACTCTCCCGGCTTGTCAATATGTGACTACATCTCCAAGATGTGACCACACCTAGACCTTGCCTTGCCAATAGGGCTTGAGTGACCTTAAACTTTTCAAGAACTTGTGGGTTGGGGAGAATAATTGGAGGAGGTGAAAGAAGTATGATATCCATGGGACATCATCTTCATTAGGAAACCTTGTTTCAAGAGATTTGGGAAGATCATATGTGTCTAAACTAGACATCTTTTGGGAGATATTCAAGATAGTTGATTTAAAGTCCTTAATATGACACCCAATATGAAATATTAAGGCTAGGACCCAACAAACTATTTTATAACTTAGAAGAGGTATGCCGTAATCCAAGCTATAAAATATTTGAAGGTAGGTGAATGACGATTCACCAATTTCCACCAAGGTAAACGAAATGTATTATTAGGTTTTAATTGGTTTTGAAACTCCTAGATCTTTGAGATTCATTGAACTGTTCAAAGGCATGTTTCAATCTCGAGTGTGCCCTTCAGGTTTTGTGACTGGGATGCCGAGGATCACAAAACAAGGTGTGAAGTAACCATGCAAATCACTTGGTACCCTTAATAAATTACCCCTCAATCGATGTGCCGGTTAACCACACACGCTCCATCGATACTATGATAAATATTAAGTCACCCTTTACCTACCTTGTTAAGTCCAAGTTAGTGTGCCGGTTAACCACACACGCTCCACTAACGACTTAGACAAAGTGTAAAGTGTAATTTCATGGGTTAGCACCTTATTCACATTTTTCCTAAGTAACTAAGATTGGGTATTATTAAGAGTTTAGTTACTTAGTATTATCATTAATACTTTTAATGAATGAGAATTATAGTCTTGTCAAACCCGTTCGGCTAACGACCCTCCACCGGTCAAGCAAGCGGTGGGTGAGAGTGGACACCCATTAAGTTGCCATTTTATAGGCAACAACCTTATACCCACCTTATAGACCGGCTTCGTGAATGAGGCGTACTAGCGGTAAGACTGACTTTACTCTTATACATATATATATTATTAACTTATAATATTATAAAGTATAAGGGTTGAATTTTAACTTTTAAAATTCTAAGGGCTAACTTGGAATTAAAGTATTCATAAGAGAAAACTTTACAAATTCCAAAACTTGAGGGCAAGTTTTGAAACTATTCAAAACTAATTAATTCCATAACTTATGTGTTTAAAGTAGTTTTAATCCAAAAACTCTTCAAGTTCCATAACTTGAGGACAAGTTATGGAAGACTTTAAACTAATAAAAGAATTAACTTTTCTTTATTTTATAACTTATGGAATTAATTAAGGTTACACCTTTTTTATTTTATTTTATTTTATTAAATGAAGAGACTCTTGGTCCTCCATAACTTGAGGACAAGTTATGGAGTCATAAAACCATTTAATTAGAACTAGACTCTTCATTTTTGTAACCTTTGCCAATTTTTATGAGTTTTATGATTCTTAAATGTGACTTTTCATATAACTTGAGGACAAGTTACAAAAACACATTTTAGAATCAATTCTTAGATTAATTTGGATTAAAACCAACTATCACATAATTTTATTTATTAATCTAAATTCACTCATAAAACAAGGTAACACAAAAAACTTTTGGTGATCCATAACTTATTCTTAAGTTATGGAATCCTTTAAAACATTAACACCAAATTTTGTAACTCCATAAAAACTTTGAATCAATTTTTTTTTTAAAACCTTTTCATATCCATAACTTATGGAGGTTTCAAAAAATAAAACTCTTTAGATCAAACTTTTAAAACTAATAAAATAATCATATCGTTTTAACTTTTACTAAATTTGACCAAATTCAGCTCATATAGCAAATGATTCAAATTTTACAAATAATTAGTTTTTCACAAGAACAAGTAATTATCTTAAAATTTGACGAACTTCATGTTTTTTTTCTTTTTTTTTCAACTTTGAAAATAAAATATTTGCATCAATATAATAGAAAACAACCCGTGGCTCTGATACCACTGTTGGGTTTTGAGCATTCTAACACTCCTATGGTGTACATGCAACCCTATAAACCTTGGATCTATGTTTTCTCTATTATACATACAAATAAGAACTTTCCAAGGCTTTAATCCTAACTAACATATTATGATGTTCTTAATCTACAAAGTACTAGTTAGAGGACATACCTTTTGATGTAGCTTGATGTCTTCAAGCTTTAAGAGCTTAGCCCCAATAGTGTGGAAGCCTCAAGTGGAATCACAAATCACCAAGACACCTTGGAAGACTTTAGAGAATATGAATACTTGGTTCTCTCTTAGTAAAATCGGCTAGCCCTCTTAGTGTATCCACACTAGTGCCAATTTCACCAACCAAAGACATCTTTATATAGTATGGAGGATTAGGGTTAAACCCTAATACCCATGACCTTTCATTTCCTAGGATCCATGGGTTAAACACTCCATGGACTATCCATGAAAGCTTAGCCCAACCTAAATGAACTTGGCCCATTCCATATATATAAGAGTCCATATTTAATTAGTTCCTTTTGATCACTTAATTAATTATAAATTAATTCTTGATCAATACTAATTAAATAATATGATTCCATATTAATATATTAGAACTTATAATATATTAATATTAATCATAAACATACTATTCTCAAAAGATTATCCATATAAATTGTGTCGGTGAAGTGCAACCCAAATGGACCATGCCGGGTCGGGTCAAGTACATACCAAATATAGTTATGGACTTAGACATTAATCCAACAATAGGATCGATTACATGTGCTATATTCATCATTTCTAAAATTTTCCAAATGCCTAGGGAATTAAGAAGGGAAAAGGTTTAGAACTGGATATGACTAAAATGATTAAACAATTGTCGGGGACAATCTAAGGTTTACCAAAGATTGGTTGCTCAAGGACAGTTGGAAGTATAGTGATAATTCTGGAAGGACCATATTGACATAATCTGTAAGGAGGCAACTCTTGTTCAGAAGTGATAGTCAAAATGGAATCTGGAAATGTTTCAAAGTTAGAATTTTCAATCTGTTTAAGATTAGGAAACTTAATGCAAGAAGGATGTTCCCAAGGAGCTGATCTCCTTTGGAATGGTCTGTAATGGTTGTTGTTAAGTCCTTTTGACTTTGTGCATAATCATTACAAGAGGATCAATGCATATAAGTTTAGAATCCAACAGATTTCAGTAAATGACATGAATTTGGAATTCTTGTATTTGCAGTAAGGATTTGGGAGTGTGAAAAGAGAATCATTGAAGTTATGTTCAATGGATCTAGTTCACAAAGTAAAGATCATAGACAAACATAGTATGCATACTTGGTGTGTGGCATGACTAGTGTTTAGAAAACATAGTGTACATGCTTGGAGCATGGGACAACTATTGTTTTAAATTCAAGAATAAAGTTGATAGCTGAAACAGTATACAATGAATAATGTGTAATCATATGGTGATAAATAAAAGGTGTTTTATTTATGTTCATAGGTTTTGATACCATATTGGATTCAATTATTCTTGTGTTTCATTTTGCATGTTTTGACTTCCAGAATAAACTAGGTTATTCTTCCGGAATGACTAAGTTATTTAAACCATCCACAATCGGTCATATGTTGGAAGTAGATATGAATTAAGACTGCCATGAGTTGGCTTGTAGAGGTCTAAGGTGTTGGACAAAGGGCTACAACACTCATGAGTGCTCATAAGTTCTGAGTATTGGATTCAACCCGCGCTCATTGGAATCACTTCATGGATTTTATCACGAGTGATCATGAGACGATAATATCTTATATTCTTCAAACCTAGAGATATGAGTTGTTACTATGAGTTGGTTGTACATTGATTGCACGAAAACGCATTTGGTAACTCGGTGCTATAAAACGTGCCTTTTTGTATAATTCAACAAATAGTAGAACAAGCCATATGAGTCGAAGTTTATCCATTCCTTTTACCTTCGGGATAAAAGCGATATATGTGGGCCCCTCGATGATTTGATGATGACAAATGGAAGTGCTCGGCCGGGCCAGGACTGATTTGATTTGTTCAATTAGTCAGTCGTCATAAATCGGAAATCGGGAAACAACAAATGGACAGAGAGAATGATTATAATCCATGTCTCAGTCCATATGATATCTAGAATGGAGGAATATATGATCCCTTATCTAATGGACAAGTTCGTTGACAAGATCAGAGTTCAACAGCGGCTTTAAGAGCTACGATTGCCAGTTAGGTTTGAAGTCATACGCAATAATAGTTTTAGACTTATCCAAGTGGGAGACTGTTGGATTAATGTCTAAGTCCATAACTATATTTGGTATGTACTTGACCCGACCCGGCATGGTCCATTTGGGTTGCACTTCACTGACACAATTTATATGGATAATCTTTTGAGAATAGTATGTTTATGATTAATATTAATATATTATAAGTTCTAATATATTAATATGGAATCATATTATTTAATTAATATTGATCAAGAATTAATTTATAATTAATTAAGTGATCAAAAGGAACTAATTAAATATGGACTCTTATACATATGGAATGGGCCAAGTTCATTTAGGTTGGGCTAAGCTTTCATGGATAGTCCATGGAGTGTTTAACCCATGAATCCTAGGAAATGAAAGGTCATGGGTATTAGGGTTTAACCCTAATCCTCCACACTATATAAAGATGTCCTTGGTTGGTGAAATTGGCACTAGTGTGGTACACTAAGAAGGGCTAGCCAATTTCACTAGAGAGAACCAAGTATCCATATTCTCTAAAGTCTTCCAAGGTGTTTGGGTGATTTGTGATTCCATTTGAGGCTTCCACACTATTGGGGCTAAGCTCTTAAAGCTTGAATACATCAAGCTACATCAAAAGGTATGTCATCTAACTAGTACTTTGTAGTATAAGAACTTCATAATATGCTAGTTAGGATTAAAGCCTTGGAAAGTTCTTATTTGCATGTATTATAAAGAAAAACATAGATCCAAGGTTTATAGGGTTGCATGTACACCATAGGAGTGTAAGAATGCTCAAAACCCAACAAATCCGACTCTACTCGTCGAGTTAGGCATTGACTCGACGAGTTCTCCTTCTAACTGATGTCCACAAGTCCTTCATCCTAATCGCCGAGTTGCATGAACAACTCGTCGAGTTCATCTTCATCCGATGAACACTCTATGCTGAGACTCGTCGAGTTGTATAAACAACTCGCCAAGTCTGTTCTTGAGGTAAGAAGATTGCCTTGGACCCGCCGAGTCAGGGCATTGACTCGCCGAGTCCCTCCATGGGTGAGTCTGGCTTCCGACTCACTGAGTCCCCCCTTCCCCCCCTAGAACTCACGACTCCACTCAGCAAACACGAAAAAGGGGGAAAACTCGGGGACTCGCGACTCGACTCACCGAGTCCGATGAACGACTCACCGAGTCCGATGAACGACTCACCGAGTCGTTCACATGCAATTACTTCATACTCGATTTTGCTTGAATCCAGCTCATGCCATACATAGATCTGGGCTCTTAGGGTAGGTTTTACACGTAAAGTTTCCAACTTTACGTGTATACATGCATAGGATGGGGATTTAAGGCTTAATAAAGACTAAAATGGTAGATCTAGGACATTCAGGCCATTTACTTCCATAAAGGCCATGGATCTGAGCTTATGGAGCTCAAACATGCCTAGATCTAGAGGTTAATCAACTCATTACCATCCCTATTCCATAAACAAGCTTGGAAAATGGCTTAAGAAGGACTTTAATGGTGCTCTAAGGGACTCTTAGCATAAAAACAGAAGGAAACTGAGTTATACCTCAAGAAATCTCTGAAATAACACCAAGATATCTGGCCTCCTTCTTCTCCTCTTGATCTACCCTCCTTTTTCTCTCAAAATCTTCAAGAAATCACACCAAAACACTTCAATCTCATAAGAAACGGGGTTGGGACGATATAGAGAGCTCTGAGGGTGAAGGGGTCGTGCTTGGGGCGCATAAGGTTGGTTTTAAAAAGAAGGGAGTTACGTCTGAGTTAAACTTGCTAGGGTGCAAACCCTTGAAATTAGGGTTTCATCCAGACAGCGGGGACTCGCCGAGTCCAGAATATGGACTTGCCGAGTCGCCAACTTAAATGTGTTCAAATGTCCCGGCTCTACTCGGCGAGTCGGCCCTACAACTCGCCGAGTCCAGGGCTAAAAATGTAAATTACTTAGATAGGTCATACGCACCAGGAACCAGGTGCTACAATGGGTCTCGTTGAGACTCGTTGTGGCTGAGACGGACACCAAAAACGGTGTTGCATCTCGTTGTACACCACCCTCGGTTCTCGTCGTGGGGCTTCTCGTTGCTACGAAGATCGGATGCAACGAGCTTAAGTTCATGAAAAATTTTAACTTTTAAAAACATTCAAAATCATCATTGTTTACAAATTGTTTACAAAATAAGATTCATATCAGAGAAATCCCAAAATCGTGAAATAAAAACATGAGGAGGTGTACGATCACGCCTTCACCTTCCCGCGATCCTAAGAAGTACCTGAAACATAATCCAACAACTGTAAGCCCAAAGCTTAGTGTGTATCCCACAAAATACCAATACATAGCAAATAATACAATATAATAACAACATGCAATGGGTTTCCAAATTTACAGACTGGATTACCCCTGAGCCCACAACATAAGTCTGGATTGCCTCACAGGCCCACAACTTATGTCTGGCTTGCTCCCCGGCCCAGTCAGTCAACTGATTGAATACTGCTAAGCCCTCAGTACGACTATGGCATGCCTTGCCTGGCCCTCAGCTCGTATCTGGAATGCTCATGAGTCCTCAGTATGAGTCTGGCATGCTCTCCCTGGCCCACAACTCATATCTGGCATACTCCAGGGTTTGTTGGATACATCACAAAGCAATACAACCTCAACCCAACCCACACGATATGTCGACATATAACAGATAATATCGTAAACAGATAAATAGGCAATTCACAGGTAGTCCTACAGATCTACCAGACTAGCATAGCAAGACTAACATGCATAACTATAACATACTCAGCATATCAACAATATCAGGTTATCAAACCAATGGGTCAGCCTTGGTGTCTTCGACCCGAAAGTATAGTGAGGAAAACTCACCTCACAAGTAGCTAAACCGATGAGATCTAACTCCGAATCTTAGCTCCCGACTCAAAGCCTACAACCATCATGAACAACCCATCAAAACCTCAAAATACCCAAAGTGCCATCAAAAGTCAAACTTGGTTAACCATGGTCAAAGTCAAAGTCAACAATCAAGGTCAAGAGTCCATGTTGACCCAACTCGTTGAGTGCACATACCAACTCATCAAGTTTCTTTAGTACTCAGAGAAATGGGGAAAACCCAAGCCAACTCGTCGAGTTATCAGGATAATTCGTCGAGTTCCTATAGTATCCAGAAAAGTGGGCAAACCCGAGCCAACTCGTCGAGTTGTCAGGACAACTCGTCGATTTTCCCAGCTTAACTCATTCAGTCCTTTTTCATCCCTTTTGACGCTCAAGAATGTGAATTTGGAACCCAAAAGCTGAAAAACCACGTAAAGTTGCTAACTTTACGTCCATGCATAGCACAAAGAGGCTAAAACACTCAAAAAAGGCTTATTAAGGCACTTAGAACATGAAGGAAGACTAGATCTAGATAAATCTTGAAAATTTAAACCCAAGGAGGCCACAAAATGTCTAAATCTGAAGTTATAATTTCATGACATGTTCAAACCAAGAACAAACCCAAAAATGAGCCAATATGACAATAAACTTTCAAGGAATGAGATCTAAGCTATAGATAAGCAAGGTGTCAACTTTATACCTCCAAATGACTACAACAATAGAGAAGATCCCGGATCTATAGCCTTCTTTCCACACAACCACTTCAACCTTCAAGCGTCTTCAAAAGAACACCAAGAAAACACTTCTTCAAGCTCACACACACTCAGATATGGAAGAGAAATCATGAGACTAGGGTTTCTAGACAGGGTAGGCGGGTAAGGAGGCCACCCAAAGGGTATAAGGCCTTTAAATAGGGTGCAACACCCTAAAAATTAGGGTTTCATATTCAGCCACCAACTCGTTGAGTTAGTCCAAAAAGATCCACGACCCGCTAAACCGAGGAAACTCACCTCGAACTGTTGAATCACACGAATAAATCTCTGGCTGCTTCTGACAAATTCCCAAGCTATCAATACTAAATAACATCCGATAAATTGGATTCCAATCCATAACCATCAGTCCATAATTAGGGTAAAAAGACCATTTTACCCCTTAGCTAGTTTGGTCCAAGACTAAGGCCGAAACCTACAATCCAAAAGGCCCAATTACCAAATAATCTTACAAGGCCCAAACATGGCCAAATTTTCCAAATTGGGCCCAAATACCTTCCATGGCCTTAACCCAAGGCCCAAAAATATTCCTAGCCCAAAACACCTGAATTCAGATGGCCCGACAAAACCCTAAACATCTAGGCCCAGACTGAAGACCAAAAGATCTGAGGCCCACTCTGGTGAGTACGCGGGGCGTACTCAGCTCGTATGCGCAGTGTACTTGCCTTAGGTCTTGTACACTAAGCATACCTTCTTGTATGGCCAGCGTACCCTCGCATTCAGCCATCTTCCATTTCCAGCTCTTAATCCTTTAAGACATCACTCCACAACTTAGATCTGACCTCCTTGGGTTGGTTTATCACGTAAAGTTGCTAACTTTAAGTGCATGCATGGCTTAATGAAGCTCTTAAGGCTCAAAAGGACTTAATAAATGACTTAATGCATGCATGAGGCCATAAACACCATAAAGTTGCTAACTTTATGTCTAAGAAACTCATAATATGCTCATATCTAAAAGAATAAGCCTGAAAAACAACTTAACCCGTCAAGCTAACCCAAAAGAGACCAAAAGCATAACAAACCAAGACATGAAGAAATCTAAGCAAGGAGAAGACAGGGTATGAACTTGATATCTCAAAAGACTTGAAAAATGAGTGATGATTCTGGATCTCTAAGCTTGCCATTAAGCAATGCACTTTCAACCTTCTTCAATCCCTTCAAAATTAGCAATATAAGCACCAACTTCTTCTCAAAAGCTCAAGGACACCACAATGGAGGCTAAGGGTCGAGATTTAGGGTTTTAGGGCAATGGAGGCTGATAAAGAGGTCAACCCTAGGACTTAAGGACCTTAAATAGGGTGCAACACCCTAAAATTAGGGTTTCATTAACCTCCACGTATGCTAAGCGTAAATCTCGTATGCCCAACGTACGAGGCCTCAGTCGCACGATCCATCCAACTTTGTACGCCAGGCGTACCACGTGGTACGCCCCGCGTACCGGTTTTACAGCTAGTACGTTAAGCTTACCCAATGGTATGACTCGCATACTACTTCAAGGACCAAAAGCAATAAATAAATAAATACAAAGGGGCTAAAAGGAACATACCAAAATCCAAGTGTTACATATTGGCATCATATATCAATTTCCCGCAACCTTCGTTTCTTTTTTAATGCTGGTAACTAATTTCTTATTTTTTCTAAATGTTGTCTATATGATCAATTCCCTATGTGCAATAATTTGTTTGTACTTTTTGACATCTCCATGGACTTCTTCTACACTCCACATGCAAGTTGACATTTTATCAAATATCATTTATTGGACATTCTCCACAATAAAAGTCCTTATGACGAGGCTAACATCATGAAATGGATTTAGGATTGAGCGATTACATTCACCATTTCTTATCAACGTCATCCTACTTTGGTAGCTTGCTAAAGATGATGAAGAAACCATTCGGAAAATAGAAGAATTAAACTTGCTTCTTTAGGACTAGAAAATGAAAAGGAAAAACCACGCGAACACTTCGTAGGTACCACCTAACACAACATTTAACACATTTGTGAACTTTAAAATGACATATACACGTTAATCATTTGTGTTGCTCACGAGTTTATTTTTTTGAAGTGTTTGTTTCCCATGCAAACCAAGAATAACATGTGTAATACGCAAGAATATATTTTAAGTTTCGTTCTCATGTATTTGTTTGTATTGTATCTCATCATTAATGCAAACCGCAAATCATCAAGGAGAGTTCACGTGGGGCATTTTTTGAGTAAATATAGCGTTGAATGAATATTATTGATTAACCAAATTTACGCACACATTTTTTCTTGATCAAGACATGATGGTACATATGTTCAAAACTTGTAGAATAACTAGCAATGAAGGAATATGTCAATAAACCACTTTTCGTCCATTTTCTCATACTTCAATTTCCAACGGTTCTTCTTTATCGTGCATATCTACTTCGTCGAGCCCAACTTCTGATTCCAATAAAGTATCATCGACTCTACAACATGCCTATTTCTATCCTCACCCTTAGAGATATGTGAAAACATGTTGAAAGAACATTAGGGTGTGTTTGGTTGTGAAAAACTGTATTCATTTTCCAAGAGAAAACAGAGTTGAGTTTTTATTTTCATTAATCAATGAACATTTTAAAAAACGCATTTGGTTGGAATCGGTGGAGTTTCATTTTTAATCTTAGAAATTTAGAAAATTTTGAAGAACTATAAAAATCACTTTTCTAATTTACATACAATTTGGAAAAATGTAAATTTTCGTTTTCTTAGAAAACTTTGGAAAAACGAACGAACCAAACACATTTTCAAAATTTACGTTTTTCTTGAAAAAGTTTCTTAGAAAACTATAAAATTTTCCACAACCAAACACACCCTTAGATGTTGCAAAAATAGATGATGATATAACTATATTTATCTTAATTCCCAACATTGTTGTCAAAATATCCCTTAAGAGGACGGAGTCATGGCCAAAAGAGGGGGAGGAGTTACCACTGGTATGTCATGGCCAAAAGAGAGGGAGGAGTTACCACTGACTGGTATCTCTAAGACACTATTCCCTTCTCACTTAATTGGAAATTGTGGATTGTTTAGGTGGTTTCACTCACACACTTTCTGTTTCTCTCTCTCCATGTGCTATAAGATTTGTATTTTAGTTTTTTTGTATTTTTTTTTATTTAGTGCTATAAGATTTGTATTTTAGTTTTTTTGTATTTTTTTTTATTTAGTGGGTTGACTGAGTTAAAAAAGCTATAATTTTCATATATTGTAGGTTAAAAAAAATGGAAGAGAGAGAAAAAGAAAAAGAAAATAATATAAAACTGATATGAATAATAGGTTGAATGAGTTAGAAAGAAATAACTCTCGCTACACACCAAAAGAAAAGAAGCAAACCCGACCACATCAATTGCTCTCTCAAACAGGCCAAGTAACTCTCTCAAACGAAGATAAAAAAAATTGCTAGAAAAATATCAAAATATAATGTTAATGTTTTTCTTTTTGGTAATATGCATATGAAATTATTAATGAATGAATATACGTGTTTCTTTAATCCATATATTCGATCTATTTATTCTATCTTAACTTGTAGTTCATGTATCAAGGTAACCACATCACATAATTCATTTATAAACTTTTAACCAAGCAACAATGAGAAGCACTAAAAGGAAAAACACATAACTTCTAAACATAAACCATTACACAAATGAAAACACATTCATGTCCTCCAAACAACATTACAAACACAAACACAAACACACAGAGGTTCTCACAACAATACAACATAGTACTTATTAACCTCTGACTTATTGACCCCACACAACTACTACCTCACCCCATTCACTCACCTAACATTCGGTGAACAAACACACCAGCATTTCTCAGACCATTATAAAGACTCATACAGTCTTTACAATAACCACTTCTACAATCAACACCATCATCACATCTCAAAAACAGCTCATCAACATGACAAATGGCACCACTTTCAAACAGCTCAAACAATACCTTCAATTGGGCCATTTCTGAATTCATCGAAAGAACAACAAAGTCTCCATCTTTTGCTGTTTCTTTAAACCAGTCAATGAATTCAAACTCTTCTTCATGCAATGGAGCTTCAAGATAATCAGCAGACATCAAACTAGGAATTGTTTTATCTTCTTCAGTAAGACCCGGGTGGTATACGAATGTGACACCAGGTTTTTTCACATGGGAGATGAGAGCAGATATGTCGTGATCAACCACATAAACATTGAAAGAATCGGGATGGATTGGGTAATGTGGGTCGAATTTGTGTCCCCCCATGTTGATGTTAATCAGCCTGTTTCTTGATGAAATGTTTACGAGTTTGGGTAAGTATGAAAGATTTGGATCAGAAAGAGGCTCGATGTATTGAATCAAAGGATTGTTTTTTGAGATAGATGGGCATTCGGAAGGAAGCTTGTAGTTTTCAAAGAAGGTGACACTGTCTAATTGTTTCTTGAACACGATTAGGGTGAAGGGATCTATCCCACAAACGTGAAGAATCTCGGAAGATCTTAAGAGTAATGAAATTGGAGTTGCAGATCTTACTAAATTGAGCATACGGAAGGTGGAGGAGCCTACGAGCATGGCGCCAACACCACCAGGGCGTAATACGCGTTCGATTTCTAGTACAAGAAGAGCTGGAACGGAGACCCTGTTTAGGGTTCTAGAGAACACAAAGTCGAAAGAATTGGAATCGAAGTCTAGTTTGTGTTGGAATTGTTTCTGTAGAAGGGATAGAAGAGGGTTCCTGTGAACACCAAGTGCATTGGAGAATCCGAGTTCTCGCAATGTGAAAGCGACTGAATCTGCTCCATCTCCCACACATAAGGAATTTGCTTCCATGTTTAGCATTTCCTTGTTCATCAGCTCTTTGATCACACTAACAGTCAGATTCATTCCATCCACACACGGAATGGAGACTTTATCAGAGGATTTGAGTTGTGTGTTCGCGATTGAGCCGATGTTTAACGAACATTTATCGAAATTTAGCAGGATTGGCTCGTTTGTTCGAATCTCGTTGGTGATATGAGTGAGTGAGAGAAGAACCATGGCTAACACGAAGAACATGGCCCTGAGAATCAAACGCCAGGCGAGAGTCCCTCGTAGGATCTGCCATTTCAGAACCTTGAAATCCATTTCAGAATTTCGCAATTAACCAGGGTTCGTTGACAATCGTAACAGATTGAAGTAAAAACGTTTGTAACTTGTAAACTCTAGAGATTCAAGAGTAGAAATTGAAATTGAACAACCGAAGTTTAAAAAAAGAACAAATCTAGCGAGTGCAAAACCTGGAGGAGGTGTGATTTCCACCCACGAGTAATACTATAGATTTTTGTAACCCTAACCAAGCCCTCACCGGAATTCTCCTCCCCATTCTCGTCTCGAACCAGGTTTGATCCATTCTGCACCTTACATGATTTGGAAATCGAGATTATTGCATAAGAGAAACGAAATTACAACTTACACGCGTAGTGGATTGGAACTATAGAGAAGAAAGATGGATCTGGATTCTGATGCTTTGGAATGAGTGAGAGAGTTTGAGTTTGAGTGAATTATGTAAAGGGAGCGAGGGGAAGGTTCCTTTCAACGAGTTTGATTGGACCCCATTGATATATGCATGTGACTCTGTTAAATGATTTGTGAGTCGACTCGGTATGACTCGAATCAACAGATATTTTCATTTTCACCCCTCATCTTAGATTTCGGGGTTAGTTTCACCCCCAAAGCCTCAACAATGGTTTTCATAAAAAAATATATCTAAAACTTTAAATATTGCTCATATTTGAAAATGTTATCATCATAAAAAGTTGGTTGTATTCATGTGGAAGTGATGCTTTTATCATTTATTGTCAATCAAGATACACATATTTATGATTTATTTAATTATGGTTGGGGAAACACATAAATATTATTATATTTAATTATTATATTTCAGTTTTGTCATTAGAATCAATTAAGTTTTGTTATTTTTACATTGATCGTTATAATTTGTTATAGCATGTTAAAAATGTTATAATATAAAACTTTTTAAAGATTTAATAGTTTCAATAGAATACGTAGTATCAAAATTTTCACTAAAACTCTTTAATTTAGTAAAATTATGTATTGTAAATTTTTTGAACTAATATAACGGATTAGATTGGTTGGACATAGAAAAAATTATCAGTTTTGAACGATTTTTATTGACAATACTAAAATATAACAATTAAACGACAAAAATATTAAAAAAAATATACTGATCTTGATATATTTTATTTTTTATCTTTTAAATAAATACAACTAAACAAAAGATTCAAAAGTACATAATTTTATTAAATTAAAGAGGAAAATCCAAGACACCTCATAACTCATAAGCCATGTAAGTAGACTACTAATTAACATGTTTATCAATGTTACTTTGGATATATGAATATAACGTTGACACGTTTACGATTAATATTAAAGTACGATGATAAATCATGAAAAAAACGAGATCGTCGTCTTATATTTTATAAAAAGTAATCGGTGTTTATTGCAAGGTATATTTAAGGGTGCCCTTCATGTGAGAAGGTAGTAGTGCTAATTTTGATTTAACATCTTTCTTTTAACTTGTATTTGTGTAGTATCTTTAGCGCTAAAAATATAATTACATGTTTAGTTAACTTTATGCAAATAAGTGTAATTTTGAAAACCAAAAGAATTGTAGGCTAGCGATATCAAATGTATTATAGATGTTCATTCTGCAAGTGGTCAATGGTTAACTCTCATAATAGACAACATATATAGATTTATGAATAGGATTATTTGGTGGATGAGTTAGTCGTTCTAAAAAAAATAAAATTAATGTTAAATGGTGTTTAAGAAAGTTTACAATAAATAAATAAGGTCATATATGAAAGTGGGTATTGAGGTTCATGTATTAAACTACATTATTTACATTGATATTAAAATGTTAATTTCAGAAACAGTTTTACATAAATTTAAAATGTAATTATTTGAGACAAGATATAAAAACAGTCAATATATTTTGTATTTGTTATAGAAAAGAACAAATACATCAAGGTTACGTTCATTCAAAAAAATCATGATATTATTGTTGACCTTTAAAAATAAATAAAAATACCGGTTTTGGATGCTTTGCAGATTACGTCGATTACGTAGTTGTTTTTGGCGTATATTATCACCCACAAATCAGGCAGTCTTGCCTATATTTGTTGTTGCTGGTTTAGAAATTGTATAAAATAATTCAAATTTATCTTTCTTTTTTTTTTTATCGGTAAACTATTTTTTATCCGGTTACATGTATAAAAGTCTTATTATTTTGATTCAGTTTATAAAAAAACCCTAAATATTTATTTTACTTCAACTCTTTTACTCTTTCATAAAAAATTTGAAAATTTCTTAGTTCTAAAAAATTGCATTGTTCTAACGATTTGTTAAACTTACAGGACTATTTTCTATGATGTAAATATAAAAGGACATTGTCATCTTTCATATTATTTCGAGACCAAGTTCATCATTGTATCACTTGACAGTATAAAATCACAATGTTATATATTGGTATGACATTTAAAACACAATTTTATTTTAAACCGTTAGACGCAAAGATTTCTATAGATGATGACTTGATGTATTAAAATACCTATTTATGACAATGTTATATATTGGTATGACATTTAAAACACAATTTTATTTTAAACCGTTAGATGCAAAGATTTCTATAGATGATGACTTGATGTATTAAAATACCTATTTATGACACGTAGGTAAAACACCTTTTGACTTATTTGGGTTGTAGCTCATCTATATAGTTTGATTTGTTACAATTCATCGAAGCCCAATTTCAGGCTCTAAATCAAATTAATTTTGTTATCTAGTTGTTCTCGTTTCAACATCAAATTGATTCACTTCTTCATATTAAATACAAACTTCATGATATTTATATAATATTTATTGTAAATTTTAATTCGTTTTGTGATTCATTTTTAGTTTTTTGGATTATCTTGTTGGAAGACTTGATCGATTAAATTTTTTTCTCGATTTTACTACGCACGGTCTCACCTAACCTATTATTGTATTGAT
This sequence comes from Lactuca serriola, assembly GCF_051521515.1. Taxonomy (NCBI): domain Eukaryota; kingdom Viridiplantae; phylum Streptophyta; class Magnoliopsida; order Asterales; family Asteraceae; genus Lactuca; species Lactuca serriola. The sequence goes on along the minus strand of NC_136413.1, from coordinate 64,593,940 downwards.
TGGTTTTTCATCAGTCAATAGTTTCTTATATGAACATAACTATTGGTTTTCCGTTAACCTACTGTTAAATAGATTGTAATAAGGTGTTCAATATATAATTTGAATATTTTATAATACTTGTAACATAAATTTGCGTGAGAAATGGATTATATAGACGATGATGAGTTCAAAATGAGGTTAATGTCATTGTTTTGTTGCAAGTAATTAGTTGTAGAGGACTCTGATCATTATTTTTATAGAGCTTAATGACGTTTATTTCTATTCATAACTTGACCCAAGAAATTTTTAGATTTTTAGTGAAATAGTAAAAAAGTTGAAGTAAAAAAAAATTAGGATTTTTTCATAAACTAGGCCAAAAAATATGAATTTTCTAGAGGTAACCTGGTAAAAAATATTTTACCAGTAGAAAATTGTTGATTTAAAAAAAATATCTGGTATCCAAGACTATTTTGTTAACAAAATAAGATTTAGGATTTTTTGTAAAGTTGGCCAAAATATTATGACTTTTCTAAGGATTTAACTTAGGTTAATTAGTTTCTTAAGAAGCATAAACTTCTTTGTTACTGAAACTACCGTCGAAAATGAGTTTTTCTTCTAGTAATGTAACTCCTAAATTTTTTATGCAACCCTATATTTTCTTCCTGGGTCATGCCAAAATATAATGTCATGCAATGATGCATGAATGAAGCATACATGTTGAATGGATTTAGCTTTTTCTAGTAATGGCTCCAAGGAAACCAATGTGATACATACTAAAGGAAGAAAAAAAGATATATCATAGCATCATTTTCATGTCCCAAAGGCTTTACTTTTTCTCTTATCAAACACACATGTCCCTAACATTCCATTGTGCCTTAGGTAAAGACTATAGACCACCATCAAAGAAGTATCTTTGTTAGATGACCTTTTATGCATCTTTTCTATAAGCTTTTAATAGTGTTTTGTACCGTATTTTATGCATATGTTTCTACATTAGTGTAAATAATGGTCAGGTCATTTTTTTCACTAGAATGCTCGTATTGCTCATGTTTTGATGTCTTTTCAAGTATTTTGAATAGGATCAATATATAATAAGCTTTTGGAAGCAACTTGGAGCATATTTAGAGCTAGACCACATGAGGAATTCGGAAGTTGGATTAAAGTAGCTAAGACTGGAGAATTCAAGTCCAAAAAATTTAGGATGCTAGAAAATTACAATAAAATAAATTTTCTTTAAATTGATTAATTAGTTATGTAAAAATATGGTATTTTTAAAAAGGGGAAATTGGTCAAATTAGTAATTTGGCGATTATAATGGAATAAATTGCTAATTATGCTATGAACACAATCTTAAAAAAAAAAAAAAAAAAAAAAAAAAAAAAAAAAAAAACTATGAGTTTAAGGTGCATGTGGTGGAAATATTGAAGTAAACGTTTGATAATAAGTGAAATATGGAAGTTTCACAAAATGGTAAGTGTCATACTTTGGAGCCAGAGAAATCTAGTCTAAAGCCGTGATAATTGTAATGTAAAATTTCCAATATGTATGTGATTTGTGTTACATGTTCACTACTCATGAGTATGATTTTTATGCAGGGGCAGAACTAGGAATTTCTGTAAAGGGTAGTACATATTTAATTTCCCGATAAAACATAAAGTGTAATACTATAGATAGTTTCTTAACTATTTGATTACTTCATAAAAAATAGCGGTTTTAGGTGTAAGGGAATTTTGGGAAACTTACCATATTTTCAACAATTTTGTTAGAATAAGGAGTCTTTTAGGTTGGTATAAATAAGGGCACATATGTTATATGTTTTTTAATTAGGTCGTTTCCTTCAGTTATCAATGAAGGTTACAAATCAAGCAATTTAGTCGTTTTCTATTTATTCTTCACTTCCTATGTTCTCATTTTGTTCTTGTGATCGAAGTAAGCCTCCAACAGTTGCAAACTTACACTTCTTACTACATGTTATATTCGTTATTTCTTCCTACTTTACCTTGGTCCACAAGGTGAAACTACAAGTCAACCCCTATCATTAAAATTGACATTGAAAGCAGCGCCTCTAATTTAAATTAACACACTCAAAATCTATAATTTTCAAACTTAACTAGGAAGCCACAACTGGCTTCCTAATATTGATTATTTGATGTGGTTTTCCTATATGATCCTAATGATAAATTACAATAATGAATCTAACAAGAAAATGTAATCCACATAGAAATAAATAGATGATATACAAGTTAAATCCAACTCTTTATAGTTGACCATGGATTTGTTTTCCTAAATTTATAAGTTGACGGTCACCATTTTTGCAGACATGAGATACGTGCTTCTTCAGAACTACTTGTACAACTATATTATAAGCATATAACTGCATGAACCACAAACTATACTAATAAAGTATGACAACCGATAATAACATTGATCTTGCAATTGAATTCTTTATGAATAGATGATGATTAGTTGACAATGATTAGGTCCTAAAAATGGAATCTTGAAGGAGTCAATCTAGTCTCTATATTCCAACAAATATTAGCCTTTTTTTGGTTCGAATACCAAAAGTATAAAGCATAATAAATTACCTACATTTTTTACACGACTAGTTGTATGGCATGCATATAATCAGAACTTAACCTAAGTATTGGTTAATTGGGCAAATTAATAGGAAGTTATGTTTCTAGGCAATAAATTTGAGAAAAAGAACAAGTATCTTGGGGCTAATTGATAGGAAATTATGTGTATTGTAGTAAATTTGATGAGAAAACTGATAACAAGCCATCTCACTTTAGGGATTTGGAAATCCCTAAAAACGATTGATCAAACGCACATTAAAATCAAAATAGCCAAATTGAAACGATGTTAAGATATAGAATTAAAAAGTTGGTGATTAGGGATTTGATACATACATTATGTGAAGAAGTTGTTGACCTAAAGATGTGAATGTTGTTATTCCTAGGGTTCCTAAAACATCTTGTTTTGAGAAATTTCTTATTTTGAGATTGTGGAAAATAAATGGATCAAGTAAAATGTCTTGGGCTTTCAATGGAATGGGGTTTAGACCTTATTGGATGATGACAATGTTGGATAAGTGATTAAAGACTTGGTTTGTGTCTTGGAGTCAAAGGGGCAAAATGGGAAAAGTGATGTTTTAGAATTCTTTCATGAATTATGGTTTTTATTTCGACATTTGTTAATCCAAAGTTAACTAGATAGAAGTATGGGGCTCATCAATACCTTTCCGTGGATATAGAGATCGCCAAATACAGAGTTGAAACGAAGAAGTTATGATTGTTTGAAGTTAAAGTGAAATTGGGTGAAAACCCGTTCTCACAAGGTGAGAAGTAATTCTCATGACGTGAGAGTACTCACGAGGTGAGAATGTATTCTCATGGCATGAGAACTGCACATCCCAAAGCCTATAAAATTTTTAGGGGTTTCAAAGTATTTAAAGGTAGGATTCATGTTTTAGGGTATTTTCTTAGCCTCCATCATATCTCGAACCTCTTGGGAGAAACCCAAGCCACCATTTTCAATATTTTAGCCTCCCCTCTCCTCTCCCATATGTTTTTGGTAATTTTGGAGCAATGTTTTCATACAAGATTGATCCTTGAAGCTTGGAAATTGAAGATCTCAACTTTCATCTACCTTCTAGACCTTTGTAAGTTATAAAGTTCCAAACTTTATGACATATTCATCTTGGATCGAAGTATATTTGGTGTTTTGGCCTATTTTAATGAGTTTTGAGTGAGATTTGAGAATAAAGTTAGCAACTTTAGTACTCTCCTAGGTCCCAAGAATCTTGTATGTTTTAGATCTAGACTCCAACACCTTTTGATCAGTTTAGAATGTTTTCTTGGATCTCATGGACTAGGAAAGTTTTGATCTTTTGCCTTCCATTTCAGTCATGCAAGTTATCTTGGTCACTTATGTCATTTTGGTGTATTAAAGTTTAGATCTTGAAAGCTTGAGACAATATTATGGATAGAGTTGGAAATTTTATCCATCTAAACATCATGTTGATTAAGATCTGAAGGTTGGAGTGTAGTTTGAATAAATCGAGTAAAGTGAAAGAAATCATAGTACAAATCTAATAAAGAATACAAAACATAAATAAGATATGTTTGGCTCTATTAATACTTCATTACGAGTACAAGATTATGAGAGAGTAAAGTGCACAAAGTTGCAGACTCATTCCTCTTACCCTAGTACTAATCCCTATTTATAGGAACAGCTGAAGTGAACAAAAAAATACATAAGGGCGTAAACATGAAAGCTTTGAAATCTAAACTACCCTTACAAAATACATGCACTCGAATCTAACATACAAACTTCGAATATTGGAAAGCTACAAATGACTTTGACACCTCACAACCAAATTCGAACTAAACATTCTCCCCCTTTGTGAGCAGTGTTGAACTTAAGTCATTAACAACTTTGTAGCTTGATGAAGTATCCTATGAACCTCAGTATACCATGTAATTATCTTTCTAACTTCAACTATATCTCCTGTATTATTCTTCTTACACTTGCTCATACGAACCAGAAGATTAGTTTACTGTGAATTCATATACTTCTCAACATCACATACTTGAAAAAGAAATTTTTTCATCTTGTTATTCTTGTTTTTCCCAACAAACACCAGACCCAAAGGTTTCAAAACTATCTCCCCATCATCGAATTCCTTTAAATTTCCTTGACCCTTTAGCATCGATTGCGGTACTTTTACTTGACGTCCCATTGCTAAAGCTAACTCCACATCAGTTAACTCTAGACAATCATAATAATTGCCTATGAACAACTTGATATGAGCAAATCCAATCAAGAAGTCTTCCTTGTTATTGACTTGTAGCTTTGATACATCCACATATCTTATAATCTTCGCAACATTGATGAGGTCATTCATGTTCATTAAGGGAAAATATATCACTTAGAAATCACAAGCAAAGTTGTTAGCTCTGACCACGTGAAATCGATAATTCTGCAACACCCCTTCGGAAAAAAAAACATCTTTCAAAATATTGAGAACATTCACTATTTTCACCAATGACCAGATATCCTCTTCTCTTTTCCCAATTACTACATGAAACCTTAACTTCAATCTTTTATATTCTTCCTTGTCTTCGAACTTATCCACAATCTGATACTGAGCTGAAATAAACATCATTTCATTGATAGGAAAATCCAACTAATTGAAATCAATATTTTCAGTATCAAAGCTCTTTTTAGGAACCTTCTCAAAATCATGCATGATCCTATTGAAAACTATATCTTCAATAATCTCGTAACAAAATGGATTAGTTGGATCACCCTTCTCAAGCCCTAGAGGATCATTTTGCCTTTCACAAATTATACGATGTATTTTCCTTTGTCTTTCGATTTCAGCCTCTTGAGCTTTCTTCTTTTCTTCTATAGAAGGCTCAATACCCTTTCCTTTATCACCTTTGTCTTGCTTCAAATATGGTGGCTAAAAAATCGAACCTCCATCGGATCAACGAATGACAATACCCTTGGTTAAAGGCTTCGAAGTCATGGTGGTTGAGGTTGTTGACAACGAAGTAGATAGTGAAGTTGTAATTTGTGTACTTATTACCTTCCCTACAACTTTTCCACTATCAGAATCCTTCGATGAACCAGTACCAGCTCCTTTCGAAGATCCCAAGCCAACCCCTTTTTCTCCCCCCTTACACCACATGAGACATTGTAGCGCTCGGTTCCTAGTACGTACTTTAAATATGAATTTTTGTACTTTTACTCTAGGACTCGGCGAGTTGGAGGCCCCAAATCTTCGAGTAGAGGTGAAACTTGGACATGGGTGGAAGGACCTACTCCCCGAGTCAGATGCCTCGACTCAACAAGTAGGCCTGTCTGGAGGAAACCCTAATTCTAAGGGTTTGCACCCTATTTAAACACCTTAACTGGCTTCCTTTACAGCCTCCAACACCCTTAGACCCTCCTCACGAAACCCTAGCCCATTTTGAGTATTCTTGAGCCATAGTTGTGTGTTTGTGGTGATTTTGAAGCTAGAGAAGGAAGAGAAAGCACGAGGGTTCTTGGGGAAGCAAGTAGATTCAGAGCTTGTGCCACTTTTCCAGCTCATTTGAGGTATAAAGTCTATACCTTGCTTATTTCTTCCTTAGATCCCTTCATGGGGTAATTTAGGGCTTTATGGAGCATTTTATGGAACCATTCATGGGTGCAAGCTTGATTGGGAGTTATAACTTCGGATCCAGAGCCTTAAAGGGGCCACATGGCATAAAGGTGCCAACTTTGTGGCCATGGGAGTCCCATGCATCATATAAACCTCTTTGTAGGACCATTTGAGCCAAATACCCCATGCATGAACATTAAGTTTGTAACTTTACATGTAATATGGACCCTAGGAGGTCAGATAGATGTTTTGAATGCATTAAGCCAAACTAAAGTCGACTGAATAGTTTTGGAGATGGAGGGATGCGACGAGTCACTCATGTGTGTCGGGTCGTAGTTTTCCCCAAACCCTTTCTGATAATGAGCAATGTGTTAAGTTGGAAGAAGACTCGGCCAGTTGGGTTGATTTTTGGAACTGAAGATCAATGAACTCGGCGAGTTCAAGAATAAACTCAGTGAGTTCAAGACTAATTCCCAACTGCATGAAGGAGAACTCAACGAGTTCATGGAGAACTCAGCGAGTCTAGGTCTAAATGTACCAAATTGCATGAAGAAGGACTCGCTGAGTCCAAAGACGAACTCGACGAGTCAGTTGTAGAAGGTCCCGACTCTGTATGAAGGATAACTCGGCGGGTTCTAGAAAGACTTGAAGAGTACGGTCGAAACTTGTAGCATTGGTGTATTATGGAACTCGACGAGTTGGTGGATCAACTCGGCGAGTTGGGTCAACCAGATGTTGACTTTGGCCCAGAGTTGACCTTGACCAAGGTGTCGGCCTTGAATTGAACTTTGACCTGAGTTGAACATGAAGGGGTAATTAAGGAAGGTTGATATGTGTAGGAGCTCGAGGGAGTTGATTACAACATCGAGGACAGTTCGATTACAACACGACTTTAAAGTGAGTTACCTTCCAGTAGAAGTGGGTCGAAGACACTAATGCCGGCCCACTAGTAGTTGCTTATAGTTGAGATGATTGTCTTTATGATAATTGATTGGTTTGCCACTATCTGCTATGTTTACATGCTAGTATGATATGACATTATGTGAAAGTGGAAGTAGGGGGAATAGTCCCCATATCTGGTCGTTAAGACCAAAGGATAGGTCGGGCACCCCGGTATGCCTGACAGTATGATTATGTTATGTCTTTATGTGGTAGTAGTAGGGGTGAAATAGTCCCCGTAACTTGTTGAGATAAAACAGAGGGGTAGATCGGACACCCCGGTATGTCTGACAGGGGTAGGTTAGGCACCCCGGTATGCTTAGCGAGGGTAGGTTGAGCACCCCGGTATGCTCAGCAGGGTAGGTCAGGCACCCAAATATGTCTGGCAATATGTGTTATGTATGGTATGTAGTATGATGGGGGAACTCACTAAGCTTTATGCTTATAGTTTTCAGTTTTGTTTCAGGTACCTCTTTAGCGAAGAGGAAGGAGCTGGCTCGCTAGCTGCACATCACACACACACACAAGATTTCCGTACTATGATGTTCTTGGGATTGTACTCTGACAATATTACTATTTGTATGATATGGTTTTGAGACACGTGATTATGTTTTTATGAAAGGATGTTAATCGGTGATGTTTTATTACAAATGTTTTTATAAACCGCTTTATTAAAATTAAATTTTTTGTCTCAAAATTTGGGATGTTACAAACATATGTGGGGCATCTGTTGGCATCGAATTCACCATTCAAAAAAGAGGAGCAAATTCAACTTTAAAACTATTTTCTAAGGAAGAAAACAACTTTGAAAGAGACTCCTGAGAAATTGAAGATGAAGGAGAAACATCAAGCTTTGACAATGATTCCATCAAACTCCCCAATAATTCTTTTAGCTTGGCAAACACCTTCGAATCATATTCATTCTTAGTATCAGCTTTAGTACAAAAAGAGTTGAAGTGTTCTAAAACCTTTGTAACTGCAACAGTAATTACATCAACCTTGGTATAAAGATCAAAATAATTATGACCGAGTTTAACAATATCCTTTGACATCTCTGTTTGGATCGCCTCAACTTTGAGATTAACAACCTCCTTGACTTTATTTACCTCTTCAACAAATAGAATGTGAATTTATTTAGCAACAACCCTCAAATCCTTAAACCTCATATTGAAAAGAATCAGCATGATGCTTTAAAAGCTCTTCATGCTTTGTTGTAAGTCCCTAATCTGGTTGTGTATCAATCAGATCTGTTTGATGGTGCGGAATCCCAATCAAACGGATGATGTCAGATGAAATAGAAGAGAAGGAGAAGAAGAAGAAGATGATGAATCTATGTATGATATGATTAAAATGAAGATTCGGATACAAAAGATTCACACACACAAAACTTCTCTCTAGTTTCTCTCTCTAGAACACCTTTAAATGCACACACTTAAGCTGCTCTAGTGTTCATCATTCTATTCCTCATACCCCTCACGCCTATATATATACATGAGAAACATGGGTCGTAAATGGGTTTACGGCCGGGCCGTAAACAGGGTTTACGACCGTAAACCTGTTTACATCCGTAAACACCCACCTGGCCATAAACCTGACCGTAAACTCATCAAATATTACAGAAAAAACACAATTGCCCAGAAAAGCAAAGTATAAACCATATTTTTGACCCAACAATCTCCCCCTTGGTTTATAGCTTTCTTTTCTTTTCTTAAATGACCCAACAAGCTCCCCCTAAAAAGTAGCTGGCTTTTCTTGTTAATCTTCATCGAGAGCTTGGCTTCAGCATTTATCTTTAATGAATGACTTCATCTTGAGCAGTTGGGCTTTTCTTCAAAATTTTGGCATTGAACGCATATTGGGTGAGGAGGCTTGACATACTGATTCTTGAAAGATAACGCTTTCAGCTTGAGAATCTTCAGAGATAACATCAGAGAGAACAAATCTTCTGGATCACGTCAGCAGGTTTAAGATAGCAGCAGACTGATTGAGGAGGCTTCAATGCAATCTGTCACATAATCTTCAAGTCAGCTTGACCTTTCTTCTAGGGTTGAAGGATTGAATGTTGAAAGAATAATCTTCATTTCTTGCTCCTTCGAATGCGAATTCTTCAATGCTCACGGATGAAGCCTTGGCTCAGAAATTTTCGACACAAACTTCCATGAGTTTCATCTGCACCTGAATTCACTATTCAAAACTAAACTAAACTAAAAGAAAATTTTAGCACACAATATTTTTGGATTTTTTTTTTCATATTTTCTGAAAAAAATTAAACAAAAATAACACTATTTTCTGATTTTTTTAATTTTTTTTTTTTTTTTAATTTTTAATTCTCCCCTGATATTTATTTTAGAAGAAAACTATGAACAAATTTAACATATCTAACTTTAAGAATGATTTGGGATCAAAGTTTTTAGACAACCTTTATCCGTTTGTCGGTACCTTCTATCTTCACGTCTTTGTCTGGTCGATCGCCGATATTGTTATCCACTTAAACATGAAAAATTGTGACAAAATTAGGACATACTATCAGTGACAAGACAATGTGATCCTAAGTTCCTAGATAATATTCCTTAAGGACCATTCAGCTGACGACGACCAAAGATATTGTTGTCCACCTAAATTGAGCATCGAGATCTACAGACAATCTGTATGTGTACAATTTTAATTGTACTAGAACATGTTTTCCACTTCCTGATATGCCCCAGCAATCAAAGACTTCCAGAATACTCCTTACATCGGGTGAGCAGACAATTATAAAGAGAGAGGATAGATTTAGAATGCATATGATATACACCCAGGTCGGATCCCTTCCAATCACGCAGAGGGTGAAACATATGACTAACTTAAGTTTTAGAGGGATTGAGAAGTAGAATGGTGCATATACTGTGTACCAGTTCGTATTGTGAGTCACGCAAAGGAGATAGTATATGGCTAACAGATAGAAAGAATTGCATAGATAGAAGATGCAGAGAAATAGAATTGCATATGTTACAGTCCAGGTCAGATTTTGAGTCACGCAGAGGAGGTAACATATGACTAACAGACAGATAGAGAAAGAAAACAATTTTCTACAAACCTAATTCATCGGAACTTACCAGTCGCCCCATCAATACCGGAATTAAGGACAGAATCCGCACATCGAGGAAAAATTAATCCACGGTTCCAAGTACAGGTTCTTTAATGTGACCAATAGATTCCCATATATATCTCCCTGCTCAACCTATCCAAGCGTCGTATTGTCAGGCAAAACGGATCTAACTAGGTCAAGATTTGTCAAGTCTATGAATTCCTTAAGTTCAACTCTGCCTAGTCATGTCCATTTAGAATCTTTCGTGCCTACCAACGCATCAAACCCAAAGCATAGACAATTCAATTTTGGGTACGTTACGCAGACTCAGATTGCCTGTTATCACTAGATAATATCAGTTCCCAAAACATCTCTCTCAAGCACATTTCATAACCAACATATTCTTTTGATTTTTTGATTTTCTAATGTTTTTGGATTTTTTAAAATTTTAAAATTTTTTTGTTTTGTTTTTATTTCTCCCCCTAAATTTGTGCATAGGAGGTAAACGAAAGCAAATGCGCAAATTTAAACTATCCTAAAACAAAAATTTGTCTTTAAAGCGAATCAGCTTAAGAAAAACTCAGGAGTATAGAGAAGAAAACTTAAACTGTAAGTCACTGATTGAATTTGCATCCAGAAGGTCTGAGAACAACACGCGTAATCTCAGAACAGATCCGAAAATTCTTCATATCATTAAGCACTAACCCCATGAGTGATCTCTTCCTTTCTTCCTTTCCCACAAAAGGACACATACTCTCAAACAAAGGTTTGAATGTTGTACAATTGAGAGATGTCCCATATCATGTGCCTGGAACAACCACTACCAACAAACTGAAGTCTGGTGATATGCCTCCATAGCTGCTCCAGCACAGAGCGGGATTAGTTGGTCTTTGGAACCCATACCATTATGAAACTGGGTCGACCTTTGTCATCCATGCAAGGTACTCTCTCCCATGACATGTCCTGCTTATCACAAACAGAAGATGTAGAAATATTAGAGTCGTTAGTTGATTTGGGAGATTGAACCTTTGGTACCCATTTGTAGTTGGGTTTAACCCATTTCTTTTTCGATCCGATGGGTGCCTCGATACTTGCTTTTGAACTTGATGTCGGCCGTTGAGATGACTTTGATTTTGGCTTCACGGGAGCATCTCTTGGATTGGACTTCTTGGCTGACATTCCCTTCTTGCCCTTGGGATTCAGATTCTTGGCCTTTTGGGTTTGATTTTTGGCCTTCTGAGTTGAATTCTTGGACTTCTTGGCACTCTAGTCGTCAATATCTGATCGTGATCTCGAGGGGTATCTTTTGCAGTATCTCCCTCTTGGCGCGTTCTGCCAGCCTTGTGCGTAGTAAGGAATGTATGCGCGATTTGGACAGTTTCGGGCAATGTGTCCATGTGTTCCATAGTGAAAACATGTCTTTTTCTTCACTATGAAGTTGTTTCTTCCTGCCCCTGGTGGTGTATCCTTGCCTTGTCTCTTGTTGTTCCCACATGCACACTTGCAACAAGAACTCTGTTGCGTTGGAATTGGTGGTCTGTATTTCTCAACGGCAGGTTGATCAGAAGCAGTTGAGTTCGAAGCAACAAATTCAGAGTTCAAGGAGATGTTGGTTTGTTCAATGGTGTTCTCATTGTTCTCATCCTCTGCTACTTTACCTGCACATAAAGTAGAAGCATTAGTATTTTCAACTTGAATACCTCCTTACACAAATCCAGCTGGTTTGCCACGTTCATATCCCACGATTTCAGAAGTGAATTCAATAGCTTATTGTTTATCTCATATTTGGTCAAGAAGATCCCAACTATATTCATTTCAGTAGTGAGTGTGGTAAATCGCTGCAACTGAGCTTCCAGGGTTTCTTCATTGATATAATCGAACATGTTGAAGTTTTGTCTTAGCATCTCCTGACGACTCTCTTTCATGTCTTCAATTCCCTCGTAAACTTCAAAAAACTATTAAAAACACAACTAGAACTTAAAAGTCAAACTTAAATTTAAAAATGCCCTTTGACTATAAACCTCAAAAGTCAACCTTAAAAGTCAAATTTAAAAAGTCAAACCGAAAGCTAAATTTGAAAATTTAAAAGTCAAATGAGAAAGTCAAAGCTTAAAGTCAAAGATCAAATTTTTAAAAGTCAAAGTCAAAATTTTAAGGAAAAAAAAATCAAAAATAAAATTCAAAATTTAAAAACTAAAATTTTTGGTTGAAAAAGAAATTTAATATTAAAAGAAAATCAAATTTGGGCTAAAAGTGTGAAATTTGCGAAACTTGGAAGCGACGGGGAGAGGTTAAGTTTAAAAATTCGAAGTTAAGTTACAAAAGATCGGTTGGTTGAGTTGGCAAGGCACGCTGACTGTGAACTAGAGGTCCCAGGTTCGATTCCCTGCAACCCCCAAATTCGCCTCCCTTTATTTTAGTGTATGCCAGGCGAAGATGCTGCTGCGAGGACGAGGCCGATGACGCAATGCGAGGACTGACGAGGCTGCTGATCGAGAAGGCGTGCGAAGCTGCTGATTTGATGCGAGGCTTGCTGCTGCTGAGAAGTGTATAAAGTTTAAACGATCAAACTCTTTAACAATATCCTTTGTAGCTCAACTGGTTAAGGCGCGTGGTTTGAAGTGTTGGAGGTCCTGAGTTCGAACCTCGGCAGCTCTAAATCCCCTTTCTTTTTTATAATAAAGAGATGTTGATGCGAGGACGAGATGGCGAGCATCTGAGCCGGCTACCCTAGCCGTTCACCGAGCCGAATTCCGCGCCGAGGCCGCAAACTCCGGTGACCGCAAACACGTTTCCGGACGTAAACTCCGGCGATCGTAAACACGTTTACGGCCGTAAACCCTTCAAGGACCGTAAACACAACTTCAGATCGCGAAAAAAAACGACGCTTTTCACCATTTTTGCTCCAAAACTCGATCAAAAACTCGTTTTTAAGAAAAACGCAAAGAACCCCCCCCCCCCCCCCGAGTTTTCCGAGATCTATCCAAAAACGCAAGAATCTTTCCAAAATAAGATCAAATCGGCTCCAGATCTGACAAAGATGAGTGATACAAACCAAGCTCTGATACCAATTGTAAGTCCCTAATCTGCTTGTGTATCAATCAGATCCGTTTGATGGTACGGAATCCCAATCAAACGGATGATGTCAGATCAAATAGAAGAGAAGGAGAAGAAGAAGAAGATGGCGAATCTACGTATGATATGATTAGAATGAAGATCCGGATACAAAAGATTCACACACACAAAACTTCTCTCTAGTTTCTCTCTCTAGAACACCTTCAAATGCACACACTTAAGCTCCTCTAGTGTTCATCATTCTATTCCTCACACCCCTCACCTCTATATATATAAATGAGAAACATGGGCCGTAAATGGGTTTACGGTCGGGCCGTAAACAGGGTTTACGGCCGTAAACACCCACCTGGCCATAAACCTGACCGTAAACTAATAAAATATTACAGAAAAAACACAATTGCCCAGAAAAGCAAAGTATAAACCATATTTTTGACCCAACATTTGTTTCAATCTGTTTCATAACCGTTTTCAAGCGATGTTCTTGGGCTTTCAGTAAAACATCAACTTCGATCCCAAACACAATATTTCTACCCCTAGTGTCAGCCTGAAGCTGTAGTAAACAATTCAGCTTTCGATTGAGGATCTTGAACTGCTTATCAGACATAAACATATTATCTGGAATATTGTCCTCCTCTGGATCAAATTGGATATGAGCAAAAGAAATCATCATCATCATCTTGAATGTCATCAGGAATTGATTTTTCTCCTTCGGTTGATTGTGAAGGAAAAAAAGAAGTGATGGGTTGTTCCATAATGTTTGAAAATGTCGGTGATATAGTTGAAACATGTAACGAAGTGGGAGTGGGTGTTATAAATGGTGGTAGTGAAGTTGAAGTATCGATATTGGTGTTGGATTAGTGTCTAAGCCCATAACTATTTTGGTATGTACTTGACCCGATGGTGCATGGTCCTTTTGGGTTGCCTTCACCAAAGCAACTTGATAGAATGAATTATGGAGAGAGAGGATTAATTATAATTTATTAATATATTATGAGAATAATATATTAAAGGAGAAATCATATTGTTTAATTAATATTAGTCAATAATTAATTAAGAATTAATTTTGTGGCTAAAAGATATTAATTAAACTTAAGGGCTAGAACTGTCAATTGAGTGATAGTTGAATATTGGGCTAATGGACTCCACAGAGGATGGAGTGGACGAATTCTATGGGAAAACCCATTAAAAATCGTCCAAGGCCTCTAAGGAGGGAGTCCATGGGCTGCTTAGGGCCTAAGCAGTCAAATTAGGGTTTCCTTGTTAGATAACCCTAATAGCCTCACTATTTAAAGGACCCTTGAGACTCAAAAATGTGGTAAAGTGATTCCTTAGGGTTTCAACACGTTTTTGGGTGCCTCCTCTCTTCTCATTCTTCATCCTCTTGTTGTTGGTGTTTGTGAGCCATTAGAGGAGTGACACTTGTGACTCTAAGTTTGCTAAAGCCATTACAATGAGGATTTGAGATTATTATTGCTACATAACAATCAAGGTAAGATCTAAAACCCCATTCTTATGTTAATATTGATTATCACATGCTAAATCTAGGGTTTAAAGTCTTGGATGAATTGCATGTATAATAGAGAAACCTAGATCCAAGCATTAGGGTTTGCATGAGCACATAGGATGTTCTTATGGCTAAAACTCATCAGTGGTATCAGAGCCTTGATTGGTTTCTATTGTATTGATGCCTTGTTTATTGTTCAAGCTTTAAAATTGATTTTTATGCTTTCTGCCTGATGAACTCGATGAGTTCCATGAGGAACTTGACGAGTTCCAAAGTGGACTCGACAAGTTTAGCTGTCAGACAGATGGATTTTCGGGATTTCTGTCTATTTTGACTTAGGATAATTGCCATAATTGTTTCAAATTAATAAAATACGATTTTTATTGATTCCTTATGATTATCCTTCTCAAAATAAAAGATTTTTCTCATCTAATTAGATAATTGTTACCTTATTTGATAAATGTTAAATTATTTGAATTATTTGATCATTATCTTGCATGAAATTGGATTATGTCAAATTTAGATAATCATTAAATTAACTGTTTAATTTAAATTATTTGCTATTTGATCCTTTGTTTTTTGAAAAGTTTCAAAACTTGCCCTCAAGTTTTGGAATTTAAATTTTTGATTAAAAGGTTTGATTTTGAAATATTTAAATTCTAAACCCTAATGATCTGAAATGTTTCAAAACTTGCCCTCAAGTTGTGCAATTTAAATTTTAATTAAAAAGTTTAATTTTTAAAATGTTAAATTCTAAAACCCAAAGTTTTGAAAAATTTCAAATTGCACCCTTATGGTTTTATTAAATTAATTAAGTGTATAATTAAAAGAGAGTTAATAAATCCATAGTGATATGGTTTACATTTAATTAAATTAAAAGTATAATTTATTAAATTAGACCACCTAGTATTTTTAAAAGGTGTAAAATACACCCTTATACTATATATATAACATTAAAACTCTAATATTATATATGTATAACTTAAACTGTTAGTCTTACCGTTAGTAGGCCTCACTCACGAAGTCGCTCTATAAGGGGGGTATAAGGTTATGGCCTATAAAATGGCCGTTTAATGGGTGTCCACTCTCACCCATCGCTTCCTTGATTGGTGGAGGGTCGTTAGCCGAACGGGTAGGATAGGGCAAACCCTTTCCATTAAAAGTATAATGAAGTATAAAGTAACTAAATGCTTTATACAAAATTCCCAATCTTAGTTACTTTAGGCAAAAGTGAATTTGATGCAATTCCATGAAATTACACTTTGTACCCATGCGAAGACGTTAGTAGAGCATGTGTGGTTAACCGACACACTAAATGGTTCTAAGCAAAGGTAGCAAAGGGTGACTCAATGTTTGTCATAGTTCGGTGGAGCGTGTGTGGTTAACCAACACATCGAATAGGTGACTGTAACATTGGGGGCACCATGTAAGTTTGCATGGTTATTCATACCCTGTTTTGTGATCCTCGGCATCTCAGTCACAAATCGAGGGGCATATCGAGATTTAAACATGCCATTGAAAAGTTAAATGAATCTCAAAGGATCTAGGAATTTTTCAATACATTTAAAACCTAATCTCTTTTTCGTTTTTCATGGTGGAAAATCAGTGAATCGTCATTCCTTACCTTCAAATATTCTGCAATTTGGGTTACGGCATCCCTCTCCCAAGTTGTGGAATATTGTGTCTGGTCCTAGCCTTAATATCTCATTTGGGTGATTTATTAAGGACTCAATCAATCAACTAACTTGAATTTTCTCCCGTTTTGTAGATGTCAAAGTATGACAACTATGGTCTTCCCAAATCCCATGGAACAAGCTTTCCACATGAAGATGATATTCCACGATTCGATCAAGGAACACGAGATCATGCTTCACTTCCTCCACCCCCTCCTATTGTTTTCCCTAACCCACAAGTTCAAAGGCTTGAAAATTTCAAACTCACTCAAGCCCTTTTGGCAAGTAAACATGACGAAGGAAAGTCAGTGTGTGCACACGTCTTAGAGATGAAGTTACACATTGATAGGTTAAGAATGTTGGGATCCGTTGTCTGTGAAGAGCTGGCTGTTGACTGGGTTCTCCAGTCGCTTCCTGACTCATATAGTGAGTTCGTAAGAGAGTACTATATGATGAACCACGACGTGACCCTCATCGATCTCACCTATATGCTTATTGCTGCTGAATTAGAAATGATTTGGCGCACTGGAAAAGAAAATTTGATTGGTGGATCTGCCTTCCAGACCTTTATGGGTATAGGCAATGGCAACGAAAGGCATGTCATGGTCGAAAAGTTTGATCATAAGAGAAAGGCAAAGTCTGAAGTAGTTTCGTGTGCTATTCCAAAAGAGTCAATTTGCTTTTATTGCGAAGAAAAGGGGCATTGGAGACGAAGCTTCCTAGTATACCTGAGAGATCTAAGAGATGGGAGAGTCAAGACGTTTGGCTCTACTTCAGGTAAACTCCACTATCTAACTACATTAAGTTCCTATTCATTGATTCTTAATACATAATGTGATAAGATTGCATTTGAATGTTTTGCAGGATCAGTGAAAATAGAGGAAGCTTGATGGAAGAGCAAGATGAGTTTGATCACGAAGAAATGTTTCACGATCGCATGGATTCGAAGATCAGATTTTGAGCTTAGAAAGTTATGATAGAGTTGTTGGGAATATTTGATTACATAGTTTTTCAATTAATTTTGCATTGTAAGGACATGTTTTCCGCTGCTTTTATGAATAAAATAAATTTTGATTTATCTTATTTATGTATATCCTTGCAATGAAATCGTTGTGAAAAATTGATGTTTGTGTATTTCTATAAATGGATGTGATTCTTAGTTATGTTATTTATGGTAGTGTCAAAATTTTCTAAGTAAGGAATGATTCCCATCACCCAAGTTTCAATTGGATAGAAACTTGGAATCATATGATTTGAATCATGTGATGTATGGAAATCTTGGTACTTAGGAAATTAAGACTAATTCCTTGATCACACAAGTATGTGAGTCAAGTAAAGGACTAAAGGAGTATAACACAATGTTGTGCACTAGTCAAGTCCACCACAAATAACAATAAAACTATTCGTCATAATTTACTAAAAGTCTAGTAAATGTGGTTATGCTTACAAGATTAAGTAGAATTGTGAATCATTGAAAAGGTTTCAATGAATGACAGAACGAATAAGAAGAATCAATAAGGCAGAAAGATAAAAGTTTCTCCGATCTAAGAAGAAGGGAGAGTACTTTTGTAACACCGTAAATTTCAAAATAATTTTTCATTTTTAAAACCACATAATGTATCACATCACAAATCAAAATCTATAATCAATTCTGTTTTCAAAAACAAATCCCAAGATCTCTACACATAAAAATCTCCATCAGTGTGTGTGTACGTGTCAAGCCGTCGCCTTCCCACGGTCCTCGCTGGTACCTGAGACATCAAACATAACAACTGTAAGCATAAATGCTTAGTGAGTTCCCCAAAATACCACATACCACAAATACGCCACTCGAGGCTAACCCGAGACTCTGGTCAAGATGTCTCAGCGGGACCCTCCAGTCCCGTAGCTCGTCAGACCCTCTGGTCCAGTCATAGCTCATTGGGCTCTTTGGCCCGTTCTGAATCGTTGGACCCTCCGGTCCGGTCTATATAGTCATACAACATACAAATAACACATAGCATACAATCTCATAAATAGCACATAATCTCATACATAGCAGATAAGACCCTCTGGTCAACTCATAATACCACTCAAAGTAACGTATAGTGAGAAGACTCACCTCGCGTGTCTCGGTAACTCGTAAAGCTCTCAACCACTAGTGCTCGATCTCCCGAGCTATCGTCCTCCTACAACACAAGTGTATTTCTACTTAATACTACTTGACTCTGGCTGACTAATACCACGAAGTCAAACCAGTCAACACTGGTCAACGGTCAACGGTCAACCCGACTCGCCGAGTCTGGCGTGGACTCGCTGAGTTCCTACGGGAACCCGATCCCTCTGAATCTCTTCCGACTCACCGAGTCACTCACCCGACTCGGTTACTCAACCCCTGGTTCGTAATCGACGAACAACTTGCACCAACTCGCCGAGTCTGGGAAATGGACTCGGCGAGTGCATTCCATGCACATCCCCAAACGACCTTCTGAGGTCAGATCCGCTTCACTAACTCCTAGATCCAGTCTCCTAAAGCTTATTGACCACGTAAAGTCCAAGTCTTGATGCTCATCAAGCATTGAATAGCTCATGAATGGTGTTTTAGCCTCAAATACATTGATCCCAAGCCAAAACCTCCATGGATGCACATAAAGCTTTGGCAATGAGGTGCTCTGGACCTCTATGGGTCCAGATCCAAGACCTTAACTCGCTATGGGACCATGAGGACACTAGATCTAGCCACAAATGGGTCCAAAAGCCCTAAATCTACATGAACATCACAACAAAAGAAAATGATTCGAGATTGTACCTCAGATGTGATGTTCTGGACCTCAAACCTTCAAGAATCCACCCCTCTCTTGCTTCCTCTTGGCTAGATCTCCTCTTTCCCTGCTAGAAAACAACTCCAAGATCAATAATGGCTCCTTCCCTCACTTGAATCACTCAAACGATCTAGGGTTTCACTCCTGGGGACTGATGAGTGCAAATGACGGCCATAAGGCCCTTTAAATACGCCTCAAACCCGAGAAATTAGGGTTTCATTAAACAGCATGGACTCGCCGAGTCCACTCTTGGACCCGTCAAGTCCGGACGCGAACCCGCGTCCAAATCCGCGAACATACTCGGCAAGTCTAGGCTCCAACTCGCCGAGTCCCCTCACCAATTACGAAAATAAATAAATAAATAATACCTGGGAATTTGGGCTGTTACAACTTTTGTATCGGTTTTATGATCATCTTAATGATTAAGAACCATATCACAATTGATCCTCTAAGAACATCTTAGTGCACTGGTATGGCTAAGAAGAGGTATCAGGAATTGATGAAATGGTTAAATCAAAAGGATGAGTCATACTTCATTCCAAAATCAAATCTTAGAATTGTACTCCAAGATTGTGAATTGAGTGACACACACTCATCAAATGTGAAGTAGAAAATTGCTTTTCCTACTCTTACACATTTGAATTTGGTATGTTGTGATGTCTTGAAGAAGCCAAAGACCAAGTAAGACCATCTTAGTGCACTGGTATGGCTAAGAAGAGGTATCAGGAATTGATGAAATGGTTAAATCAAAAGGATGAGTCATACTTCATTCCAAAATCAAATCTTAGAATTGTACTCTAAGATTGTGAATTGAGTGACACACACTCATCAAATGTGAAGTAGAAAATTGCTTTTCCTACTCTTACACATTTGAATTTGGTATGTTGTGATGTCTTGAAGAAGCCAAAGACCAAGTAAGACCAAATGTGTGTAATGTTTTGTGTTGATATAGACACACACTAACTCTTGGATATTTGTTTATCAAGAAATGTTCTTGATAAGAGAATCTAATATGTCAAGAGGTCAGTGGGAGTCTGAAGATCTTGAAAGGATTCAAGAATTAATCAAGAGTAAACACTAGCGCACGACTTGAGGTTGTAACCTATCGTGTTGACAAAATTCTATTTATGTGCCAATCCTGTTGAGTGATTATGCATATGAGTTCTACGAGTTCTCAATAGACTGCATAAGGCAAACACCTTGTTCAATGAAAGTACATTGAATGGCATAGGTGAGCTGCTAGATAACTTGGAAGCAATGGTGGGACCCTTGATGGCAAGAAATTAAGAATGAACAAGTTATGTCCATAAGAGTTTGAATTTGCCACAAACATTATCTTTCGATTATGATAATGGCAAATTCACATGGATAGGAACACATACACCATAAAATCTAAGTGTCATAAGGTTTCTCTCCTTCATGAAAATGATTGTGAGGAAACGCTTTCACTAAGAGAGATTTTAAGGAGATAGCAACTATGTAAATTGCATTCTCAAATTCGATTATGATTACAGCATCCCTTTTCATAGTTCGAATTGTGAAATTTGGCAATTAGTCTGAACATTTAGGACTTAGTAAGATAAGTTCTGAATTAGTTTAGACACACATATGAGCTGTCTAAGGAAAGGTGTGTGATTTTGAGAAGCTTAGATAAAGACTTATCGAAGCATATCATATTAGAAACAATGAACTTTGGAAGTCAATAAGTATTGATTTCTAGAAGTTTAGTTGGTTCCTAAATACGTGTCAAAGCTAGTGGGAGCATAAGGGTTATGCTAGAATGAATATAATCATCATGTTAGTGGGAGCATGATTATTATTTAAGTATTGCAAGTTGGCAATATTAATTATAGAAAAACAAAAGTTTCACTTTGCAAGGTTGTAAGGGTTGAAGAGATGTTTTTGCTATAATTAAGGGAGAGAATGTTATACTTCATTTTCAATCTAAAAGCTTAGATCGAGAAATTTAATTGTATTTAGTCAAGTGTATATTTATTATTTGCATTCTCACAATACGATTATGATTACGACATCCCTCTTCATAGTTCGAATTTTTGAGAACACGGCAAATAGAAATATTATGACGATATTATAGTAAGAAATTGGTAAAGTATCATGTTTTTATTATGAATTGCATCCCATACGCTTCGGGTATAGGATCAATTGCATATGCTATAATATTCGACCGTTCTAAAATTTTCCAAATGTCTGGGGCATTTAGAGGGAAAAAGGAAATAGAACCGGTTTTGACTAAAATAATTAAACAATTGCCAAGGACAATCTAAGGTTCACCAAGGATTGGTCGCTTGTGGACAGTTGAAAGTATAGTCATGGATGAACCATATTGACATTATTATGAATAGATAAGATTCTATTTAGAATGAGTTGTCATGTGGAAAATATGGAAACGTTTCCATATTGGGAGTTGGATATCGAGAATAAATGTCTAGATTAGAAACTTTTATGCAAGAAGGATGTTCAAAGGAATGTACTTTGAATGTGAAACTTCATCACTGTGGAATTGTCTTCCATTAGAGTATTTTTGTAATTTCATTGGCCGAGTCTTGGTGACTTTTGTGCCATGACATTACGAAAAGGACTGTTGCATAAAATGTTAGAATCTAACATATTCTAGTAGTGGCAAGAATTTTGTATTTTTACACTAATGGATTAGGAATTGTGAAATGAGTGTGATTGAAGATGTTATTCAATTATACTATTTCACAAAGTAAGGACCATAGGTAAAGATAGTGTTCATGCTAAGAGCATGGAACAATTGTTGTTATAATTCAAGTAAGAAGTTGATTATCCTGAAACAACAAATAATGAGTAATCAATATGGTGATTAAATAAAAATGTTTTATTTATACCCAGAGTTTGGGGCCATATGGGATTAGTATTATTCTTGTGTTTCACTTTGCATGATTTGACTTCCTGAATAATTAAATTATTTCAGAATAATCAAATTATTCAAACGGTCCACAGTCGCTCATATGTTGGAAGTAGGTATGAATGAAGATTGTCGTGAATTGGTGTGTGGATTGTCTAAAGTGAATTAGACATAAGCAAAAGTTTGTTGCAACGTTCACGGGTGCTTATGAATATGATTTGAGCATTGGATGAAACCCACGCTCACTTGGATGACTTCATGGATTTTATCACAAGTGATTGATGAGACGATAACATCTTATATTCTTGAAACTGAGATGTGAGTTGTATCTTGTGAATCGGTTACACATTGATAATATGTAAACGCACCAGTAACTTGGTGTTATAAAACATATTGTTATGTGTGATTCGGTGAGTGAGTGCAAGCAAGCATTGAATCAGAGTTTATCCGTTCCTTTTACCCAAAGTGGGATAAAAGCGATATCTGTGGGCCGTCGATGATTTAATGATGACACCTAAGCGCTTGGCCAAGCCGGGACTAAGTTGATGTGTTCACTTGTAGTCTATTGTCAGTCGTCATAAATCGGAAATCGGGAAACAACACATAGACAGAGAGAATGATTTAAATCCATGTCTCAGTCTATACGATATCTAGAATGGAGGAATATATGATCCCTTATCTAAAGGACACATATCTGATAAGATCAGAGTTGACAACGGCTTTTGAAAGCTACGATTGCGGATCACGATCTCAAGTCATACGTAGAATAGTTATTAGACTTATCCAAGTGGGAGACTGTTGGATTAGTGTCTCAGCCCATAACTATTTTGGTATGTACTTGACCCGATGGTGCATGGTCCTTTTGGGTTGCCTTCACCAAAGCAACTTGATAGGATGAATTATGGAGAGAGAGGATTAATTATGATTTATTAATATATTATGAGAATAACATATTAAAGGAGAAATCATATTGTTTAATTAATATTAGTCAATAATTAATTAAGAATTAATTTTGTGGCTAAAAGATATTAATTAAACTTAAGGGACTAGAACTGTCAATTGAGTGATAGTTGAATATTGGGCTAATGGACTCCGTAGAGGATGGAGTGGACGAATTCTATGGGAAAACCCATTAGAAATCGTCCAAGGCCTCTAAGGAGGGAGTCCATGGGCTGCTTAGGGCATAAGCAGTCAAATTAGGGTTTCCTTGTTAGATAACCCTAATAGCCTCACTATTTAATGGACCCTTGAGACTCAAAAACGTGGTAAAGTGATTCCTTAGGGTTTCAACACGTTTTTGGGTGTCTCCTCTCTTATCATTCTTCATCCTCTTGCTCTTGGTGTTTGTGAGCCATTAGAGGAGTGACACTTGTGACTTTAAGTTTTCTAAAGCCATTACAATGAGGATTTGAGATTGTTATTGCTACATAACAATCAAGGTAAGATCTAAAACCCCATTCTTATGTTAATATTGATTATCACATGCTAGATCTAGGGTTTAAAGTCTTGGATGAATTGCATGTATAATAAAGAAACCTAGATCCAAGCATTAGGGTTTGCATGAGCACATAGGATGTTCTTATGGCTAAAACCCATCAATTGGCAATTTCAATGGTAGATGATAACATAATAGAACCAGGAACTGATGAAGTTTGAATTGAAAAAGTACCTTGTGCTTCGGAAGTCGACATCCCATCACCCATATTGACATTTGTGTCCATATTAGATATGTTCACAGTGATGCCTGAAGTTCGAACCTCCTCAGAAACTGATTCGGTCATCGAAACTTCGGGTGGTATGACTTTAGTCTGCTCAGGGATGGAAGTAGTAGAAGGATCACCCAGATTAGTGGTTGTGTTCGTAGTAACTACTTTCACATTGCCACCAGTACTTCAAGTCGCCTAGAAATTTGACTTGACAGGAGAGCCCCTATGAGGTGATGGATAGCCCATGTCTTCATTTAGAATGGGAGACGGAGTACCCATCGTCTTCGAAATTAGTCTCCTCAACAACTTCTTCAATTGATTCTTCTAACCGCCTCTTCTTCTTTTTAATCTTCTTTACCATTAGAGATGCACAAAACCCGAATCCGATCCGATCCGATCCGGATCCGAATCCGATCCGGTTTCGCTTACGTCCTCAAAAATCCGATCCGGTCAAAATCCGATCCGGTTCCAACCAAAATCCGAATCCGATTCTAATCCGATTTGAAACCAGTTTAAACCGATTTTAATGGGTTTTAATTGGATTTTGGGGCGGATTTGGATCCGGTTTTTAGCGAATCCGGTTTACGATCCGGTATCAGATCCGATTTGGAATATAGGATTAGGATCCGATTGAAAATCCGGTTTTAAATCTGATCCGATCCGGTTTGGTCAAAACCGGTTTTGACCCAATCCGGTTTCGGATTGGATCCGGTTTTGAATAGTGAAACCGGTTTTTGTGTGCATCTCTATTTACCATATTATGTGCTCTTCATTTCTTAGAAGCAGGAGAAACATGATAAGGTATTTCATGAATAAGCACACCCCATTGATTTATCTGGGGTTTTCGAATCTTCTTGATTTTTGATATAGAATCCCCCTTAAGTGGAGAAAGAGACTGCTCAGGAACTTCTTCAACAATAGGCCTCCTTTATGGTGAATGACGAGGTCTATGAGCAGGATTTTTTTTTCTCTTGAGAAAACCTATTTTGGAGGACACTGTTTCTTTTGGAACATCCTGAACAATAGGTTCTTTGACATGCTTCGTTTCCTCCTTCTTTACTTCCTTAGGTACAGATTTAGGTTTTTCAACCTTTGTGGATTTCTTATAACTTTTTCCAAGTTTCGAAGTTCCTTAAATCCCCTTTGGTAACAACACTCATAGAAAGGCCCATCAGTTGGAATCTTCAAGATTTGAGAGAACTGTTTCTTCTTGAGCTTATACTTCTTGTCGTTGGTTAACTGGAATGTGGCCACTTTGGAAGTTTTGTTGGATACGACAATAGAACCATCCAGTGCTAACCATGTTATCAGAACGGAGAAAGAAGCAATCATCATAGTGGAAAGAACTGAATGATTGAGAGAAACAATCAACATCTTCAGTTCTTTTGGATATTTCGAAACATTTCAACTCCGATAATTGGAACTCTGGATCTTCAACAAAGGTTGAGATATAGCATCATCAGTGGTTTGAGAAGGATCAACATGAACACTGGTTGCCGTCATTGTTAGGGTTTGAAAGTTTGAGAGAAAAGATAAGTATAAGGAAAGAGAATTTGGGGAAAATTCTTCAACCAGGATACGTAAAGTTTTGAATTGGTGACCCCCAAAATCCTTTTATACTTAGTACACAATTTGAATTTGAAGCGGTTATCAATAAAATCATGTCACGTGTATCCTTGAAAAATGGATCAGTTGCCGTAAAAGTCGCCACGTCTGAAAAGTAATAAGCACTTTTTCTTGGAAAATTATGAAGCAACCAAACCTGTTAATCTTTCCCCAATATGATAAGAACCGTCACTGAACCTTCATTTCGAGGCAGGGCTCATTCACTTTTGGGTTTAGAAACGAAATCATATCCAGACTTTCGAAATCTAGGTTTGAGTTGGTAATACCCAAGACCTTAAGGATTTATGTGCTAAAGTGTACCAAAGAAATAGTGGGAACCAAGATAAAAAAAAATGTATGTATAGTGAAATCAAAT
Organism: Lactuca serriola; assembly: GCF_051521515.1. Lineage (NCBI taxonomy): Eukaryota > Viridiplantae > Streptophyta > Magnoliopsida > Asterales > Asteraceae > Lactuca > Lactuca serriola. The sequence continues at coordinate 64,568,174 of NC_136413.1, read as the reverse complement.
AATCATTTGATGTAAAAGCAGATGGATCCGAGGCAAAGATCTCTTCATTCGAGATATCGAACTGCTTGTGTGGTATCCCGTGAATTACAATTGAATAATTATAAAGAAGTATCGAAGGGCTTCTTTTAGATAAGTTTCGAAGGTAGTCTCAATTTTGTTCATGATCACAACTTAACATAAGTGTGAATTCAATTATCAAAATTTCTTGTATGACCAGTGTAGTAGTGACAAGCGAAGGTTAGATAAATTGGTAAGTGACAAAAGGTTCAGACTGATATTCAGACGGAAATCATATTTCAAGAAAAAAATAAATGTCGGATCTTGTTGGGCAAAAATGTCTTGGGTAAAGAACATTTTATCAAGACCACTCAAATCGAAAGAAATATGATTTTAAATATCGAAGAAAGGTACATAAACAAATGGTTCGTGAAAACCTTGAACTAAAAGTTCAGCATCAATTCCTTTATCAGTTGGGAATTTTGTGTTTTACCATCAACACGGACTCATGAATCAAGATCATAAACATAGAGTTTTGCAGTATCTACATTCTGATTGGTTTCTACCAAAGACGTCGAGGATACGCAAGTGAAGTGTGTGAATCGTGAAGAATTAAGTTGATGAAAAAGATTGTTTAAGAAATATAGTGTACCTCTGCGAACGATATGGACATAACAGAAATCGCTTTACTCAAAATGAGAAGAGAAAGATAGCTCGTCGACTAATGAGAATATAGCCTAATTTGGAAGGAACCCTATTAGTGAGTGATCTATTTAGGCTTCGACACACATTGAGTCTGTAAGGCTTAGGTCGAAAAACATCAACATGCTTCTAGGGACACCTGTCCCTAGAAGCAATAACCACCAAAATATGTCGAGTGTGATCTACAAAGAAAATCGTAAAACAAACAAAACAACAAAAGAAAAATATTTTTGGAATTTTTGTTTTTGAAAATTGAAAGACAAAAGAAAAAAATATTTGGAGTTTTAGAAAATAAAAGCTAAAAGAAATAAAATCTTTTTGGTATTTTTGGTTAATAAAAACAAGAAAATGTTACCAAACAAGCGAAGTGAAAAATATCGACATCGAGATATGATGCATCGACACAACAAGTATTCTCAGACAACGAAGTATAATGTAAACAGTTCAGAGATATTTTGAAAGCGACACATGTCGAACGCAGAACAGTGAAAAGTACCATTTGAAGCTTTCAGCGATATGTCGACTCCTTGGTATTTCACAATGAAGAGAAGCTTGGAACAACATTTGCATCAAGCATTCATAGTCCATACAAGATCCTTGGAAAAGATTTCTCATATAAAGGCTTTGTGAAAATGTCAACAAGTTGATCCGTTGTCTTTACAAAGTGAATCTCTATGTTTCCATCCCTGACATGATCCTTGATAAAATGGTATCGAAGTGCGATATTTTTGGTCTTCGAATGTTTCACCGGATTATGACAGATGCTTATGATACTTTGTGAATCGCAATACAAGGGAATCTTCTTCATGTTGATAACATAATCACAAAGTTAACTTTGTATCCATATGACCTAAGAGGTGCAAGCTGCAGTAGCAACATATTTGGCTTCTGCTGGGGAAATTGAAACACGGGTTTGTTTCTTCGATTTCTAGCTAACAAGCTTCCCGTCCAAAAATTGACATCCACCAGAAGTGTTATTCCTATCAAGTTAAAAACCACCAAGATCAGCATCGGAACATGACTGAACAAAGAAATTGTTCTTCAAAGGATACCATAAACCCACTGTACAATTCCTTTCAAATATCGAAAAATATTTTTCACAACTATTAAATGAGGTTCTCTGGGATTTGATTGAATTATGGCACAATTGCAAATAGTTTACATTATATCAGGTCTACTAGCAGTTAAGTATAGTAACAAACTGATCATGCTCCTGTACAATGTTATATTGACAAAAGGCTTGTCTAACGAAGGTCCTAAGTGTGTGCCAACATCCATTGGTACTTTCAATTTCGAACTATTTGTCATGCCAAATTTCTCAAGCAAGTTTCTAGAATAATTTTCTTGATTAATGAAAATTCCATCCCTGCTTTGACGAATATTCTGTTGGATTAGTGTCTAAGTCCATAACTATTTTGGTATGTACTTGACCCGATGGTGCATGGTCCTTTTGGGTTGCCTTCACCAAAGCAACTTGATAGGATGAATTATGGAGAGAAAGGATTAAATATGATTTATTAATATATTATGAGAATAATATATTAAAGGAGAAATCATATTGTTTAATTAATATTAGTCAATAATTAATTGGTAATTAGTTTTGTGACTAAAAGATATTAATTAAACTTAAGGGACTGGAATTGTAATTATAAGATAATTGCAATTTGGGCCATGGATTGCCTTATATCATAAGGTGGACGAATTCTATGGGGGAAGCCCATATGAAATCGTCCAAGGCCTTATGGAAAGGGCTCCATGGGTTGCTTAGGGCTTAAGCAACCAAATTAGGGTTTCCATGTTAGATAACCCTAATTGCCTCACTATATATAGATCCCTTAAGGACCAAAAACGTGGCTAAGCTTCTTGCTAGGGTTTTCACACGGTTTTGGTAGCTTCCATCCTCTCTCCTCTTCATCCTCTTGCTTATCGTGTTTGTGAGCCATTAAAGGAGTGACACTTGTGACTCTAAGCCTTCCAAAGTCAATTCAAGGAGGAATTGGGATTGTTATTACTACATAACAATCAAGGTAACATCTTAAACCTAATTATATGTTAATATCGATTTCCATATGCTAGAATTAGGGTTTATAGTCTTGGATAACTTGCATATACAATAGAGAAACCTAGAACCAAGCATTAGGGTTTGTATGAGCACATAGGATGTCTTATGACTAAAACCCATCAGTGGTATCAGAGCCTAGACTGGTTTCAATTGTATTGATGCATTACATGTTCAAAAAATTCGATTTTTGATGTTTTGGAGGCTGGACGCGCCGAGTCCATAGTTGAACTCGCCGAGTCCATGCAGACTCGACGAGTCCAAGCTTGACTCGACGAGTCAACTCGTCAGATGGGGATATCTTCGCGATTTCTTGCTGTTTTTGCTTATGGATAGTTACCTTATCATATTAGATCAATATAAATCCGATTTTATGATATATTTGACTATATTCTTGATCTAATTGAAGATATTTATCAATTAATAAAATATTTGTTTCCTTATGTGATAATTGATTAATTATTTTGACTAAATTGATAAATTGTTTTGCAAGAAATCATTAAATAAATCAAATATGGATAATTATGTGATTAATTGTTAATTTAGATTATTTGTTATTTGATCCTTGTTGTTATGAAAAGTTTCATATTTTCCCCTTAGGTTTTATAGTTTAAATTTGAACCCAAAATTTTTGTTGTTTTTAAATTTAAATAGTTAAAACCCTAATGTTTTGAAAAAGGTTTCAAAACTTGCCCTCAAGTTTTGGAATTTAAATTTTGATTAAATGGTTTAATTTTGATGTATATTTAAATTCTAAACCCTAATGTGTTGAAATGTTTCAAAACTTGCCCTCAAGTTTTGGAATTTAAAAGTTGATTAAAAGTTTAATTAGGAATGTTAAATTCTAAAACTCTAGTGTAGTTTTGAAAAAGTTCAAATCACACCCTTATGGTTTTATTAATTAATTAAGGTGTATAATTAAAAGAAGTTTAATAAATCCATAAAAGTTTTGGTTTACAATTTAATTGAATTAAAAGTATAATTATTAAATTAGACCACCTAGTATTTTGAAAGTATAAAATACACCCTATATTATATATAACATTAAAAGTCTAACATTATATATATATATATATATATATATATATATATATATATATATATATATATATATATATATATATATGTATGAGTAAAAGTCAGACTTACCGTTAGTAGGCCTTATTCACGAAGCTGGTCTATAAGGGGTGTTTAAGGAAATTGCCTATAAAATGGCGATTGAATGGGTATCCACTCTTACCCACCACACTCTTGACTAGTGGAGGGTCGTTAGCCGAACGGGTAGGATAGGACGAAACCTTCCATTATAAGTATAATGAATTATTAAAGTAACTAAATGTTTTCATAAAATTCCCAATCTTAGTTACTTAGGCAAAAGTGAATTGATGTAATTCCATGAAATTACACTTTGTGCCATTGCGAAGACGTTAGTGGAGCGTGTGTGGTTTACCGGCATACTAAATGGTTCTAAGCAAAGGTAGCAAAGGGTGACTCAATGTTTGTCATAGTTCGGTGGAGCGTGTGTGGTTTACCGGCACATCGAATAGGTGACTGTAACATGTGAGGGCACCATATTTCCTTGTTGTGAATATCCCTTAACAACCTACCTTGCTTTATTTTCGATCCATATTTCCTTGTTTGTCAGTTTTATTTTTAAAAATCCATTTTAAGCCTATAACTGATACATCATTAGGTTTTGGAACTAGTCTCCAAACCCTTCTTTCTTTCGAATTCGGCAAGTTCAGTTTGCATGGAAATAATCCAGTCTGGATCTTCCAAAGCAACCTTAACTGTTTTCGGTTCGAATTTGGAACTAAAAACATAAGCATGCAATATTCTTGAAGAACATTTAATACCTCATTCTTTGCACGAAGCTGAGCTCTTGTCAAAACCCTAGCTTGAGGATCACCCATAAATTGTTCTTTGGGATGATTTTATGTCCATCTATTCAGTGGTGGATATGCAGGATCGAAATCCAATGGTGCCTCTTCGACTCATTATCATACACATCATGAAAAACATCAATTTGTGTAAATGAAGTATGTAGTATAAATCCATTTTGCTCCCCTTCAATAATTTGATCATTATTATGATGCTCCACATCGACATTTACATTTGTATGACCATGCTCCCCCTCGAACGAATGCTCCCCCTCAACATTATGTATCAAATTCAAGTGCTCCCCCTCCACTTGATCACCTTGCAACATTGTGTGACTTTCGACCTGTATCAGAGAGTTCGTTGTGGATTGTGAACTACCATCATCCCTAGTGACTGTCGAACCATCAAAGTGTTTCGATACTTCAGGAATCTGATTGCCATCAACATCTATTGCCCTATCAGGAACACCAAAAATTAAGTCATAGTCAAAATCAAAAGAATTATTAATTGATGACTCATCAATTGTTTCGTTAAGGATAGACTTTTGTTCAAAAGTCTTTTCGACATGCTTAAGAAAATGGTCATCGAAAGTTGGATTAAAAATTTCTTCAATCTTCCTTGTACGCTTATTCAACACCTACTATGCAACTGAGTTATGTGAGTGTCCCAAGAATATCCCCTCATCGGCTTTTGACTGAAATTTTGAAAGGTTATATTTAAGATTCATAATGAAGCACCTGCAACAAAAAACATGTAAAAATTTCACAGTTAGTTTTTGATTGTTGATGATTTCATAAGGGGTGATGTTAAAACGACGTTGAATAAAAGATTGATTTTAAGTAGTGACATCCCCAAAATCACGGCCAAAAAAGACCGATTTTCATTTATGCTTTTTAAAATAATTTCAGAGTAAATCCTTTTGATTTAAAAGAGTTGCGGAATTTGTTCCCAAAACAAAACATGATAAAATAATATTTATCAAAGCATTTCATCAAGAGATGCATTTTCATTATATAATCAAAACTCGGGATGTCATGTTCCGATACAGACCATAAAGCATAAACGATAACATTACAAGTCATTCAACAAATATATACATATACGGACTTGTAAACAAAACAACTTGATGATTCAACCATCTTATGCCCTCGCACCACTACCTGTAATACAAATAAAACTGAGTGGGTCAGGCTTGGGAGCCTGGTGAGCATATAGGGTTTTCAACCCACAATAAATAAGTTATATTTAATTTCACCAACCAATCACTATCCCGATTACCCATTCCCGTTATCCTCACTTTACGTCCCTAAAATAACATCTATCTCAAGGGACCTAATCTAGGATTTTCATCGGGACGGACATCACTGCTAAGGGGTTTCCTCAACAATAGATATCCTAAAGGCAACCATGAGGGGGATAGAGTACACCGGTGAACACATCGCTCACAACACCTACAGGTTATGAACCTGCTAGCGTTCCACAGGACTGTCTAGAAAGAGTCCGTGGTCGTTATCCATACTCCGCTGAATAACTAGATCAACAACAACAACAACATCGAGGCCTCTCATCTGTTTATTACACACCAACTATCTACCCATGTTCTACCCAACATATTAGTAGATAAAATATATATTTTCATACATAGTTTAAAACCTGTATATCATTTCCATTCAATACATATTCCACATAACAGATGAGGCACACCCACATAACACGTATTTCATAGAAAGTAAATCAGATCTATGAGATAGAAGAGAATGAATATACATTCATACTTATAACAACAAAATTATACACATAAACAACAATATACTTAATACACTCAAACCATACTTGTATTATTATCGTGTTTATGGAAGGTAGTATACACTCACTTGATCAGAAGACGATCGGACAGCTCTACGACTTGCAGAAGTAGTAATCCACAGCAGATCTGGAAGATCTCCACAAAAATCGAACTTCTCGCGGGCAGAGCTTTGGCTCCGGAACCGCACTTCTCGGGATCTTCAGGATCTCGGGACTTGCCTCGGGGCTCGAGAATAATATCGGGGCTTCGGGGTATTTCTGGCACGCAAAACGATGCAAAACGGGAGAGAGAAGAAAAGAAATTGGCAAAAGACTCGGTTGCCTTCGGATCCTATTTATAGGAGGTTGGAGCCTCGGAGTACGCGGGGCGTACAGGCGTACGCGGGGCGTACTGGCCTCCGAAGTCGTCACTGCATGCGTCATTCGAAATGTCGACACTCTTCGGAGTACGCGGGGCGTACGTCGGATCGGACTGGTGACTCCCCCTTCGGATAATGCCGGATTTTTCAATTAAAAATAAATACAATATTTATTTATCAAACTTCGGAAATTCATATCTGTTCATACGAACTCCGTTTTCGACGTTCTTTATATCCACGGAAAGGTGAGACTACGCTCTACAACTTTCGTTTAGACTCCGTCGGCTAATTTTAACTTTATTTTTATTATTTATTTTTAATAGGCCGCGACAGAAACTTTCGTTATAAATTCATAACTTCTTCGTTTGACGTCCGTTCTCGCCTAACTTTTTATCGCTTTGATACCAACAACGAGACCTTCGATCCTCGTTTAGATTGCTTCGGCTAAAAACCGCTCGATCTCAAATCGAGTATTTCAGGCTGCACACCGCTAAGTCGAAACTTCGATAAATCATAACTTCCTCATACGAAGTCAGATTTGGGCGTTCTATATATATTCGGAAACCTCGTTTCAACTACTACAACATTAACCAAAGATATTAAGTTCATTTTACACTTAAATTTTGACGCTTATTTTTATTCTTAATTAATCAGACCACATAATTAAGCAATTAAGCACAAAACACATAATACTTAAATAATACATTCTTATTATTTCAAAACGGGTTACAAAGGTTAACCTAGACTATTACATTGCTAATAATGGCAAGCCTGGAAACACAGGCGTTACAATTCTCTCCACCTTAGAATGATTCCGTCCCCGGAATCACACATCAACAAACAAATGCGGATAGCGACCCATCATGTCACTCTCCGTCTCCCAGGTGAGATTCGGCCCATTCGTGTGTTTCCATCGGACAAGCACTAACCCAACCATCTTGCGTCGCAATTTCTTAGTCTTTCAGTCAACAATTGCCTCTGGTTCCTCAATCAACCTTTTGTTCTCATCAATTCTCAATTCAGAAATCGGAATTATGTCGGGAACTTCTCCCGTGAACTTCCTCAAATAACACACATGAAAAGTGTTATGAATTCCATTCAGTTCTTCTGGTAGTTCGAGCTTGTAAGCTTGGTTCCCAATCCTCTGAAGAACTTTAAACGGTCCAATAAACCTTGGACTCAACTTTCCCCTTTTACCAAATCTTATAAGTCCCTTCCACGGCGAGACTTTAAGCAAAACCGAATCCCCAACCTCAAAAGTCATCGGTCTTCGCTTCTTGTCAGCATAGCTCTTTTGACGATCCTAAGCTGCTAACATTCTTTCCCTAATTATTTTCAACTTTTCAGCAGTTTGATGAACCAACTCGGGTCCCATAAACTGATTTTCCCCAGCCTCAAGCCAACAAGACGGCGTACGACACTTCTGCCCGTACAAAGCTTGATAAGGTGCCATCTTAATGCTCGAGTGAAAACTATTATTGTAGGAAAATTCTACCAAAGGTAAATGTTCATCCCAGTTACCTAGGAATTCTAGAGTACATGCTCTCAGCATATCTTCAAGCGTTTGTATCGTTCGTTCGCTCTGACCATCAGTTTGCGGATGGTAAGCTGTACTTAAACACAACTTGGTACCCAATTCCTCTTGTAGACTTTTCCAAAACCTCGAGGTGAAACGGCTATCACGATCCGACACAATCGTTAACGGAACACCGTGAAGCCTCACAATTTCCTTCACGTAAGAATTCGCAAGCTTCTCCATAGACCATTTCTCCTTGGCCGCTATGAAATGCGCACTCTTAGTGAATCGATCAACGACCACCCAAATCATGTCGTGACCATTCTTTGTTCTGGGCAGTTTAGTGACAAAATCCATAGCAATGTCTTCCCACTTACCCATTGGCACAGGCAAAGGTTCTAAACTCCCGTACGGTTTCTGATGTTGTGTCTTTACTCTCGCACAAGTCATACACTCAGCCACATACTTTGCAACATCAAGCTTCATCGCCGGCCACCAGTAGTAGGGTTTCAGGTCCCTATACATTTTAGTGCTACCCGGATGAATCGAGTACATGGTCTTGTGAGCTTCTTCCATCAGAAGATCTCTGACTCCTCCTGTCTTAGGTATCCAAATCCGATCTTGGAACACCTTCAGTCCGTGACTGTTTACACCGAACACCAACGTTTTGCCCAAACGTTCCTCCTTTCGGTCATTCTTCTCAGAAGCTTCGCTTTGAGCTTTCTTTATACTTTCCAAAATGGTCGAGACAACTTCAATTCTCAACGCTCTTGGCCTTTTCCTTTCAAGATTGACTTTCCGACTGAGAGCATCAGCAACAACATTAGCTTTACCGGGGTGGTAAAGTATCTCACATTCATAGTCTTTAAGTAATTCTAGCCAGCATCGTTGCCTCATATTCAATTCCTTCTGATTAAAGAGATATTGGAGACTCTTATGATCAGTGAAAAGTTTGCACTTCGTGCCATAGAGGTAATGCCTCCATATTTTCAGAGCGAAAACTACCGCTGCCAACTCCAAATCATGAGTTGGGTAATTCTTTTCATGCTCTTTCAGCTGTCGAGACGCATATGCTATCACCTTTTCTCTTTGGGTCAAAACACAACCCAATCCAACCCCAGACGCATCGCTATAAACGGCGAAGTCTTCAACTCCATCGGGTAGAGAAAGTATCGGTGTCTCGCATAGCTTCTTCTTTAGCTTCTCGAATGCTTCCTTATGCTTATCACTCCAAGCATAAGTAGCTCCTTTGTGGGTCAAAGCTGACAATGGACTAGCAATCGAAGAAAAGCCTTGGATAAACCTTCGGTAATATCCGGCTAATCCTAAAAAGCTTCGAATCTCCGTGGGACTTTTTGGTTGCTCCCACTTTGTCACAGCTTCAATCTTTGCTGGATCAACCATTATCCCTTCTTGGTTGACCACGTGACCCAAGAATTGGACTTCACGAATCCAAAAATCACATTTGGAGAACTTAGCATACAGCTTCTCCTTCTTCAAGACTCCTAACACTTCTCGCAAGTGTCTGCCATGCTCCTCTTGGCTTTTCGAGTAAATCAGAATGTCGTCTATGAACACTATCACGGATTTATCAAGGAAAGGATTACAAACCCTATTCATTAAATCCATGAATGCTGCCGGAGCATTGGTTAGTCCAAACGACATAACCAAGAACTCGTAGTGTCCATATCTAGTTCTGAATGCAGTCTTCTCTATATCCTGCTCTCTTACTTTCAGCTGATGATATCCTGACCTTAGATCGATCTTCGAGAAATAGCTCGAACCTTGCAATTGATCAAACAGGTCATCAATCCTTGGCAACGGATATCTATTCTTTATTGTTTCCTTGTTCAGCTCTCGGTAATCAATGCACATTCTCATGCTTCCATCTTTCTTCTTTACGAATAACACCGGAGCTCCCCAGGGTGATGAACTAGGTCTTATGAAACCTTTGTCCAATAACTCCTAAAGTTGCATCATTAGCTCCTTCATCTCCGTCGGTGCTAATCGATAAGGTGCTTTCGCAATTGGCGTTGTTCCTGGCAACAAGTCAATACGGAATTCCACTTGTCGATCAGGCGGTAATCTAGGAAGATCTTCGGGAAATACTTCCAGATAATCACACACAACTGGAATATTCTGCATCACCTTCTTTTCCTTCTTAGCATCAATCACGAATGCTAGATATGATGTACACCCCTTGGTCAAACATTTTCTGGCTTTCATCAATGAAATGATTCCAGAATTCACTCTGCGTTTGTCCCCATACACCATAAACGAATCTTTCCCAGGCGGGTTTACTTTGACTATCTTCTTCTTGCATAAAATTTCGGCGTCATTGGCGCTAAGCCAATCCATTCCCAAAACGATGTCGAAACCGTTTAGTTCTATAGGCAATAATTCCTCGTGGAACTTATTCCCATTCAGATCAATTAAGATGTTTTTCATACGATGGCTAACAGGTACAAACTTACCACTAGCAACTTCGACTAATAAGGCATCATCTAGTCTAACAACAGGCAAAGCTAGCTTTCTACCAAATTCATGCGATATAAAGGAGTAGTTGGCTCCAGAATCAAATAAAATTTGGGCAGGCAATTCGTTAACGAGAAAGGTACCTGAAGCGACATCAGCTTCATCTTTAGCAGCTTCCAGTGTCATCTGGAATGCTCTCGCCTTTGGCTTTGGTGGAATGTTGGGTCTAGCTGCCTCCTTCTTCTTTGGGCAGTCCCTCGACATGTGTCCCTCCTCACCACAACCATAGCAAACTTTCTTAGTGAGGGTGCATTCATTGGCATAGTGCCCTGGCTTTCCACACTTGTAGCATGTGTTCGCCACCTCACATCTTCCATGATGCTTCTTCTTACATTTGTCGCACCATTTCGCTTCACCTCCACTTCCCCTCGAACCAGACTTCGAGAACTTGTTTTTCTTGTTGGACCCTGAAGTTCCATCGAACTTCCTCTTTTCACCAACATCTGTCCTTTCCAGACCCTTTTCCTTCTGCTGGGCCTCCACATTCTTAGCTACACGAACAGCCGTTTTCAGAGTAGTTGCCATCTTGACTGTCGGACCAAAGTCGGCAGGCAGTCCATTAGCAAACCTCTCAATCTTGGAGAGTTTCGTTGGCACTAGGTACGGAAACAACTTCATTTTCTCAGTAAATGCAGTAGCATAGTCATCTATGCTCATCCTCCCCTTCTTCAAGTTTTGGAACTCATTGTTCAGATCAATCAGATCTATCTCTGAACAATACTGCACCCTTAGTTGCTCCAAGAACTCCTCCCATGACATTTTCAGGGCTTCTCCTCGTGGCATAGTATCTGCCAACAACTTCCACCAACTCAAGACTCCAGTCTTCAGTTGTCTGACTGCAAAGACAGTCTTCTGTTTGTTGCTACAGTCACAACTTTCAAATACCATCTCCATTTCGGAGATCCAATCCATTATCTCAACAGGCTTTGGGCTTCCAGAAAGACTTGGCGGCTTGGCACCCAAGAAGTTCTTGTACATTCGCCCATCCTTGTTGTTTCTCCTTTCCGGATCGTTCCTTCGTTCTCCTTGAGTCCCAACTTGACTCATAATGCGACTATTGTTCCCTTCCTCCGATTGCTCGGGAACCAATTCGGGTTCCTCAATAGGTATGATAGGTTCATCCCTATTATCATGCAACATTTGTCGCATCTTCTCCCTTTGTTCGGCTAGCATAGCCCGAATCATGGCTTGCACCGCAGCCATTGTTATTGGTTCTAGTGCTGCTGCTACAACAGGTATTTGCTCAATCACTGGCGGTTGATTCCTGTTTTCATCCGCATTTCCAACGCCACTCCTTGTTCTCACCATTTTTGATCTACACACCGAATAAGGTGAAATTAGATCCTAATTCACGATAGATATTCATATCATCCTTATTACTCCGAAACGTTTACATGCTAGTTCTAATACCGTAGACATACACTTAGAATCCTACACACATAAGGTTTCCAGATCCGGTCGGCAACAGACCGTAGATCCCAACAATTAATATCATATATGGCAACATATAACATTTAGCACATAAAAGCATTTTAGGCAACTTTCCTAAAATAAACTAGTGCTCGTGTCTAAAATCCAACAGACACACACCTCAAAATTCCACTTAGCATTCTAAGTTTAAGTCTAGAAATCCTACAAATTCCTAGTTCGCTTAAACTAATGCTCTGATACCAACTGTGACATCCCCAAAATCACGGCCAGAAAAGACCGATTTTCATTTATGCTTTTTAAAATAATTTCAGAGTAAATCCTTTTGATTTAAAAGAGTTGCGGAATTTGTTCCCAAAACAAAACATGATAAAATAATATTTATCAAAGCATTTCATCAAGAGATGCATTTTCATTATATAATCAAAACTCGGGATGTCATGTTCCGATACAGACCATAAAGCATAAACGATAACATTACAAGTCATTCAACAAATATATACATATACGGACTTGTAAACAAAACAACTTGATGATTCAACCATCTTATGCCCTCGCACCACTACCTGTAATACAAATAAAACTGAGTGGGTCAGGCTTGGGAGCCTGGTGAGCATATAGGGTTTTCAACCCACAATAAATAAGTTATATTTAATTTCACCAACCAATCACTATCCCGATTACCCATTCCCGTTATCCTCACTTTACGTCCCTAAAATAACATCTATCTCAAGGGACCTAATCTAGGATTTTCATCGGGACGGACATCACTGCTAAGGGGTTTCCTCAACAATAGATATCCTAAAGGCAACCATGAGGGGGATAGAGTACACCGGTGAACACATCGCTCACAACACCTACAGGTTATGAACCTGCTAGCGTTCCACAGGACTGTCTAGAAAGAGTCCGTGGTCGTTATCCATACTCCGCTGAATAACTAGATCAACAACAACAACAACATCGAGGCCTCTCATCTGTTTATTACACACCAACTATCTACCCATGTTCTACCCAACATATTAGTAGATAAAATATATATTTTCATACATAGTTTAAAACCTGTATATCATTTCCATTCAATACATATTCCACATAACAGATGAGGCACACCCACATAACACGTATTTCATAGAAAGTAAATCAGATCTATGAGATAGAAGAGAATGAATATACATTCATACTTATAACAACAAAATTATACACATAAACAACAATATACTTAATACACTCAAACCATACTTGTATTATTATCGTGTTTATGGAAGGTAGTATACACTCACTTGATCAGAAGACGATCGGACAGCTCTACGACTTGCAGAAGTAGTAATCCACAGCAGATCTGGAAGATCTCCACAAAAATCGAACTTCTCGCGGGCAGAGCTTCGGCTCCGGAACCGCACTTCTCGGGATCTTCAGGATCTCGGGACTTGCCTCGGGGCTCGAGAATAATATCGGGGCTTCGGGGTATTTCTGGCACGCAAAACGATGCAAAACGGGAGAGAGAAGAAAAGAAATTGGCAAAAGACTCGGTTGCCTTCGGATCCTATTTATAGGAGGTTGGAGCCTCGGAGTACGCGGGGCGTACAGGCGTACGCGGGGCGTACTGGCCTACGAAGTCGTCACTACATGCGTCATTCGAAATGTCGACACTCTTCGGAGTACGCGGGGCGTACGTCGGATCGGACTGGTGACTCCCCCTTCGGATAATGCCGGATTTTTCAATTAAAAATAAATACAATATTTATTTATCAAACTTCGGAAATTCATATCTGTGACATCCCCAAAATCACGGCCAGAAAAGACCGGTTTGTTTATGCTTTGTTTAAAAATCAGAGTAACATTTTAAATAAAAGTGTTGCGGAATTTGTCCCAAAACAATAATATGATAAAGATTTATCAAAAGCATTTCCATAGAAATGTATTTCATTAAAAGACTCGGGATGTCATGTTCGTACAGATCAAAAGCATAAACAGTACAATACAAGCCTTACTACATTATTTCATATCTATAGGCCTATATCCGTAATCCCTCGTCCAAACATCATATATATGCTCAAGCGCCACTACCTGTAATACATAAAACTGAGTGGGTCAGGCTTGGGAGCCTGGTGAGCACATAGGGTTTTCAACCCACAATAAATAGTTTATTAATTTCATCAATAAACAATAATCCGATTACCCGTTCCCGTTATCCTCACTTTACGTCCCTAAACACCTATCATAAGGGACCTAGCCTAAGGATCATCATCGGGACGAACACTACTACTAAGGGGATTCCTCAGCAATAAATGTCCTAATAGGCAACCATGTGGGGGATGGAGTACATCTGGTGAGCACACAGTTCAAATAAACACACAGTTCAAATAAACACCTACAGGTTGCGAGCCTGCTAGTGTTCCACTGGACTGTCTAGAATAGTCCGTGGTCGTCATCTATACTCCGCTAGATGACTGGATCATCAATAACATCTATAACGAGGCCTCTCATTATTTTATTTTGTCACACAGCAACTATTACATCTACCCATGTTTTACCCAACACATTTTGTAGATATAAAATACATATACAGTTTAAATCTTTGAAAACATGTATAAAACGTTCATCCAGCATAGATAGCAAGTATTCAGATAATATGCACAAATAGCACGTAATTTATATTAAATACTTCATATCTATGTGTAAGTTGAAAGTAAATATGCACTCACCTGAAAAGGTGGTGATTCCGAACTCAGACAGCGCTTCGCTTCTTAAAAAGAATTTTCTTCGACGAAACCTAGTATTATTACCACTAGAGTTTAGTTTATTATTCGTCGAGACTAATTAATAGTCTAGCTATTATTATTATTATTATATAAGCGTCAAAAAAATACTTATATAACCCATAATAATAGCCCAAGTATTTATTATAAGTTCCTAATAACGCTACTATAATTAAATAAAAGCTATATTAAAAATAGCGTAGGCGTAGCTCACTTACAGCGGGTTTTATAGAAAACCGGGCTTTGCTTGGAGCAGCGTTCCCGAGCCGAAAAGCTCTTCTTCTCGGAGCCTTCGAGCACTCCGGGGCTTCCGCCTCGTGCTAGGGAGGTTCCCTAGGCTTTTCGGGGGATTTCGGGGCTAGAGAGAGGTTCTAGAGAGAGAGAGAGAGAGTAAAGAGAAGAAAGAATGGGAAAGGTGTGAAGAAAATGAGGGTGGGAGAGGTGGTATTTATAGGGTGAAATGTGGCTGAACTTGGTGCCACATGTCACCATCTGGTGGCAAGCCTTGGGGAGAAAGCAATGGCCAAGATTGTGCCACATCACCCATTTTCGCACAGCACACTTCCGACTTCTAAAATCCGTAACTTTCACATACGACCTCCGTTTTTGACGTTCTTTATATCCACGCGTAGGTAATAATAAGATCTACAACTTTCATTTTGACACCGTTAGCTAATTCTCGACCGATCTTAAATTTAACAGTACAAGGAGATTATACTGTTAAACGTCTGCGTAAAATTAATAACTTCTACATACGGACTCTGTTTTTGTCTGTCTTTTTACCGTTGATTTCCTATTAATGAGATCTTCAACTCTCATTTACGTTGCGTAAGCCAAAAACCGCTCGAACTAAAATTCGAGTTTCAGGCCGTGCATTGCTAAGCCGAATCTTAGAAAAATCATAACTTCTTCATACGAAGTCAGATTTGGGCGTTCTTTTTATCAATGTTCTTAGTTTAACATATTCTACGAGTTTTGTTTAGATTGATAAGGCTAAAAAGTCTTCTATCGTAAATTCACTATTTACGACTCCCGGTGCCGTGCCGATTTTGCCATAAAACTTCGGCGGGCCATAACTTCTTCGTTATAGCTCGGATTTCGGCATTCTTTATATGTACGGAAACCTTGAGACGTATTCTACAACTTTATGTAGAGATATCGGGATTATCTCACACTTTAATTTTGGCGCTCATTTTTATTCTTTATTAATTATACATTTATAATTAAATAATAAACACATAAACACACATAATTCACATAATACTCAAATATTTTATATTTATTACTTCAAAAAGAGTTACAATAGTTGACCTAGACTATTACATTGACAAAAATGCTTAGCCCTGAAAACCCGGGCGTTACAATTCTCTCCCCCTTAGGATGATTCCGTCCCGGAATCATGCATCAGCAAACAGATGTGGATAGCGACTCATCATGTCATCCTCTGTTTCCCAAGTGAGATTCGGCCCATTCGAATGTTTCCATCGGACTAGCACCAAGTTGACCATCTTGCGTCGTAACTTCTTAGTCTTACAGTCAATAATTGCCTCAGGCTCTTCGATCAGCCTTTTATTCTCATCCATCCTTAATTCCGAGATTGGAATTATGTCGGGAACATCTCCCATGAATTTCCTCAAATAACACACATGGAAGGTGTTATGAATACCATTGAGTTCTTCGGGCAATTCCAGCTTGTAAGCTTGGTTCCCAATTCTCTGAAGAACTTTGAACGGTCCAATAAACCTTGGACTCAACTTTCCTCGTTTCCCAAATCGTATAAGTCCCTTCCACGGTGAGACTTTAAGTAAAACAGAATCCCCAACTTCGAAGGTTATCGGTCGTCTTTTCTTGTCAGCATAGCTCTTCTGACGATCCTGAGCTGCTAACATTCTTTCCCTAATCACCTTCAATTTCTCAGCAGTCTCATGGACTATCTCGGGGCCCATAAACTGCTTCTCTCCGGCTTCAAGCCAACAAGACGGCGTACGACACTTCTGTCCATACAAGGCCTGATAAGGTGCCATCTTGATGCTCGAGTGAAAACTATTGTTGTAGGAAAATTCTACTAGAGGTAAGTGCTCGTCCCAATTCCCTTGGAATTCGAGGGTACATGCTCTCAGCATATCTTCCAACGTCTGAATCGTTCTTTCACTCTGACCATCAGTTTGCGGATGGTAAGCAGTACTCAAACACAACTTTGTACCCAACTCCTCTTGTAGACTCCTCCAAAACCTGGACGTGAAACGACTATCACGATCTGACACAATCGTAAGAGGGACACCGTGAAGTCTTACAATTTCCTTCACGTAAGCGTTTGCGAGCTTATCTATAGACCACTTCTCGTTGGCGGCTATGAAGTGTGCACTCTTGGTGAAACGATCCACGACTACCCAAATCATGTCGTGTCCGTTCTTCGTTCTGGGTAGTTTAGTCACAAAATCCATGGTGATGTCTTCCCATTTACCCATGGGTACAGGTAAAGGTTCTAAACTCCCATACGGTTTCTGATGTTGTGCCTTAACCCTCGCGCATGTTACGCACTCGGCCACATACTTCGCAACATCGAGCTTCATCGTCGGCCACCAGTAGTAGGGTTTTAGGTCCCTATACATTTTAGTGCTACTGGGATGAATCGAGTACATGGTCTTGTGTGCTTCTTCCATTAGAAGATCTCTTATTCCTCCCGTCTTAGGTACCCAGATTCGATCTTGGAATACCTTCAGTCCTCGACTGTTTGTACCGAACACTAACGTTTTTCCCAGACGTTCTTCCTTTCGGTCATTCTTTTCTAAGGCTTCTTGTTGAGCTTTCCTGATACTTTCCACAATCGTCGAGACGACTTCAATTCTTAACGCTCTTGGCCTTTTTCTTTCAAGATTGACTTTCCGACTGAGAGCATCAGCAACAATATTTGCTTTACCTGGGTGGTAAAGTATCTCACAGTCGTAGTCCTTGAGAAGCTCTAGCCAGCGTCATTGCCTCATGTTCAACTCCTTCTGATTAAAGAGATACTGGAGACTCTTATGATCAGTGAAGAGCTTACACTTCGTGCCATAGAGGTAATGCCTCCATATCTTTAAGGCAAATACTACCGCTGCCAACTCCAGATCATGAGTGGGGTAGTTCTTTTCGTGCTCTTTCAATTGTCGAGATGCGTATGCTATCACCTTTTCTCTTTGGGTCAGAACACAACCCAACCCGACTCCAGATGCATCACTATAAACCGCGAAATCTTCAACTCCATCGGGTAGAGAAAGTATCGGTGCTTCACATAACTTCTTCTTTAGCTTCTCGAACGCCTCATCATGTTTCTCACTCCATGTATACGTAGCTCCTTTATGGGTCAAAGCTGTTAATGGAGCAGCTATCGAAGAAAAGCCTTGGATAAATCGTCGGTAATATCCGGCTAATCCTAGAAAGCTTCGAACCTCCGTGGGACTCTTCGGACGTTCCCACTTCATTATAGCCTCGATCTTGGCGGGGTCAACCGTTATTCCTTCTTGGTTAACAACATGACCCAAGAATTGGACTTCCCGTATCCAGAAGTCGCATTTGGAGAACTTCGCAAAAAGCTTCTCCTTCTTTAACACCTCCAACACTTCTCGTAGATGCTTGCCATGCTCCTCCTGGCTTTTCGAGTAGATGAGAATGTCGTCGATGAACACTATCACAAATTTATCGAGGAATGGTTTACAGACCCTATTCATCAAATCCATGAATGCTGCGGGAGCATTGGTTAGTCCGAATGACATAACCAAGAACTCGTAGTGTCCATATCTTGTTCTGAATGCAGTCTTCTCAATATCCTGCTCTCTCACCTTCAGCTGATGATATCCTGACCTAAGATCGATCTTTGAGAAGTAGCTCGAACCTTGCAGCTGATCGAATAGGTCATCAATCCTCGGCAATGGATACTTGTTCTTCACCGTTGCCTTATTCAGCTCTCGGTAGTCTATGCACATCCTCATGCTTCCGTCCTTCTTCTTCACGAATAACACCGGAGCTCCCCAGGGTGATGAACTAGGTCGAATGAATCCGCTGTCCAACAACTCCTGAAGTTGTGTCATGAGCTCCTTCATCTCCGTCGGTGCTAATCGGTAAGGTGGCTTTGCTATCGGTGTTGTTCCTGGTAACAAGTCTATACGAAACTCCACTTGTCTATCAGGTGGTAATCCGGGAAGATCTTCGGGAAAGACTTCCGGATAATCGCACACAACCGGTATATTCTGCACCTCTTTCTTTTCTTTCTTAGCATCGATTACGAATGCCAAGTATGATGCACATCCTTTGGACAAACATTTCCTGGCTTTCATCAGGGAGATGATTCCAGAAGTTACTCTGCGTTTGTCCCCGTACACCATAAATGATTCCTTTCCGGGTGGGTTTATCCTAACTATCTTCTTTCGGCATAATATCTCGGCATCGTTGGCGCTAAGCCAATCCATACCCAAAACGATGTCGAAACCGTTTAACTCTATGGGTAATAGTTCCTCATGGAATTCATTTCCGTTTAGGTCAATGACGATGTTCCTAATACGATTACTAACAGGTACGAGTTTGCCACTGGCAACTTCTACAATCAGAGCATTATCTAGTTTTTCTACAGGCAATGCTAATCTTCCACCAAATTTATGCGACACAAAGGAGTAATTGGCTCCGGAATCAAATAGTATATTTGCAGGCAAACCATTTACAAGAAAGGTACCTGAAGCGACGTCTGCTGCCTCCTTCGCAGCCTCGAGCGTCATCTGAAAGGCTCTCGCCTTTGGCTTTGGTGGTATGTTGGGCCTTCCCGCATCTTTCTTCCTTGGGCAATCCTTAGCAATATGCCCTTCTTCACGACACTCATAGCACACCTTCTTGTTGGTGGTGCACTCATTGGCATAGTGCCCTGTTTTCCCACACTTGTAGCAGGTTACTTCATCGCCACATTTTCCCGAGTGCTTCTTCTTGCACTTCTCGCACCATTTAAATTCGTTTCCTCCCCCGAATTTTTTTGAACCGAACTTGCTCTTCTTTTTGTTGGGTTTAGCAGACCCTTCAAATTTCCTCTTCTCGCCAACCTCGATTTTGCTGGCAGCTCTTCCCTTAATCATGTCCTCCACAGACTTGGCAGCCCAGATAGCTGCCTCCAAAGTAGGTGCTTGACGTACTGGCACCGCGTACTCCCATGGAAGTCCCTTTGCGTACTTATCAATTTTCGTCAGCTCATCCGGAACAAGACGCAAGGCAAACTCCATCTTTTCTGTGAAGTTGTTCGTGTATTCATCGATTGACATGCTTCCCTTCTTCAAGGTTAGAAACTGGTTCTCTAACTCTAGCAGGTTTTGAGCCGAGCAGTATTTTCGTTTGAATTGCACCAGAAATTCTGCCCATGTCAGTTGCAGGGGCTTGTTGGGGCTTAAAGTCTTCCCCAAGGTATTCCACCAACGTACAGCGCCTCCTCGAAACTGACGTACTGCAAATGTGGTCTGTAGCTTTCCTCTGCAACCGCATGTCATGAAAGCTAACTCCATCTCCGAGATCCAATCCATGACTCCGATTGGATCTTCCTTTCCCGTGAAAGTCGATGGCTTGCAAGTCTGAAAATCCTTGTACTTGCATCCATTTCTCTCGAATCCGTCATCTTGGTTATTTTCTTGAACTATTGGTTGGTTGACTTGACCAACAGTTCCACTGTAGTCTCCTTCCTCAGTCTGCCCTTCGTTCAACTCGGGCTGTTCGATTTGAATAGTGCCTTCCTCTCGATTTTGCTGGAGAAAACGTCTAGTTTCCTCCATTTGACGATCCAACATAGCCTGGATCATCGCTTGCAATCCGGCCATCGTTATTGGTCCGGCAGCGGCTTCCACAACTGGTATTTGCTCGATCACGGGGGGTTGGTGTCTGTTCCCATTTGCGTTTACGTTTCCGCTACGGGTCCTTGCCATCTTGATCTATACACCGAATAAGGTGAATTTAGATCTTTATTTAGGAGAGACGTTTTAAATCGTCCTTATCACTCCGAAACATTTACATGCTAGTTCTAATAGCGTAGTCGTACGTTTAGAATCCTAAACACATAAGGTTTCCAGATCCGGTCAGCAACAGACCATAGATTCGAACAAAATAACAGCATAACATGCATAAAGCATTTAGCACATAAAAGCATTTTAGGCACAATTCCTAAAATAAGCTAGTGCTCACACCTCACAATCATCGCTTATCATTCTAAGTTTAAGTCTAGAAATCCTATAAATTCCTAGTTCGCTTAAACTAATGCTCTGATACCAACTGTGACATCCCCAAAATCACGGCCAGAAAAGACCGGTTTGTTTATGCTTTGTTTAAAAATCAGAGTAACATTTTAAATAAAAGTGTTGCGGAATTTGTCCCAAAACAATAATATGATAAAGATTTATCAAAAGCATTTCCATAGAAATGTATTTCATTAAAAGACTCGGGATGTCATGTTCGTACAGATCAAAAGCATAAACAGTACAATACAAGCCTTACTACATTATTTCATATCTACAGGCCTATATCCGTAATCCCTCGTCCAAACATCATATATATGCTCAAGCGCCACTACCTGTAATACATAAAACTGAGTGGGTCAGGCTTGGGAGCCTGGTGAGCACATAGGGTTTTCAACCCACAATAAATAGTTTATTAATTTCATCAATCAACAATAACCCGATTACCCGTTCCCGTTATCCTCACTTTACGTCCCTAAACACCTATCATAAGGGACCTAGCCTAAGGATCATCATCGGGACGAACACTACTACCAAGGGGATTCCTCAGCAATAAATGTCCTAATAGGCAACCATGTGGGGGATGGAGTACATCTGGTGAGCACACAGTTCAAATAAACACACAATTCAAATAAACACCTACAGGTTGCGAGCCTGCTAGTGTTCCACTGGACTGTCTAGAATAGTCCGTGGTCGTCATCTATACTCCGCTAGATGACTGGATCATCAATAACATCTATAACGAGGCCTCTCATTATTTTATTTTGTCACACAGCAACTATTACATCTACCCATGTTTTACCCAACACATTTTGTAGATATAAAATACATATACAGTTTAAATCTTTGAAAACATGTATAAAACGTTCATCCAGCATAGATAGCAAGTATTCAGATAATATGCACAAATAGCACGTAATTTATATTAAATACTTCATATCTATGTGTAAGTTGAAAGTAAATATGCACTCACCTGAAAAGGTGGTGATTCCGAACTCAGACAGCGCTTCGCTTCTTAAAAAGAATTTTCTTCGACGAAACCTAGTATTATTACCACTAGAGTTTAGTTTATTATTCGTCGAGACTAATTAATAGTCTAGCTATTATTATTATTATTATATAAGCGTCAAAAAAATACTTATATAACCCATAATAATAGCCCAAGTATTTATTATAAGTTCCTAATAACGCTACTATAATTAAATAAAAGCTATATTAAAAATAGCGTAGGCGTAGCTCACTTACAGCGGGTTTTATAGAAAACCGGGCTTTGCTTGGAGCAGCGTTCCCGAGCCGAAAAGCTCTTCTTCTCGGAGCTTTCGAGCACTCCGGGGCTTCCGCCTCGTGCTAGGGAGGTTCCCTAGGCTTTTCGGGGGATTTCGGGGCTAGAGAGAGGTTCTAGAGAGAGAGAGAGAGAGTAAAGAGAAGAAAGAATGGGAAAGGTGTGAAGAAAATGAGGGTGGGAGAGGTGGTATTTATAAGGTGAAATGTGGCTGAACTTGGTGCCACATGTCACCATCTGGTGGCAAGCCTTGGGGAGAAAGCAATGGTCAAGATTGTGCCACATCACCCATTTTCGCACAGCACACTTCCGACTTCTAAAATCCGTAACTTTCACATACGACCTCCGTTTTTGACGTTCTTTATATCCACGCGTAGGTAATAATAAGATCTACAACTTTCATTTTGACACCGTTAGCTAATTCTCGACCGATCTTAAATTTAACAGTACAAGGAGATTATACTGTTAAACGTCTGCGTAAAATTAATAACTTCTACATACGGACTCTGTTTTTGTCTGTCTTTTTACCGTTGATTTCCTATTAATGAGATCTTCAACTCTCATTTACGTTGCGTAAGCCAAAAACCGCTCGAACTAAAATTCGAGTTTCAGGCCGTGCATTGCTAAGCCGAATCTTAGAAAAATCATAACTTCTTCATACGAAGTCAGATTTGGGCGTTCTTTTTATCAATGTTCTTAGTTTAACATATTCTACGAGTTTTGTTTAGATTGATAAGGCTAAAAAGTCTTCTATCGTAAATTCACTATTTACGACTCCCGGTGCCGTGCCGATTTTGCCGTAAAACTTCGGCGGGCCATAACTTCTTCGTTATAGCTCGGATTTCGGCATTCTTTATATGTACGGAAACCTTGAGACGTATTCTACAACTTTATGTAGAGATATCGGGATTATCTCACACTTTAATTTTGGCGCTCATTTTTATTCTTTATTAATTATACATTTATAATTAAATAATAAACACATAAACACACATAATTCACATAATACTCAAATATTTTATATTTATTACTTCAAAAAGAGTTACAATAGTTGACCTAGACTATTACATTGACAAAAATGCTTAGCCCTGAAAACCCGGGCGTTACAATATCTTCTTCATACGAACTCCGTTTTCGACGTTCTTTATATCCACGGAAAGGTGAGACTACGCTCTACAACTTTCGTTTAGACTCCGTCGGCTAATTTTAACTTTATTTTTATTATTTATTTTTAATAGGCTGCGACAGAAACTTTCGTTATAAATTCATAACTTCTTCGTTTGACGTCCGTTCTCGCCTAACTTTTTATCGCTTCGATACCAACAACGAGACCTTCGATCCTCGTTTAGATTGCTTCGGCTAAAAACCGCTCGATCTCAAATCGAGTATTTCAGGCTGCACACCGCTAAGTCGAAACTTCGATAAATCATAACTTCCTCATACGAAGTCAGATTTGGGCGTTCTATATATATTCGGAAACCTCGTTTCAACTACTACAACATTAACCAAAGATATTAAGTTCATTTTACACTTAATTTTGACGCTTATTTTTATTCTTAATTAATCAGACCACATAATTAAGCAATTAAGCACAAAACACATAATACTTAAATAATACATTCTTATTATTTCAAAACGGGATACAAAGGTTAACCTAGACTATTAAATTGCTAATAATGGCAAGCCTGGAAACACAGGCGTTACATAAGTGAAACATGCTGTCGAAACTGCTTCGACCCACATTTGTTGAGGTAAATTTGCATATGTGAGCATCGTCCTTGCTGCTTCGTATAGTGATCTATTTTGACTTTTGACAATACCATTTTGTTGTGGTGTGTAAGGAGATGAAAAGTTATGTGTTATTCTAAGATTAGTCAGAAATGAGTCAAGAACTTGATTCTTGAATTCTGTGTCATTGTCACTTTTGATTTTTCTCACTTTCTTTCACAGGCTGAGTTCAATATGGTTAATGAAATCAATCATTACTTGAGTAGTTTCATACTTTTTTCGAAGAAAGTAAACCTAAGTGAACCTTGAAAAGTCATCAACATCAACAAAGAGTCTAAATAGTGGAAGGCCCATAAAGATCAATATGAAGAGGTTCCAGCGGTTCGATGATATTCGAATCGAAGACAATCGGATGACCTTGACGATGTTGCTTCCCTTGTTCGCACGCTGCACACAACGAATCGTTATCAAATTTTAAAACTAGTAAGCCTTGAACAAGATCATTTACCACCAATTTGTTTAGATTTTTGAAATTTAAGTGAGAAAGTCTTCAATGCCATAGCTAGCTTAGATCAGATGATGCCTTCGAAAGCAAGCATACAGAAGGAACTCCAACGATTGGCTTGATGTCAAGAGTTAACATATCTCCTTTCCTCTTTGACTTGAGCAATATTTCTTTGGTTTCTTTATTCGAAATGGCACTTCCTTCTTCATCGAAGACTACTTGATTATCAGTGCCCACAACAAGCTGTGAAACACTTATCAAATTGTGCTGAAGACCTTCGACATATTTCACTAGAGTAACTGTAAACTTCCCACTTGTTACTTTGCCATAGCCTTTAACCTTGCATTTTTTATTGTTTCCGAATTTTACCACTCGATCATTTTCCAAAATTCGATAATCTCGCAAGTTTTATTTCCTACCAGGCATGTGACGTGAGCAACCATTATCGATGTACCAATGTTCATCATATTGCTCGTTACATAAAACCTGCAATCAATAGACAAATTTAGGTCCCCAAGGCTTTTTGGGCCATTGATGACTAGATTGAAATGCGTTATGAAATGAAGAACCTCACCCAATTTCGAACTTTGGATTTCAAACTATCAATTAAGTCAACTTCCATAGACTTAGGTATCGAAATGGTTTAGATTCGACACTGACTTTCTCTTTTTCATCGGCAATTCATTTTTCCTCGAACTTTTTTTGGGGACAACTTTCCACTTTCAAACAGTAGGATTCGATTCCTTTGACGAAGAACTTCCAGTTGATGACTCATTAAAGTAGCTTTCGTAACGATTAATTCTTGCCTACAAAATGAGTGAAGCAGTAGAAGACGATAAAATTTTAACACTTTGATGAAGTTCTATCTCAACAAAAATCATCTGAGGAATGATTAGTGTTGTATTTAGCATATTAACCTATTTTTATTATAATATTAGTGATATTTACAAACTTTATTATGATATTAGTCATATTTAATTTTTGAAAATTCAATAAATTAACAGTTAATGGTCATTGATTAATCCTCACCTAGCTGATTTATCCATTAATCTTAGTCCACTGACTAGCTAACGTTGAGCGTTTTTTACAACTTTGAGATATATATATATATATATATATATATATATATATATATATATATATATATATATATATATATATATATATAAGAAAAAGAAAAAGAAAAATGAGTAAAATGGTTCTTTTTAAATGGATGGAATAAGGATGTGTAGTGTAATTTTTTTAAACCACATGGATGCATGTAGTCAATTTTTCAAAGATTGGACTAAAAATACGAATTTGACCAAACAACAGAGACCAATACTGTAATTTACTCTAAATATAAAGTATTAATGTATTGTAATTTGCAAGTATTGTAATTTGCAAGAAAAGAGAGAAACTTAGACGTTTGCTGGATTGTTTCTTAAATACTCCTCCTCAATTCAACAAGAAGCGTGCCTGTTCAAATGAAAAGCCATAGTTAATTACTACTCTTTGTGTATTGCTAGTTCGAGGATTTGCAGGTCTTCGATCATCAGGATTCAAGGATGGCTGAAACAATTACGTTAATGGTTTTCTCAAGACAACAATTCAAACTTGTGAGATAACTTAACAAAAACATGGATTTTATGTATTATGTATTCTGCTTTTTTATTTAATTTGAAATTTATAGAAAAAGGATTTATGGGCGAGTTGACTCGGAGGTTGTCGGTGAGATACCTACGGACTAGTTTGAAGTTAATGCTAGCCGTTAAAGTTGGAAGTGGGAACCGCATGTGTATTGTGTCCATCACTAACCGAACCAATTGGTGACACGTCCTTTCAAAATTTGAAAACTAAAATTTACTTATTTTAATTTTTTTTGGGAAACAAAAGAGGATAAATAATATCTCTAAATAGTATATCTCATCTTTCTATTATATATAACATTACGTGGGGTTCGAAGGTTGTGATATATTGAAATTATATTTGTTTGTTTGTAATATCAAAAGTTTGATTGTATTTTTATTTAACGCCTTGTTCCCGAGTTTTTTTTGTAAATTCACTTAATGAGAGAAATGGGAGGATACGGAGGGAAAGTGAGGGGTGTTGAAGGAAAATCATGTTCCCGAGTTTCATTAATGGAAGGAAAGTGAGGGGAGGGGAAGGATTTTGGAGTCATATTTTCCTTCCAAATTGGGCGGATTTGGGAAGAAAGTGAGGGGAAGGAAAATTTTATGTTTTATTTTCTTTTTCCTCCTAACTCGGGAACACAAAAACTTAAAATTTTTCTTCCATTTCCTTTGAACTCGGGAACACGGAATAATGAATATTTTCCTTCACCTCCCTTTCTTTCCGTCAAAATTTTCCTTCCCTTTCTTTTAATGAATTTACAAAAAAAAACTCGGGAACAAGGCGTAAAAGAAAGGGAAGGAAAATTTTGACGGAAAGAAAGGGAGGTGAAGGAAAATATTCATTATTCCGTGTTCCCAAGTTCGAAGGAAATGGAAGAAAAATTTTAAGTTTTTGTGTTCCCGAGTTAGGAGGAAAAAGAAAATAAAACATAAAATTTTCCTTCCCCTCACTTTCTTCCCAAATCCGCCCAATTTGGAAGGAAAATATGACTCCAAAATCCTTCCCCTCCCCTCACTTTCCTTCCATTAATGAAACTCGGGAACATGATTTTCCTTCAACACCCCTCACTTTCCCTCCGTATCCTCCCATTTCTCTCCTTAAGTAGAACTCGGGAACAAGGCGTAATGATTACTTTAGTAACGAAGCTTAGACGTCGAATGTCTTTATATTTTTTGTGCTTTCAGTTTTTCCTATAAATATGGGAAGGTTATTTTTACAGGTTAATAATTTTTCTATTATTGTAACCATTTTCTCTTTACCTCTTGTATTCAACTATCAAACAATACAACGTGCCAAACAAATTATAGGGATAATGACTTAGGAGGGTAATAACATTTTTCGTTTGTCCATATTAGGTCCCTAACGTATTTTTTATGTGTATTACACCATTAAGGATGTTATAACCGTTTAAAAATAATCATTTTTACCGGTTTTTCCTGTTAAAATGATTATTTGTAAACGGTTAGAATAACCTTAATGGTGTAATACGCACAAAAAATACGTAGGGACCTAAAATGGACAAACAGGAAACGTTATTACCTTCCTAAGATTTTTAGTATTTATTATTTTGAATATATATTTTTAAGATTTTCAGTATTTATTTTTATATGTGTATTTCATATAAAGTTGTTAAAACTAATAATAATAAAAAGCAGAAAAGTTTGGATTGGATTTGATTTTGTAACCACATCATCCAGTTAACCTCTAGAAAAACAAAACCTCTAGCAAGGAGCTAGAGAGAAGAACAAATTAAGGCCAGATTGGATTTTGTAACCACATCACGGATAGGGACAAAACGGTTCCACCTAGTAGGCATACTACCCATAGGAAGCGTCATATCATTAACTCAATTCCGTGCTGATTTAACAGTAAAGATACCTGACGATTCAAGCTCCCAAGACCACTTATCCGACATTTCCCCTATGCAAATAGGATTTAATATCTCCACAAGATAATCAAATTGGGTCGATTCAGCCCCTCCTCTAATCCCCCGACGCTAGTGAAAATTCTATCCCCCCGAATCTTGTTATTCATCTAACATCCCAAAAATTAGGGGTAAAAATTTCATTTTTAATATAACTAAAAC
This sequence comes from Lactuca serriola, assembly GCF_051521515.1. Taxonomy (NCBI): domain Eukaryota; kingdom Viridiplantae; phylum Streptophyta; class Magnoliopsida; order Asterales; family Asteraceae; genus Lactuca; species Lactuca serriola. The sequence goes on along the minus strand of NC_136413.1, from coordinate 64,539,681 downwards.
ATTGATACCATTTAATTCAAACAATCAAATCATAGTCAATCAAATCGTTTATCAGAGTTTATCCCAAAATCATTCGTTGCGGAAATCATAGGTGTGTGCACCGCGATCAACCCGAGTTCTTCCTTTCCAAAACGATGATACTTGAAACCATAAATGAACATGTAAGCACGAAGCTTAGTGAGTTTCCCAGAGCATACCATTCACACAAACCACATATCACATATCCTGATAGCTATAAAAGCTACACACATATCATATATACTGTTAGCTATAAAAGCTACCATATATCACATAAGCCCTGCATACATAAAATCTATAATAGTGTCATGGGCTACCCCACATGGTCTTTACCTAGGACCGCAATGGGCTCCCCCACATGGTCTTACATCCAATTCCATGGGCTACCCCACATGGTCTTTACCTAGGACTGCCATGGGCTACCCCACATGGTCTTACATCCAATGCCACGGGCTTCCCCCGGGGTCTTCCCTGCAAATACCACATATAACCAATAGCATATCATGCATCACATAAATATCTACACATAACACATACATAAACCTGTAAGGATGTCGTGGCTACCCCCAGGGTCTTATACCATTGTGCCATGGGCTACCCCACATGGTCTTCCATGCAAGTATCACAAAGACAACTAGCATATCACATAATTACCAGCATACCACCTAGCATAAAGCTAACTATCATATCACACAACATAAGATGGGTCAGCCTTGGTGCCTTAGAGCCATTGGTATGGTGAGAAGACTCACCTGCAACTGTCGGCTGAAGAAATAAGATCACGCTGCTCCAACCACCGACACGAACTCCTCCACTGGTCAACACCAAATAACTAAACTCAATAAATGCTAATAATTACCAAAATACCCCTAGAAGGCAACTGGTCAACTCTTGGTCAAAGTCAAAGTCCTTAGTCAAAGTCAAACTTCCTGACTCACTCTACTCGCCGAGTCAATCCGCTGACTCGTCGAATCCAAGAATCTTCGATTCCCATCCTGCTCAACTCACCGAGTCGTCCCTCGACTCACCGATTCACGACTTAACCAGAAAAGGTTAGGGTTCCATGACCAAACTCGCCGAGTTGTTCTTCCAACTCGCCGAGTTCATGCACATATTCATACAACTCGTCGAGTACACTCATGTGACTCGCCGAGTATCTCCAGTTCTCAATCCATTCAGAGGCTTTTCTAGCCATGCAGGGGCTCCAATCCATAGGTCTACCCTTCTACAAGGTATCCCTCACATAAAGTTGCAAACTTTACGTGATACCAATGAGATATAAGCCCAAAACACACTAGGGATTGGGTTTTAGGCAAAGGGGCTTTACCAACAACCCAAGAACTGAAGCTTTATGACATTCTAAGCCATCATGAGTCTAGATCTGGAGCAGCAACCCCAGATCTAACTCCCAAATCCGAGATAGTTCTCAAAACAAGCTAAGGGACTCCCAAAACAACCACCAAGGATAAAACAAAAAGGAAATAGCTTAAGATAAGACTCCTTACCTCAGATATGTGCCCAAAACTGATGTAGATCACAGATCTATACAAGCCCTTGGTGCTAACTTCCAATTTCTCAAGCTCCTTCCACCAATTTCCTGTTCTAAGCCCCCAATCTCCTCAACAATGAAGCCTCACACGAATTTTGGGGTTTCTGGAACTCAAAGGGAAGGTAAAGAGGCTGAAGGAGGAACATAACATTCTTTATATAGGGCACAACCCCGGGATTAGGGTTTTTCTCTCTTCAGCACCAACTCGTCGAGTCCAACTACCGACTCGAAGAGTTGGTCACTTAACTCGCGACCAAAATCCCGCTCCGACTCGACGAGTCGGGATACCTACTCGTCGATTCCCCTTCTTTATTTACACTTTACCCCCTGAACTCTTGATTCTGACTTGGGATGTTACATTTCCTTTATGGGCCTTTCTGATTTCGGGTGTTACAATTCACTTACTCGAGCATCTTGATTAAAAGGCTAAAGCAAAGAGCCTCCCGAACTGCTCCCTAAAAGAAATATCTAAGAACCAAACATCCTTCTAGAACCTCGTTTGAGTCCTATCCCCCACCACTCTATACATAGAATTAGAAGGAATACAACCATTCTCATGGAGATGATTAATGGAACCTACAATCTTTTGCCAAACACCCCATCTAATTCCTATTCTTGAATCGTCGGAAAAACCATCACCTTCCCCATGACAAAATTTGACAATTTTAACCCAAAGAGCTCCCTTGTCATTAAGAAACCGCCACTTCCAATTATAAAGAAGGCCGAGGTTAAGAGCATCCAAACTACCAGCCCCAAGACCTACAAATTTCTTATTTAAAAAGTAAAAATTTACTATAGGGCTTTATAGTTTCATACTGTCACACCCCGAAACTGATGGCGGAAACGTTCCGGGGCTGAGGATGTCATGTAAAGTATCACAACCAATGTACATAGTAAGCATAGTAAACACAAAACATTACATTACATAGAATCATTACATTTTCTTGAAAGTAAGGTAATACATGTTTTATAAATATAATAATCTAAACAAAAGTAAAGACGTGACTTCCATATGCCCCGTCTTCTGCAAAAGAACGCGGGATACCTGTCTAAGGAGAACCTGAGAATACAAGCAGTTTTAAAAATATCAGCATAAATCCGGTAGTTCATAAGCGGTTTGTTTCTGAAAATAAACAAGTTTCCTTTGGTTTTCTGAAAAAGTGTTATCCAAGAAAATCCCATATTTTCTTATAAGTAAAGTTTAGTTATCCGTTTGTTACATAGTTTGGTTAAGAACAGTTTGTTATCTGATTATTACACAATCTGGTTAAGAACAAGTTCAGTTATCCCAGGAAAAACCCTTATTTTCCTTAAAAGTTTGTGGTTGGTTATCGAATCTGAATGTAATGTACAAGTATCTACCATACTTAAAGTGTTTGTGTGAAGTTTCCTGAAAGCCTGGTTATCCTTGAAATGTATGTTAGTTTTAACACGTATATAAAACTATCAAAATAGTAAACTAATTTCTAAGGTTATTAATTTACTAAGTTCTTTATTACTTAAAAGTAAATCTTCGTTATCTAAGTTTGCGAGTTCTATAACCATACGATAAACTAGATACGGCAAAGGAAGGCCAGTATCATTTATGACTTTTGTCACCCATAGACCTGCTGGTCCCACTGTAGCTAGCAGCAAGGTGCGGGGTAGTCAGCCCCGTATAGATCTATACACTCAAGTCACGCTCTTCTACTCAGAGATTTTGGTTATAGGGGCGGTCCTCCACTCGCGTATCTCTGTGGAGTGTTACAGAGGACGTGTATCCAACCCTAAGATTAATGAATTTACAAGTAATAATGCGGAAAATCCTGTTTTAAGTTCTAGTTACAAAAAAGGGGTCCTCCACTCGCGTACCTCTGTGGAGTGTTACAGAGGACGTCTAAAGTTCTAATCTTAATGATTTTAACAGCAATGAAAATGGAAAATCATTTGTGAAATATATAATATAACATTATATAATATGATTTGCAATCAGTTTGGAAAACTAACTCTGCAAGTCAAACAGTTGGTTAATACGGTTTCAATTGTTAAAAGCATACGGAATATGAAACAATTCAAATGAAATAATAAGTTTGAGTACAAGATATTCTTGTACTTTTGCTTGTATTCCCCCTTAAAACATTGAAAAACACGGAAAAAGTGTAGGGGTATGAACTCACCGGACGAGAAATGTGTCGGCTAGGATGTTAAGTGTCAGTTCGGGGCTTGAATACACGCGAGGTTCCTATGTAATATGAAGAGATACATAATTGTATCTAATTAGGCTTTGAACTGCTAATTAATTGAGAATATACACTCCGAGGCGCGAAAACACTTCAATTCGAGTGTTAGAAGTGATCCGGGTAGCATCTAAGGGGGTGTATGGCCTAAATATGGAGTTTGCTGTTCAAGAGTAAACTCCTTATGGAGATTACGGCCCATAGACCATATCCCCATGAGTTTACGGCCGTAAACTCATGGGTTAGGTGTTCTTGGGTGCTTAATGGTCTTACAACACTTGTAGAATGAGGCTAGGTTCATTTCTAAGGCATTGGAAAGGATTAAACCATCATAGGACCATTGAAAGGAGTTTACGGCAGTAAACTAGGAGTTTACGGCCGTAAAATCACACATGCACCTTTCTTGTGTGATTTGGTGATCCTAGGTTAAGCACAAGTGGTTCTAGTCCAAAGTACAAGCCGTGGAAGGAAGTTGGGGCACAATTTGACCACCTTATAGGAATTTACGGCCCAGGAACCATTACTTGGGGGGTTTACGGTCGTAATCTCCTAAAGGGATGGTTTCTTTCATGTTTAAGGTCCCTAACACAAAGGTGGATGGTTCTAGACATTATTCCAAGGCTTAGGAGGTGTTTAAGGGGCATCTTAACACCTTAAAAGGTGTTTACAGCCTAAGAAAGGGTTTTTATGAGCCAAGCATGTTCTTGGGCCATAAACTCATGTTTATCCCTCAAATGTTAAGGTTTTGGTGTTCTAAGTCCAATCTTGTAAGCCCCTAAGTCATATCTAAGCACTAGAAGTGGTTTGGAAGGGTTTTGGGGCTCCAAAACCCCATTTATGTGTGTTTGCGGCTTGGGGCTGTTCCTGGGCCATAAACACAAGTTCTTGGTCCTATTTCATGATTTAAACACGAATTTGAATGATAAACAATCTATACTATGAGCTAGGATGGATTACATACCAAATTGAAGCTTGAAAGGGGTGAATTTGGATCAAAGATTGAGTTTGTAGAGAGAGAGTAGTGAGAGAGAGTGAAAAAGCTTCAAATGAAGCCCACTCAACTTTATATATGGTTTTAGTTTGAGGCTCGGTGGAAATCTACCCGATACCGACGTTAAACGGGGCTTTTGGTCGTACCCGATTAGTTGTCGTAACCCGACGTGGTCGAAACTAAAAATTTTCCAAATAATAATTTGGGGTGTTTTCATGTGTTTCTAACGAGTTTGGATACTCAAGAGGTCATAATAAAAGTCTTAAATTAAATGACATATTCCAAAATGTTAAGGGAAAAATTGAAAGACAAACGAGTTTTACTGACGGGAATTGGTTACAGCGAGGAAATAATTTACGGGTTGTCACATTATCCCCCCGTTAGAGGGAATTTTGTCCCGAAATTTAGAATTAAGATACAAATCATATAATTGAAAAGATGCGGATATTTGTGTCTCATCGAGTCTTCGCGCTCCCAAGTGAACTCGGGTCCTCGCATGGCATTCCAGCGAACCTTCACTATCGGGATACAACTTTGTTCCGTACGTTTAATCTCTCTATCCATGATTTCGATTGGTTCTTCCATGAAGTTCAGACTTTCGTTGATCTCGGTCGCATCAAAGGGATTACTAGGGTTTCATCAGCTAGGCACTTCTTAAGATTTTAGACGTGGAATACAGGATGGATGCTGCTAAGTTCTGAAGGTAGTCGGAGTTTGTAGGCTACGGGATCGATCCTAGCGAGGATCTCGAAAGGTCCTATGTACCTCGGGTTAAGTTTTCTGTGCTTTCCAAAGCGTATCATGCCCTTTCCAGGGCGAGACCTTCAACACGACACGATCTCCAACCTGGAATTCCAAGGGTTTCCGTCGTTTATCGGCGTAACTCTTCTGTCTGTCTCGTGAAACTTTCAGTCGCTCTCGAATTTGGATGATCTTCTCGGTGGTTTCGCGGATGATTTCAGGACCAGTGAGAGTACTATCGGGAACTCTACTCTTGGCTAGCTGCGTGTCCCCTACCTTGGCCCAGCACAGAGGGGATCTGCACTTACGACCGTAGAGGGCTTTGAACGGGGAAGCCTTGATGCTGGTGTGGTAACTGTTGTTATACGAGAACTTGATTAAGGGTAAATGGGTGTTCCACGACTTTCCTAAATCAATGACACATGCTCTTAGCATGTCTTCTAGGGTCTGAATAGTTCTCTCACTCTGTTCGTCTGTCTGAGGATGATAAGTTGTACTCATATCCAGCTTAGTTCCAAGAGCTTTCTGAAGGGAATGCCAAAATCTTAAGGTAAACCTACTATCTCGATCGGAGATAATGGACACAGGTACACCGTGCAGTCGGACTATCTCTTGGATGTAGGTTCGCATGAGTCTTTCCATCTTGAATGATTCTTTAATCGGAAGGAAGTGAGCGGGTTTTGTCAGACGATCGACAATTACCCAAATGGTATCGTACCCACTTGGAGATTTGGGTAACTTGGTGATGAAATCCATGGTAATCATCTCCCATTTCCACTCAGGTATCTCGGGCTGCTGGAGCAGACCCGAGGGCTTCTGATACTCGACTTTTATCTTGGCGCAAGTCAGACACTTGCCCACGAAGGTAGCGATCTCGGCTTTCATGTTTGGCCACCGGTATTGTTTCTTGAGATCCAGGTACATCTTGTCCAAACCTAGGTGAACAGAGTATTTGGTCCTGTGAGCTTCATTCATAGCAACTTCCCTGAAACCTCCGAACTTTGGGATCCAGATTCGATCCATGAAACAGTAAACTTCGTCACCTCTAATCTCAAGTTTCTTATAATCTTATCCATTCCCCTCAAGGCTTCATTCAACACGTTCTTTGGTTTTAGGGCTTCCAATTGGGCTTCTCGGATCTGAGTGGACAAGTGGGAATGGATGGTCATCGCCCGTGTCTTCACCTTGCGGCTTGAACTCTCCTTTCGGCTCAAGGCATCTGCTACCACATTAGCCTTGTCGGGATGGTAGCGGATTTCACACTCATAAACACTGAGCATCTCTACCATCGCCGTTACCTCATGTTTAAGTCTTTCTGTGTCAGAGTAGTTAAGGGTTTGGCGATTCTGGAAAAATTCTGGATGAACCTGCGATAGTAGCCAGCGAGACCCAAGAATTGACGGATTTCTGTGGGTGTTTTCGGTGCTGACCAATTCTCTATCGCCTTGATTTTGGACGGGTCCACGTGTATAACTTCCTCGCTTACCACGTGACCAAGGAAAGTGGTTAGACCGAAGGGCATCACTACGAACTCGTAGTGACCATATCGAGTCCTGAATGATGTCTTGGAAACATCATTCTCATGAACTCGAAGCTGATGGTACCCTGATCTGAGGTCTGTCTTCGAGAAGTAACTGGCTCCCTGAAGTTGATCGAAAGGTCATCTATTCGAGGAAGAGGATAACGGTTTTTGATGGTCAACTTGTTCAACTCACGGTAGTCTATGCACATTCGAAAGGATCCATCTTTCTTCTTCACAAACAATACCGGGGCTCCCCAGGGTGAGGAACTCGGTCTGATGAACCCTTTGTCGAGTAGCTCACTGAGCTAACTGGATAACTACTGCATTTCTGCTGGAGCTAAGCGATATGGGGACTTGGCTACGGGGTAGCTCCAGGAATTAGGTAGACGCGAAACTCGACTTGACGTTCGGGAGGAATTCTCGGGAGCTCTTCAGGAAAGACATCAGGAAAGTTGCAGACTTCGGGGATGCTCTCGAGGTCTTTAACTTCTTGTTTCTCATTGATTACATGAGATAGGAATGTGTCACACCCCCAAACCAGAATGGCGGAAACATTCGGGGGTGGATGACTTCACGTAGGATCACAACCATTGAATATTGTAAAGAAAGTAACACAACCATCACATATATAATGAAAACGTATGTTGTTGCGTTATACATATTAGCAAAAGAATATTACAATAAGATGATAAATGTTCAATAATAAAACATCCTTAGTGTTTCCTTCTCCAAAAGCTGGTGGTTACCTGTATTAGTGATTCCCTGAGAAATACAAGTGGTTTCGAAAAAGTGTCAACAATTAAGTTGGTGAGTTCATAAGAGTTTTGCATTGAAAAGTATGTCCTTTTTGATAGTAAATCGATGAACGAGGTTTTCAGAAAATCCAATATTTTTCTATAAATGATTTGAAAAGTTTCCCGTGTTGGAGTGCGTTAGTGTTTTCCATACTTGAATAATAGTGATAAAATTTGTGTTAACAATAAAATGGAAAACTGAAATGCATATATGAATCTCGTAAATCAAACTTGTTTTTATACTTTTATGTGAGTTTTATAACCATACTATTGACACTGACGGCCTGTAACAACATTCTTCAGGTGTTGTAGTGTTATGACATTTGTCACCCCAGACCTGCCGGTCTAACTATAGCTAATAGTTTAGGTGCGGGGTTGTCAATCCCGTATAGATCTATACACAAGTATCACGCTCTCTCTCCAAGAGATTATGGTATATAATACAGGACTTGAAATGCATACATACGAGTACGTTGAAGTTTAAATGTCTCACATTACTTAGTATAAACAGATTTACGATAATAAAGACTTTACTTCTTTTGAAAGCATTTCATTTGTCGAGATGTTTATGTAAAATGTATGAATCACTTGAATACTACACTCATTATAGTTTCTCAAAAGTATGTTTCCATTTAGTAAGAACAACTTGGTGATATATTAGCCCTTTAAACATAATGTTATTTTTGTATCAAAACCCTATAAGAACGATATTATAATTATGTTTATGAAATGATACTTTGACTTGTAATGTACTTGTATTCTCCCCCCCCCCTAAAACGTGAAAAGAATTGAAAAGTAGGGGTATGAACTCACCCGTTAAGTTTGAAGAGGGAGGCTAGAGTTGAGCAGAGCTTCGACCGCGGAAAGTTACGTCTTCGGGCTCTCGGGAATCTCTGCAGCGTAGATCTTTCGTCGGGGGCTCGAGTGCGGAAACCGAGGTCGTCGGGAGTGGTCTCTGGGGCTTAGAAGTATGGGAGAATGACTGATGAATTGTGAAGGTGTGCCAAAACTCGAAGCTCATGCCATCTATTTATAGTGCTGGAACTTCCTCGTACGCGGCGCGTAATATTGGAGTACGCGGGGCGTAATATGGCGTCATGTCTTACGACTCCTGGCTAGCTAAGCGTAGCTTGGGCGGGCCGATGGGACTCGACTCTGGGTCTAGTACGCGGGGCGTACTCCCAGAGAACGCGGGGCGTAATCTGGTCTGTCCTCTTCTAAATTCCGTAACTTTCGCGTACGAGCTCCGTTTTTCGTGTTCTTTATATCCACGCGTAGGTGAGATTATGCTCTACAACTTTCATTTAGACTCCGTCGGCTAGTTTTGACTTTATTTTTAATGATATGTTTTTAATAGGCCGGGTCTTCTAAAGTTCGTTAAAAATTCATAGGTTCTTTATTCGACGTCGGTTTTCGTTTGTCTTTTTATCGTTTTATTACCACTGAGGAGATCTTCAACTTCCATTTAGGTGGCGATAGCTAAATAACACTCGATCTTCAATCCGAGTTTTTAGCCCTCTACTACTGTTACGAAACTTTGAAAATTCGTAACTTCTTCATACGAGGTCCAATTTGGGCGATCTTTTTATGCACGCTCACCTTTCAACGAGATCTACGACTTTTGTTTAGATACTTAAGGCAAGAATGTATTTTATTGAGATTTTACTTTTTACGTCAAATAATATTTTAACGTCGTGTCGTAAATATACGAGTGGTTATACTTTTTTCAATATAACCCGGTTTTGAGCGTTCTTTATGTTTTTGGAAACCTTGGCATGATATCAAATATTTGAGGCATGCCAACTTAGATACTTGAACACTTTATTTTCGAGGTTAATTCCGTTGTATTTGGCTTTCGAGTGTTACAATGCTTTTGGAAAATATAGGGTTGTCACATCATCCCCCTGTTAAGGGAATTTCGTCCCGAAATTTAACCTAAGATAGCGTTTACAGTTTTAGGAAAAAGATGCGGGTACTTTTGTTTCATCTGATCTTCGCGTTCCCAGGTGTATTCAGGTCCTCGCTTGGCATTCCAGCGGACCTTTACAATGGGTATGCGTCTTTGTTTAGTCCTTTTGATTTCCCGATCCTTGATCTCTACTGGTTCCTCCACAAATTGGAGGTTTTCATTTATTGAAATTTCGTCTAGAGGGACGACAAGGGTCTCGTCGGATAAGCACTTCTTTAGATTCGATACGTGAAAGGTAGGGTGTACGTTGTTGTGCTCCTGAGGTAGTCTAAGTTTGTAAGCCACTGGACCGATCCTGGCAAGGATCTCGAATGGTCCGATGTATCTAGGGTTCAGTTTTCCACGTTTTCCAAAGCGTATTAAACCTTTCCAAGGCGAGACTTTGAGTAGGACATGGTCTCCAACTTGGAATTCCAAGGGTTTTCGTCTCTTATCTGCGTAACTCTTTTGTTTATCCCTTGATGCTTTTAGACGTTCTCGGATTTGAACAATCTTCTCTGTAGTCTCCCTTATGATTTCTGGCCCAGTGAGTGTGTTGTCAGTTGCTTGCCCTTTTGCTAGTTGTGTGTCCCCCACTTCGGCCCAGCACAAAGGTGACCTGCATTTGCGGCCATAGAGGGCTTTGAACGGGGCAGCTTTGATACTGGTGTGGTAGTTATTGTTGTACGAGAACTCGACCAAGGGTAGATGTGTGTCCCATGCCTTGCCAAAATCGATTACGCAAGCTCTCAGCATGTCTTCCAGGGTTTGTATAGTTCTCTCGCTCTGACCGTCGGTTTGTGGGTGATAAGCGGTACTCATGTCTAGTCTTGTCCCCAAAGCTTTTTGTAGCGACTGCCAGAACCTTGAGGTGAATCTACTATCTCGGTCCGAGATAATGGATATGGGCACACCATGCAGTCGTACAATTTCTCTGAGGTATGTCCTTGTTAACTTCTCCAATTTATCCGTCTCTTTGATTGGTAGGAAATGCGCTGACTTAGTTAACCTGTCGACAATTACCCAAATGGTGTCGAGTCCGCTTGTTGTTTTGGGTAATTTTGTTATGAAATCCATGGTTATCCGTTCCCACTTCCATTTGGGTATTTCTGGTTGTTGTAATAAACCCGAGGGCTTCTGGTATTCCACCTTGACTTTGGCACATGTTAGGCATTTGCTCACGTAGGTAGCAATTTCGGCTTTCATGTTTTGCCACCAGTACAACTTCTTGAGGTCGAGATACATCTTATCGGAGCCGGGATGTATGGAGTATCGTGTTTTATGGGCTTCGTCCATAACGATTTCTCTGAACCCACCAAACTTCGGTATCCAAATTCGATCCATGAAATAACGAATCCCGTTGCTCTTGGTCTCAAGGTTCTTATCCATCCCCCTTAGGGCTTCTCCTGTCACATTGTCGGATTTCAAGGCTTCTATTTGGGCTTCCTTGATTTGCGTGAACAGGTGTGATTGGATCGTCATAGTTAGGGATTTTACTCGGCGACCTAAGTACTCCTTCCGACTGAGTGCATCAACCACTACATTAGCTTTTCCAGGGTGATATCGAATTTCGCACTCGTAATCACTTAGTAATTCTACCCATCGTCTCTGTCTCATGTTGAGTTCCTTCTGATTGAGGATATGTTGGAGGCTTTTATGATCAGTGAAGATGGTACATTTTGTGCCGTAGAGATAGTGTCTCCATATCTTCATAGCGAAGACGACTGCTCCTAGCTCAAGATCATGCGTTGTGTAGTTTGCTTCGTGCGTCTTTAGTTGCCTTGAGGCGTAGGCGATGACCTTCCCTCTTTGCATTAAGACACACCCAAGTCCTTGGTTTGATGCATCACAATAGACCACGAAGTCCTCCATTCCCTCTGGCAGGGTTAAGATGGGCGCACTACATAAGGCTCGCTTTAGTGTCTGAAATGCGCAGTCTTGTTTTTCTCCCCAGTCGAAGGTCACATTCTTCTGGGTTAGGGTGGTAAGTGGCTTGGCAATCTTTGAAAAGTTCGGTATGAATCTTCGGTAATACCCGGCGAGTCCCAAAAATTGTCGGATTTCTGTAGGGGTTCTTGGAGTAGTCCAACTATCTATTGCCTTTATCTTGGAGGGGTCCACGTGTATTCCTTCTTTGCTTACAACATGTCCTAGGAAATCCACTTCTCGAATCCAAAATTCACATTTGGAAAATTTTGCGTAAAATTTCTCTGCCCTTAATGTTTCCAGTACTTGGTGGAGATGTCGGCTGTGTTCTTCCTGGCTTCTTGAATAGATGAGTATATCATCTATGAATACGATAATGAATTTATCCAAGAAGGGACGACATACTCGGTTCATCAAATCCATGAACACTGCTGGAGCATTCGTCAATCCGAAGGGCATTACCACAAATTCGTAGTGACCATAACGTGTTCGGAAAGCCGTTTTGGGGATGTCTCCCTCCAGCACTCGCAGTTGGTGATAACCAGATCTTAGATCGATCTTTGAGAAGTAGCTTGCTCCCTGTAGTTGGTCGAATAGATTGTCTATGCGCGGTAAGGGATATCGGTTCTTGATCGTGAGTTTGTTTAGTTCCCGATAATCGATGCACATGCGAAAGGATCCGTCCTTCTTTTTCACGAATAGGACTGGCGCTCCCCATGGTGAGAAGCTCGGTCTGATGAATCCCTTGCTCAGCAGCTCGTTTAATTGGCTGGATAGTTCCTGCATCTCGGCTGGGGCTAAACGGTAAGGTGACTTTGCTACAGGGGTAGCTCCGGGGATTAAGTCGATTATGAACTCAACTTGACGTTCCGGTGGGATTCCTGGAAGATCTTCTGGGAAAATATCCGGGAAGTTGCAGACTTCCGGAATATCTTTAATGTTTTTCGATTCTCGTTTCTTGTCTACTACGTGGGCTAGAAAGGCATGATATTCCTTACGAAGATACTTTTGTGCTTTAATACAGGAAATGATTTGTAAACTTGAACTAGGTTTGTCGCCATAAATGACAAGAGTTTCGCCGTTTGGCAGATTTAGGCGAACAGCCCTTTCGTGGCAAAGGATATCGGCATGGTGAAGGCTCAACCAGTCCATACCGATGATGACATCGAAACTTCTTATGGAAATGGGCATAAGATCGACTCGAAACAAGTGCTCGTTTAAATTTAGTGTGCACCCTACGTATAAATCGTTTGCGTGTTCTGTTTTACCGTTTGCCATTTCTACAGTGAATATTTTATTGAGTGGTTGGGGTTTTTGATTAAGTAGGTGTTTGAATTTATGACTCACAAAACTTCTCTCCGCACCGCAGTCAAAAAGTATGCATGCATAAGTGTTGTTGAGTAGGAACGTACCCGTAACCACCATGGGGTCCGCTATTGCTTCATTCTGTCCTACTGCCAGCACTCTCCCCACACCGCCAATATTCCTTTCCTTGGGACAATCCCTCCTAAAGTGTCCAGTCTCCCCGCACCCATAACACGCCCGACTTACTCCAGTGCCAGAAACTTGAGTGATTGGTCGTGCCGGTGCTTTACAGAAACGGGCTGTGTGCCCCTTCCTGTCACAGTTCTTGCAGTGCATCTCGCGACAAATACCATGGTGATGGTAGTTGCACTTGCTGCACTTGGGCAGATTCCCCGCATATGGTTTTGTTGGTGCAGAGGTAGCAGGAGTTGTGGTGGGGGTAGTAGCAGCATGAACCGCAACCATTTGCTTCTTTGAAGGTTCTTGCAAAGTTTGCCCCTTCCTTTTGTTCCAAAATTTCTTCTTGTTGTTGTTGTTGGCATTGATCTCATTGTTGCTGTTCCCTTTGGTTGGGTCAGCCATGATAGCCGTGACTCCTTGACAGACACCATGATTAACAAGAGATTGCGCTAGTTCTTTGGCGCTGGCGAAGGTCAAGGGTCTGGAAGCTAGCACACTTCCTCGAAGTTGGGGTGATAGTCCCCAGATGTATCTCTCGACCTTTTGGCTTTCTAGGGTTAACATTACTAGGCAAAGTGTTATTAAGTCATTGAACTTGTTGGTATAACCTGCTATATCCGAACCTACCATCGAGAGGTTCCACAGTTCCTGTTCAAGCTTCTGAATCTCGCCTCTTGGGCAGTATTCTCGAAGGAGCATTCTTTTCAGGTTTTCCCAACCCATGGAGTTCGCCACCACCAGGGTTAGTGTCTGGACCTGGCCGTTCCACCATGTCAGGGCGCGTTCGAAGAAAGTAAAAGCGGCAAACTTTACTTTGCTTTCTTCAGGACATGCACAGATTTCGAATACAACTTCCGTTTTCTCTATCCATTGAGATAGAGCCAATACTCCCCCAGTCCCGTAAAAGGGAATAGGTTTTCCGTTGGTGAAGTCTTTGTAAGTGCATACCCCTGAACGACTTTGACCTTGGCCATTTGTAAAACTGTTTGTTCCTCCCCCCGATCCGTTGTTGCTCATTTGTGCCATTGCTGCAGTTACAGCAGCGGTTACAGCAGTCTGGAACATAACGGTGTCCATAATTGGAGGAGGTGGTGTTGAAGTTGAGTTTCTGCGTGTTGATCTACGAGGAGGCATGTTCTGGTAGAGAAAAATAAGAATGAATACTATAAGTTTCTAATGTTTTGACAATCGTGTGTTAGTTGTATCTTGTAATTTGTTTTGACTTTAGTTTATGGTTTCAAGGTAGGCATATAAACTCATAATTTTTTTTTAGAGGTAAGAAATACTTCATATTCATACATATAGGTCACACCTGAGGTGTGTTACATTACATGTTTTTGTTTGGAAAATTTGATCCTCCTAGAGATCTCCGATTACGGATACAATAGGGAAAACAAGGGAAATAAGGGAAAAAACTTTTATCTGAAATCCTAATCTATAACAAAATTGTTGGGGCTTGAACAAGTTCTACTTGCGGCGTTTGGAGCTAGATTCGGCATCCGACCGTTTGACTCCCATCAGTCGCCTCTCAAGATCTGCTTATTGTTCCTTCATCTCTCTTATATCTGCTAGAGCCGTTATCATTTGGTTCTGAAGTGTCCCCGTGTAGATTTGGGTATTCTCATGTAGTCCTTCCAAACGGCGGATGTCAGCGGCGTTACCTTGGGTAGCAGCATTGACCTCGTGAACTCTGGCTGCTTGCCTGTCCGTTTCGTAGTTCTGGGTAGCTATAGCGTTCACAATAACAGGAAGTGCTCGATCAGCTGAGCTTCCCCCACTGACATTGTAAAAATCTCGGCACATGCCGAAAGGAGGGCGTACACCTTGCTGGCGGCTCCAGTAGTAGAGGTGACTTCCCCACATGGGAATGGGTCCCGGTTGATATGGTCTGATTTCGGGAGGATGAGGGATGGTAGGGTCGAACACTTCTGGCTCGGAGTCTGTCCCGCTAGAATTCTCCTCGATCTCTTCGTCGAATTCGAATTCCTCTCCGACTCCGACTTCGAATTCTCCCTCGATAACCCCTTCGGGTTCTTCCTCGACCTCTTCTTCGATTTCCTCTGGGTCTTCCTCCGGGTCTTCTTCTATCCAACCGCCGTTGCCTTGGTTTGGGTAGTAGGGATCTCCTGGTAAATGGAATCCGGCCATTTGTCTGTACTAGGATAGATGTATGAGAACTTTTATAAGAAAAGAAAATTCTATTTACGACTTACTATTTTTAACTATAATTTGTACAACTATTTTTAACAATACTCCTATAATATTTCAATTTGGCGAAACTAAAATAATTTGTATTTGGTAAGTTCTTGGCTTGTTGTCCACTACGACCATTCCTCGGCGTACGTTGGTCAAATCCAGGATAAATATAGTTGATCAGGCTATATTTATTCTCGACCTGATTACATACCCCGGGGCTCAATCGTAGTGTCGTAACTTGCCTTAATACTTTTTAGTAAAACTTGTTATGGTACGAGATTAATGCATGCTTGTAAAAATGTATATCTTTAAAAGAAGGTATTTTGTTCATGAAAATGTTTCGTCAAAGGGTTTTCGGTCCCCTTTGCATTTATAGTTTGTATATCGTATGTGGTTCGATATACTTAGTTCACTATAAACAATGCTCTAATACCAATCTGTCACACCCCCAAACCAGAATGGCGGAAACATTCGGGGGTGGATGACTTCACGTAGGATCACAACCATTGAATATTGTAAAGAAAGTAACACAACCATCACATATATAATGAAAACGTATGTTGTTGCGTTATACATATTAGCAAAAGAATATTACAATAAGATGATAAATGTTCAATAATAAAACATCCTTAGTGTTTCCTTCTCCAAAAGCTGGTGGTTACCTGTATTAGTGATTCCCTGAGAAATACAAGTGGTTTCGAAAAAGTGTCAACAATTAAGTTGGTGAGTTCATAAGAGTTTTGCATTGAAAAGTATGTCCTTTTTGATAGTAAATCGATGAACGAGGTTTTCAGAAAATCCAATATTTTTCTATAAATGATTTGAAAAGTTTCCCGTGTTGGAGTGCGTTAGTGTTTTCCATACTTGAATAATAGTGATAAAATTTGTGTTAACAATAAAATGGAAAACTGAAATGCATATATGAATCTCGTAAATCAAACTTGTTTTTATACTTTTATGTGAGTTTTATAACCATACTATTGACACTGACGGCCTGTAACAACATTGTTCAGGTGTTGTAGTGTTATGACATTTGTCACCCCAGACCTGCCGGTCTAACTATAGCTAATAGTTTAGGTGCGGGGTTGTCAATCCCGTATAGATCTATACACAAGTATCACGCTCTCTCTCCAAGAGATTATGGTATATAATACAGGACTTGAAATGCATACATACGAGTACGTTGAAGTTTAAATGTCTCACATTACTTAGTATAAACAGATTTACGATAATAAAGACTTTACTTCTTTTGAAAGCATTTCATTTGTCGAGATGTTTATGTAAAATGTATGAATCACTTGAATACTACACTCATTATAGTTTCTCAAAAGTATGTTTCCATTTAGTAAGAACAACTTGGTGATATATTAGCCCTTTAAACATAATGTTATTTTTGTATCAAAACCCTATAAGAACGATATTATAATTATGTTTATGAAATGATACTTTGACTTGTAATGTACTTGTATTCTCCCCCCCCCCCCCCTAAAACATGAAAAGAATTGAAAAGTAGGGGTATGAACTCACCCGTTAAGTTTGAAGAGGGAGGCTAGAGTTGAGCAGAGCTTCGACCGCGGAAAGTTGCGTCTTCGGGCTCTCGGGAATCTCTGCAGCGTAGATCTTTCGTCGGGGGCTCGAGTGCGGAAACCGAGGTCGTCGGGAGTGGTCTCTGGGGCTTAGAAGTATGGGAGAATGACTGATGAATTGTGAAGGTGTGCCAAAACTCGAAGCTCATGCCATCTATTTATAGTGCTGGAACTTCCTCGTACGCGGAGCGTAATCTTGGAGTACGCGGGGCGTAATATGGCGTCATGGCTTACGACTCCTGGCTAGCTAAGCGTAGCTTGGGCGGGCCGATGGCACTCGACTCTGGGTCTAGTACGCGGGGCGTACTCCCAGAGAACGCGGGGCGTAATCTGGTCTGTCCTCTTCTAAATTCCGTAACTTTCGCGTACGAGCTCCGTTTTTCGTGTTCTTTATATCCACGCGTAGGTGAGATTATGCTCTACAACTTTCATTTAGACTCCGTCGGCTAGTTTTGACTTTATTTTTAATGATATGTTTTTAATAGGCCGGGTCTTCTAAAGTTCGTTAAAAATTCATAGGTTCTTTATTCGACGTCGGTTTTCGTTTGTCTTTTTATCGTTTTATTACCACTGAGGAGATCTTAAACTTCCATTTAGGTGGCGATAGCTAAATAACACTCGATCTTCAATCCGAGTTTTTAGCCCTCTACTACTGTTACGAAACTTTGAAAATTCGTAACTTCTTCATACGAGGTCCAATTTGGGCGATCTTTTTATGCACGCTCACCTTTCAACGAGATCTACGACTTTTGTTTAGACACTTAAGGCAAGAATGTATTTTATTGAGATTTTACTTTTTACGTCAAATAATATTTTAACGTCGTGTCGTAAATATACGAGTGGTTATACTTTCTTCAATATAACCCGGTTTTGAGCGTTCTTTATGTTTTTGGAAACCTTGGCATGATATCAAATATTTGAGGCATGCCAACTTAGATACTTGAACACTTTATTTTCGAGGTTAATTCCGTTGTATTTGGCTTTCGAGTGTTACAATGCTTTTGGAAAATATAGGGTTGTCACAGAATGCGTGACACTCCTTTCGCAGAAGCTTTTGAGCTTTGATGCAAGAAATGATGCGAAGATTGGAACTAAGTTTATCGCCGTAGATTATGAGAGTCTGACCAGAGGAGAGATTAAGACAGATGACTTTTTCGTAACAAAGGATATCTGCATGATTGGGACTCAACCAATCCATGCCAATGATAACATCAAAGCTCTTTATGGAAAGTGGCATTAGTTCGATGGGAAAGGAATAATCGTTCAGGGTAAGGGTACAGCCTATGAATCTATCGTTGGCCTATTCTTTCTCACCGTTAGCCATCTCGACGGTAAATTTTTCAGTTACTAGAGTAGGACTATGTTTAAGAAGACGCTTGAATGAATGACTAATAAAACTTCTTTGGCACTAGATTCGAAAAAGATGCAAGCATAAGAATTGTCGAGAAGAAACGTACCCGCGATGACGGTGGGATCGGCGACTGCCTCCTCGTGCTTTATAGCCAGAGCTATCCCAACATTGCTAGCTGTTGCTACCTTGGGGCAGTTCCTATTGAAATGTCCGACTTCTCCACAACCATAGCAGACCTGATCGGTACTCGATCCGGAAGCATGATTAGTTGGTTGAGTTGGTGCTCTGCAGTTTCGCGCAAGGTGGCCCTTCTTGCCACAGTTTTTGCAAAACTTTCACGACACGGGCCAGGGATACGATGTTGGTAACTGCACCTGTTGCACCAAGGGAGGTTACCAGCATACCCATTGGTAGGTGCTTAATGGTGTAATACGCACAAAAAATACGTTAGGGACCTAAAATGGACAGACAGGAAACGTATTACCCTCCTAAGTCATTATCCCCAAATTATATTTAGATTTGTTGTTCTAAATCATTACATACTCTGATTCTGTTTCATTACTCGATTCAATCGACACTTCAATTGGTACCAGAGCGGGTCTTCGAAGATCAACATGATTTTTTGAAGAAAAGATTATCGGTTTGGTTACATTGATCACAATTGGAGCATTTATGGTGAGTCTCTCTATAATCTCTAAATCTCTTTTATTCGTGCATTTCGTTTTTCATTTGTGATCGTTTTGTCTTGGTTGGATCGAATTCGTTTCAAGCCCGATTGTATATCCAATTTGTTTTCTTTCATAGATCAAGCCCAAATCAAAATTATATTCTCAAAATTTCATTTCTTTCGAAAACAAATTTCTTTTAGCCTAATTGTGTGACATAATTGATCAAGTTACTGTTCATCAAAGGCCCGAAATCAATTAAATTCAATCGTCTGATACTCTTCATATCATTGAAAAAAAAGTTGTATTCCTAATTGATTAATATCGTTTGTCTGATTCACATATTTTGTTCGGTTCATATCATTTAATCGAGATCTAATTTCACGATTATTCTGATTAAAACTTCACTTCGTTTATGTTCAAGTGTTTTGTTCTTGATTTTTCTCTCGTTGTATTCCATTCATCAAGAATTTAATTCAAGACGGTTAACAAAATTGATTAAAATTGAAAACGTAAATCAATTGCTCATTTATTCATTTGATTTTCACATTGGATTCTTGGATTTGTATTTCTCATTGAAATCAAGTCGACTTTGATCATGTGTCATTGAAATTTTTGAGAAATTGGATAATTTTTGAAACAGGCCCCTGCAGTTAATGCGGCTTGATGCTTTCTGCCCAGTTTTGCAAATGGGGGAATGTTTCGCATTTTTTTGCTGTTTTGGGCGCACTGGGTCACTGTAGAATTTTGAAATTGACAAGCTCTACCAGATTTTGAGAAATTTTGTCAAAGGCGGTCCGTGAACAAAGCTAAAAATTGAAGATTTTTTGGATTTTTCGGATTGAAGCAAAATGTTTATGTCATGTGTTAAAGGAGAGTTTTGGATAGAAAAATTCAGAATCGAGCTCTTTCTCGTTCCCTTTTTAGTTCTATAATCATTCTTTGATTATAACAAGGGGGAGAGATTTAGATATGGAAATTTGAAAGATGAATTTTTCATATTAGGCGGACTTGAAGACCGAAGTGACCTCAAGTATTTGAAGCTCATGAGATGATTCGATTAGAGATTCGGAAGTGGTTTCAGTTCATGATGGGTTTGGACTTATTGAAGATTTTTGGGGTGTGCTTTTATGCTCAAACTTGGGTAATCTTTTGGAGATTGAGAAACTCCCGATTACCTTTTGATGCTCGGTTCGTATGGTCTCACATTCTAGAACCCAAATTGAAGAATTGTGGAAGAATTGAAGATTTAATGTTCGGCTCTCCTTGTGTCACATTTGAGGCTCGGTTCATGAAGTTGCTCGAGTTTGGAAGATTTGAAGCGGATCATCTATTCCTAACTTTTAGGGGGAGAATGTTGGGTTCAAAGTTATCCATGTATGACTTTGTAAATGGTTTGACTTTTTTAGACCTACTTGCATGTGGTAAATTAGCCTTGTGACATGATATATATATATATATATATATAGAGAGAGAGAGAGAGAGAGATGTAAACACCTCTATATAAGGTGGGTTAATTCCACATGTAGAGGTGTGTTTGAGAGATGTAACATTGAGAGTGTTAGTGTGTGTTAATTATGTAGATTTAGATCTAGATCCATTTTTGTAACACCTTTCATAATCGAATGTATATCTTAAACACCGAAATCACCATGTTTTTTGTGTGTTATTTAATTTCGCATGTCAAACCAATGTTCAAAATTCACATAAGTATATTACAAAAATATAACAAGGATATACATGTTTATTCATATATGAATAGAAAAAAAATATAGTAGGGATATTCAAGTTATTAATATATGAATATATTAGATGTGACATACCCAAATTCACGGTCATTTTAAAATTTTTATTTATGCTTATTTTAAAATCAGAGTAACCTTTTAAAGAAAAGTGTTGTGGAATTTGTTCCCGAAAAAAAACATGATAAATATGTTATCAAAGCATTTCCTAATAAATGTATTTTATTCATTTTAAAACTTTGGGATGTCATCGTCAACACAAAAACATAAGCATAAACAAACCTTACATTCATTTACACTAGTGGTCTACATCTCCTTAATCTCTTGGTGTAATGTAGCTTCATATCGACACCTGTGATACAAATAAACCGAGTGGGTCAGGTTGGAAAACCTGGTGAGTACATAGGGTTTTCAAACCATAATAATACAGTTATTATGTTTCATCAAACAATTAACCCATTTACCCATCCCCATTATCTTCTTTTATTTTTAAGTTTCTTCTCTATGAATCATCTACTCCTCATTATTTATTCCTAAGGATTGTCCTCAGGAATAGGCACGAAGTCCATCGTCGCCAGGGTTTATATAACAGGCACTAAGTCCATAGTCGTCGGGGTTTATATAACAGACACTAAGTCCATAGTAGCCAGGGTTTATCTTGTTTATTGACAGTATTATTTTCGAGAGTCCACTCGCAATACATGTCAATGGGTTTTTAGAGTACATCGGGTGAACGTCTCGTTCACAACACCTATATGTTGCGAGCCTGCTAGTGTTCCACCGAATTGTCTAAAATAGTCCGTGGTTGTCATCTATACTCTGCTAGATGACGGGGCCAATGCTTGGGTAAATGCTTCTCTCATTTTTCACCTCTCACCCTCATCTCATGCTCTATTTCACCTTTCATTTCATCATCCAATTCATCTTTCATCTACCCATCTTTACCCCTTGTAATTTATAGGTATAAAATATGTATATAGTTTAAATCATTTAAAACATGTATAATAGTGTTCATACAACATAGATAACAAGTATACAAATAATATGAACACATAACACGTAATTTATATAAAATATTTCATATCTATGTGTAGAATGAAAGTAACTATGCACTTACTTGTTAAAGTGATGATTCCATACTCGGGCAACACTTCGCTTTTAACGATTCTATTTTCCTTCGACGAAACCTAGCATTATTATCGCTAAGTTTTAGTTTAATCTTTATTGCGACTAATTATTAGTCTAGATTCATCATTAACTCAAAGTCTACTTCATGATCTATCAAGTAAGGAACAACCAGGCAGGATCATATCGGAGATAGGGTCCATTTGGTATACGAAGTATACTGTTTGGAAATCCCACTTTAAACACTTCACTAAATCACAGCCTAGACATCATCCCCGTAAGTAGATCAATCAGTATAACGACTTTGAATCACTGATAAATTTTATTTATATGTTCATAATAACAATATTATAATCTATATTTAAAGTAGGGTAGCATAACTTACTTAGCTAGGAGCTGGGCTCTGCAGGGGCAAAACTTCGTCCCTGAATCTTCCTAAGAAACATTCTTGCAGCGCTTCAGTGCTCACATTACTATACAAAAAACTACAGAAAGAGAAGTCGAATCACGAGGGACCGAAATGCTCGGGGGATAAGAAGAGAAAGACTCTTGAATCAAGAGAATGGTGCAAGAAATATGAGAGCCTAGAGACTCTTATTTATAGTAATTGGATTTTCAAAAACCAACCTCTATATTTACTTAAATGGCTAAACACCCATTTATAATATTATTTTAAATATATTTAATATTTGTACTAAACTAATGTCGAAAGTACTCAAAACTAGTCTTATAACGACCGTATCATTGATACCTTTCTACCGATATATACATATGTATATATATATATATATATACGTATATATGATTTACACTTTATTTTAATACGTAAACGTGCTATTAAAAATTATAACTCATTTATACGAACTCCGTTTTTGACGTTCTTTATATCCACGCGTAGCTATCAATGAGATTTACAACTTTTGTTTAGACTCCGTCAGCTAATTTTGAATTTATATTTTTGTCCATATTTTAATAAAATTAAATAATTTTGCTAAAATCATAACTCTCTCGTACGGACTCCGTTTTTGGCATTCTTTTTCTCAAAATTCCTATTTTAAGGAGTACTATGATTTTCATTTTGGTCGCATTAGTTAAAATTCAACCATTCTCTTCGTAGCTTTTTACGTATACATTCGTTGTGCACGACTGACTTTTATATCTTATATAAATCATATCTAATTCATACGGATTCAAATTTCGACGAAATTTATATTTTCGGGATCGGGACGACGTATACTTCCTGTATATATATATATATATATATATATATATATATATATATATATATATATATATATATATATATATGTTTTAGCGCACTTATTTTTACGATTTATGGACGATTCGACTGATTTTTCCTATTTTATTATATTATAATAATCATGAAACATATAATATTCACATAATTATTCTTTATTACGTCAAATATGTTACAATTCTTAACACTAACTATTACTTTGGTTGAGATTATTTATCCTAAATAATCTTCTATAAAAAAAATCATTTTTAACGCTTATTATATCTTAATTGACTAGTTCGAATCTACGGGTGTTACATCAGATATGATAGAAATTTTATACCTTTGACATTTTCCTCTTCAAATGTGTTTCTCTCATTGTTGTTGGCTCTTTATCAGAAACTTCAATCTTCTTACCTTATACATTAGTGAGTAGAAGATAAATCAATTTAAAATACATTTTACAAAGAAACTATTTTATATTCATAAATGAATAAGTGAATAGAACACACACACACACACACACATATATATATATATATATATATATATATATATATATATATATTCACATATGAATATATATGTTATGTTCATATGTGAAGATACTGAAGATCAATCACCAATTGCAAAAGAAAAATGTTCCAAAATAAAACAACATAAAGGTATGAATAATCGTTTCAATTCACATATGATTAGCTTTTGAATACAAACAAAACTAAGTCATATATATTTATTCATATATGAATACAAGAATTCAATAGTTTTTTTTAATATAAAACACATTTGTATTGAAGTATTCATATGTTAATAGAAGAAAATTATAGCAAAGATATACAAGTTATTCATAAATGAATATAACATATATGATAAGAATTTTATACATTTGTCATTTTTCTACATTGAACGTGTTTATTTCATTGTTGGTGGGTATTTATCAGAAATGTCAATATTCTTATCTTCATTTAGTAGTGAGTTTCTGATAAATGAATTTGATATACATTTTACAAAGATACTATTTTATATTCATAAATGAATATTTGAATAGAACATATATTCATATTTTCTATTCACATATGAATATATAAATATATATATATATATATATAAATATATATATATATATATATATATATATATATATATATATATATTATATTCATATGTAAACAGAACATATATAACTCATTTTTGTTATATTCATATTTGAATAATGTATATATGATACAAAATTATTGTAACATCCCAAAAATTCAAGCCAATTTAAAAACTTTTTAAAACATTTAAAACCATTAAGTCATTACAATTTGTTTTCAAAATAGTTTAGACATCAGAGTATCCCCATAATCAATCATGAAAATATAAGGAAGTGCACGATCACGCCTTCGCCTTCCAACGATCATCAGAAGTACCTGAAACAATAATCGATAAACGTAAGCTCGAAGGCTTAGTGAGATACCCCCAAAATACCAACGCCATACAGATATAACCATATATATAACATATAAGCAAACAACATGCATAATGAGCCATCAGTCTGACCGGACCGACTCCCGGTCCTTAGTCTATCTGGACCGCTCTCCAAGCCCTCAGCACGTCTAGACCGCCCTCCTCGAAGCCTTCAGCCTATCCAAACCGCTCGTTGGGCCTTCAACCTTACTAGAATTGCCCGACCCAGGCCTGTAGTCTACCCAATCCGCCCAGGGTGTCTTGGCCTACTGCATACAGCAGTACCTGCCTCAAACCTTTCCCAAACCAACAAACATGTGCACATACATATAAACCAGTAAACATGCAGATCTAACCGATCACTAATCATGACAACCATCCTACAACCAGGATACCGATCTAACCGATCACTAACACAGCAACCATCCTATAAACAGGATACTGATCTAACCGATCTCTAACATAACAACCATCCTGTGACATCCCCAAAATCACGGCCAGAAAAGACCGGTTTGTTTATGCCTTGTTTAAAAATCAGAGTTACATTTTAAATGAAAGTGTTGCGGAATTTGTCCCAAAACAAAATATGATAAAGATTTATCAAAAGCATTTCCATAGAAATGTATTTCATTAAAAGACTTGGGATGTCATGTTCGTACAGATCAAAAGCATAAACAGTACAATATAAGCCTTACTACATTATTTCATATCTACAGGCCTATATCCGTAATCCCTCGTCCAAAACATCACATCTATGCTCATGCGCCACTACCTGTAATACATAAAACTGAGTGGGTCAGGCTTGGGAGCCTGGTGAGCACATAGGGTTTTCAACCCACAATAAATAAGTTTATTAATTTCATCAATCAACAATAACCCGATTACCCGTTCCCGTTATCCTCACTTTACGTCCCTAAACACCTATCATAAGGGACCTAGCCTAAGGATCATCATCGGGACGGACACTACTACTAAGGGGATTCCTCAGCAATAAATGTCCTAAAGGCAACCATGTGGGGGATGGAGTACACCGGTGAACACGTCGTTCACAAACACCTACAGGTTGCGAGCCTGCTAGTGTTCCACTGGACTGTCTAGAAGAGTCCGTGGTCGTCATCCATACTCCGCTAGATGACAGAAACAACAACATCAACATCGAGGCCTCTCATCATTTTATCACACATCAGCTATTATATCTACCCATGTTTTACCCCAACATTTTCGTAGATATAAAATACATATACAGTTTAAATCATTGAAAACATGTATAACAATGTTCATCCAGCATAGATAGCAAGTATTCAGATAATATGCACACATAGCACGTAATTTATATAAAATACTTCATATCTATGTGTAAGCTGAAAGTAACTATGCACTCACCTGATTAGGTGGTGACTCAGCACTCGGACAACGCTTCGATACTCTCAAAACGATATTCCTTCGATAAAACCTAGTATCGATACCACTAGGGTTTAGTTTAACGATAACCGCGACAAATTAATTAGTCCGAGTATTATTAAGCGTTAATAATACTCGATATAACTCATAATAATAGCCCAAATAATTATTTTAAGGACCTAATAACATTCCTATAATTATTTGAAAGCTATATTAAAAATTGCGTAAGCGTAGCACACTTACAACGATTTTTATCGAGAACCGGGACTTGATTGGAACAACGTTTCGAAACCGAAAAACTCCTTTTTCTCGGGACTCCGGGAGCCTTGAGGCTTCCCTAGGGTGCTAAGGGGCTTAACTAGGGTTTAGAGGTGTTTTGGGGTTGTAGAGAGAGAAAGAAGTTAGAGAGAGAAGTGAAAAAGGTGTGAGAAATGAAGGAAAATCGGCCCCTTTTTATAGCCCTGCGAGGCCTCGGTACGCTGGGCGTACCTCGGACCTACGCGGGGCGTAGTCATCGGATAGGAGCGCCACCTCGGACCAGCTGGCTAGCACTCCGGAAGAGATAAGGGCGAGGGTACGCGGGGCGTACTGGCTTCGGACGCGGAGCGTACAGCGAGGGCAGGTGTCATCATCCGAAGCGCGTTCCTTCATCAGCGATGGGCGGCCCAGATGCAGCCACGTCATCAGCCTCGCAACAGACTTCGCATTTTCACACTTCAACTTTAAAAATTCGTAACTTTCGCGTACGACCTCCGTTTTCGACGTTCTTTATATCCACGCGAAGGTGGGAACGTACTCTACAACTTTCGTTTAGACTCCGTCGGCTAATTTTGGCTCGATTTTAAATTTTATATTATTAACGGGCCGGGACACGATTGGTCCGTTAAATCCTCATAACTTCTTCATCCGACATCCGTTTTCACCCATCTTTTTCTCGTTACGCTACCCTTAACGAGATCTCCGATTCTCGTTCAGGTCGTGTCGGCTAAAAACCGCTCGATCTAATATTCGAATTTCGGGCTGTACACTGCTATTCCGAAACTTCGAAAAATCATAACTTCTTCATACGAAGTCAGATTTGGGCGTTCTTTTTATCGATGTTCTTAGTTTAACATATTCTACGACTTTCATTTAGATTGCTAAGGCTAAATCTTGCTCTATCGTAAATTCACTATTTACGCTTCCCGGTGCCGTGCCGGTTTTACCGTAAAACTTCGACGGGTCATAACTTCTTCGTTATAACTCGGATTTCGGCATTCTTTATATGTACGGAAACCTTGAGACATATTCTACAACTTTATGTAGAGATATCGGGATTATCTTATACTTTAATTTTGACGCTTATTTTTATTATTTATTAATTATACATTTATAATTAAATTATAAGCACATAAATACACATAATTCACATAATACTCAAATATTTCATCTTTATTACTTCAAAAAGAGTTACAAGAGTTGACCTAGACTATTACATTGACAAAAATGCTTAGCCCTGAAACCCGGGCGTTACACATCCTAACTACCAGGATGTAAATCAATAAACATATCATTCAATAAACCCGAATGCAAATCTGATAAGGGTCGATATTGATGCCTTCGACATTGTTAGTATAATGATGACAACTCACCTGACACTGCTGAAGTCCTGCAGATAAAACTCCAGCTACTGGTTGACAGATTCCCGAACTGTCAACATCAAACAATACCCAATTAATAATTGGGTTCCAAGCTCAAGGTCCAACTCACACTCCAAGGGCCCAATAGTCAAGTAATAGGCCAAAACCCAACATATGGCTCAATTTTCCAAATTGGGCCCAGACCTCTACATGGTCTTTCCTTAAGGCCAATCCAATTATTCTAGTCCAAAATCTTGGTACTCCCATGGCCCAATATCACATAATCATTAAGGCACGGTTATGGCCCACCTATGACCCAATTTTCCAAATTGGGCACAAGTTCTTCACATGGGCCTTGTCCTAAAGCCCATCTAATTATTTTGGTCCATTTACTTGTTCTTGGATAGCCCATCAATAGTCCAATCACCCAAGTCCAATAGGAAGGCCCAACTCAAGGCCCAATTGAAATTAGGGTTTTTACATGAAATGACGATTAGGGTTAAGTGTTCCTACTTAGCCCATTAAGGACTTAATCCATTAAGTCCAATATTGACTTAGACTAATTGCAATTATTATTAATTAATATTTTAAGTTTAATAAATAATTCTCGTGCGTGTCCCGATCAATCCCCAAAATTAGGGTTTCATGGTATTAGGGTTTTCCAAACCCTAATTAAGGTTTCCAACCCAATACTAGCCCATTAATCAAATGGTTAGGCTTTTAGGTCAATTTGGGATTCATTGGGCCCACTAGGGTTTCATTGAGCCTACTCTGTCCAAGCATCCCCAAACGAGACAAACGCAAACGAGTCACACCGCCACCCAACACGGTGGCTGGTGGTGGTTATGAGTTTTTCTATTGATTATTCTGACACTATTACAATTTACAACACAATCCAAATAAAACACACACACTAATAAAAAAACACACACATAACCACCTTGTGGTGGCCGACGGTGGTAGAGGGTGACAGCTACCACCTCACGATGGTGGTGGTGGTTCACTTCCGCTTCCTGACCACGCAACACAATCCATCTGTTACTCGGGAAATGAGCACAATCACCCACCTTACGGCAGCAAACAACGACGACGACTTGGAGTGGTGGCAGCTCAGCAATCGGCGGTATCAACTCGTCATCGGTAGCAGCCACCATGGTCGGATGCCATGGTGGTTCTTCATGACTCCCACTGGCATAAAACCACACTCGCACACACAACCTCATCACAACCACGAACCACCATGGTCTCCATGGTTTTCGGCCTTTGATCCATTCAACTAAATACGACAGGTGGCGGCAGGAGTCGTAGAAGGAGGCGCAACCTCCACTTAAGTACGACTCGACAGCAACAATGCTAAATGGTGGCGATCGATATCGACAAGGCGGCTGGAGAAAGAGACGGAGAAGAGCGGTGGTTTCTGGTGGTCGCTGTCGTCGGCGGTTGACGATGGGCGTTCCAACTTTAGCATGGTGGCAACGTTGGTGGTCTTGCTGATAGGAAAACGAGAGTAAAGGGGGTGGTGGCGTCTGGAGGTTAGGAGGGTGGCGGCTGCATTAGGGTTCGGTTTAGGGTTGCATGTGTGATGGATTTATACGCAACCGTCCCATCTAAAACTTTGGCCTTATTAACAACTTCGGCCCCTCCAAGCCCATTCCTTTCAACTTAACTACCATATTTTACCCTTTTAGCCCCAACCATCCAAAACCTCTTCAAATTAAGTCCAAAATTTACCATTTAGTCCCTGCCCCCAAGTATCTATTCAATGAAAGTCCAAATGATACTAAACACCCCCTGATTACTGAAAATCTTTACCGGATAAGTCCCAAATTTACACTTTAACCACTGAAGACCCAATTTATATCATTTGGCTCCCCGAAACCCACACCCCGCTAAATATTATTTGATCTTGGGCTATAAGAATATAAAATAATACTAATTATTATTTCTCGGGTTCCAGGTTTATTATTTAATTACTCTATTTTAAACGGGACGTTAAAATTATGTTCTATTCATATGTGATATAACATATATAACATAGTTTTGTTTGTGTTCAAAAGTAAACAAAACATATCAAAACAAAATTATCTTCATTATCTTCATTTTATGTTGTATTTTAAAATAAAATCGCATCTAAATGTTGGCAATCACATATGAATAAAGTTAATCATATCTAAATAGAATACCAATTTTATTTATATTTTTCATTGGTTTTTTGTTTTTCGTTTATATATATGCTTCACTTTTGTTGTTGTTTCTGTAAGGGTAAGTAGTTAATATTAGGACAACATAAGCGAAATTTGAAGTAACTTTTATATTTTAACATAAAAGTTGTGAATAAGTATGAAAAATGAAGAGAAGATGTAAAATCATTTATATATAAACTAATAATGGATGATTATTACAAAATTTTCAAGTAAATTAGCTAATAATGAAGGAGGATTACGAGAATGAACGAGGATTACAAAACGTATACGGTATGGAATGAGGTTCACAAGACAATGAATACATAGATAATTTGCGTGACTAGATTGCGAATCAATTCGGGTCAAATTAAATTTGTAGGATTTTATTTGGATTTACTGTATGATTTTGTGGATTTAAAAATATTTATGTTTGATTTGGATTTGTGTTTAATTTTGATTTATGCTAAATTTGGATTTTATAAGGTGTTTATATATATACATACATATATATATATATATATATATATATATATATATATATATATATATATATATATATATATACTTATTTAAGAAATTTATTAGGTTATTTTCTAAACAAACAGATGAATTCAATAAAAAATAAAACATAAGGGTAGAATAATCATTTTAATAATTTAGCACAACAATTCAGAGGTCCCAACTAAACAACATTATAAACATTCAACTCTTAAAATGTTAGACACTTTTAGAAATTCAGATCTCTTAAAAATTCAGATCCTGCCAAAGAGCCCTTAAGTTTAAAGTATTATTTTTTTAAATGTTATAATAATTAGACTAAAATCTAATGTTGAAGTATCAAAAACATAATGTTGAAGTATCAAAAACATAAGCGAACAAGTAAAAAGAAAACATCTCTCAACTGAAACACAACCTAAAACCCAAACTGTTACGATGATAACAACTGAAACCCTAGATACTCCAACCAATGGCTCCACATCCAACGAAAAAGGTGAAACAAACCAAGTGGAAGACTGCGCAACTGTCTCTCATTCTTCTCCGGATGCAAAACCAGTAGGAGATGGGGTACAAGGAGAAAAGCGTAAGAAAACCGAATCCGAAACCATTGAGAAAACCACTTTAGTTCGCCCTATATCGAAGACGAGTCTCTGTTCTTATTTCAAGCGAACAGGTGGTGAGTGTAGCCACGGAGAAACATGCCGATATGCTCATAGGGAGGAAGAGCTCCGACCACGACCAGATAATACATGAGACCCTACTTCCGAGAGGGAAAAGAAGTTGAAGTTAGAGATTGAAGATAGAGACAAAGCGGACGCAAGAGATGGCGAAGTTATGATGACGGAAACGATATCAGAGGATGGATGCTCTGAGTCTGCGCTTGATAAGTGTTTAGTGAATCTTCTGATGAAGTGGAGTTTGGATAATTTATGGAACTTTCTCAACGAGCATGTGAATTCTTCTCTCTACTGCATTATTGAATTGTGAAGGTTTTGATTGATAGTGGTCAAAGAATTAAGGTTGCATGTACACCATAAGAATGTTGTAGGGCTCAAAACCCATCGGTTATGCCATATCCCAATTGTCTAAGAGCGGCCGTATATTTTTGTATTGTAGTAAAACCACGTTTACCTCTAGCATCTCATCTTAATTGGAAAAACTCATAAATTATGTTCCAAATCTCTAGCTATACGTAAAAATAAATTTCTACTAATACGAAAACGTTCTTCAAATTTCGATAGGTCATATAAACTATCAAGAGCAAAATAATCACATACCAAAAGTTCATTTGCCGTATCTCGATCCCGATTGATCCATTTTCTATTGTGTGCAAGTAAGATTAATTTTGGACCAATCATTTTAGTTATTTTAAGAAAATAATTAATGCATATTAAATGTTAAAGATTTAATTAATACTCACTATATCTTCAACATGTAATATGTATTAATTATTTTCTTAAAATAATTTAAATGATTGGTCTACAATCAATCCTACATACATACCAGGGTCGGCCCTGGGGATTCAAATGCCCAGGACGAGCCGAATAAAAAAGGCCCTTAGTCCTTAAGGTGTAACAAAATAAATTATATAAACTAATATTTTTTTTTTCTAAAAACGGCAATAAAATTTATAGCAATAAACATATCAAAACCATAGTTAATAAGGTAGTATTAATGTAATGAGGAAATATCATTACCTAAAAGTTAAAACAACATATTTGGTGTTTTATTGATCGTAAGACCTACTTTGACATAAACACACTTAATAAGTAATTGATTATTAAAAGAAAAATGGATTGGTCAAAGTTTGTGTTTGGTTGTCTCTAACTCTCTATGACCAATGAGATTACTTACTTTATGTAATTTGGGGAAGACTTATTATAAGTTGGGGTTATATGTCCACTTGCGATTCTGAGTTCACGATTACAAATTTACAATCAAAGAAGTTCTTTTAATCACATTAGGAGTTCACAATTACAATAAATTAATCAAATGTGCTAAATGTAATTGCGATTTCTAGTTTTCTACCTTATGAGTTATGAATAATCGATTACCTTGAATCAATGGTTGTTGATTGATGAACGCTCAATGCTTCTGGACTGCTGTGAATCGGTAATCTGTAATGCTTTATTGAGTAAATAATAATGTTTTCTTTTTTTGTTCGCTGAAGCCTTTGTTGTGTGGACTAAGGAAAGGAATTATCAACATTTTTAATTTGGGCTGCATTCTATTGAATATATTAATTTTTTTTGGGCCCCTTAAAAAACAAGGCCCTGTGCACACGCCCTTGTTGCCCCCCCCTTACCACCGGCTTTGATACATACAATATATAGTTGGAACACAATAATATATATATATATATATATATATATATATATATATATATATATATATATATATATATATATATATATATATATATATATATGCTCAAACGTTCGAAAAGTTGACCGGCCAATCAAATCTCCCATCTTCTTTTGTCCTAGTAGCCACGCCACCACCAACCCACTAAAGCCGGGGCCGATGTTCATGCGTGGAGAGAAACCTCCATGTAATCATGTGTGGAGTTCTATCCACTCCGGACAAACTTAATAAACATTATTTTTTCATTACCTCCCTTCCATTCTTCTCCTTTTCCTTTCATCCTTTTTTTTTCATTAAAATAATAGTAAGTATTTATATACATATTAAAAGGATAACACGGTTATGAACACTAAATTTTATATTGCCTCTTTTGTCTCAAATGTTTTACCTGTTGTTATTTTTTCTCTAAGCTTTTGTTTTTGACTTTTTTTGTCTCAATTTATTTTTTGCTTTAAACCATTCATTTTTTTTATTTTACATAAAGGGTCCTTAGGTTTTGTTGAATTTGATTCTTTTGGTCCATTTTTGCTTTTTATACATATTAAAGATTTTTTTAGTGTTTCCTGTGAAAGAATTAATTATTTTACATAAATGGTCTTTAGGTTTTGTTGAATTTGACATTTTTGGTTCATTTTTGTTTTTTTATATATCTTAAAGATTTTTTTTAGGGAAATGGCTCAATTTATATGAATGGCCCCTAGATTTTGTTGAACTTGACACTTTTTGTCCTATTTTTGTTTTAAATAAAAAGGTTTTGTGCGAAGCTCGAATCACCTACTAGTCTACTCTAATAAATGAAAATCTTTTTGCCACATGTCACATTCTCATTGATTTGACCACATGTCATTTTCTGGTTTTTTTTAATTAAATTTTTTCCACATGGAATTTTATGGTTTTTTTTTTTCATTTTATCAATTACACATAATATTTAAATGTAATAATTATAATAAATGCATATCTTTATTGACTTTATTTTTAATTTTAAAAATTTTAAATTAAAACTGCATTAGTTTCCTTTGTTAAAAATTCTAAATTATTTGTTTAATTTAAAAAAAAAGAAAAAAATACATTAATTTTAATAATTTAATATTTTTTTAATTTTTCTTATAAATTCAAAGTTTTAAATATTTAGAATTTCATATCTAATTTTTTTTTTTAAATGAATCCATATAAAACATTTACACCTGGTTAATATTAATATATAAAATATAATGGTTTAAACAAAAATTTATTTAAAGTAATTTAGTTTTTATTTTTATTTTTATTTTTACATGACTAAAATCTAAAGTTGAAGTATCAAAAACATAAGCGAACAAGTAAAAAGAGAACATCTCTGAACTGAAACACATCCTAAAACCCAAACTGTTACGATGATGGCAACTGAAACCCTAGATACTCCGACCAATGGCCCCACACCCAACGGCACCGGTGAAACAAACCCGCCGGAAGACTGCGCAACTGTCTCTCATTCTTCTCCAGATGCAAAACCAGTAGAAGATGTGGAACAAGGAGAAAAGCGTAAGAAAACCGAATCCGAAACCGTTGAGAAAACCACTTCAATTCACCCTCTATCGAAGACGAGTCTCTGTTCTTATTTCAGGCGGACAGGCGGTGAGTGTAGCCACGGAGAAACGTGCCGGTATGCTCATGGGGAGGAAGAGCTCCGGCCACGACCTGATAATACATGGGACCCTACTTCAGAGAGGGCGAAGAAGTTGAAGTTAGAGAATGAAGATAGAGACAAAGCGGACGAAAGAGATGACGAAGTTATGATGACGGAAACGATATCAGAAGATGGATGCTCTGAGTCTGCGCTTGATAAGTGTTTAGTGAATCTTCCGATGAAGTGGAGTTCGGATAATTTACGGAACTTTCTCAACGAGCAGGTGAATTCTTCTCTCTACTGCATTATTGAATTTTGAAGGTTTTGATTGATAGCGGTGAATGGTGATCTCTTTTTACTGATACGAGCTTCTTCTGATTTCCAGGGAATCGAGTATAAATCAGCTAAGACAAAGAAAGGAATGATTGTAGGATTTGTTACCTTTGAAACCACAGAGCAAGTGAAAACTGGAATCGAGGTATTATCTACTTATCAAAATCGACATGATTTCTGCAACCCAATAGAACTAATCCAGTTTCTCTAATCAAACCTTGTTTCAACAGAAGCTGCAGGGGAAGCCATTTGGGAATAGAACTTTAAAGATAGCAGATGTCATCCCAAGATCTTTTGACAGAAACGTGAAACCAAAAATGGTTTCAGACAATTCAGATACATCAGAACCTGCAAACGAGGTTGAAGATGGAGATTCCGTTAATGACAGTTCTACCCCTGGAAGCTCTGTATTGAAAGGTAGAAGTGCCAGGGAAGTTGTGACTCCACTTGCTCATTTGTCTTACAAAGATCAACTGGAACACAAGAAGACTTCTCTTGCACAGACTATGAAAAAACTTGTGAGCAACACAATCACATACCCTAACAATTATTTTTCCTATTTCTTGATGAATTGGAATCATTGATTCACTTCTCAACCTGATATAAACATACTTTCTTCATCTTGTAGACTCGAAATGCACGTAAAGCTTGTCCAAATGGTGTTTCACTTCCAGATTGGATTCTTAATTCCAGGGAAATTGGTAATTTTCAGTTTTGCTAAGAATAACTTTATCAATTCATCATCTTTCTTGCTATTTATATATTCATTTTTTTTATGGTTGCAGGTGGTCTTCCATGCAAACTAGAGGGGATAATTGAATCACCACTTGTAAATGGATACAGAAACAAATGTGAATTTTCAGTTGGATATTCTTTACAAGGAAAACCTACAGTGGGATTTTCTTTAGGAAACTTCAGGTTCTTTGATTTAATAATTTACCATTCATTCTTTTAATTTTTGTTATTATAAATATAGAATTTGAATTTCTTCCCATGAATTTAAAAAAAAAAAAACGTGATGAAAATCAGGGAAGGTGTGACAGCAGTTGAAGAACCTCTAGATTGTCCAAATGTTTCTAGAATCGGTTGTAAGTATGCTGAAATCTTCCAGAAGTTTCTAGAAAGTTCAACTTTCCCTATTTGGAATAGGATGAATAATACTGGATTTTGGCGCCAACTAACAGTAAGTTAAACTAGTATTTAAAATAATTTATTTGTAACAAACAACTGAAATCATAATCTTTTCATTATAACTAGGTCAGAGAAGGAAGGACACCTGGCAAGATTGCTGAGGTGGAATCTGGTGAATCAAATGTTTCAGAAGTCTTGGTTATGGTTCAGGTTGTGTTTAGATTTTGCTTATTTAGAAAGTTACAAATTTTCTTTTTTTTCCATTATTGACCTTTTATGTGTTATGATTTATTTACACAGATTTGCTCAAAGGGTATTGATGATGAAGCTATAAATGTTGAACTTGAGAAAATGGCTGAAGCTTTTGTAATTGGAGCTTCTACAAATTCTCCCTCTTTGCCTCTTACTGTGTTGGTTGTTCAGGTATATTTTTAAATGTTACATTATTCATTATTCATTTTATTAAAATATTATTTTTTCTATAAATATATATGAAGGATCATCAAGGAATATCCAATGTGGCACCAGCTGATGCTCCATTGCGCCACCTGTCACTTACCAAGGGTGAAAGTAGATTAATGGAGGATTCTGAAATTGTTGCAGAAGCTAGAATTCAAGATTATATAAATAATCTTCGGTTTTTTATATCCCCTACAGCTTTTTTCCAAGTAATATATATTATATAAATATAACTTCTCTTTTGGCCTTTTCAATTTACATATAATTTCAAAGGATCTGTTTTGTTAGACAATGGAATGGAATCTACAATTCCATTCCTTCACCAATTCCATTCCACCTAAAATTTCAAAATCTTGTAGGTGAACACCCTTGCAGCTGAAAAACTCTACTCCCTTGCTGGAGATTGGGCCAATTTAGGGCCCAATACCTTACTTTTTGATGTATGTTGTGGGACCGGAACCATTGGGCTTACCCTAGCCCACCGTGTTGGAATGGTAAATTACCATTTTGTCCATTAAAAATCTTTAATATATTTCATAGGCTTATAGTTTTTTGTTTTTAGGTGGTTGGAATTGAAATGAATGCTTCTGCAGTAGCCGATGCAAATCGGAATGCTGAAATCAATGGAATCAAAAACTGCAGATTTGTCTGTTCAAAAGTGAGAATAATTCAAAAAAAAAAAAACCGAATTTCTCAAATTTTGTAGACATCAATTGTTTTATTGATCTCATTTACAGGCGGAAGATGTTATGGGGTCGCTATTAAAAGAGTACTTAACAAAAAAACTAGACTCCGGAATCAGTGATTCCAATGTTGGTATCAAAGAAGATGAGAAAAAGGATATCAAAGAAGTTAAAAAGGAAGAAGAAAATAATTCTGTTAATGAAAACAATAATAATAATAATAATAATAATAATGAGAAAAAGATGGAGTATTTTGAAAATGTGGTGGCTATTGTGGATCCTCCACGTGTTGGACTTCATCCCACTGTAATCAAGGCTCTTAGGACTCATTCACGTTTAAAAAGGCTTGTGTAAGTAAAACTAAAACTAATTTTACATTCTCCACCTTTCTTTTTCCCATTTGTGACGATATCTACCCTGTTTTTTTTTTTTTTTTTTTTGCAGTTACATTTCGTGTAATCCTGAAAGTTTAATGGCAAATGCAATTGAGCTTTGTACTCCTTCTGATGATAGTAATGAGAAAGGGAATAAGAACAATAGAGGATGGAGAAATATGAGTAGTGCTGGTTTGGCTAGACATAGAGCCAAATCTATGCCTACTTCTGAACCCTTTAAGCCGGTCAAAGCCATGGCTGTTGACCTTTTCCCACATACCCCACATTGTGAACTTGTCATGCTTCTTGAAAGGTAAAGTAAGTAAAATCTTACTTCCTAACATTTTTTTTACTTAAACATCACATGTGAAAGAAAAAAAAATGTGTTATTTGTATTATTTAGTGATTTTGATAATGTTTTATCTTTTTTGTTTTTTTTTTTTTTTTTTTAAGTTTTGTATTCATTTGTTTTTCATGAAAACGTTTTTGTATTGGTTGAGGATCTTAAAAGGAGGATATGGTTGTCGAGTTTTGCGAGAGAATAGTGAAAGATGTCTAACTTTTTGGATTTGAGATGTATTTTATGTTTAGATACGTTTTGGGCTATTTTTTTTTTATTTATTTAATCGCGTGACAAAATGAATTAAGCCAAAAAAAATGTAGCAAGACACTAACCTGTTTAACTGTTTATCTATAATATTGATGAATTTTCTTAGAAATGAGAAATGCTTTAGAAACGAAATTATAATCTTAGTGTAAAATGATAGTTTAGTCTAATTGAGATGATTTATATACAATACGTTATTTATACAGACATTGTTACATCGTATAGAACTTAATAGATGAAAAAAGAAAAAATAACCATCTTCTGTAGAAAATGTATATTTACAAAGTTTAATAGATGATGTGGCAGTCATGAAGTAGTTTATAATTTTTTTTAAATGGCAATATAATTTATAAGATTTTCAATAGGTTTTAAAAATATGTTTATAATAATGTAAAACAGGACACAACTAATAAACTTTCTAATTAGACATACGTAGGGCAAAATTCAACAAAAGGTCTTATAGACATTTTCACATGATTACCCGAAAAATATAGGTTTTCTTTTCCAGGAAAGTTGATTTGATTTTGTTTTTTACCATTTAAGGTATTGTTTACTTGGTAAACTCAGTTAACAAGTTGAAGATGTTACATTAATTTTGGACCAATATACATCATATTCATTTGTTTTAGAGTGGACAGTGAATTGTTTTGCAAAAATGTAACAAGTTTTTTGAAATTTGTGGATAGATTCAAGGGTTAATGTCAATAAAGGGTAACCAACTATCTAAAATGTTTAAAAACATCATTAGAAGGTAACAATCTATTGTCTTGTTTTTGATTGGGAAAATGTTACTCTAGCACAACTAAGTTTGGGCATTTACCCATTCAGTCACTTAAGTATTTTTTTGTACAAGAGATGATTAAAGTTAAATTTTACCTATCAATTACGTTATTATATGACCTGATAGAGTCGGTTACTTTTATGATGTGACATTTTCAATTACATTTCTTTATATCTTTTAAGGGCCACCTAACTTTTCCTCGTTTATTCCTATTCATCGTCGTCTATGCTTTTATCTTTGTCCTTGCTTTATAAGTTGTACCGAAAGCACCCTTATCCAAAACCTCTGTAGAAGCCCTAAAAAGATCCTCCAAATTGAACGCCAGGTTACTCCCCTAAAAAAAACAAGGTCCACGTTTCCATTTCAAAAGCTTCTCGATCGCAAATTCTCCATGCATTTTTTATTATTATATATTCTCTACAAATCCTGATTTTTAGCTTTTGTCTTCAAATACCAAACAACCAACAACAAGGCTAGTAGTTCTAGCACTAAGATGGAACACCCAATCACGATCCCAAGGATTGCAGATTCACCCAGTTTTGAGTGTTTTTTTAGGAGAAAGAGCATGACGTGATAATGAATCAGAATCAGGAGCGAGGTTGTTTCCAAGAAAAGCTAAGTTAGGAAATCTTTAGATAGATCAAGCCATGGTTCAAGTGAAAAAGTTGTTAGACAAATCTATAATCTGTAAAATCGGGGATTTCAAAACAGTAAGGTGAGTCAGACTTGAAATGCAAGCAGAAATGCTTCCGGTGAAACCATTATTGAAGAGATTAAGAACAGAGAGATTGCCCCAGACGGATAAATTCAATGGTAATAGACCATAGAAGCTATTGCATT
Source organism: Lactuca serriola (assembly GCF_051521515.1). Classification (NCBI taxonomy): domain Eukaryota; kingdom Viridiplantae; phylum Streptophyta; class Magnoliopsida; order Asterales; family Asteraceae; genus Lactuca; species Lactuca serriola. The sequence goes on along the minus strand of NC_136413.1, from coordinate 64,500,264 downwards.
GAAGATGTAGAGATGTTAAGTTTGTTAAATTGGAGAAATCAGACATAAAAGGACCAGATAATCCATTGGATCTTAAACTCAAGATATGTAGATTTGATAGTCGACTGAGAGTGTTTAGAGGATATTTTTGGATGAAATCGAGTAAGATCTTCTTATCTTCAATAGGTTTGTAACATTCGTAATTTAGTATGTTTCCTTTTAGCCCATTAATGCAAAATCTATATCTTTTTGGTCCCTAGCTAGTACGCGGGGCGTACTCTATGAGTACGCTTAGCATACTAGCTTTTTTTGGACGCCGGATTCATCCACGTATGTGAAGCGTACGTGGAGTACACATGGCGTACGTGGTGTAGGGGCAAACCCTAATTTTTAGGGTTTACACCATATTTAAGCAACTTATACCACCTTTTTACATTCTATTGATCAACCTCCGCCACTCTCTACCCTAAAAACGAAACCCTAAGTGCTTTTGGTGAGTTTTGAGCTTGAAAGTGTGTTTGGAAGTAGCTTGTGCTTATAGATCCAGAGTTATCTTCACCTTAGCAAGCCATTTGAGGTAAAAAGATCTCATCTTGATGATTCTATGTGCTAGATCTAACTTAGGGTGTTATTTATGCAATTTTTTAGTCTTTTGAGCTAAAAATGAGTTTATGGTCTACTCTAGAAGCCATGTATCTAAGATCTTAGCTCCATTAAGGTCCCTTGTCCATAAAAATGTAAACTTTATATAAGATATTGGTCCATGCAAGTTTTAAGAGTCTTATTAAGCTATTTTTTTTAGTGTTGGGCCCCATTAAGTCATGCATGGGTGTAAAGTTGTCAACTTTACGTATTAAGTTGCCATTTAGAATCAGATTTGAGAGTTTAACATGTTCGCTTGACTAATTAAGTGATTAATGGGTTGAGTTGATAATCTGGGAGTACGTTGGGTGTACCCAGCTGGTATGCTGCGCGTACTGGCCCCGGAAGGAGTACGCTAAGCGTACGAGCTGAGTACGTCCCCCGTACTCAACAGATTGACCTTTGGTTTGGGCTATATTTTGGGCTTTTAGGATTTAGGTCTTGTTGGGCCATTGGACTTCTGGATTTGGGTCATAGATAGACTATGGACTTTCTTAGGATTAGATCCATGATGATTTTTGGGCCTAATTTGGAAGTTGGGCCTTACTGGGCCTTGTAATGCTATTTAGGAAATTGGGCCTTTTGAGAAAATGGGTTGGGCCTTGGTTCTGGGTCAAGTAAGAAAAAGGGTAAAATGGTCTTTTACCCTGGATATTAGTCAAGTAGCTTAGATTCTTGATTATGGGTCGAGGTCCAACTATTTATTGGATATTATTTGATGATGTTAGCGTGGGGAATTTCCGGACCAAGGGAGCCAATTCCTAACAAAAGCCCTAGGAGTTGTGACTTCCCTGACATGTATACGGGTCCTGTGCTTTCAATAGTACGGGCTCATACTACCTTCCACACCTACCCGTATTTGTCTCAGGTTATCATCACAACAACCCTAACAATACACTGCACACTATCATACACATGGGCTCCATCCTCACTTCCTAAAGGAACAATAAACATAAAGCAACTTACCGGCTGACCCCACACAACTCACCCTACCACTAACTGCCACACGATCCTCCTTTGGTGCCAGATAACTATTGCATGAATATAATCACATGCCGCACAACTTAAACAATCTTAGACTAAAAGATTCAATCCTACAACGGTTGGACTCAAACAAGAGCTACGCAGGAGGACCAAATCCCTTATCCTAAGATCATTTAACCCATGTAGCATGTGACTTAGCATATTCACTCAATACTCAGTTCACACGCGAAAGAGTCATACAAAAATCAATCAAGTATTCTATAAGAGATAAGGCATCATATATTAGACAATTATATCATACATCTCCTGAAGATCCATATCCTGTTACTAGCATGTTGTTCTAACATATCATAACATAATCTCAAATAACTGTGTGGTAATTTGGGGTCTACTTACTGGCTCCGGCTGATCGTACACATGGCATCCTCCTTGATTATTTTGAAACCATTGGAAAATTGTTTTAAAAAAATATTTTTCCTTAGTTTGAGACTGGACTCACACGAGTGTTCCTCCAATTCACTCAAACTAAGGCTCTGATACTAACTTGTAACATCCATAAAAATCAAAAAAAATTTAAACTTTTAAAACTGACCCAAAATCATAAATTGTTTACATCATAACTTTCAAAACATGTTCAATATCAGAGTTTTCCCAAGACCACAAGTCCAAAACATGAGGATGTGTACGGTCACGTCTTCGCCTTCCTGTGATCATCTGAAGTACCTGAAACATAACCCAAAACTGTAAGCCCAAAGCTTAGTGAGTCCCCCCAAAGTACCAACATAATCATAATAACAACAACAAACAACATGCATATGGATCCTTCAGTCTGACTGGAATGCCCCACCAGCCTACAGTCTATCTGGTACGCTCACAGAACCTTCAACATGACGGGTACGCCTCACCGAGTCTTCAGCCTATCTGGAACGTTCTCTGGGCCTTCGGCCTGACTGGTACGCCCCACTAGCTTGCAGTCTATCTGGGACGCCCTAGGTCTCTTGGCCTTGAGCACATAGCAGGACCGCCTCAACCCAACATACCATCACATATCAACATATACCATATCAAACCCTAGCTAGCATATACAGACAATCATACAAATCTAACAAATCTCTAAGCATGACATCATCCTATATACTAGGATACATATCTAACAGATCACTACAACATTGCATCATCCTATATACCAAGATATAGATGTAACATATCTCTAAGCATAACATCATCCTATATACTAGGATACAGATCTAACAGATCACTACAATATATAATCATGCGATAAACCAGGATAACAATTCAAAGGGCCGACCTTGGTGCCTTCGACCCAAAAGTACAGTGAGGAAGACTCACCTCATACTGCCAAATTTCACAGAAAGAATCTCTGGTCGCTGCCTCGCTAAAATCCACACGTTTCAAATCACCAAAATAATCATCCATCAATAATCAGATCTGGTCCACACTAATTGCCCAAACTAGGATAAAAGACCTTTTTTACCCTTTATTCAACATGACCCAAACCTAGGCCCAAACCAACAATTCAAAGGCCCAAAATCCAATTAAACACCTAAGGCCTATACATGGCCCAATTTTACAAATTGGGCCCAAACGCCTACATGGGCCTTAACCTAAGGCCCAATATTTTTTTCCTACTCCAAACTCTTACATTCAGGTGGCCCAACAAGGCCCCAAGCCACTAAGCCCAAAGAATAGCCCAAATCCAAAGCCCAAACATGCGAAGTCAACCAGACTGAGTACGCGGGGCGTACTCAGCACGTACGTGCAACGTAACCGCTTGAGGGATTTTACGCTAAGCGTACCTACTTGTACGCTCAACATACTCACCTATTCAGCCCAAAACTTGATTTCAACACTTAATCCCTTAAGACATAGCTCCAAAACATAGATCTAACTTCCTTGAGCTGGATTACCATGTAAAGTTGCTAACTTTACATTCATGCATGGCTAGATGAAGCTCTTAAGCTTAAAGAGGACTTAGCAAGTGACTTAATGCATGCATGTGACCAAAAATCCCATAAAGCTTGCACCTTTATGCTCAAGGAGTCCATAACAAGCTCAGATCTAATAGAGCAAGCCCTTAAAACGTCTTAACTCTTCAATCAACCCAAAATGGGACCAAAAGCATAACAAAACAAACTATGAGGATATCTAAACATCTACAAGCCAAGGTATGAACTAGATACCTCAAATAGATTGCAACAAGCGAGATGATTATGGATGTATGACCTTCCTTCCAAGCAAAGCACCTTCAATCTTCAAAGCTTCCTTCACAATGAGTAAAACAACCACTAAAATCCTCTCAAGGCCTCAAGAACACCGCCAAGAAAGCTTAAGGGATGATTTAGGGTTTTAGGAGGTTTGGAGGTGGTAAAGAGGCCACCCTAGGGTCTTAAGGTGTTTATATAGGGTACAACACACTTAAATTATGGTTTCTTGCACTCCTTGTATGCCCAACGTACGAGGCCGAGGCTTCGCGATCCATCTGCTGACTAGGCTTAGCGTACACCAATGTACGCCTCGCATAATGGTCCTCGCACAAGTACGCCCAACAAACTTCCCATGTACGCCCCGCGTACTAGGGTTTTCCCCAAACCCTAAATTCTTCCGAAGGCCATAACTTCTTCATTATAAAACCAATTTCGACGATCCTTATATCCATGAAAAGGTAATGAGAAACTCTACACTTTTATCATCTCATAATTGCCTTAAAATTTGCCGAATAAAAATCCAATTTCCATAAAGGTCCGAGCTGACATTTTACCAAAATACCCCTTGGATCTAAAATACAAACCGAACCCCCATATCATCTAAATTTACATCACCCACATCCAAATAGGTCCATATCTCATTTCCTCGAAGATCCTGAGCCTGATAATACCCAATCTTCGGTCACCACTCCGGAATAGGAAATGATTTGGAACAAGGTATTACATAATGACTAACTGCGCAAAACAATACATTAGTGACCAATTAGGTAAAATGATGAAATTTAGTTGTGCTACAATAGCATTTCCCTTTTTGATAAACATACCATTGTTAGAATAAAATTTTAAAAACAAAGTAATAGTTTGAATGATATTTTTTAAATCAAAACTATAGTTCGTTACCTTTTTGATGACATTGTTTTATTTGAATGACATTTTAAAACATTTTGAATACTTGGTTACCCTTTTATGACATTAACACTAGATTTAACTAAAAGAATAAATAGTAAATTTGGTCTGTATTTTTTGTTGAAACTATGGATAAAGTCTAATTTTTTTCAACATGCACCAGGTCCACTATAAGTTTTTTTTTTCTTTTGTATGAATTTAGTCATCGATAAACTTGAAATAATCTCTATCTATCTTTCTCTCTCTTGTCTAATGCCTCCCACCCCTCCAGTCTTGTTTACTTTTCTTTTGTTAAAAAACTAAAATTTATAAAAACACCCAAAAACTCTCTCTCAGACTAATCACCATAGATCACCTCCCCATTGGAAACTCACCCAATGCTCGCCAAAAAAATGCTTGAATGGAATGAAATATATAATCGGAGAAGCATATAATCTAATAGCTTTATATTTGATCTAGACTGCATGACTGATAGCTTAAACATAACACCACTAAAACTTCACTCAACGCCGGTGGAGAAAGATCGAGGTGTACATAGACCAAAAAACTTTTTAGAACACTTACTCCTTTTCATCATTTATGATGTATAGACCACCTTTGAGCTCTCAAGTTCATCATCTAATCTATTGCATCTTCATGCATGTCTTATAAATCATGAAGATGAAAACCTCCAATCAAGTGAAAAAGGAATTTCTTAAAGCTTTACTTGAGTTTTGTCTTGATTTATGCTTTGAATTAATTTCAAACCCACTGAATTAGATTAATATGTTATGCGTTTAGAATCATCAATGAAGCTTGGATCATGGTAGAACCTAGTTTTATTTTGAGACAACAAACTAGTCAAAATCTAATTACAACATATGTCTCAAACGAGACTTGAAAATGAGCTTTACCGGTATAAATGGAAATTCATGTGTAAAAATGGGTAAAACACCCATTGATTCATTTTTTTTGGCTTTTGATCATGTTATTAAGTTCTTAATATGTTTAGGAAATGACTCATATCATCATTAATGCAAAACATGGATGAAAACTCAAACTAGTCATTACATACAAGTTTACAGTCTTCAAATAGAATTTTTGAAATGATCATTTTGATCCATGATCCGATGTTGTTAATAATAATATGAAAGCATTAGAACATGTGAAATTAAGTTTAAAAAGTATCTTAATTATTAAAAACTATTAAAAATGGTGTGTGGAGCGTCAACACTAGATTTAACAAAGTACATTATTGTCTTTAGTGTTTCTGGTGTGAGTTTCTATTCACACGAGTCGTATAATATCTTGTCTCCAAACCATAAAGACTTATTAGTTTAATCTTATCGCTTTAAGGAACCATTTGGATGGTTCCATTGATCATATAAAGTCATATTAAGAAGGTTTAAAGGTTTAAAAGAGCTGGCTAAGTGTATGAGCTTAATGGTGATTAATGAGAGTTAATTAGTGTTAATTCTATGTTTTATAGCTTATAAGTATTGCTTGGAGGCTACTTTATTGGTGGCACTTCTTTATCATCCTTACACTTGGACGAGCTTGGTGGTTATTGGTTTACAACACTTGTGCGTAACTACCGAATACATGTCCCTTATACGACTACAAATGATTTTTATGAATTAAATATATTAATGATGTTTGCTTTGGATATATGTCTACAAGTACAGTGTAACACCCAAAATCAGGAAGGCCAAGAAAAGAAAGGAAACCCTAAGTTAAAGGGCCGACTCGTCGAGTCCAAGGAGGAACTCGGCGAGTCCGAGCGGGATCCGGGTTAAGGAGTAAGTGACCGACTCGGCAAGTCGGCTAAGGGGACTCGGCGAGTCTGGTCTGAACGGGGAAAACCCTAATCTCGGGAGTTGTATCCTATATAAAGGGTGTTATGTCCCTCCCTCAGCCTCCATATCATCCTAGAGAACCTGTAAACCCTAGATTTCGTGTGAGCTTCCATCAGTTGAGAGAAATAGCTTTGGAGGAAGGAAACTTTAGAAAGGAACTTGAAGATCAAGAAGGTTGCTTCAAAGGGGAGGTGTAGATCCGAGATCTACTTCAGTTTGTGTTCATCTTGGAGGTAATAAGATGCTATCTTCCCTCCTTTGCATCTAGATCTATTTTTTGTTATGAGATTTGGGGGTTTTATGGTTGTTTGAGACCCAATTCGAGCTTGGGGCTAAGATATGTGGTTGCCACTTCAGATCTAGTGTTGGGATGGTCCATTATGTCATAAAGCATCAAATATTGAGTAATTGGTGAAGCCCTTTTGTCCTAAAACCTAGCCCCAGTGTGTTTTGAGCTTAGATCTCTTTAGTTATACGTAAAGTTTGCAACTTTACGTGAGGATTGAGCTTTGGAAGTATGGATTTATGATTTGGAGCCCCTGCATGGCTCGAAAAGCCACTATATGGATTAAGAACCGGAGCGACTCAGCGAGTCACATGGGTGGACTCGGCGAGTTGGTTGAAGTTGGGCAAGAACTCGGCGAGTTGGAAGAACAGCTCGACGAGTCTGTTGAAGATTGCCTTGGACTCGGCGAGTCTGTTCTTGGACTCGGCGAGTCAAGTCGCGAAACCCCAAACCCTTCGAGTTAAGACTCGGATCAGTGAGTTGAGTGGGAACTCGGTGAGTTGGACAGGACAAGACTCGGAAATTGGTGAACTCGGCGAGTCAGTAGGCAGACTCGGCGAGTAGGGTTGACCTGGAAGGTTGACTTTGACCAGGACTTTGACGTTGACCAGAGTTGACTTAGTTGACTTTCGGGGGACAGTTAGACTAAGTGTTGCATTGATATTGGTAGCTCGGGGAGCTAGTGGAGCAGGAGTTCAGAGAGTTACCGGGTAGCAGCTAGAGGGGTTATCAGCAAGTTCAGCAAGTGCAGGTGAGTTTCCCTTTGTGTGAATGGGTCTAAGGCCACAATGCCGGCCCATGTAGTTATGAGTAGAAGACCCGAGGGTTAGCCTTAGGCATAGTATGCTAGTATGATATTCAGGACGAGGTCCAATGATAGTGGGAGGGTGCCCGAGGAATGGTTTATATGTAGTTTATACTTGTTTTCTGTGTGATACATGTATGTGCCTGGTAGGGAGGTGAGTGTGGGCGAGGTCCCGTATCTCACCAATAGCAGAGTGTGGATGGTGTTCCACATCTCATTAGCAGCAGAACAGGGGAGAGGCCCAAGTTAGGGAAAGAGTGAGTGTGGGGTGGGCCCATATCTCACTATCAGTAGGAGCGTGGACGGGGTTCCATGACTCATCAGTAGCAGGACATGGGTGAGGCCCAAGATAGGCGAGGCCTTTAAAACAGGATTCGGTAGTGTATGTTTAGTGTGAATGTGTTGCGATATGTTTATGTGTTAGTATTGTTGGCGGGCGAGGCCCAATGACAGGCGAGGCCTGGAGCGGCGGGGCCGTTGTAGCAGGCGAGGCCCGAGGTAGGGGCGAGGCTCAGAATAGCGGGCGTGGCCCAGTATGTGCAGCATATGGTTATGCATGGTATGTGGTAGGTTTGGGAACTCACTAAGCTTCGTGCTTACGGTTTTCAGTTTTGGTTTCAGGTACTTCCGGTAGCGGAGGGAAGAGCTCAGGGTGATCGCATGGCAGACACCATAGATTAGACAGCCTGAGAATGTTTTACTCTGATAACAAACATGTGTTTTGGAAATTAATACTCTGATTATGTTTTGGATTGATGATTTTGCTTTAAGTAATGTTTTATTTAAAGAAATTTTTAGTCTTAAATTTTGGGACGTTACAAGTTGGTATCAGAGCCTTGGTTTGAGGGATTCGGACGTACTCTCGGGTGTGTCTGAACTCAAACTAAGGAATTGGTATGGAAGTTTTCAAAATGAAAAGACAGTTTTGTAAAAAGAGTTTGAGAAAGAAAAACAGTTTTAGAAAAGCAAAAAGAATTCAGAAAGAAAAGAAGTTTAAAAAGAGAAAAGGGGTGTGGTGCATGTAATCAGCCAAGCTCAAGTAAGTACCCCAAAATACCCATACAAGTTTATGTTATGATTATCAGTTAGTAGAAAAGCATGCTAGATTAGGACTAAGGATCTAGGGAGGATGCCTTATGTGCCTATTATATGTGCTTGAGCTGCATGATAATGCTGATTAGACAGTAGTTGGTTTGCATGTTTAGGTTATGCCTGAGTTTATGAGTTTGTGTTGCATGCTAGTACAGATTCTTGCTATGTGGATATGATTGCTTGAGTATGTTATGGTTAGATTTTCCCTTGTCTGAATGTTGCTTGCTTTGTGCATTGTGGGATTCTGAGTGATGGGAGTTAGCCATTAGGTGAATACGTCACGTCACATGTGATTAGGGTTGAATAATCTCAGAGTACTGGATTTGGCCCTATTGCGCAGCTCTTGTCTGAGTCCAACCGTGGTAGGGACGAGTCTTTAATCAAAGGATTATCCGAGCCTTTTCACATGTGATGGTATTCAGGTGATGGCTAAGTGGCATCACAAGGAGGCCTTCAGCAGCTGAGGACTGGTTTGAGTTGAGTCGGAGGTTCCCTAGGGTAAGCCTAGAATGAGGTAGTGCTGGGAGCAGTAGTAGTGGAGAAGGTACCAGGTGGAGTCGAAGCAATTCTTGAGGAAAGTACGGATAGATGTGGAAGGCAGTATGGGCCCGTACTACTAAAAGCAGAGGATCCGTACTCGATTCGAGAAAGGCCGAGACAAGACCGGGAACCTGGTAGTGCGTGTGTTTGGTCTCGCAGTAGTGATAAGTATTCTGATAGTGGTTGTGGTATATTTCTAGCATGGTGACGTTGCGAGAGAGAACAGTGGGCGGATCAGGCACCGGAGAGGGATCAGGCTCGGGTTCAGGAGCCGAGCAGCTCAAGGAGCGAATGAGGGAGTTGATATCAGTGGAGGTTACACGCAGTATTCTAGATCAGACTCCTGTGATCTTTGGCACGGTCAAGGAGGGTATACTGGAGATTTTGGATGAGAGGATGGGAGCCTTTCGTACCGAGATGATGGCTTTGATGGGAGCGCGTACCTTGACATTTCGAGAGTTCAGGGCTTGCGGGGCACCAGATTATCATGGGGCTAGGGACCCCATCGCTAGCAGCAGATGGTTGGCTGATGTTGCCAACACATTCCGTACGAGCCGGTGTCCTGAGGAGGACAAGGTCAGACTCGCCTCCTGTCTTCCGAAGAACAGAGCGAGGGATTGGTGGGAGGAGATCGGTTATGCTTTGGAGGATGATGTCGCGTTGGACGCGATGACATGGAGAGATTTCTCAGCCAGGTTCAGGGCGGAGTTTTCGCCGATTATTGAGGTGCAACAGTTGGCACGGGAGTTTCAGGATTTGACGCAGACCACTGTGACTGTGGCAGAGATCACCGCCAAGTTCAGGGAGAGGGCTCTTCTTGTACCGCAATATGTCGCAGATGAGGAGATGAAGAAGGCCCGATACCATGGGATGTTGAGGGATGACATCAGGCAGTTTGTGAGCAGGTCCAGCTGCAAAACGTTGGAGGATATGATCGCGCGAGCTAGAGAGAGAGAGATTGATTTGGAGCAGATCCGGAAGAGGAAGCCACGGGCTCGGGAAAAAGGACCAAGGGATCGGATTCGAGATCGAGGGATTATCAGGACCGCAGTTGGTGCGGGAAGTGTGACAGGGCGCATGGGGGCGCATGCAGAAGTGGTAGTGGTGGTGAGTCTGACTGCTTCAAGTGCGGTCAGACTGGTCATTTTAGTAGAGATTGTACTGTTACCACCACACAGGGATCAGACTTGATATGTTTTCACTACAATCAGCGGGGCCACAAGAAGGCCCGGTGCCCCAGTTTGCTTCCGGCAGGGCGGGTGATGGCACCTTCCCCTGCAACATTGAGGATCACAGACGGCCATTAGGGCCGTGCAGAGGCGCCTACGGTAGGAGGCAGGGATTTTCAGATGACTACCTTGGATTCGCAAGCAGCATCGGACGTTGCAGGTATGCGACTCCCGTTTTCAGTTCTTTTATTTGTGCATGATTATATTGTTATGGTTCTGCATCATTATCGGTATGAGTATTTTAATTTTGTGTGGCTTGATTGTGATCGAGTTATATGCCATCTGCATACCTTGGATATTTGAATGGTAGTTAAGGGATGTGCCCTATCGGAGAAGGTCGCTTAGGATGCAGTACCCGTAGCATGCCTAGGAGGGACATGGTATGTCTCGCTAGTTTGGAACTGTATAGTTTTAGAAATGGACTGGTTAGATCCCTAGCTATGGTAAGCTTGGGATTCCTCAGCAGACAAACTATGGAATGGTAGCAAGGATTGGGATTTCTTTTCGAGCATTGAGCAGCGAAGTGTAAGCAGGATCGAAGTAGGGGAGAATCCTCCGAGTATACAAGGGTAAGAGCACACCGATCCAGAATGAATATGCGATCTCTGAGAAGAAAAAGAAGTAGTACATCGTTTGATGGATTGAGGAGTTCAGGGTTGGAGTGTGAGAAACTCCCCATCAGCTAGTGCATGTAATGGTGATGGTTAGTACGTGGTTGGGAATTCTGGTTGGAGGATCGCCTATAGGAATTGAGTAAGTCGGAATGAAGTTCTTGAGGATAGATAACATGGGATGCTTTCGTGTTAGTAGACAGTTGCAGGGGCAACATGTAGAAAATGGTAGAGCGGCGGGAGAGCCGCAGCTTTCTCCAGCAACAGTTAGTGGTGGAAGGTGTTATAAGACTACGGGGCAGCCGTAACATTCACTAGCAGTCAGAGAGGGAAGGTGATGTAAGACTGCGGGTAAGCCGTAGCATTCCATAGTAGCTTCGTTAGCGGAGTTAGGGCGAGGCCCTTATCTTCTAGTGATCAGATAAGGATCAGGAATGGGTAGTGGATGAGAATAGTCGGGAGTTGCCTGTATAGCCCTAGAGAGGTGAGACCTTGGGAGAGGCCGCTCCAGGATGTATGAGAGTAGCAGTATAGGTGAGACCTGAGAGAAGGGTTGCTCAGTAGTATGGTTGGGTGAGACCCGTGGGTGAGGCCCGATCGAGAGTGGTTAGACAAGTGAGACTAGAAGGATAGAGGCGGGTGAGACCCGTGGGCGAGGCCCGTGAGTTTTAGTAGCACAGGTGGGACCTGGTAGGGACCTTAGTGTCGAGGTAGGGGATCGAGGATCCCAGGATTGTAGTGCCTGGATGGCAGAATAGATTGAGCAGTTATAGGTAGTCGAAGTTCCTTCGAAAGTAGCTGGGAGCAACTAGGAGTTGTGTTGGGACTAGCGACCGGTGGGAGCCGACAATCCAAATATTGTTAGAAGAGTAGGGACCAGGGTGGTCTTGGTTCATCCGGAAGGCAGATAAGGGTCGACAGAAATTTTCAGTCAGTAGCAGTGCTGGTAAGCAGTCTATGGTGGAATTCAGTTAGTTGATCGTGGGGTGCTCGACACCAAATTATAGTAGAAAGAAATGCCCAGTGGATACTGGCGATAATGACCCGTACTAGAGGTAGCGGGAATAATGGATTTGGTGAAGGATAGGACCTTCACAGTGACAAAGGAAATAGTTGGTTATGGAGCATCGCCTTGGGAAGGCAAGATAATACACAAGGAAAGAGGGGGTGAACCCCTATGGGTTCAGTTGCAGTACTAGGAGAGTACCAGAAGGATTTTCGGTTGAGTAAGTTGTGTTTGCAGAATGTTCAGGGTCAGGTTTGACCCGAGATTATTATCCGCAAGGACTAATGGTCGTTAGGACGACCGGGCGAAAGGCCAGCGAAGGTAGGCAATGGGTGTTGGATTAATAAGTAGAGTATTGGAAGCAGATCGCAGGCGGTTGGCTATAGCAAACTTCGAGGAAAAAGTTTAGTTTAAGTGGGGGAGAGTTGTAACACCCAAAATCAGGAAGGCCAAGAAAGGAAAGGAAACCCTAAGTTAAAGGGCCGACTCGTCGAGTCCAAGGAGGAACTCGGCGAGTCCGAGCGGGATCCGGGTTAAGGAGTAAGTGACCGACTTGGCGAGTCGGCTAAGGGGACTCGGTGAGTCTGGTCTGAACGGGGAAAACCCTAATCACAGGAATTGTATCCTATATAAAGGGTGTTATGTCCCTCCCCCAGCCTCCATATCATCCTAGAGAACCTGTAAACCCTAGATTTCGTGTGAGCTTCCATCAGTTGAGAGAAATAGCTTTGGAGGAAGGAAACTTTGGAAAGGAACTTGAAGATCAAGAAGGTTGCTTCAAAGGGGAGGTGTAGATCCGAGATCTACTTCAGTTTGTGTTCATCTTGGAGGTAATAAGATGCTATCTTCCCTCCTTTGCATCTAAATCTATTTTTTGTTATGAGATTTGGGGGTTTTATGGTTGTTTGAGACCCAATTCGAGCTTGGGGCTTAGATATGTGGTTGCCACTTCAGATCTAGTGTTGGGATGGTCCATTATGTCATAAAGCATCAGATATTGAGTAGTTGGTGAAGCCCTTTTGTCCTAAAACCTAGCCCCAGTGTGTTTTGAGCCTAGATATCTTTAGTTATATGTAAAGTTTGCAACTTTACGTGAGAATTGAGCTTTGGAAGTATGGATCTATGATTTGGAGCCCCTGCATGGCTCGAAAAGCCACTGTATGGATTAAGAACTGGAGCGACTCGGCGAGTCACATGGGTGGACTCGGCGAGTTGGTTGAAGTTGGGCAGGAACTCGGCGAGTTGGAAGAACAACTCGGCGAGTCTGTTCTTGGACTCGGCGAGTCAAGTCGCGAAACCCCAAACCCTTCGAGTTAAGACTCGGATCAGTGAGTTGAGTGGGAACTCGATGAGTTGGACAGGACAAGACTCGGAAATCGGTGAACTCGGCGAGTCAGTAGGCAGACTCGGCGAGTAGGGTTGACCTGGAAGGTTGACTTTGACCAGGACTTTGACGTTGACCAGAGTTGACTTAGTTGACTTTCGGGGGACAGTTAGACTAAGTGTTGCATTGATATTGGTAGCTCGGGGAGCTAGTGGAGCAGGAGTTCAGAGAGTTACCGGGCAGCAGCTAGAGGGGTTATCAGCAAGTTCAGCAAGTGCAGGTGAGTTTCCTTTTGTGTGAATGGGTCTAAGGCCACAATGTCGACCCATGTAGTTATGAGTAGAAGACCCGGGGGTTAGCCCTAGGCACAGTATGCTAGTATGATGTTTAGGACGAGGTCCAATGATAGCGGGCGGGTGCCCGAGGAATGGTTTATATGTAGTTTATACTTGTTTTCTGTGTGATACATGTATGTGCCTGGTAGGGAGGTGAGTGTGGGCGAGGTCCCGTATCTCACCAATAGAAGAGTGTGGATGGTGTTCCACATCTAATTAGCATCAGAACATGGGATAGGCCCAAGTTAGGGAAAGAGTGAGTGTGGGCTCGGCCCATATCTCACTATCAGTAGGAGCGTGGATGGGGTTCCATGACTCATCAGTAGCAGGACATGGGCGAGGCCCAAGATAGGCGAGGCCTTTAGAACAGGATTCGGTAGTGTATGTTTAGTGTGAATGTGTTGCGATATGTTTATGTGTTAGTATTGTTGGCGGGCGAGGCCCAATGACAGGCGAGGCCTAAGTAAAACAGATCTGTATCCGAGCAGGGCTCGAAGCCAGGCGAGGCCTGGAGCGGCGGGGCCGTTGTAGCGGGCGAGGCTTAGAATAGCGGGCGTGGCCCAGTATGTGGAGTATATGGTTATGCATGGTATGTGGTAAGTTGGGGAACTTACTAAGCTTCGTGCTTACGGTTTTCAGTTTTGGTTTCAGGTACTTCCAGTAGCGGAGGGAAGAGCTCGGGGTGATCGCATGGCACACACCATAGATTAGACAGCCTGGGAATGTTTTATTCTGATAACGAACATGTGTTTTGGAAATTAATACTCTGATTATGTTTTGGATTGATGATTTTGCTTTAAGTAATGTTTTATTAAAAGAAATTTTTAGTCTTAAATTTTGGAATGTTACATACAACAAGTTAGTAAACATATTAAAATGCATAAGCCTATTAGGTTACACACAAATCATAATTCAAGCTGTAAATAGCGAGAACACCTTTATGATGGACTAGTTTGTTCATTTATCGTAAGACAATTGAATGAATTAATTAGTAATTAAAATGGGGTTGATATGTAATTGTTTGGATAAGATAAGTTTTCTAGTAATTCAAACAACTAATATTATGAACATAGTCAAATGGATAAGTTTTTATCTTATGTTGAGTAAAATCATATCTCTAAATTGGCTAAAAAAGGGTGACATTTTTTTCTCTCTTGGTTTTAAATTTGACCGTGAACAAGAGGTTTTAACTCGCTTAGTTGTGGTTATGAGTGTTTGGTTGAGTGTATAATAAAAAAGGTAATGAATTATATTTTGTTGAAAAAACATCATAAATGGTCCCTGTGGTTTCCCTAAATCTGAAGTTTAGTCCCAGTGGTTTAAAAACATCATAGATGGTCCCTGTATTTTCAAAATTTTTGACGATTGGTCCTTATTGCTAACTCCGTTAAGTTTTGTCCGTTAACTGAAGGGAATTTTCTTCATTTCACTACCACAGGGACCATTTCTGATGTTTTCTCTTATTTTATAAAAAATGAAATAATATACAAAGGGGTTCTCTCTCTCTCTCTCTATCTATCTCTCTCTGGGAAAAAGAAACCCACTCCCCCTTCTTCTTCTTCTTCTTCTTCCTCACCTATATGAACAAAACTAAATATGATGTCCTTCTTCTCCGTTTTGATCAATAATTTTGTACAACGCATTTGGATCCTTACAGATAAATACATGATCCCACCCAATATTCCTTTTCCAATACAACTATCTGTACAAACCATTCAATAAAACTCTGTTGCGTCTCCTCTTCATTGTATATCTCTGCCTGAACTCTACCGCACCGTAATTAGGGTTCGCCACCAAGATCAATGATGAAAAGAATGGCATGTAGAACAACTCAGCTTTGTCTGGATCCAAAAAACCCTGGTCACATAAGACCTAGATGAGATGGGAGAAGAAAATGTGGAAGAAGATGAAGTGAAAGAAACAACAGAATGATCAGAACATGAAACATAATTCCAAGAATTTCCAACAAGCAAATCAACAAAAGCTCCAACAATGAACTGATGATTGTTCTTCCCATTCGTTCTCAAATACCATCGTAACAACTTTTCCAAACAACCCAAATCTTTCAAATTACGAGTCTCCACCATCTCCTTCATCGATTTCTTAAAACCCCTGTAAGGATTCTTAGATTCCATCACCATCACCACACTCTCTTTGAGGAATAAAGACGTAATCCCACACTATCGGGCAATCCTTTTTCCGTTTTAGAAAACAGAGGCACCGAAAACTCAGATTTAATAAAAAAAAATTCCATTTTTGTGACGAAAATGGTTGTATAACGTTAGAATTAACAAAGGGAAACATCTTTGATCTTAATATGGTTTGACAATCTAATGAATAGAAAATTTTCAGAATTTAAACTTATTGCCCACCAAGTGTTTGATCTTTTGTCTGAATGAGCTTTCCATGATGTAGCTTATAGTTCTTAGTTATGCTCATTGATTTCAGCAATTTGGATTCACAAATTTCTGTTTAAGCCATCAATGTGGCATTTAAGTTTCTTCAAGCAATCGTTAAAATCCTTAAATCATAACCTGGAGGTGTTAGGATAAAGGCTTCCTTGAGAGAGAGAGAGAGAGAGAGAGAGAGAGAGAGAGAGAGACCTTTATATATATATATATATATATATTAAAATAAGAGAAAATATCATAAATGGTCCTTGTGGTAGTGAAAAGACGAAAATGCCCTTCAGTTAACGAAAATAACTTAATGGAGTTAGCAATAAGAACCAATCATCAAATGTTTTGAAAGCATAGGGACAATCTATGATGTTTTTAAACCACAGGGACTAAACTTCATATTTGAGGAAACCATATGGACCATTTATGATGTTTTTTCTATTTTGTTTTTCTAAGTGTCATGACCTAAACAAAAAAGGGTTTCCCCTCTTGGTTTTGACTACTACCGTGTTGGGACTATCAAGCCATGTACACGTGTTCTGCATGCCATGCCAACAACTGTAAATAGTTAGCTAGATGTTTCTTTCTATTACAATCAGTTAGGCTTACATTAGTGGTTCATTTTAGCATTCCCTGTACAATATATATTGCTTCCAGATCATTGTAAACGAAGAAAGAGAAATACAATCTTCAGTTTCTCATTTCAAATTCTTGTTATGGTATCAGAGCGACTTCCGTTCTTTACTCAAATTCAAATTTATCTTTCAATCTTCATCATCCATTGTTCTTGTTCGCAATCGATTTTCTGTTTTCATTGATTGTTTTGTGCTTCTTTGAATTCTTCATTATTCGATTGAATTCCAAATTTCACAATGCCTAATTCATCGAATAGTAGTAATTCAAATCAATCTTTGGATCAAAATTCCGCAAATGATCCATATTATTTTCATCATTCTGATAACCCTGGGTTAGTTCTTGTTTCTCAAGTTCTTACCGGTGAAAATTATGCATCGTGGAGTAGGTCAATGACAATCTCGTTATCTGTCAAGAACAAAATTGATTTTGTTGATGGTACACTTCCAAGACCTGATAATTCTGATCCAGCAAAACTCAAGTCGTGGATTAGGAACAACAATATAGTGATCTCATGGATTCTGAACTCGGTTTCTAAGGAAATATTTGCTTCTGTGATCTATTTGGATACTGCGCAGGCGATTTGGAAGGAACTCAAAGAACGATTTCAGCAGAGTAATGGTCCTAGGGTTTTCCAAATCAAGAGAGATCTTATGAATCTTGTTCAAGGACAAGACTCGGTTAGTAATTACTTCACCAAACTCAAAGTTCTATGGGAGGAATTGTCCAACTATAATGCAAATTGTACCTGTGGCCTGTGTATATGCGGAGGTGCTAGAGAAGTTGAACAAACCATGAGTTTTCTAATGGGATTAAATGAAAGTTATGCTCAAGTTCGTGGTCAAATCCTATTGATGGATCCAATTCCATCGGTGAACAAAATTTTCTCTCTAATCATTCAAGAAGAACGACAACGAGATGTTGGAATGTTGCAATCTAGTTCTTCTCCTATGGCTTTCAATGTACGAAGTAATAATGATGGTTTTACTAACAACAATGGTAATAAATCTCGTTTTAATCCCAATCACAAGAATAATGGAAACAAATCTTCTTTCTGCACTCATTGTAAAAGAACAGGACACACACAAGAGAAATGTTATCGTTTGCATGGATTTCCTCCGGGATATAAGAACAATCAGTCAACAAGAGATAATCGGGTCAACTCTGTATCTTTCAATTCACCAATTGAAATTGATAATCATGCTAGTTCCTCTTCTTTGGATACAAATGATGTAGTGACAGGTCTCACCAATTCTCAGTGTCAGCAACTCATTGCTCTACTCTCTCGAAAGTTAGCATCCACCAATATGGTCACTACTGCTACTGAATTTCACACAGGTACTCATTATATCCTTAATCTGAACTCTGGACATTATCAATCAAATGTTTGGGTCTTAGATTCAGGAGCTACCCGCCATATTTGCAACGATAAACATTTGTTTACTGATATGAAACAAATTGCAAATACCAGAGTATTATTACCAAATCAATCAAGAATTACAGTTCAATTGATGGGAAATATCAAATTAAGTGATACTCTATTTCTTAGAGATGTTCTTTTTGTCCCACAATTTGAACTTAATCTCATCTCAGTTTCATGTCTGACTAATGAAAGGACAATTGCAGTAGAATTTTATCATGATTTTGCTTCAATTAAGCAGATCAAGAACAAGTTGATGATTGGCAAGGGTAAAGTGCAAGCTGGACTTTATGTGCTGCATGAAGATGTTTTTACTGTTTTACCTTCTACTTTGCCTGTATCTGTTAATGCTGCTGCTGTTTCTTGTCACAAGTGGCATCAAAGATTTGGGCATCCATCTGCAAATAAAATCAAGATGTTGGATAGTATTCTTGTTTCAAATAAAGATTTAGATAAAATTCATTGTCATATATGTCCTTTAGCTAAACAGAAGAAATTGTCGTTTCCTTGTTTGAACAATATTACATCAAAACCATTTGATCTTGTACACTGTGACATTTGGGGACCTTACAGTGTTAATTCTCATCAAGGGTATAGATATTTTGTCACTTTGGTTGATGATTGTTCAAGGTTCACATGGATATATCTCATTAGACAAAAATCAGAGGCTCAATTGGTTGTTCCAAGATTCTTTAAAATGGTCAAAACCCAATTTGGTGTTATCATTAAGACATTCAGATCAGATAATGCCAAAGAATTATCTTTCACTGAATTCTTTAATGAACAAGGAACTTTACATCAATTTTCTTGTGTTGAAAGGCCACAACAAAATTCCGTTGTTGAAAGGAAGCATCAACACCTTTTAAATGTTGCTAGAGCATTATATTTTCAATCCAAAGTACCAATCATTTACTTGTCTGAGTGTGTGTTACATGCAACATATTTGATAAATAGAACTCCTTGTAAACTTCTCAACAAGATTTCGCCATTTGAAAAGCTTTATCAGATCAAACCTGATTATTTCAATCTCAAAGCTTTTGGATGTTTAGCTTTTGTATCCACACTCAATTCTAATCGTACAAAATTTGATTCTCGTGCCAGATCATGTATTTTCATAGGGTATCCACCTGGAATGAAAGCCTATAAATTCATTGATCTTGAAACAAGACAAGTCTTCAACTCTCGTGACAGTGTTTTTCATGAAGACATATTTCCTTTCACTCAAGTTCAAAGTACAGAAACAATCAATCCTTTTCCCTTTCATACCCTTCCCACTGTTTTGGATCCTGTTATGGATGATGATACTGAGGTATATAACTCTATATCTCATGATCAATCCTCTTTTTCACCAAATGATGAAAATAATGATCCCATACCCATATCAAGTAGGCCTCAACGAAATCGCCTAAAACCTACTTATTTACAAGATTATCATTGTCATTTAGTTCAAAATGACAGTTCTACCCCTGCATCATCAACTGTCAAATATCCTCTTTCACAATCTGTTACATATTCAAGGTTATCTCCACAACAGAAAGCATACACTTTAGCTCTTTCTACTGAAATTGAACCTAAGTCTTATAAAGAAGCAACCCTTTCAAAAGAATGGACAAAAGCTATGAATGCTGAATTACATGCCCTAGAAGTTAATAATACTTGGGTTGTAGTTCCTTTACCCAAAGACAGAAAAGCTTTAGGATGCAAATGGGTATTTAAAATCAAAAGGAAAGCAGATGGTACTATTGAAAGGTACAAAGCGCGCTTAGTGGCTAAAGGGTTTAACCAACAAGAAGGGATTGATTTTGTGGATACTTTTTCACCTGTTGCCAAGTTAGTTACAGTCAAGCTCCTTTTGGCAATTGTAGCACAACATTCTTGGCCTTTAATCCAATTGGATGTCAATAATGCCTTTCTTAATGGGGATCTAGTAGAAGATGTTTATATGCAAATACCTCAAGGTTACACGATTTCACAAACTTTTCCAGCACATACCAAACTTGCTTGTAAATTACAAAAGTCTCTTTATGGACTAAGACAAGCAAGTAGACAATGGTATGCAAAGTTCTCTTCTTTTTTGCTTCAAGAAGGTTTTATTCAATCTAAAGCTGATTACTCTCTATTTTACAAAGGACATGATTCCAATTATGTAGCACTTCTTGTCTATGTAGACGACATAGTACTTACTGGAGCTTCTTTGCATGAAATTAATTTGGTCAAAGAAATACTAAGTGCTGAATTCAAACTCAAAGATTTGGGAAATTTAAAGCATTTTCTTGGCCTTGAAATTGCTAGATCACAAAAGGGCATAATTGTCTCTCAAAGAAAATATACTTTGGATCTTTTACAAGACACTGGTATGCTTGCTGCCAAGCCAACACAATATCCCATGGATCCAAAGCTCAAGCTTTCTAATTTTGAAGGAAAAGATTTAGATGATCCAACTCAATATAGAAGACTCATTGGCAGACTTATGTACCTCACTATTACAAGGCCAAACATCACATATGTTGTTCACAGATTAAGTCAATATATTACATCACCAAGAATACCTCACATGGCAGCTATCACTCATCTTCTAAGGTATTTGAAGTTTAATCCTGGTCAAGGTCTTTTCCTTTCATCTAAGGCATCTTCTCAATTAAGAGCCTTCAGTGATTCTGATTGGGCTGGTTGTCCCAATACTAGAAGATCTGTCACTGGCTTTTGCATTTTTTTTTGGTGATTCCATGGTTTCATGGAAATCTAAGAAACAAACAATTGTTTCTAGATCTTCCACTGAAGCAGAATACAGGGCATTAGCTGCTACAACCAGTGAAATTATTTGGATTAAACATCTTCTTCAAGCTTTCAACATTGATACTACTGCATCAACTCTCCTATTTTGCGATAATGAGTCAGCCATAAAGCTAGCCAATAATCCAACATTTCATGAAAGGACTAAGCATATCGAATTGGATTGTCATTTCATTCGAGATAAAGTTGTTGATAATACAATCAAGCTCATGCCTGTAAGAAGTCAATATCAACTTGCTGATTTGTTTACTAAGCCATTACCCAAAGCAAAGATGTTGCCTTTATTGTCCAAGATGGCTCTTCAAGATATTTTTTCAGAGTCCATCTTGAGGGGGGATGTTGGGACTATCAAGCCATGTACACGTGTTCTGCATGCCATGCCAACAATTGTAAATAGTTAGCTAGATGTTTCTTTCTATTACAATCAGTTAGGCTTACATTAGTGGTTCATTTTAGCATTCCCTGTACAATATATATATTGCTTCCAGATCATTGTAAACGAAGAAAGAGAAATACAATCTTCAGTTTCTCATTTCAAATTCTTGTTATACCGAGAAAAAGAAATAGACAGTTAAAATCCTTTGGTGTTTACTCCCCTGATGATCAAGTGGCTGGTATCCATAAGAGTTTGATTATAGCTTTAGGGTGAAATTGTGATAGATGATTTTCCTACGGATCCTTCTTCGTCTCCTACACTTTAAGAGGTGAAATCGTTTTTCCATCTATGATTTATTTTGTTGCTTACAATTACAAGATCCATGATCCTCAACTCAATCTTAGTGGGAGATTAATTATTGTTTCCACTGTATTTTTTTCATTTATAATTGCCACCTAGATCCAATAGTTTGCATGGCTTATATTCTATGTAAATTACTATATGTAAGCCTATGTGCATTCAAGAAAATGGTATTTTGAAAGATAATTTGTTTTTACTAAAGGGATAATAATTTGGAAAACAGTTTTCCTCATGAAATTATGCATATACTTAGGTTTGGTAAAGGCTTAGTGTCCAATTAAAATCCATGGTAAATGAAGAAACTAATGATGATTGACGATGGACCATTGTCTAAAATGATGGTATTCTAAACATGACTTACTTGACGATAACACATTTATACCTTATCAAATGACGAAATAAGGAATAATGTATAGTGGGATAGTGCATTGCATCTACTTATGTTGTTCTTATAAATGATGCTTATTATTAGTTTCTAAAAGTTACTTTATGACGAATGATTAATGATGTACGATTTTAACATCAATGGCTACAAATAATGAATAAGGACTAATGTCGTATAATTTGACACAAATGTCTAAGAATGATGAATGATGACTAATGGTATGAAACTCGACATAAATGTTTAATGATGATGGTTGAGGATTAATAAAAAAGAAGTTTCATAAGGATTTTATGTATGGTTGTATTCTGTGAAAGTAATAATCATTTAAATTATTCTAAATATTTTAAAATGGTTTTGGAGACTCTTATTGGTTTAAGGAATATGTATATACATTAAAAATTGATGAATCTCAATATTACTCATTAGGCATTCACAATGCCTAAAGTACACTTTTTTTTAACATGCATTCATATTAGAACTTAAGGAAGAAGACGTTAGAGGAAAACTTGAACATTTAGAATTGGACATTTAGAAGGTCATGTTGGATGTAATGGTTTCTCTTGAAACTAATGTTGTGATGTTATGTTGAACACCTGCATAATTTAAATCTTTTGAACTATATACAAATGAAGACTATGGGACTGTATTTTCCGCAAATTATGATTTTAAAAGTAATAAATGATTTTCTAAAAAAATAATTAACAAGCCACAACATGTTTTTCAATAATAGTCCTTTCAAATTTGTTAGGGATTAAATCATAAGAAATAATATGTTATGGACCAATGGTGTAAGTTGAAAATTTATTGGACCTCATTTATAATCTTTAGTAAATGGTAGAGACCAAAATTTACGTTTTACTCTCGATTTAATAGAAAAGGTTGTTATAATCCAACAAATTAACAAGAGCATCCACGATCATGTTACAATTTTGGTCCTATGATTAGCACTAAAAAAACCTTCTTCTAATTTAATATTTTTAAATACATGTAATAATTTCTTAAAAAATGTTACTTCACAATAACATCATAAAAAAAGTATACCACATGAAATTAAAATAAATAGTATTAAAGTAGTGGTGGTAGACGATGGTTTTTAGTAGTAATGAGTGATTGTTTTCAAAGACGGAGATAATAGGGAGGCTGTGCTCCCCCAAAATGAAATCAAATATTAATGATATGATAATAATAAAGATGATAACAGATAAGATGTTTAACCTAGATGTTGTTTGATGATATGAATTTGAATACGAACTTTGAATGATGTGTTTGATGATATGAATTTGAATACGAACTCTGAATGTTGCGTTTGGTGATATGAATTTGAATAAGGACTCTGCTACTCAGAAATATAAATTTCAACAGAGGAAAACTTTCAAAATACTCAAGTCTTACGGACAATAACTCTGATTTATTCATAATGGGCAAAGCCCTATTTATATACATATAGACTCTTCGAGAGTCGGATACAATATGATAACAAACTACAGACTTACATTATTACAATCTATTATTGCAAGATACGACAAACATATATTATTACTATCTATTATTGTGCCCTATTATTCTAAAATGACAAACATACAATTATTCACAATTATTCCTTTTACATACGATGAAAGGATCGACAACAGGTATTTTATAATTGTCTTTCAAACGTCATTGCTGACATTATTCATCCATCGCTTCCACAAAGTGTTTTTTCTGTATTTTCATTGCAGTGACTACAATTGTGTCTTAGTGCATACATAACATGTTTACAAAGTTGCTTTTTTAGGTCAGTAGGTAATTCAACTTAATGATGAGAAAATTTTTCGAATGGTTGTTCGAAAGTTTCTAATGCTTTCAATGCCCCCTCCCCCATCTTTTTTTTTTCTAATTTTCAGCAATATTAATACCTTAAAAACCCAATGAATAAACTTTTAGCCCACATTTTTTTAACGGAAAACAATATTATTAGCACAAAACCAAAACATTGAAGCAAGAAGCTTAAGCCAAATACAAAGAATCAAATCGAATATAAGAGAACATTTGTAATAGGAGAAATATACCAAATCGACCAATTAAGATAACCTAACTTGGATCTAAATTTAATCCAATTAAATGTACTAATGCAAATATCATCCACAAAAAGCATCGAAACTCGCCGAACGTTCCTGTAAACAATATCATTACATGCTTTCCAAATGACCTATAAGGTGGAATAAGTGATCGCCAAGTTAAGATTTAAAATTTTATTGTCAGTAGCCTTAGCATTCAACATCTCCAAAAGATCCTTACACGAATCAGGAGGATTCTTGATAATCACAGCCCACCCCACAAGCCAAACTCCATAAAACCTTCACCACATTACAGTTAAAGAAGACATGATCTAGAGTCTCGACGCTAATCTAACAGAAAGGGCATATGGAGGAATGAACATTAATACCACGGTTCAAAAGGTTTTGAAAGAGAAGGATCTTGTTTTTAAATAATCTCTAAACAGAATAGTTAATCTTTATAGGGATCCAATTCAACCATTTGAAAGAATTCTCCTCAACACTATCATGTTTATCAATCAAGGCACGAAGCGCTTTAACAAAGAAATCACTAGCACCATCACCATTCAAATGCCACTTGTCCGTTCCACCAACAAATTGAAAGCTATCAAGCAAAACAATTAAATCCAAAATTGGGTGGCCTCCCTACCTCTCCTAAGCTGCCTGGACCAACTCCAAATCCACTTTGCACCAACATCATTCTAATTGTTGCATTTATCTAAAATAAGACAATCTTTGTTTGTCTCTAAAGCATACAAATTCGAAAATAAGTATTTCAAAGGAATATCTTCACACCAAACATTTTTTCAGAAATAAGTGTCACTACCATCTCCAACAACCCTTTTAAAAAGCTCAAAAAGGGACAAACCCTTATCATGCAAAGTCAACATCAATTTGAAATATACTTAGCCACACACCTTTTATGGAATTCTTGGCAATAGATTTATCATCAATGAGTTTTAATTTATGGATTGATTTAATGCATGAAGACCAAAATGAATTACCTCCATTTTTTTAATCTCCATCATCATTTGACAAAAAAAAATCAAATTAACCGACCCGAGAAAACCCACACCAAGACCACCATCTTTCTTAGGTTTAGTGACCAATTCCAAAAAAAAAAAAAAAAAAAAAAAAAAAAAAAAAAAAAAAAAAAAACAATTTATTTTCTTCTTTTCACTATCACCGTCCCAAAGAAGCATCATTCTAATAATATGGAGTCCCTTCTAATATTTAATATAGAAGATAACTAATAATAGGGAGCCCCTTCCAATTATTTTAAAGAAAACAAATATTTAACATAGAAGATAATAAGGATATGAGACTTTATCACTAAAATTTAGGCCAGCTCTAATTTAAATATCACCGACTCCACCCTATTTATCTTATTTTAGTTGGCCATTAATTAATATTCCCCTTTATTTCTAATTTCAATTCGTCTGTAGCTCATATCCCATTTGTTTCTTTTGTAAATCGATGACTCATCAAGACAATTCGTAAAGCTGTTTTCATTCGTCGAGGAGGTTGTTTTCAATTAAGAAATCGCTGATTCCGGCTACACTTGCTACATCAATACTAAAAAGGTAAATTTTATTTTTTATGCTTTATTTTCTGTTATTTGTAATGTACACAACTTTCTTTATGAATTTCTATTTTAAAGTTATGGACATATTATTTTACTTGAGTATAACATTATACTTTATATATTTTATAGTATTATGAGGAGGAATTTTAATGGCACCCAAAAATTTGATGATTACCCTGATATGACTCTTTGACTATTTTATATTATTTTGAATTCATTTTGTGAATGTACACGCATTGTATTTTATATTTACAATTTCTTCTCTTTAGTTACAGGTTCCACCCTTTCAGTTTCTTGTAATTATAATTATAGAATAATATTTATGACATTTTTACTGACTTTTTAATTTTATTACACATTAATATTTCTCATAACTTTAAAACGATGAAATAAAAAAATATTATAAGAGTAAGCAAAAGATTAAAATATATAAATAATATTTTAAAAATAAAAAAGATAAAAGTCAAAGATAAGTTTTAAACAAAAGAAATATCTATACTAATAAAAGAGTAGTCCTTTTGTCAAGTGTCATAATATTAGAACTCCTAATTAATATGATGCTACTTGTCATTCTATTAATTCTCTATTTTAAATTCATTAAACTTCCTAATTAATGTGATGTTATTTGTCAATCTATTTATTCTTTATTTTAAATTTAAATTTTATATTTTATATTATTGTTTTCAATTGTTCACAAATACAAAGAGTCTAATATATATGATAAATTAATTCCACATATTTATTTGAATCAATAAATATAATTTTACATAACTAATAAAAATCTCTTAATTAATAATGTATTTAAAATTTTATATAAAATAATTGATTAATAATTTTGAATTTTTTACTATGAGTATTTAATTAATTTTGTAACCGTGGTTTCCACGGGTTATAAACTAGTAAAATATAATTTGAATATATACTAACATGTCAGGTCGGACACACATTTCAAGTCGAACACATAATTCAAAGTAATTTCTTATTCGGTGTACAATTGTCAACAATACGAAAAATAATATAATTTGTTTGATCATAAAATATGTAATATTTTTCTTATAAATAGACTCCTTCAATTTCATTTTCATTGTACCAAATTTTGAAAAATAGTCTATTTTAAATAACGATTTGAGTTTGCCCAAGTATTTGACATAGTTTGATGAATTAAATTACGATGTATGTTTAATTATTATTATTAACATATGTATGTTTTGTATATCATATATTTATATTTATACGTATTGATTAGGGTAACGATATTCACACAAGCATTGCATCTCAAGGAGTGTTTTCAATGCTGAAAGTCTTGCCACTTTGGCACACATCAAAACGTTCTGCTAGATAGCCATATATGTATAATGCTAGACTGAATGCATACATTTCACCAAATGCACCGTGTATAATTTTCATATACAATCAGTTGAGATATCAGATGATTAATATAATAAATTATATTTTGTTATATATATATATATATATATATATATATATATATATATATATATATATATATATATATATATATATAGTTAACGTGATTAGATCATCATTGTATCAATCTTCAAATCTTTGACCAAGTATATTGGATCTTATCAGAAATATCTAAATTGTTGTTTTGAGATCGATTTTTTTCATTGATCGGTCAATTATCATCTGTTTTCAATCCTACAAGTATCAAAATCACGTTTTTAGTTTTTTGTGACTTCATCTTTATATTCTTCGACCATATTCTTCATCATCTGGAAGCGATCATCAAATATATGTCGATTTTCAACAAATATGTTTCATCAAGTCACATATATCAACATCAACAAGTTATCATAAAATTGTGATCGAATTTTAGCATCTTTATCATTGATTTTCAACAAAGACATAATTTTTGTCATATGATATTCAATTTCAGCAATTCTATATCAAATCACATTTATTTAGTTGTTTGAGATCTATTTTGAGAACTTTTTCTATTTATCATATTTGTGATTTCTGTAATTTGTCAATGTTTGACTTTGAGCACTTTCAAGGTTTGATTTCCAACATATGTTTGTAAAAATGACAAGGTATGTAGAAAGTAATTATTATTTTTTAATTAATTCTCTTAAACTATACATGCATTCTACCTGTTTGATAAAAGTCTTGAATGAATAAAGAGTCAGATGTATCACTCCCTCATTCCCATGACTAAATTCATCTTTAATAGAATTATCCTTTTAAAATATTATTCACGATTAATGTAAAACAATACCATATTGACTATTGTTATTAAAATTACCATAGTTTTAATAAAAATATGTTTTTTTTTCTCTAGACACATAATGTTAATGGTCTTTTTAACATTGTTTTTTTTAATATCCTCTTGTTAACTTTTAGGAAAAGGGTTATACCAAAGAAAATATTGGTTTCTCTTAAACCTGTTTCTAGAATATTATCATTACCACAATTGTGTTAAAAAAATTATTCAGACATAAAGTTGGAGATATCTTTTTTTTTTTTTTTTTTTTTTAACAATGTGGACTGGTCTAATTGATTTGTAGTAAGGGTTGTACTTAATAAAATATTATTAGACTAAGAGTATTTTTTGCTTATAAATGTTTTCATTGTTTGTTTTATGATTGATTACATTACTATATTATTTTGTTGTATCATTAGTTACATTACTATAACATGTTGACATGAATTTCAAATATTTGTATAATCCATGCTTGATTCTAACAATTCTTTCATTCTTTGTTGCATATATTTTTAGCTAATGAATCCCAACTTGAAAGAAACTTGAATATTCTAAACTAGAAATTCTCAGCAACAACAGGTGCTAATATTAATGAATATTTAATAGATCTTATATGCTACAAACATATAATAAATTTTTATGGATTATGGTGAAATGTTATATGATTATAACTTTGTAAGACTGTTTTGAAATTCATCATTCCTTTTTTCATCTAGCAATGTAAGCTTCTTATAGATTTTTTATGGTACAAACTTGAAATGTAGTTTTCAAACTATTAGGTTTCAAGAATACATTTCAACTTTTAGAGACGATTTTGATATTTTTCCTAAAACATTTGTTTTATTCTACAAACTTATGTGGTTCTCACTAGTTTGAAAAATTTGTTATTTGGATTTCCTAAACAATTAAAGGGACCTTGGGGGGAGGGGGGATTAGAATATTACACCTTATAACACCATGATAGATATTTTATGGTACAAACTTGAAATATTTTTTCAAATCATTCAGATTAGAATATTACATATTATATTAGAATATTACACCTTATACCACAATTTTAGAATATTCCACATTAATATAATAATAATATATGTATTTCGTATTATTACACAGTAACATAAGAAAATTTTGTTTTCTATAAATTCTTTTGTTTTCTTATAAATTATTTAGATATTCTTGTAACACTATATAGTACACTTACAATATTACATAATACTATCATAATATTACATATAGTATTAGAATCTTACATAGTATAAGTTTATTTTACACATTACAACATAAATTTAGAATATTACACATAATTTCATAATATTACATATTAACAACACGATATTAATATTTTAAATTTACAATAACTAGAATAATAACATATCAATGAGTATTAAAAAAGTCTAAATTTAATTAGGCATTTTTCTATTAGAATATTCTATATATACACATTATTTTCATGTGATAAATCAAATTATTTAACAAAAAACAAAAAGCATTATTTTATTAGATTATCAACACCATGCACACAGCCCGTAACACTATTTTAACAAAATATTATACATACAGACATAATTTTAAACTCAGATAATATGTGAAAAATATTTAGAATTCAACAATATTATGAAAATTACACGTTAATAAAACACATTAATCATCAAAGCAACAACATTCTTGTAACATTAATTTTTAATTTTAGAATATTACATATTATAAAATCAAAAATATGACACATAATTTCAGAATCTTTCACATTACTTCATTGTTAATAAAGTATTATCACGATATTTAACAACAAGGTTCAAAACAAGTTGTTTCCAACAAAAGAAGAATGTCTAAAATCATATATTACATATTATTTAACAAAAATATTCGAAACAATTTGTTTCCAACAAAATCAATCAGAATGTCTAATATGATAATATGATACATAATTTTAGAATATTTCATCTTACTTCATATATTTTAAATACAATTAGAATATCACACATTACATGAACAAAATGATTAAAGCAAGTAGTTTATGACAAAAGAACATCTAAAGAAAACATCTAACTTATCAAATTAGAATATGTATTATATCAAGTTTTCAAATAAAAATTTATAATATTAAAATCTTATATAATATAATTTCATTTTATACATTACAAAATATTATAATATTACACTTTGATATCAAAATATCACACACAGTTTCAGAATATTACATCTTAAGACAATATTAAATATTCAATAGTTAGAATAACCAGAATAATAACATATTAATGAGTACTACACAAGCCTAAATTTAATTAGGTATTATTCTGTCAGAATAATATACATATAACTTAGAATATCCTACAACATTATTCTTTTAGAGTATTCTACATATAACTTTTGGAAAACAGGTAACATATAACATTTATTCTAGTAAAATATTCTACATATACACATTATTTTCAAATAATAAATAGAGTTATTTAATTGAAAAACGAGAACATTATGCTATTAAAATATTCTAAATATGCATTTATGAAAACAACCAATATATAATATTATTGTATTAGACTATTATACATCTACTTATTATAACATAAAACATAGAATATTACTCTAACAGAATATTATACACACAAACTTTAATTTTAAACTCATGTGATATGCGAAAAGATATTTCTAACATTACATTACATAAACTATAACATTACATCTATTATTATTTAAAATACATAATACAAATTAAATATCAACATTATACATCTTATAATCTAAAATTACACCTATATTGTCGTATATACTTGTTTCATATTCTCTTGGTGTGTCTTCCATCAGTTGATGAGCTATCAGACGAGGTACCATGAACTACAATTTTTTTTTGCCTTTATCCATTTTTAAGGATAGACCTTGTTGTACATTCTTTCCTCTAGTATCAAAAACTCGTTTTTCCCTTCATTTGGTAATTTTTTCAATTCATCTGCATTAAAAACATAAACCACATTTTTGTTAAAACAATAAAACTAGGATAAAAACCAGAACTTAAATAAATGTTCAAAACATGTTGTTTCCAACAAAATCAGAATGTCTAAAATCATATATTACACTTTACTTAACAAAAATGGTCAAAGCAATTTGTTTCCAACAAAATCAGATCGTCTAAAATAATATATTACGTATTACTTAACAAAAAGGTTGGAAGCAAGTTGTTTCCAAAAAAATCAAAATGTTTGAAATTAGAATATGACACATAATTTTACAATATTTCACATAACTTCATAGTCTATCAAACACTCTTAGAATATTACACATCACTTCACTAAAAGGTTCTTATCAAGTACTTTAGACAAAATCAGAATATTTAGATAGCAAAACCTATATCACTCTATTTGTATTGCATCGTCCAATTTAATAGTGCAATAAAATTTCAACTTAGATTATACTAATAAGAATACATAGAATATCAAAATTGAAAAAATATTTTTACTAAATTTAAACTAGAAGATAATTAATTAACATAATACTTAAAATAACTCACATATGGTATTCATTGAAATCAAAATGTTACTTTGTTTGAGAACTTTATTTGAATCATTTATCCTCAACTCTTTGGTATTGAATTAAAGTTATAAAGTAACACATGACATCATATCTGAATACCTAGAATATCAACTTATAAAAACAATAGTTTATTCAAATTTTCTTAAATATCTAACTGATAAGCAAAATAACAATAACATATAAGATTATATTATAGTTCAAACACATGTAACATCTTAAAAAAGTCTAAAATTCATAGCTAAACCTACATATAGTAAACTTATATCATATAATCTAAAGAAATCATATATAAGTAGACTTCAACGTTATAAAACACTATATCATATAATAAAATAAAGTTATGAACTAATATATGAAATGATATCAGAATACCTCAAATATTAACTCATGAAACATCAGTTTATTAAACTTTTCTAGAATATTCAACTAATAAGCAAAATAACATTAGCATATGAGATCAAATTATAGTTTAGAAACGTATAACATCTTAGAAAATCTAGAAAGAAAATTATATGATGTTATAAATCCATTGCTAAACCTAGCTACAATACACCATTTCACAAAAAAACGCTTCATAAATCATAATCGTTGAATAATTAGAACCAAAATAAAAAATAATTCAAGAGCATGTATAATAAAACTTCTTGAGTTGTTGTTGATTTATACATCATAATAACTATACCTTAAACCTAAACTACGTAAATCGAAATAATTTTATTACCAAGTTATAGTTGAAATATAGACAAAATCAATACTTGTTTTGTGAAGTGGAGAATGATCAAGGATATAATATGAATACGAATCTATAGAATGAGGCATTTTTGTGACCATTTAGCGTTTTATCGTGATGAAATCTAAAACAAATTATAATCACAAAAAACAAGTTGATTCAGAAAGAGATGAAAATCGAGCTTGATGATTCTGTTTTCTAGGGGTTTAAACTTTTACAATAACACATAATAGCAAGCATAATATATAGGATTTTATATTAAAACACACATTCAATTCATAGAATGACAAGAATATCATGTAATAACATTTCAGAATATGTACAATATCTTACTAGAACATACATTATAATAATTAGAATAGTTAAAATATAGAATAATAATAATCAATAAATATAAAATAAATATCAATCCGGATATACAAAATATTCAACTAAAACATACATTACAAACCAGAATATATCAAAAATTACACTAAAACATACATCCTACTTCATAGAAGAATTGAAATATCACATAAAACATTCTAGAACATGTAGACTTCAGTGGAATTATCAAGTTCGTGTTTTCCAAAAATGTGGAGATTGATCATGTATATAATCAAAATCTGATTGTGTAGAATGAGTCATTTTGTGACCTTTTTAGTGTTTTATTGAGATGAATCTAAAACAAACTAACTTAAATTAACTACAAACGTCAAATATTAGTAACACTCTAAAGATTTACAACATACAAGTGATTCGATTAAATATCAGATCAAAAAATTAAACCGATAATCCATAGATTTATATAAATCACAATCATATAAGAATATCTAGAATACTAACATATCGAGCCATATTATACTTACTTAGTACCATATCACGTCATTAATCAACAAATAAACTTCTAAAATTAAATTTATAGTTCACCAAATAAGCAAATCCAATATTATTAAGACATTATATGAAGATAAAACTTAATTTATCAATTACTAAAACCTTAAAATCTAATTAAATGATGAACAATTAGCTATAATATCATAATAGTTTTGATGATTTTGAGCTTTCATAATAACTCAAAATCTGTAATCATAACACTTTGAGCTACCTCTAGAGTTAACATCTAGATGCAAATATTTTCACTATTTCTTGTATTCTACATAAAGATGTGTCAGTTTAAATGTAAAGTTCTATAATACTATATATTCATATATTATTCATAAATCACACACAAAATCATAGGTTTAAACAACATGTTCTATAATATTATATTTCATTACATCGTAACTTTGAGATATAACTATACAAGGAAATATCTCAATTAGAATACACCTTCGAAGATACACAATGATGTTGACTAAAAACCATACTATAATCGGAACACAAATATTTATAAAATATTGCGTAGATGACTACATTAACTCAAAATCACACAGAGAGATAAAATCGATGATTATAGCACATTAACTCAAAATTACAGACAAAGATAATATCGTGAAGAGATTGTAGTAATATACATTACCTAGAATAACTCTAGATTTAAAATCCGAATCTGATTGTGTATAATGAGCCCTTTGCTGAAATAACAAGCTTCATTCACTTTGATTTAGGAATGGTTGATAATTCAAAACTTGATCCATTTTGAGAATCATAATAATAAGATTGAAAATTCGAATGAGAAGGAATTGGAAATTTTGTTAAACTAGAATGCCTAGAATATTTATGTATTAAACCTTATTTCAATGTATGTGTACTTTATTATCTAATTGATCCACACAATAACATTAGAACTTAAATTTTACTAATCATAATACTTAGAATATTAAGGTAATTTTAAATTAGAATCTGACACATAATTTCAAAATATATCACGTGATTTCGTTGTTATGCAAGGACTATCACGATACTTCACAAAAGGTTAAAAACAAGTAATTTCCAAAAAAGAAGAATGTCTAAAATCAAATATTACCCATTATTTAACAAAAATATTCAAAGCAAGTTGTTTCCAACAAAATCATAATCTCTAAAGTCATATATAACATATAATTTAAGAATATTAGTATATCAATTAATATTAGAATACTCTATATTAATTCAACAAAAAGATTTAAAGAAAGTAGTTTCTAACAAAATAACATCTAAACTAAAAAAAAAGCAATATCTGACTTATCAAATCAGAATATAGATAATAGCAAGTTATTAAACACAAATTTACTTAATTTTCACATGATCACCTAATTCATCAAACAAAATAACACCTAAAATCAAATTATATTTAAAATACCTACAACCTAAATTTGATTTAGTTGAACCATCCATAATCTATGTTTTATCAGTGCTAGGGTTTTTTGATACTGATTCATCAGTTTCCTCAATGATTAGTGCGATTATTAGGGGTTTCTGGGGAAAACCCATGGAATAAAGATTGATGAATGAAGAGTTACACACATAGTTTTATCTATTAGAAATACCTATATATGTAAGCAAAATATCTCGACTTCAGAACACTAGATCAAAATCGCACATAAAAAGTATAATATTTTATGTTACTTGGAATATAGTGGGATACAAAATTGGTCTCGGATCAAGTATAATGATCCGTTTTGCCGATTGATTGTGTAAATTGAAATCAAAAACAAATTTGTAGTAGAATGAAGTCTATAGAACAATCTTCAATTTGTTTTCGAGTAGATCATTGATGAACTCGAGCTAGAATCAGAATAACGAGCTTGAACTTTCAATGTCAATTTAGGGAAGGGTTTTCTTGATGAAAGGGGTTTGGATGAAAGAGTTTTGATGAATGAAAATTTGTACGAAAAGAGAAGAATTTTTTTTAATAGGCTAAGTTACGTTTCTACCCTCTGTCTATTCTAGTTAATTACAAAGTTCGGGTTATTTACACAACTGCCACCACCTTCTTCAATGTTTTGATTAAATTAGAACCTTAGATCAATTTAAAAGAGTGGTCGAGATCTTGTCCCCATGTCTCACAAAATATTATGGATTATAACTGAAAAAAATATGTAAGTTAAAGGCCATTTTGTATGAATTAATATAGAAGATATGCAGACGCAAATGAGTAACCAAGACGCAAACGTATGGCCGTTTTTTATATATAAATAGATTATTAATATTAAAAGTAAAAATATTATATCTGAAAAAATATAGAGATAAAGGACCACAAATGTAAAATTCAGTTATATTATAAATTGTAATATGTTTGGATTTAATGATTAGTGGTAGGTTGATAATTTGAATTTTTGACCATTGGTCATAGGTTAATTTGGGTGTGATTAACAACACCGTGGTCGGTGATGAAAATTTTAGGTGGTATTGATTCTGATGATGGTTGGGTATATTGTGGTATGAGAAAAATCTAAAAGTAACTAAAACAAAAATATAAAAAAAAAAGAAAAAATAAATATGAATAAAGCAAAACATGAGTAAAATCATCAATTTATAGATGGTTAATCGGAGGCAGTAACAGCCAACAGGACTAAATGTGTAGCATTTGGAAACATGAGGACTATTCATATTAAATTTTCAAAATTCAGACTAAAACTCAAATTAGTACCAACTATAACGACCAAACCTTTAAATTACTCCTACCTTATTTTATCGCTTTTTGACTTGAAATTAGATTTCCACTAATTTATTAACAAAACTTATCAGACTAAATTACACGAATCGTCCATCGTGTGTCAAAATATGCGTTTGGTCCCTATTTATAAATTTAATTCGGATAGTCTCTTGTTTCGTTAAAAGTTATACATTTCATCCCTTATTAGTTTAAATCTACATGCTTCATCCCTTGCGAGATTTGAAAAGACTATATTGCCCTTACTTATTTTTCTTTTTGAATTTCTTTTTAATTGTTTATTTTTTTATAAATTATAATATATAAAAAATAAATTGGCCCTTCACCATTACACACCCTGACCCCTATTTAGCTAGATATCCTAAATCTTCCTTCTCGTTTCTCTATCTTCATCTCAAAATCTCACCCCTTGTAAAGTCAAAATCCAACCACCAGAGTTGGATAATCGTGTTTTACACTCCCAACACCCTTCAAATTTACCATTACATCACCCATCCGATCCACACTCCTCTTTCTTCCTCTAATCCTACTCTTGTCATCATATCCAACCACCCTAATTTGCACATTTCACCTATGGTTCCCAAATATGAAACTTGTAACCCAAATGGTTCTAGAAATCAAGAAAGTGAGAGTGGGACAGGAAGAAGATACGCGGAACAGGAGGAAGGACAACAACATAACTGTTACCGGTGGTGGTTTTATTCACCAATTTTTATTCATCTGTTCCAATTGGTAATAAGTGGAGAATATGTGGTTACATTCGAATCGACACCTGCGTTTCAAACCACCGTCTAGGGTTTATACACAACTCCACCATCGCCATCGTTCACAGATCGTCTCCTGTGCGCTGCCATCGCCATCGTCTCCTGTACGCCGCCTAGGGTCAAAACCCTAGATCTTATGTAGTGGTCTTCATTGAGAGAGATAGAGAGAGATGGAGAGAAGAATGATGAGGATGCAAGTATGAGATCGGAAGAGAAGAAACAGAAGACGAGAGTAAAATAGAGATTGAGGTTGGAGTCGATTGCCTCTCTTTGAAACCGAAGATGCCTGGTGATGGTGGATGACTGGATATGAGATGTATCAAAGAAGAAGAAGGGGCCGAGGGGGGGGGGGGACGAGTTATATCAGATGTAATCGCCTTTTTCTTTTTTAAAAGGAATAATAATTATTTTTTGTAATAAATAAATCAATAAATAATTAAGAAATAACAAATAAATAGAAAATAAATCAAAAATAAAATAAATAAGGGCATAATGATATTTTTAATTGCGGAGGGATGAAACGTTTAGTTTTAAACTAACGCAGGACGGTCCGAATTAATTTTTGAAAATAGGGACCAAACGTGCATTTTGACATATGTATGAGGGACGATTCGTGTAATTTACTCTCATAAAAAACATCATAAATGGTCCCTGTGATTTTCCTAAATCTGAAGTTTAGTCTCCGTGGTTTAAAAACCTAATAGATGGTCCCTGTGCTTTCAAAACTTTTGACGATGGGTCCTTATTGCTAACTCTGTTAAATTTTGCATGTTAACTGAAGGGTATTTTCGTCATTTCACTACTACAGGGACCATTTATGATGTTTTCTTTTATTTTTTTTAAAATTATTTAATATGTAAAAGGTCCCCTCTCTCTCTCTCTCTCTCATTTTGTCTTCTTGGAAATTAAAAAACTCATACTTGCAAATACATCTTAAAACAGACATATAAAATCCAACAATTGCAAATGCATCATATGAAATCTAGTGAAGAAGAAAGGGATTAAATATAACCCCACGCTACCCCATCATCCTCTTTTTCTCTTTCGATATCACCTCCCCCATTTCTTTCTAAGACCAGATTGATGTGTCTCAGTTTCACCACCTGAAATCGAACCGTTATTGAATTTCTCATTTTAGGTAAATCGATAATATATTCTCTTTCTAGATCCGAGTTCGACAGGTAGTGGTGTGACAGAGAGAAACAAAGGGAGTCAAGGTGGTCCGAAAGGTGTTGATTCTTTTATTCAGATGTCATCACCGTAATAGAGCACCGGAATTTGTAGAAATTAAGATTAAATTATTTCTACGCATCGAACCAAGATGAACGCGTAGATCGTATACTGAATTTGGGGGCAACAACATGTAGTTTCTATACCTCCCGACACCATTCTTCATCTTAGAAGTTAGGATGAAGAAAAACCCAACTTCTATCTCGGTACTGGGAAGAAGAAAAAACATAACTTGTATATGAGTCAATCGGCACCTCCAGTTCTAGATTTGTCCATCGAGTCCGAACCTTTCAGATTTAGGGTTCACTGAGTTCAAGCCGTCTTGATTTAGGGCTCAATTTAGTTCACCGGTAACCGGTGACACAACCCCAAATCTCTTAGGGTACAAAACCCGATGTGGGTATCCCTTCCTCATTCTGATTTAAACTCTTCGATTAATGTAATTTTGGGGAAGAAATTGGGATATATAGTACCTTGGTTTTATTTATCTTCTAGATCTTATTTCCAGCAACATTTACAGGTGAGAGGAGTTGAAGGGAACGATTCTTGAAGTGTAGATGTTTACCTGTTGGAGAGAGAGAGAGAGAGAGAGAGAGAGAGAGAGCTTTTACAATTAAATAATTATATTAAAAAAATTTAAATAATAAGAGAAAAACATCATAAATGGTCCATGTGGTAGTGAAATGACGAAAATACCCTTCAGTTAACGGACAAAACTTAACGGAGTTAGCAATAAGGACCAATCGTTAAAAGTTTTGAAAGCACAAGGACCATCTATGAGGTTTTTAAACCACGGGGACTAAACTTCAGATTTGGAGAAACCATAGGGACGATTTATGATGTCTTTTCCTACTTTTAATTTGTTTTCTTTTCTTAAATGAACTAATTTACTTGCATCTTTAACAAAAAAAACCTACATATATCTGATTTATTATTTTTTAACACATAATAATTTTTAAAATAGTACTTCATAATAACATTATATATAATAAATATACGACAATACATGAAGTTAACATACATAATATTAAAGCGAAATAAATTAATTGGTCAAAAGTAATAAATTTTGATAGTTACATATAATTAAGAAAGTAAAATGGAACATTTTGAATGAAGTTGATTAATTATACAAAACAAAAAAAATAGGTTGATGGCCGCCCACTGCAACTTCTAGGCCTGTCGAAAAAACCCGAAACCAGTTCTACCCACCCGACCCGTTCCGAATTTGGGTAGAATGGGTCGGGTAGAACGAGTAACGGGTATGAACATTCGGGTAATAGGTTAACCCGATAATAATATAGGTCGGGTTTTAGGTATGAATATTTATTTTCGGGTATACCCGAATACCCGAATTCGTTTTTCAGATAATAGCAAATATACAATGCAGTCACGTACACACACTTCAAATAAAACAAAACTTTTTGTTTCCTTCTTATGAACGATGGCTCGATAGTCGACGCAAACTTACAAAGGGAATACGACGCTGAAGAAAAAGAAAAACTTCGAGCTTTTATTAAAAAAAACGTTGGTAGGATTTGTTTGACCACCGATACTTGGACTTCTA
This sequence comes from Lactuca serriola, assembly GCF_051521515.1. Taxonomy (NCBI): domain Eukaryota; kingdom Viridiplantae; phylum Streptophyta; class Magnoliopsida; order Asterales; family Asteraceae; genus Lactuca; species Lactuca serriola. Next base: position 64,460,864 of record NC_136413.1, on the reverse strand, counting down.
CACAAAAATCAAGTTATATGTATCTCACCACCCACTTTGTAGACAATGAATGGAAATTGAAAAAAAAAAGTGTTCAGTTTTTGTCCTCAAGAGAGTCATCGTGGGGTTGATATTGGATTAGTGGTTGAGAAATGTTTAATAGATTGGGGAATAAAAAATGTTTTCATAATTTCCGTTGACAATGCAAATGCTAATGACGTGGCAATTGAGTATATATGTACTTGTTAATTGTATGGAGTACTTTCCTACCCAATTCTTTATTAAACCAACTAACATGTAAAAATAAAAAATAAAAAAATTATCAATAAGTGTCATTTAAGAAATTTTCAGGTATACCCAATAATTACCCGACCCGACCTCAAACCCGATTTCCCGAAACCCGAAAACCCGAATTACAATATAGGTCGGGTATCGGGTATTATTTTCTTAAGGAAATACCCGTTCTACCTGATACCCGAAAATTTTACCCGTTCGACACCCCTAGCAACTTCTATGGTATGCAAGGATATCGGGGAGGGCCTTGTCCATTGGGTGATATGCTAGGATACCACAAATTGATTTTCAAGAAGTTTTCGAGAAATCATTTGAAGGTCTGATTTGCAGAATTCATGTTCAAGAAAAGAAATCGTTTGACGGTCTAATATGACATGTCAAGAACTAGTCGGAAAACTTATGTAATATCCTAAATTTCAAACCAAAATTTTCATTTTTGAAATAAAATTAAACATCCAAATCTCATCTTTTAAATACGTAACATAAACCCATTTGTTTCAAATCATAAATCTCAATATTAAACCTGAATTAATTATAAAAACCGGTGCCAGACTCAAGTATCATAACACCGATGTGAGTGTACAGTAACACTGTGTCCTTCTCTTTCGTACCAAAGCAACCTGAAAAACATTTAAGATAACAATATAAGCATAAAACTTACTATACCACATCCTTCACTACACAAACAAAGCATACCACCTAATCGCTCACGACCTCACATCGTTTCGCTAGACTCATAGTCTTACACTATTCCATCAACACCCAAAGACTCACGACATCATGTCGATTTGTCACACTCACAACATCACACTGTTCTACCAACACATAAAGACTCACGACCTTACACCGATTTTTTATTGGTGATTTTAGTGTCACCATGTCATTTTAAGTAACTGGAACTAACATGTGAGCTAAAGGGCTTCATGATTTGTACTCTAATATATGTATGGAGTTGTGCAGAGTGCACGCATGTATAAGATCGAATTAGAAGTCGGTTCGACGACTAGTCGGGGTTCCGGGGGCAGCGCCCCTGGGTCCGGGGTTTCCATAAGAGCAGCGCCCCTTTGGCGGGGTCTATGGGCAGCGCCTCTATCGGGGTCCAAGGGGCAGAGCCCCTGGCTGGGGTCCCGCCAGCCCTATTGAAACCCTAATCGTGTTTAGTAAATAAACAACTCTTCCTCTACATGTGGGAACATAATGGAAAATTCAATTTCTTGAGGGTGATAATGGTAAAACTAAGGAAACTGGTTAGTTTTTGGTAACCCTAAATCCACATTAAATCTGGATTAACATTACTTGCTTCCAAAGCAACTAATGACGACCCAACCCTAATAAAACCCTAATCGTGTTTAGTATATAAACAACTCCTCCTCTACAGAAGAGGGTTACGATCTTAAGCTCTCGTTTTCATCAGACTTTCACAGAATCCTCTAGCATATTGTCTTACGTCTTCTGTGCCTAGAAACGTAAGTGTCCACTTGGATTATCCTAGGTTGAATTTCTTGTAACCTAGGCATAGGGTAGAAATATCAGTTCGGAAAGTGATATCACGATCCAAGTTGGTATCCAGATCTCCACCACAAACCCTAAATTTCTCAACATTTTTCAGACTCACAACCTCACACTGTTCCATCAACCTACCATAAAGTCATAAGAAAGAATTAAATGACCATACATAAGCCATTAAATATTATACTAGTCTAATCACACATTTATACTCTACCGGTACTCAGCCATCATATAAAAATTAAGCCAGATCAAGAATTATTAGGATATCTGATTTTAATTAGTCAAAATCAAAAATAAGATAGACAGTTAAACAAATATTCCTATCTGAAAGCAATATACCAGACAAGGACCATACAGTAAGGCCAAATCAAGAGTTCTTAAACTATATGATTTTAATTACGTACAACCCTTACGCCATTCACTCAACGATCTACCAATATTAACATATAATTCAATCAAACTAACCTATCATATATCCCAACGCAAGACTATTATAGTCTATCACATAATATTATAACAAGAGAACACATGCATTGTACCACACATTGGACATATAATGTTACACATAGTATACATAAGAAGCTCACCCGAATCCAACAAGTAGAACTCAACAATAGTCTTTACAATGAAAAAGCTGGCAAAAACCACCTAATACCAATCAGAGACCAAACCTCAGTACATTACTTAAATCCATCAAAGTTTGACTAAAAGTCAACGGTCAACTGGTAAAAGTCAACGATCAATGACTATATGTGTTGACACCAACATCCTTGGGCCTTCGTATCGCTATCTGTGATAAAAAAAAATTGAGTAGGTCACGCTTAGGAGCCTGGTGAGCATATAGGGTTTTCAACCCACAATAATTAAGTTCTTTAATTATATAATTCACATCAAATAATTTACATGATTATCCATTCTCGTTATTCTCAGATATTGATCTTAAATATTGATCTCAGTTAGACCTATCCTAAGGATCATTATCATTAACGGGTAGACAGTATTACTTAGGGGATTCCCTTAGCAATATATGTCTATAAGGCAACCATGGGGTGATAGAGTACATCAAATGAACAAATAGTTTATTAACACCTATAGGTTGTGAGCATGCCAACATTTCCACTGGACTGTCTAGAATAGTCGGTGGTCATCATCAATACTTTGCTAGACGACCGGTTCATCAATAGTTAAGTCCTCTCATCACTATCTCATCATTTTCATCACCCATCACTACCCAATATATTTTATATTAATATATGAAAACACATATATGATTAAATCAAGTAAATATCATATAATTCATTTAACACATATATCAAGTAATACATATAATAAGCACACATAACATTTAATCATCTAGATACTTTATATCTATGTATAATCTGAAAGTAACTATGCACTCACATGTTAAAGTGGATGACTGGAAAGTTGGGCAACACATCGCTTTAGCACTTAGCCTTTCCTTTGACATGACCTAAGTTCAAGTCTTACTTTATTATTATTTATGATTAATGATAGTCTAGATTCCTCAACAATCCCATTGTCTACGTCAAGATCTATCAAGTAAGGAAAAACCCAGGTAGGATCATATCGAAGGTATAGTCCGTTTGGTGTATAGAGTATACTGTTTGGAAATCACACTTTAAATGCCCCACTAAATCCAGCCTAGACATCATCTCCGTAAGTAGATCAATCAGTATAACGACTTGGAATTATTGATAAATTTTATTTATAGATTCATAATAACGACTATGAATATAAATATAAATTACACTAAGATAAAGTTGAGTGTAATTTAAATTATAGAGATTTTCTAGACAAAAGTCTAGAAATTACACTAATATAACTCCGACATGCTAGTTACTAGATGTCGGGCTCTCAGGGACCTCAAGGATTCGCCAAAAACTTAAAACTAAAGGGAAATGGGGCTAAGGTTGAGAGAAACTCGAGATAGCGAGCTGAGGAGGTGTGGAAATCGAATGGAGGGCTGAAGCACCATTTATAGTGAAAATATATGAGAGCATGTCGTGCCCAGAGCAGGTGCATGTCGTGCCCTTGCCTGGTAAACCCTCTCAGATGCTGAAACATGTTCGATTTCTGCTGGTGTAGCATGGCAGAGGGTAGGTACGGCCAAAATATTCAAAAATCATATCTTGGCCATACCAACTCCGTTTTTGATGTTCTCTATATCCACATGTAGGTAATTCCGAGTACTACAACTTTCATTTAGACCCAATCAACTAATTCTCAGCTGATCTTAAATTTAAAAGTCTACGAAGATTACATTGTTAACAACCATGTAAAATTCATAACTTTTACATATGAACTCTGTTTTCGAATGTCTTTATATCGTTGGGATCCTATTAATGAGATCTTCAACTCTCATTTAGATTGTTTTAGTTAACAATCGATCGATCTAAAATTTGATTTTTGTGTCCGTATTGCTGTGTTGAAACTGAAAAATCATAACTTCTTCATATGAAGTTAGATTTTGATGTTCTCTATATGCATGCTCTCAGTTTTACGATTACTATGACTTCTGTTTAGATTACTTAATTAAGCTAATAAGCAACCTATCTAAAATTCACTTTTTACGACGCACTCTGCCGTATTGGGTTAACGTGAAACTTCAAACGGCCATAACTTCACCATATTAAGTCAGATTTAAGTGTTCCTTAAATCCTTAGAATCCTCATCACGACTACTTCTTCTTTCATCAAGGTTATTTCGCCTAATTATTATTCTATTTAAGATGCATATTTTATTCCTATTTTATTATACCACTTTAAGCACGTATACTATATATAACTACACATAAAACACATAAAACACATATAAAAATTATTGACAACTACAAGTATATTATCTTATTAATGCCTAGCGAGAAACACGGGCATTACACAAGGTAACTCGAACATCTATGCAGAAGATACTGCCTAACCCTGGCGGTCGAACAGAAAAATGAACCAACCCTAGTGTGCTCCGCATAGATGGTCAACTCTTCTCCAATTGGGGTACGAACTACCACCAACTGCCACTCACAACCAATCAATGCTCCAAACCGGCTCAACCAATCCATACCCGCGATCACACATACATCCCTCAGTGATAGCGACGTAGCGCTCGTTAAATGTGGTATTTAGAGACTCGAATATCTCTGGGATTGCCTCCCTCATCGCCGCGACCACCTCAGCGGCAATGAGCCTACATATATCATCATTATTGGTGCCCGGTCTCTCCAGATCGCTAGAGTCTGAATCTTGGGTAATCACCACCATACTGAAACATGCGAGGAAAAAGATCAAAACCAGGCCATAACGTACACATACAATATATACACTCATACTAGTTCCTTAGTAGTCTCTAGACTCTTCCAAAATCTTGTACAAATCTTATGCTTTTTGTAGTATGGGATTATACTACCTTCCACACCTATCCGTATTTGCAACGCCCGCAAATTCGGGCTGGTCAATTTAGAGACAATAAACGTTAAAAATGAGTTTTTGATAGAAGATTATTTAGAATAAATATTCTTAACCAAATTATAGTATATGTCACAACTCACAAGGATTCCATACATATAAAGAACGCTGAAATCCGACTTATAACGAAATAGTTATGACCTGTCAAAGGTTTACGACAAAACCGGCACAACGCCACATAACGTAAAAAGTGAATTTTTTACAAAATACTTTTTAGCCTTATCAATCTAAACGAAAGTTGTAGTGTATGTTAAACCTAGAACGTAAATTAAAAGAACGTCCATATCTGACTTCGTTTGAGGAAGTTATGATTTTTCTAAGATTTTGCGTAGCAGTACACAACCCGGAAATCGACTTTTAGATTGATCGATTTTAGCAGATACAACCTAAATAAGAATTGAATATCTCATTAATAGGAGTTCAACGATATAATTCTAGTAAAAAACGGACGTCGGATGACAAAGTTATGAATTTTTAACGGACTTCAACTGTCTAAGCCTGTTAAAATATAACTTTAAAAATAATGTCAAAATTATCCGACAGAGTCTAAACGAAAGTTGTAGAACCCGACGATACCTACGCGTGGGTATAAAGAACGTCAAAAATGGAGCGCGTATGCGAAAGTTACGGATTTTAGAAGATACCTAGTTTTTGGATTAATCTGCGAGTGATACGTGTCGCGATCTGAGCCACGACTTCCTCCTCACACCTTGCCACCATATGGTGACACATGGCATGAGTACGCCCAGCGTACCCATCTAGCACGCCCAACATACGACCTTCAGACAGACTATAAATAGAGGCGCAAATCAGTTTATTTCTTCACACTTTCTAACCCATTCTCCCCCAAACACTCCCAAACCCTAGAAGCCTTTCCCTAGCAACTCCTAGGTGTTAGAAGCGAGTCCTGGAGCGCTGGTGTAACATCCCAAAATTCAAGACCAAAAATTTCATTTTTAATATAGCGATTCATAAAACAGTTTATAAGAAAACATCATCAAGTAATTTATTTCGTAAAAAACCATAGATCACGTGTCTCAAAACCATATCATCAAATAGTAACAATGTCATAGTACAAATCCCAAGAATCTCATGTGCGGAAATCATGTGTGTGATGCGCTGCTACCGTTCCGGCTCCATTCCCTTTGAAGAATAAGGACCTGAAACAAAAACTAAAACTGTAAGCACAAAGCTTAGTGAGTTCCCCCATTATACCACATACCAAACCATAAACATACTGCCATGCATATCTAGGTGCTTGACCTACCCTGCTAAGCATATATGGGTGCTCAACCTACCATTTTCAGGCATACCGAGGTTCCCGACCTACCCCTTGTCAAGCATATCTGGGTGCTCGACCTACCCTGCTAGGCATATCTGGGTGCCCGACCTACCCTCCGGTTTATTTCAACCGGCTACGGGACTATTTCACCCCCTAACACTACCACATAATAAGATAGCATATCATACTGTCAGACATATCTGGGTGCCCGACCTACCCTACCGATATATCTCAACTGGGTCCGGGGACTAGTCCCCTATCTACCACTATCACATAATCTCATAGCATACTAGCACATAAAACATAACAGATAGTGACATACAAGACAATTATCACAAAGACAATCATCTCAGCTATAATCAGCTGCTGGTGGGCCGACCTTGGTGCCTTAGACCCACTTCTATTGGAAGGTAACTCACCTCAATGTCGTGAAGTAGCTGAACTGTCCTCGGTGCTGGGATCAACTCTCAAAATCCTACACATAACATCTCTTTTAATTACTCTTTCAAACTTATAACCCCTTTAAGGTTCAACTCTGGTCAATGGTCAAGTCAAAGGTCAACACTCTGGTCAAAGTCAACCTTTTGGTCCAAGTCAACATTCTGGTTGACTCAACTCGCCGAGTTGGTCCATCAACTCGTCCAGTTCCATGATTCAAAGAATCCCGAATTCACTATTTAACTCGTCGAGTTACCCTCTAACTCATCGAGGTTCTCATTATGATAGAATCAAGACTTTCTGTTTGAACTCATTGAGTCCTTTCTTGGACTCGTTGAGTTCTCCTTCATACAATTCGGGACATTTGCTATCAACTCACCGAGTTCATCCTTGGACTCATCGAGTTCTTTGATCTTCAAGTCCATAAACACGTCCAACTCGCAGAGTCATCTTCTAGACTCAACAAGCTTGCTCAATGAGAACCTAAGAACGACTCGCCGAGTCCCCCAAATTCTAATTCCATACAGCCGATTTTAGTCAGGCTTAATGCATCCAAAACATACATCTAGCCTTCTTGGGTCGATATAACACATAGAGTTACAAACTTTACGTTCATGCATGGGTTGTTTATCTCAAAAGGCTCTAAAAGTGGTTATTGTGATGCATGGGACTCCCATGGCCATAAAGTTTGCACCTTTATGCCATAGAGTCCCTCAAAGACCCTGGATCTGAAGTCTTAACCCCAAACATGCTTTGCATCCATCAATGGTTCCAAAAATGGCTCCTTAAAGCCCTGAACTACTCCATGAAGGGATATAGTAGATGAATGGACAAGGTATAGACTTTATACCTCAAATGAGCTGGAAATGAGGTTCTTCTTCTGGATCCAAAGCTCCTTCCTTCAACTAAGCACTTCTAGCTATCCCTCCTTCAAGAAAACACCAAGAAATCACTTCTTTTTTCACTCACACACACTCACAAATCTCAAGATCACAAGTTAGGGTTTTCTGGACTATGGGAGGCGATGAGGGAGGTCACAATGGGGGTGTTAAGGTCTTTAAATAAGGTGCAAACCCTGAAAATTTGGGTTTCACTTTGCAACCCTACTCGTCGAGTCGAGGCCTCTCGACTCGTCGAGTAGACTTCAAGTCTCGCGTCCATTCATTCGTTCCTACTCAACGAGTATGGGGCCCCCGACTCGTCGAGTCCCTTTGCAAAAATGAATAATTCTTTATTAAAATACATACCAGGAACCGGGCATTACAGCCGGAAAGCCCTAAGAAAAAGAGATTTCGGCTCAGAAGTTCTGCCCGTGCAGAGCTCAGTTCCTCGCTAAACTCCCTTGTAGGTGAGTTACGCTTACCCTACTTTAAGTATAACTTATGTTAAGGTCATTATCGTTATTATGAACCTATAAACAAGATTTATCAGTGATTCCAAGTCATTATACTGATTGATCTACTTACGGGGATGATGTCTAGGATGTGATTTAGTGAGGTGTTTAAAGTGAGATTTCCAAACAGTATACTTTGTATACCAAACAGACCCTACCTCTAATATGATCCTACCTGGTTGTTCCTTACTTGATAGACCATGAAAGTAGACTTTAATTTAATGATGAATCTAGACTAATAATTAGTCGCAATAAATATTAGACTAAAAACTTAGCGATAATAATGCTAGGTTTCGTCGAAGGAAAAGACGATTGTTAGAAGTGAAGCGCTGCCCAAATTTTGAGTCATCACTTTAACAAGTGAGTGCATAGTTACTTTCATCTTGCACATAGATATGAAGTATCTGGATAATTACATGCTTATGTGCTTATTATATATGTCGTGAATATTATGAGTTAGATAAGATATTATGTGATGATGCTTAACTGATTTAATCATATAAGTATTATATACTTACAAATATGTATTGGGTAGCGACGGGTGATGAGAGATAGGTGATGATAGAAAGCTGATGATAACTAGGTGATGATAGATACACGATGATGAATAGGTGATTTCAGATAAGAGATGATTAAGATATGTCATAACCTTGACCTACGATGTTGCGATGTAGTCATATACCGGAGTATAGATGGTGACCACTGACTAATCTAAACAAGTCATGTGGAAACACCAGCAGGCTCATAACCTGTAGTTGGTGAATTACGAGTTCAGGAGATGTAGTAACTATGTATTCATGCGATGTTACTCTAATCCTAACTGGACATGTATTAGGGGAGTAATCCCCGAATCAGTATTTTCTATGCGATGTAGGTGATGATCCTTAGGAACAAACATATAAGGAAATGTGATGTAAGGCGATGAGAGGTAAAGACGATGTAGGAGATGACCCTTAGGATAAATCTTTAGGAAAAAATAAATAAAGAAAATGAGGATGGGTAATCGGGTTAATTGTTTGACATGAAATATGTGAAGAAACAAACTAACTATATTATTGTGGGTTGAAAACCCTATGTACTGACCAGGTTTCCCAACCCCCCAACCCGACCCACTCAGATTATTGTATCACAGGTGGCTATATGAAAGATACATTCTACTGAGAGATTCAAGGAGTAATAGGGCACTAGTTTAATTATAGTAAGGCTTGTAATATTTCGTTATGCTTATGTTTTTGTATTTGACAATGACATCCCAATGTTTTAATATAAATAAAATACATTTATTCAGAAATGCTTTGATAATATATTCATCATGTTTTCTGGGAACAGATTCCGCAATACTATTTTTAAAAAAACGATACTCTGATTTTTAAATAAGCATAACAAATTGGCCTTTTTTGGCTGTGAAAATGGGGATGTCACAGTATTTGACTCAGAATTCTTCCCAAGGCTCCAAGTCACCAAGCTACCACACACTAAGTGCATCAATACACACACACACACACACACATATATATATATATATATATATATATATATTCTCCAAAGAGCCACATCTAACTCCTAGGTACTCATTTTAGGTTCTCCTCAACCACCTTCTCGCGCCGCTAGAAGTCTCCACTAATCTCACTAATTGCTATACTAGTCATACATAACCCATGATCCAATAGACGGTTAAATAAATTATCCCCCCCCCAACTCCACAACCAAACAAGGAACAAGAAATATGGATAAACCAGGAATTCTAGGGCTATAAATCCTAATTATGTACAACTATATAGCATGCATATAGAAATTAACAATATTAATTTCGACTCCTACCAAAGCATCACAAGAATTCCCTAGGCTACAAGGCATCACAAAATCAGGAAACTTTATCATGTAATTCCTGAAGGGATCCTCAACCTATCAACTAACATGCGTCTCTAACAGATCAAATAACAACTCAAATACAACACATAAGACAAGTATGTATATTTTGGGAAATCACTTTTCTCGAGCTCCGACTGACTATACCCATCACATATTCTCCTTACTTCTTTAAGAATCAATCTTTTTTCAAAAAGGGTTATGAAAACTCTCAGATCCTTAGTTTTAGTCTGAAATTACACGAGTGTTCGTCCAAATCCCTCAAATAAAGGTTTTGATACCAACTTGTAATGTCCTATTTTCACAACCAAAAATTTCATTTTTAAATTAGGTAAAAACATTGTTTCCATTAAACAAACTCAAGAAAACCGTAAGTATCAAAATACACTCATCCCAAAAATCAGAGTATCATAAACATGCAGAATCACAAAAGCCGCCACTAAGTATGTACAGTCAAACCTTCGCCTTTCCATGATCATCTGAAGTACCCAAAACACATTTAAATCCCCAATTGTATGCACGAAGCTTAGCGAGTTCCCTAAAATATCACATACATCACAACATAATAAACGACTACGGTTTATCAGCAACCCTGAACTATTAGCAGTCCTGAGGATAATCAACAGTCTTATAGGCTCAAATCAGCCCTATGGGTTATCAGCAACCCTACGGACAATCAACAGTCCTGGAGTTATCACCAACTCAATAATACACATAACAAAAATCAGCAAATAAGACTCAACTAGTCTAGCATGAAACCTACTATGACATAGGTAATACAGTAAGAAGACTTACCTCACAAATAGAAGCCTAATTCAACAGCTCTCCGACAATGACGACTGGTACTAATAATCACCTAATCATCAATATAGAAGTACCCTCTCAGTCTACACCCTAAAACCCTCATGTTGACCAAAAGTCAACTTGGTCAAAGTCAACCCCAACTGACCTCCACGTCATGGCCACCCTTAGGCCACGTTATGGAAGCTACTAGACAAAACAGTTGTGGTGACACCAACCACCATCTTGTGGCAAGCAGATTGCCACGTTGCGGAAACTGGTCTCCGACAACTTCATGGATTAAGCTCTTATCCCTTAACCCCACGAGCTAAGTCATTAAGGCCCCCTTTCTAACCACCACCATGGTTCAGAAGTCAAATAAGGCACATAAAGGTTCTACAGTTCACTGAAACTCCAAGAACAAGAAGATATGTACCAAAAAGCTCATTAAATGAAGTAGAACTATATTTAGAGATCTAATGATCAATGTGAAGACTTTATACCTCCAAAAGACCAGAAATGTGATAAAGATGCAAGATCTAAGCTGGAACCAAGAACATAAGCACCAAAAAGGACTCCTTCTTCCATCAATCTTCACAAAAGTGGCATTACTCACTCAAAACACACATATGAAGGCAAGGGTTTTGGATGGGTTATGATCTTAGAGGGCGGAGGCTGCCAAATGAGGAAGCCCTAGGAGTTTGCGCCCTTAATTAGGGTACAAACCTTAGAGATCTAGAGTTTTTCACCAAAATAGCTACCACGTTGTGGTGCTTCACAACTCTGTGTTCTTAGTTGGAAGATGCCACGTCGTGGGGCTTCAACCACCACCCAAAAACCCTCACAATTATATTTAATAAATTAAACTTGGAAAAAGCATTACCTAGAAAAACAATGTTAGAACTACTAGGTGTCCTGTCATACCTATGTACTTAATGAGCCCAACATTAAACTTCCCAGAGTCTTCTCCTAGGATCCACTTTATCCATGTTCTCGTACGCTGAGAAGTCTTTACTATCATTGATAATCTTATCGTGTATGCAAGTCATACGTAATCCATGATTCCTTAGATAGTCGAATAATGATTCTAATTTAAGCCCACAACCAAACAGGGAGCAAAAACTAAGGCTAAATGAAGCATTCTATAACTATAGAATCCTAGTTATGTACAACTCTAAAGCATACACTTAAAAACTATATAACTTTAGCACATGTTTCAAGTAACACATAACATGCAATTCGTAAGGCAATAAAGCATCCTAGATATCAGACAAATCTATCATGCAATTTGTGAAAGATCCTTAGCCTACATACCAGTATGCATTTATAAAAATTCACATATTAAAAAATATAGGAAGTATGGATATATTGGGAATCACTTTCCTTTTGAGCCATGGATGATTGTATGCATTTCATCTTTCCTCGATATATAAAATCTTCTTTCAAAAGGTTTGTAAAAGAAATTGTCACATCTTTAGTTTGAGTTTGGAATCACACAAGTGTTCATCGAAATCCCTCAAACTAAGGCTCTGATACCAGTTAGTAATGTCCTGATTTTCTACCTAAAGTTTTCATTTTTAAACATAATGGAACAACTCAAAAACCATTCTTCATTAAAAGATCATAGTCGCACATTCATTTACAATATCATGAAAGCATAATAAAGAGTTTAGTGGAAGTCTTAAAACATTATCAAATATATGTAAAATTTTCGATGAACTAAATAAATCAACTTTTTAAAATTGTGTTTATTTTTTTTAATTCAGAAAAAAAATCAATTATATTTCAAAAATAATAGTTAACAAAGGATTTTTTTTTTCAAAAAATGTATAGAGATAGGTCCTAAAGACTCATTGCTTTGGGTCAGAGCACATACATTGACAAAGTCCTGAAACACTTTTCAACAGATAACTCAAAATGAGGAAGTGTACTAATACTGTCTGGCACCATTATTTCTAAGGCTGACATCCCTAGCACTGAAGATGAGATCAAAAGAATGAGTCGCATACCGTATGTATTAGCAGTATGTTTAATTATGTATGGTATGACATGTACAAGGCCGGATGTAGCTTATGATATTAATCTAACTAGTTGGTATCAAGCTAATCCTGGTGAAAAACATTGAATGGCTGTTAAGAACATACTTAAGTACTTAAGAAGCACTAAAGATATGTTTCTATTTTATGGAGGAGTTGAAGAATAGCTTATTGTAAGATGTTGCACCAATGCTAGTTTCAACACTGATCGCGATAACTGACGATCATAATCGGGATACATGTTCACACTTAATGGAGGATCCATTTCCCAAAAAAGTTCAAAGCAAGAAGTGGTCGCACTTTCTACAACAAAATCAGAGCATATAGCTGCATGTGAGGTAGCTCAAGAAGTTGATTAGATGAAGAAATTCATCGGTGATCTGGATGTTGTTCCATGCATAAAAAATGCCATTAAAATGCTTTGTGACAACACCAGTGTTGTCGTTATCGCAAGAGATCCGATGGTTACCAACAAGACTAGACACATTCAACAGAAATTCAATTTCATTCATCAAGAATTGGAATAGGGAATCCATTGAAAAGGTTCGTACATATGATAATCTGGAAGATCCATTGTGACAACCCGATATTTCAACTCTATGTAATGACCTAAAAGTCAAGTATTGTAACCACTTTTGTGATAATGAAATTAGCTTCGAAAATAAAATATCCAAAAAGTTTCTATTTAATTACCTACTATGTTTGATGTCATTAAACCATGATCGTACGTAAAAAGAACGCCCGAATCCGACTTCGTATATTGAAGTTATGATTTTTGCAAGTTCGGCTTAGCGACAGACAGCTAAAAACTCGAATCGGAGATCGAGCGACTTTTGATCGGAATGACCTAAATGAGAATCGAAGGTCTCGACAATGGTATTTCAGCGGTAAAAAGTCTGGCTAAAACAAACGTCAGATAAAGAAGTTATGAATTTCTAACGAAATTTTCTTAAACGCGTCATTTTAAAAATAAATAATAAAAATAATTTCAAAATTTGCCGACGGAATCTAAACGAAAGTTGTAGAGCATAGTCTCACCTACGTGTGGATATAAAGAACATCGAAAATGGAGTTCGTATGAAGAAGATATGAATTTTAGAAGTATATTAAATAAATAAAATATAAATTTTATTATTTAACCTTGGTATTATCCGAAGGCGAGTCATCAGATAGGGTCGAGTTACGCCCAGCGTACTCAAGGCCTAGGCCTCGGATCGTCCACGTCTCGCCCTATGCGAAGCTACACCTGTCCCATCCGAACTCCGAGGCAGTCGAGGATCCGGTCATGCGTGACGCACGCGTACTCCCAGCGTACCGAGGCGGTTCCCACCACCTATAAAAGGGATGCGAGGGTTCCGAAGAAAAGGGTCATTCTCTCTCATTTCTCTTGCGTTGTTGCCTCGTTTTCCGTGCCCGTGCTAACCCGAAGCCCTGGTCACTTTGCTCAAGTCCCGAAGGTCGTTTGTACTCCCGAGATTCCCGAGAATCCCGAGAAAATCCGTTTTCCCGAGAAGAAATTCTGCCCGGTTTTCATCTCGCCTTTCTTCGATCTTTCAAGTGAGTTCATACCCCTTAATTAGCCTTTTAAAATATTCTATAAATGCTTTTATATGCTTTCAAGGGGGGGGGGGGGGGATACAAGTAAAACACCCGATTATTATCGTGTGTTATATAAAGATTTAGTATACACTTTTATTCATCAGAATCATATGTGATTTATAAACTTTATAGGGAACTTTCGTATGTTAAATATATCACGATAACATTACTAACTTTTACATACAAGAACAAACGAGCATTTTAACACGTAAATCTGTTTTTATACTAAGTTTTGTGAGACATTAACTTCACGTACGTTCGAGTACACATTTCAAGTCCTGTATTATATACCAGAATCCCTTAGAGGGGGAGCATGGTTTTTGTGTATAGATCTATACGGGCTTGACAACCCGCGCCCTGACTGTTAGCTACAGTCCACCATTTGGGGTGACAAACGTCAGAATATTCCAACGCCTGAAGAACGTTGTGTATAGGCAATCCGAGTCAATAGCATGGTTATAAAACTCACATGGGGTATTAAAAATACATTGATTTACGAGGTTTTTCAAACATATTGGATATTTTATACGTACATACATTTTCTAGAAACAAACATTAGTCTTGATAGAAGGCTACATTTATACTAGTAGAAAATATGAGATTTTCTAGGAACAAACAAACAAAAACAAAACATTTCATTTCATACAAACATTGTCATTTAATACTTATGAAACTCACCAGCTTAAATGCTGATCTACTCTTTCAAAACTACTTGTATGTCCCAGGGATTCAGTAATTACAGGTATCAAACAGCTTTTGAAGAAGGGACGTTGCGTCGTCAGTTTAACTTCATATTTTGGCATCATATTGTAATTGGTTTTGAACATGTACTTTTTAAACAATGTAAACTTTCAATTATATATATGATGGCTGTATTGCTTTCTTTACTATGTATTCATTTGTTATGCTACCACATGAAGTCATCCGCCCCCGAACGTTTCCGCCGTTCTGGTTTGGGGGTGTGACATCCATTCACAATGGCTCTTTATCAAAACAAGTTTGAGAGTCATGCAAAAGGAATTGGTCTTTGATTATCTAGTGGTTGGATTTAAATATGTACTTTACTAATATCTGGATATTTAGAACTATGTAGCAATGATATGTAATCTCCTTTGATATATGAGATATCTCTTTTGTGTTAAATATTATTGTGTTCTATGTTAGCATGTTATTTAATCCTTGAATACTGTAATTATTCAAAATTGTCCATAGTCAGTCACTGTTATGGGAGAAACTATGAATTAAGACTAATATGAATCAGCTTGGTTGATTTCAAGTGGTGAAATAGCAAAGTGTTGCATCCAAATTCATATGTACTTACTGGAGAACAACTATTGGATATGACTCACGTCAAGTGTCACTTCATGGATCGTTATCATAAGTGAATCTTGAACACATGTAAATATCTTTATGTCTCTCGACTTGAGATGCATATTGGAGAACTCGAGTATGGAGATTGTTATACTTTCACATGGTTAAAAGCTATTCATAACTGTTCAGTCATAAACACTTTTATTGGGTATAGCATGAGCTATATGAGAGTGTGTTTGAGAGTTAGACATCTAAGTGTTTTACTTAAAGTTGGATTTCAAATGAGAATCATCAAGTTCTTTGTCTCGTATCCAACATGATGTCTGTAACAAAGAGATATTGATATAGTTACCTTATGCTTCAGTTGCAGCTTGTGAGCTCCTGGAAATGGATGTTGATTGATGGCACACCTTCGTGTGTTCTTAGGGGCAATAGCCTGTTGCTAGACGTCAACTACTGTTTATGTCAGTCTTTAATGAATCTTGTGCAAGAGGGAGATTGTTGGATCTATATGCCCAAGAATAATTATTGAGTGATATTGTTAATGAAATTTGATCCTACTGGGTCACACCTTAATCAAGTTGGTACTTATTGAATATTTATTATGTAATTTATTATTAATAAATAAATTCAACTCTTATATTTAATTAGAGAATAATAATTATTTTATGAAAATGATAATAAAAGAAACAAGAAATTAGTCATTATATGATATGATATCATATAATAAGTGACGTACAAAGTTTTGGACACTTTGGTTAACCATGATTAAATCAATGACTTGCTCTACCATGGTTAAAAAGGTTGGAAGACAATTTTTATCTTATCCTCTCTCCATGGCCGAAATGGCTTGGGCATGGGAGATTACGTGTGTATCTTCCCCATGTTTTGTCTCCTTTACCTTTATGTTTTATAATACTTTAGAGTATTTTAATGATTTGACCTTACCTTGCATGGAAGTATATAAGGGTGCCTTATGCATGAGAAATGAGCTAGTTGTTTTAAGTCTTTTACTCTCTAATACACACCAAAAAGTCGTAGCTTTTTCTAGTCTTCTCCTCTCTTCTTTTGAGGTTAAAGTGTGAAGATTAGGTGCTTGCTTTGTATCTTCCTTTAGTGCTTAATTGCTTAAGCACTTAAGTCTTAAAGGACAAAGTAATACAAGAAGAAAACTAGCATTTTGGGTATCTTATCTTATTGGTGGATTACTTGTAGAGAAGATCAAGCTTCTTGTTCTTACCATCTACTTCAACACCCCAAATCCAAGAGGATTCAAAGACTTCAAATGTTGTCATTCTACAACACCATATGGTTTTTTTAATATCATTCTAACATCTTTAAAAAAGATTCTTGATAGTTTGGTTTTGTTATATATTTGAAATTTATTAGAAAATTTTTAAAGCTTCTGTTGTCGTTTTTTGTGAAACACTCTCTATTTTATTTATCAAAACATGTCATATATGACGTTCTAGTTCCTTAATGTGTGTCACTCAATTGTAGGATGAAAAATGAAAAATAATTACACCCAATAAAATTGTTGCAAATATTATTACATTGTCTTATCTACTTACCTCAATATGTACGAAAATCACAAACTCACTTGGCTTTATATTTGTCAAAATCCTCTCCTAATAAACAAAACCATAATATCCACATGTCCTTATTCTACCATTTCATATTGCCACATGGCACACTTTTAAATAACTCTTTTATTTCTTAAAAAATAAATCATAAATCCACAATTATATCAAAAAATACATTTAATTCTTTTAATTAGGTCCACTTTCTTTGGAAACAATACCAACAGCCGTTTATTTTTTTAAATACACATCTTATCCTTTTTTAGATTCCTTTAATTCCTTTATTTCAAAATCATAAATCAAAAATTATTAATAGTAACCCCGAAATTTTATCAAAAATACTCGAATTAATTCCACTTTTTTTTGTAACAATAGAAAATGCCGTTCAATTTTTGAAATACAACTCATATCTTATTTTGAATTTTGAAATTGATAAAATAATAACCTTTTAAATCTTTTAGGATTTCAATTAATACCAAAATACAAATTCTATTTTATTTTAAATTTTGAAATTGATAAAATATTTGGAATTAATTTCATTTACTGTCGACAATCCGATTCTTTTTTTTACGGTTATTGATTTTTTTGTCCATACAAAATATTTAATCATATCAACCGTGGTTTCCACGGGTTTTAACTTAGTAAAACTATTTAAATGCAACTCGGAAAATTATATAGAAAATGACATGAAAAAGACAAGAAAAAAGCTTAAACTTGAAGTCAAGAAAGGAGTTTCCCGAAGATGTGTCACTCCAAATTACTTTATTTAAGGATTTCATTTTACTTTTATTTCTTCCGTTGTAGTTAAGAAAATATTAATAAATTTAATTTTATATTGAGAAATATTGGTGTTGTTTTTTTGTTTTATTATTTTTTGTTATATAATCTTTTCGAAATTGGGACTTTACGATTGTAAATTTATATCTTTGTTCGATTTAGTCACCATTAGTCCATTACTTCCAATCATAATCCATTAAAAGGGGGAATATGATATTATTATGACCACTAAAGATTATAACAAGGAATTTTGGAAATATATTTGATCTTCAATTAGGTATATGTTAAATCCATTTGTGATTATGGAATAAGAGACTTTCCGTCTTTTACAAACTATGTTACTTAGCCTAGTAAAATACTATTTCTCTTTTTTGATTGGACATTTAAAAGTATATTCTTCGAACTTTATTTGACACTTGTACGTTGATATAGGATTTTTTGGACAAAACTAGTTGTTAGCAGATAACGGGTAGCGGAAAGCTGATAGTTGGTAGTGAATAGTTGTTACCTGGTAACGTTTTGTTAAAAGCCACATCAGATAGCTTTTAGATTTAACGTTTTGTTTCAACTAAACTCTAAAATCTTGTAGTGCAAAACTAGGCTTTTTGTTCAAAACGAAACGTTTTGTCAAACACTTAAAGCAAGAAGCTTCCAAACGTTTTGTATCAAACACGTCCATAACCACACTAATACAAACTAATATAGTAAAAATGAAGATACAATTACCAATTTAGCTGTTAGTGATTTATTTAAAAAAAAATTATATAAATCGTCATTGTGGTTTTTTGGATTTATATTTTTGGTTTTTAATTTTTTTTCATTTCAAAAAGTTGTGTGGTTGCTCCTTGATCCATATGAAATAACTTCTATACCCTTATTATATATATATATATATATATATATATATATATATATATATATATATATATATATATATAAATTTTTAATAAAATAATACTATTTCCGTCCCAAATTGATAGTCTACTTTTGACTTTTGAAATCTTTTTTCTTCAACATTGACCTTAAATATTTTTGTGTTTGATAGATAATACTTGATGCTAAATATATGAATGAATTGTATTTTAAATGTTTTTTCATTGTTATAAGTTTTATCAAGTAATATACAACACAAATAAAAATATTTAAGGTCAAAATTGAAGAAAAAAAAATTCAAAAGTCAAAAGTTGACTATCAATTTATTTTATTAAATTAGAATTTATATTAATCTTTTTATATTTTTATTAAATTAGAAATGTTTAATCTTACCCACAACACCACCACCACCACCGTTACTACTACCATATCCACACTACTTGAGAAATCACTAAAGAAATACATATTAAGGTTCCGTTTGATAGTTTATGTCTGGAAAAGTGTTGTTTGGTAAGTGTTGTCTTGGAAAGTTTTCTGACTGGAAAAAAAAACTATGTTGTTTGATTGTATATCAGATTGATTGTGCTGAATGATGAAAAATAACCCGGTTTATGTCCGATAATGGTGGGATGGATGCGATTTTTTAAAATAAATTAGGATGGTGGTGGTGTTGTCCAAAAAAAAAAGAATTAATCCAATAAAAATGAATTTAAAATTTTAATTAAAATAAATAATAATACAATAAAATAATATTTATTAGTATATAAATATTATATATTATAAATAATATTTATGAATATATAATAATTTAATAAAAAGAATTAATCCATAAAAAGGAAATTAAAAAAATTATTTAAAAGAAATTAATAATCAAATAAAATAATATTTATTAATACATAAATGTTTTTTATTAAAATAATATTTATTAATAAAAAAATAATACATTAAAAAAGTAATAATTCAATAAAAAATAAATTTAAAAAAAGTAATAATCCAAGAAAAAAAGAAAAAAATGGGCGGGGTTTGGGCCATAATTGTCTTTCTAGCCCATTCAGCCAGAAATATATGATTTTGGAGTTTTCTGGGAAAGACATATCTTACCGGGAAAGACCTCTTTTTGTGCAAATCAAACAGTCTTTTCGGTCCATTCAGCCAGAAAGATCTGTTTGGACCTGAAAAGATGCGTATTAAACGAGACCTAAATTTATAACTCCAAACCATTTCTATAAATTTTTGCATAAAATATGTGGTTTAAATTTGCAACGAATATAAAGACTCCAAAACAATTTAAAAAATTACCTACTTCAGTAACATAATTGAAACCATACTAATAAGGATAAGCTGCACAAAAGTAATTATAGTTTTTATAAAAATTTGAATTTGATACTGTGTGATTTTTTGTTTTAATTTAGTCATTAAGTTCTATAAGTTTTTGCAATGTTGACCGGTTCACCGGTCAACTTGTTAACGTGGCATGGTGATGTGTCAATCTTTAGTGATGTGACATGATATTATTTGGTTATGTGGTATTAAGTTTACATGCTGACAAGTCAAATTTAAAAAAATGGCACAAAAGACACAAACTTTTCATTTTTTCTTAATTTTGAAACTAATATTTTATTTCATTTTTTTTCAATTTTGACACTCTATTTTTTTATTCCAAATAAAATACCATTTTCTTCAGTTTCGTTCAGTGTTCTATTTTTCATTTGAAACCGTGTATATATATATATATATATATATATATATATATATATATATATATATATATATATATATATATATATATATATTGACATTTGAAATCATATAAATATATTGTTTTTCAGTTGAAAATCAGTTTTGCAGATTTGGCAGAGACTGCAAACCACTCAGTATGGGTGTCAAAAAAACCCGAACTCGATTAACCCGACCCGACCCGAACCCGAATAAGGTAATTAGGGTCGGGTTTAATAGGGTCAGAACTCTTAATCGGGTTATTCGGGTTCACCCGACTAACCCGGATTATTATTAGGGTCGGGTTTAGGGTTGATTTTTTCAAAGCAATTCGGGTTTCGGGTCAACCCGAATAACCCGATTAAGAATTTATTACCAAAACTTTTTTTTATTGCGTTGAATGACATGAATTCAAGATGTCATGAGATTTTAAAAGTAATACATATTTATTATTTAAACAAACCAGGTAGTAAAATTACTATGTATAGAGATGTATAAAATGACATAACTTTCCTCTCTTCTTAATGCAGTACGATTGTGTTGTAACAGTTTTACGAATTTTATTAACTGTTTACGTTACTAATATGGTAAAAGAAACTCCAAAAATTCATATCGTATACCAACTTTACATTTTAAGTTCCTATACATGTGAATTATGTATTAAAATGGCCCAACATAAATTCATCTTACATTTCAACCTCAACCCGATTAACCCGACCCTACTAACCCGAAACCCGGTTAACCCGAACCCGACTAACCCGTACCTTATTAGGGTCGGGTTTCGGGTGAATATTTTTTCTAGAAAAAACCCGACTAACCCGACCCGTATAACCCGAAACCCGATCGGGTTAACCCGATTAACAGCCCTACCACTCAGAGTCGACAGAAGAGCTATGCCGACCAGCGTCGATCCAAGTTGGAGTTTTAGGTCGGTGATATGGTATTACTGAAGGTCTCACCTTGGAAAGGTGTGATACGCTTCAGGAAGAGGGGGAAGTTAGGTCCCCAGTATATTAGGCCTTTTTGGGTGGTTGCGAGGGTTGGCAAGGTTGCTTAAAGGTTGGATCTACCTAAGGAGCTCAACCAGATTCACAACACTTTCCATCTTTCGTAACTACAAAAGTGCATATTGGATGAGGATGCAATGGTTTCCTTAGACGATATTTTGGTTGATGATCGTTTGAACTATGTGGAGAGACCAGTGGCTATTTTGGAAAGAAAGATGAAGGGCTTGCACAACAAGTAAATACCTTTGGTAAAGGTGCAGTGGCAGCATCGGATGGGATCCGAGTGGACCTAGGAGCCGGAGGCTGAGATGCAGGAGCATTATCCTGAATTGTGACGTCCCGATGTTAAAGTACTTCAAATTTCAAACCTTTAACTTTATCATATTGTGCTTTGGTCCCTAAGTCCAAGAAATGTGCATTGGAGCCCTAGTGGAATTTTTGTAATTTCGGCAGGGAGGAGTATGCCATGCGTACTAGTATGTACGCTGGGCGTACATCTATGTACGCGAGGGCGTACTTGCTAAATGGGGAAACTCTAATTTCTAGGGTTTGCCTGGTATTTAAGCATCCTTATGACCTCATTTTCCTTCACCTTGACAACCTCCACCCTTTCTTTCGTGATCATAACCCAAGAACCACCTTGTGAAGCCATTTCAAGCATTAAAGTATGTGTTTGTGTGCTTAGAAGAAGAAGGAAGGAACCAAGCTCATCTTGGAAGGAAAAAGCATCTTGGGTCTGGAAGTTTTGCACCTTTCTCCATCATTTCAAGGCATAAAGTTCATACCTTGATGGCTAGTTTTCTAGATCTTGTTTATGGGTGTTTTTGTGTCTCCTTTTGGTCCCAAAAGTCTCATCTTGAGCATAGCATATTCTGGATGTTTTGAGTTGTCCTTTTAGACCCTAGGTGGTCCTTAGCCATAAAAATGAAGTCCTATTTGTTAGAATTGCTCCATGCATCTTGTAGAAGGTCTTAATGGATTAAGACCTTGTGTTAAGCTCTTATTAGGCATGTAAAGTCATAAAGTTGGAAACTTTATGACTCTAGAGTGTGTTTTGGTCATGGATCTGAAGTTGGGACGTAAGAGCTTAAGCCATTCAACTCTTAATGAGGTTTTGGAGTTTGCGAGGGTACGCCCCGCGTACTCGATGTCAACCACCCCAATGGTGGTCAACTGCGAGGGTTGGAGTACACCCAGTGTACCTCTAGAGTACGCCCTGAGTACTCGCACTGGGTCAGCTCGGTTGGGTTGGCTTGGTAGGGTTGACTCAGCTGGGTTGACTCAGTTGACTTAGTGGGTTTCACCAATTGACTTTGACCAAGTTTGATCTTAAGGGTATTTTGGGTATTTTGAAAATTCTAATTGGTTTGGTCATTTAGGTGGAATAGAAGGTAGTTGAAGCTGAGATTCGAAGTCAGGACCTTATCAGCCTCCGTTTAGTTTGCGAGGTGAGTTTTCCTCACTGTACTTACGGGTCGAAGGCACAAAGGCCAGCCCATTGGTTTGATAACCTGATATCTATTGATATGTTGAGTATGGAATATATATATATATATATATATATATATATATATATATATATATATATATATGCATGCTAGTTTTGATATGCTAATCGGGTAGATCGGTAGGACTTCATGTGATATTGTCTGTATGATTATCTGTATTTGTTATATGTCGACATATTGTGTGGGTTGGGTTGAGGTTGTACTGCTCCGTGCGATAGCCAACAAACCATGGAGCAATTCAGATATGAGTTGAGGGTCGGGTAGGGCATGCCAGACTCGTACTTAGGGCTTGGTAGTATTCAGTCTAAGGACTGATCTGGTCGGGGAGCAAGCCACACATAAGCTGTGGTCCTCAAGGGCAAGCCAGACTTATGTTGTGGGTTCAGGAGTAATCAAGTCTATTAGTTGTGGACCCATTGCATGCTGTTATTATATATGTGTTATTTGGTTATGTGTTGGTACTTTGGGGGAACTGACCAAGCTTTGGGCTTACAGTTTTGGATTATGTTTCAGGTACTTCAGACTAGGGGTGAGCAAAAACTGCACTGCAACTAAAATTAACCGCAAAAACCACAACCGATAAAACGCAACCGCAATAAAAACCAATGGTGATGTTTTCTATTTTTCGAAACCCACAAATTTGCGGTGCAGTGCAGTTATTAGTTTTCAAAAACCGCACTGCATATATTATATACAATTTATTTTATTAATTATTAATATATTAAATATTAAAAATAAGATAAATTTCATGGATGAAAGATGGATAAAATACTAGAAGACAAAAGTGTTGCTCTTTGTTATGTTTAATTTTGAAAAATTGTGAAATTAGACAATTTAAAGATATTTATTGTTAATTACTATTGATTTGACGTTTTTAAGATATTAGTTGTTTGTGATTTAAGTTAATTGTCTTATATCTTATGGTTTTTTATTATTACAAGTAATATGTTTGAACTCTTAAAACCGTTTGAGCTCTAAACTATGGTTAAAACCCACACAAAATAACCGCACCAAATTCATGCGGTTAATAACCACAACACAAAAAAACAAAACAGCACCGCAAAAATAACCGCACCAAGCGGTTTTGAAAATGGATTAACCGCATTTGCGGTTAGGGGTGAGGTTTTGTCTAATAACCGCACCGCGCTCACCGCTACTTCAGACAATCGCGGGAAGCCGAAGACATGGCCGTACACATCCTTGTGTTTTGACTAATGATTTTGGAAAACTCTGATATTGAACATGTTTTGAAAACTATATAGTAAACCATTTATGATTTTAGGTTGGTTTAAAAAGTTTAAATTTTTCATGGTTTTTATGAATGTTACAAAAGGGGTGGAGAATAAGTTGAAAATCGCAAGTATTTATAGTCATAATCGGAGTGTGCGTCGTGCATTTGGTCGGTGCTCACCGTGCATATGGACGGATCGGGTCACATGACGATTCCTGAGTGGTGACCCGTGTCGTATCTCATGGCTTGTCAAATGCACGTCGTGCCTCTTATTTGTGCATGCAAAAATTCATATAGTTTTCATACAAGCTTCATTTTTTACGTTTTTTATATTCACGTGTAGCTATCGACGATATCTATAACTTTTGTTTAGACTCCGCTGACTAATTTTGAATTTATTTTTAAAGTTATATTTTTAACAGACTTAGAATGCTAAAGTTCGTTAAAAATTCATAACTCTCTTGTCCGATGTTTGTTATCGACTGTCTTTATATCGACGAACTCCTATTAATGAGATTTTTTTATTCTTGTTTATATTGTTTTCCTAACAATCGATCGATTTCCATTTCGGTTTATGTGTCATACACTGCTACGCTGCAACTTCTAAAAATCATAACTTCCTCTCACGAAGTCAGATTTGGATGTTCCTTATATGCACGCCATCGATTTTACGATCACTACGACTTTAGTTTAGATCACTTAGGCTAATAAGTAATCTATCAAAAAGTCACTTTCTACGATACGTAGAGTTGTGTTGATTTAATCACGAAATTTCGAAGAAACATTACTTCTTCATACGAAGTCAAATTTCAGTGTTTTTTATATGAACAAAATCATTGTCACATATACTACAACTTTGGTTAAGATTATTTATCCTAAATAATTTTCTATCAAAAAAATCGTTTCAATGTCTTATTATATATTAATCGCCTAGCCCAACTTCGTAGGCGTTACAAGCTTGTTTTGATTAATTATCTTTAAGAAAAAAGAGGTTTAGTTAGTTTGAATTTATCCTTAGTATAGTTATTAACCCTAAATGAATTATTAACAAAGCTAGGATTGTGATGTGTAAATGGTTAACGTAAACACACAACAAAGTTATTTAAGCAAGCAATGCAGCTTTCAAGTTTCAAACTTTTGAAACCCCTAGATCATTTTAGATTCATTGACATTCAATGAAATGTTAATCTCGATTGTGCTCATCTCAATTTAATGATGTGGATACCGCAGACCATAAAATAGAATGTGAATCAACCATAAAAAACCAAGAACTCTAATCCGACCAATATTTTTAGAAACCAACTCCACCAATCTGCTTAAAATCCATCGTCTAACACATCTTAACTTTTAAAAAAATTTGACAAACTTTTTTTTATTGAAATTTACATATATGTACATTTGAATATGCATAAAAAAAAATTAAAACTTTTAGAAACCAACTCCACCAATCTGTTCATATATACATTTTTTTTGAAGTTTTCAAATTTCAATTCTTTTAAACACTTACATTAGAGTCTCATTGTTTGGGTTGATTTTGAAATTTTTTTACATAAAATACAAAATGTACATATATGCAGATTTAGATATGAATATATGTACATAAAAAACCTCATTTTTTTAGCATATATATATAGGGCTAGGTTAAAGTGTTTTTTACATTTATTGTGTGCTACAATGCACCAATAGGAATTTAGTAAAATTATATTATTATTTAATTAAATAATGATAGATATTAAATGGTTTCCATAATTGTATGTATATTAAATGATATCCATAATTATAATTTTCTCTTTATGGAAATTAATTAAATTCGTCATTAATGTCAGCAATAACATTTTATCAGAATGAATTCGTATCTAGGTTTTATGTCAGCAATAACATTATTTCAGGACTCACTCACTTAAAATATAATAAAGTTGTATGGAATATGAAGAATGATGGTGTATTCTAGTAGAATATACTCTCGTTCTCTTAGAATACACTCTTATTATTTTATATATGAATTCATTCTGAAAGAATATTATTATTGACATTAATGACTAATTAAATTAGTCTCCATAAAAAGGAATTATAAATATGGATATCATTTAATATACATTTAATGTTTACTCAATTCTTATTGGTGCATTCTAGCACACAATAGATGTGAGAAACATTTGAACCTACCTATATATATATATATATATATATATATATATATATATATATATATATATATATATATATATATATATTATTTGAAAACTAGTGATGATATTCGTTTTGAAACATATTGAATGAATTATGAGTTTTTGGGTTCGTGCACCTCTTTAAGTTTTTAATTGCTTAGTGTACCGTTTCCGTATGAGTAGACAAATATATATATATATATATATATATATATATATATATATATATATATATATATGTATGTATATATATATGCATTTAATTTTTTATGAGTAGACAAATAGATATGTATATTGGTTTAAATGGTCCATCGTGACTATTTTTTGCTTTTAAAGGGCTTATACTTATCATTTTATGGTTTAAAAGGTCACATTTCTAGATTTGAAGGGTGCAACCGGTCACACCCATCTGACTAGGACGTTTTCTTATTCCACCTCAATGCCAAGTAGATTAAATATGTCAGGTCATTGCCACGTGTTATGTCACTAAATGAAACTTATATCCGTTTAAACCCTCTCAACTGTCCCTTTCATTTGTTCTGCTACCATTCGCATTCGTATACTTTTTTCAAACCGTGATTGACACGAATCCGTTTCTTAAACTCTTCCTCCCTGAAATCGGCCAACATAATCAATCCTATGGCTGTCTACATGAAGATAGATCTCCATTTTGCCAGAATTTTTTCGAGGTACCCCGCTATTTGTTACTCAGATGGTGCAGAACAAAGGTTCAATGATGTCGATTTTGCTGTATTGGACAAGAACGAGTTTGTGGGGTTCATTCAAAGATTCGCTAATGAGGTAAGCATCAATGTTTACTTTTGCATGCCCGATGTTGTGTTCCTTGATGGATTGAGGTTAATAGCTACTGATATAGACTATATGGACTTCATCGAAGTAGGATATGCTTCTCTTAGTGTTATTAATGTATACATGGACCATCTTGGTGTTAATGTACATCAATGGATCCTTGAGGAGCAAGGCAAAATATGCAGTTCATTAGATGAATTGTCTGATAGAATTGAAGTTGGTGAAGAAGTTCAAGGTGGTATGGATATGGATGATGGAATTGAAATTGAGGATATGTTGGGTCATAGCTGGCAAGGTGTTACGGAGGATTTGCAAGGCACTAGGGAAGAGTTGCAAGATCGGGAAGGTGATGACATTAACATTGAAGTTGAGAATGATCAAGGTGTGTTGCAAGATCGGAGGATTTGCAAGGCACTATGTTGTTGCAAATGGTTATCAGTTATGCTACAAGAAAAATGATAGTAGGAGACTTTTAGTGAAATGTTGTTCTGGTTCTTGCAAGTTTAGATTGTGGGCATCTTGGATGAGTGAGGAAAAATATTTCCAAATTAAGAGTCTCATAAATGAGCATAATTGTGCAAGAAACTTCAAATTAGGTTCAATTGTCAACTATGCTTGGATAGGTACCCATTACACCTCCCAATTCTTATAGAAACAAAAAGTTAGTGTTAGGCTCCTTAGGGATGAGGTTAAAGAGAAATTTGGGATAGATGTAAGTATGGGACAGTGTCGAAGAGCTAAGAAGTATGCAATTGAGTTGATTGAGGGAACATTAGTTGATCACTATGCAAAGCTATGGTCATATGGTGAGGAGATAAGAAGATCAAATCCTGGATCAACAATCAAAATGGATGTCAATGCTATGCGAGATGGTAAGACTTATTTTAGCAAGTTTTACATTTGTTTTGATGCCCTAAAGCAAGGGTGGAGAGGGAGCTGCAGAAGAATTATAAATTTGGATGGGTGTTTCTTAAAGGGTTTATGTTCAGGAGAACTAATTGTTGTTGTAGGAAGGCATGCTAATAATCACATATTCCCAATTGCATGGGCAGTTGTATGTGTTGAAAACAAAGCAAATTGAAAATGGTTCTTGGAAAATCTAAAAGATGAACTTCATCTAGAGGATGGTTTTGGTATATCATTGATGTCAGATCAACACAAGGTATGTCATATACTTACAACTTTTATATATTTCACAATTAAGTTACATGATGTTTAAAATATGATTATTATTATTATGTAGGGGTTGTTAGAGGCTGTTAAGGAAGTGCTTCCTATTGCTGAACATAGGCAATGTGCAAGGCATATTGTAGCCAACTTTAGGAAAAGATTTAGTGGTGTACACTATGAGAACATGTTTTGGAAGGCAAGCAAAGCATCCAATGAGCCTTTATTCAATGCTGCCATGAAGGAGATTCAAGTACTTAATCCTGCAGCGTATGATTACCTTATGGAAACAAACCCAAAATCTTAGAGTAGAGCATTCTTTCAAGAAGGAAAGATGTGTGATATAGTGGAAAATGGATTGTCTGAGAGCTTTAACAGTGTCATCAGGGATGCAAGGAAAAAGCCAATCATCACCATGTTAGAGGAGATTAGACTATATGTTATGGAAAGGTTGTACAATTTGAAGTTGAAAGGTTGTTCATGGCTTGATTACAAACCCTGCCCATCAATAACACTCCTACTAAATAAATTGAAAAGAGCTCAAAGGTACTTTCTAGTCTTTACACTTTTAATATAATTGACATACTAACTAATAAGGTGGGTTTAATAGGTACTGGCAGGTTTTACCAAGTGGTCTTAACCAATTTGAAACTAGAAACCTTGCAGAATCATATGCTATTGACCTTGACAAGAAGACTTGTACTTGTAGAGTATGGAAACTTAATGGGTATGGTTGTGTGCACTCAGTAGCAACTATATCATATTTGAATAGAGATGTAGCCACTTATGTTGATCCAATGTTGTATACTGCCTTCTACAAGAACACTTACAAATACCAAATACATGGGATGAATGGCAGCAACATGTGGCCAGTTACTGAGTTCATACCACCCTCCTTACCAGCATTGAAAAGAAGAATGTCAGGTAGACCAAAGGTAAACAGAAGAAGAGATGCATCAGAAAAGCTTCCAAGGCACACTGTGTCTAAGTCAGGGAAAATAATCTTGTGTAGTGTGTGTAGACAATCAGGGCATAACAAGGTTACTTGTCCCAAAGTTGAAAGGCCACATGTAGAAAGGTCAAGGGTGCAAAGGAGCATGAAACTAAAGGTCAAGAAAAGGAAAACAGTTGACAAGGGTAAAGATGGTGAAGGAAGTAGTGGACCAACTAGAGGTGGTGAAGGAAGGAGTGGACCAACTACAGGTTATGAAGGAAGGAGTGGACCAAAATTGGTGGTAAAAGGAAAAAATCTGAGAGGATCATAAAAAAGATACTTGCAAAGAAGGTTAAGACCAAGGATGGGAAAG
This sequence comes from Lactuca serriola, assembly GCF_051521515.1. NCBI lineage: Eukaryota > Viridiplantae > Streptophyta > Magnoliopsida > Asterales > Asteraceae > Lactuca > Lactuca serriola. The sequence continues at coordinate 64,430,751 of NC_136413.1, read as the reverse complement.
GTGAAACTAGTGCAGACCCGGTAGACCTTAATGAGTAGGTATAATTTGATGGTTTCCTATGGGTATGTTTGACAATGGTTTTATGTTGTACTTGTTTGTTTGGTTTGACATTTACTTGTTTGTGTGAAGTTAGTATGTTTACATTAACAATGGTTTGTAATATTATCATGCTTTGGTTGTTTAAGACTTTCGGATTCCTATTACTTTTCACCTAGCATGCAGTCAATTCCCATTATTTTCATGTGTTATTTGTGTGCTTAGTGGACAAAAATGTGGTCCTTGTAAGTAAGGGTATTGGCACAAGACATTATACGTAATGACATTAAGCAACCCAAGAACATTAACATTTGCTTTTATTTGACTAGATTAAGGGTAATGACACAATAACACATCAACGAACCATCACATAACTACATAGTGTTCTTAATTCACCAATCCAAGTACATAACTTATAAATGATTAAAGTACATTTGATTACAACTTATAAATGATTAAACCCAAAAAAAACATCCAACCAAAAAGTAAAAGCAGCTTCAACTTCAACACCTCTGCTTGCAGGTTTTTCTTCGACCTCAGGAGTACACTTAAAATTATGTCTTCATTGTTGCACTTTATTTCATCCACCCAAGAAATGAAACCTGATCATGGTCCCTAAAACAGAAATTAAGGTAACATTTAAAACCGATCATCAAACTAGGGTTCTAAACATATGAATACAAGTACCTGGTTTGGACATGCATAAAATGGTCTTCCAGGGTTATTGACAGTCTTCGATGTGCGAGTTATTGTTGGACTTCCACACCCACACACAATCTTCATGTGCGAATTTTTGAATCTCACTCCACAGTTCCTTTGAAAAAGAGAAAACAAATTGAAGGATCACAGTTGCTTTGAAAAAGAGAAAACAAAATGGTCTTCCAAGGTTATTTACAGCCGTTAGAAGCATCAAATGACAAAAATACCCTCACCGTGCAACGCACGTGGGGTACAACAACCCAACATATGTTATCATTCTTGTTCTTGCATGATCTTACAACCAAACTAAAAATGGTCAAATGTACTATGATACAAAATGCCTGAGAGCTACTCAAGTCCTTTTCCATTAAAAAAACTTAACATACGAACAAAATGGCTGTCATTAACACAGGTCTTTTAACATGATCGTTATATATGAAACACAAAAAAAACAAAAAAAAAACTAAGAACAGAAAATCCATAACTATCCTAGCTTCATAATGTACCCAAAGCATCTTATCCAAGCTTCATAAGGACTTTGACCCCAACCATTATCATCCCAAGCATTGCCACCATGACGCCGCCCATCACCAGAGCAATCGCTTTTAACTTCCTCTCATGATCTTCTAACTTGTGATGCAGACTGATGTGATCAACACGGCACACAATGAAATCTTTACCCACTTGATCTTTGAACGTCTGCATCTTGATCTGGTTGGCAGCAATCTTGTCTCCACAGTCGCAAAAAACTGAATGCAGGTCGCTGAGGTTAACAAACTCTCCAGAATTTATCGAGTCAGGTGAGGGAGGTGGTGGAGCCGACATTGATAGATTTTAGGGTGTTGGTCGGAATCGTGTTTGGCTTATTAGGGTAAAAAGGTATCGATTTCTGCTACCTTAAGCACCAAAGATTTGTGAAGAAGACTTTATGCCCCCACCACCGACTCTTCCTTGTCCTCTACGGGTTGTTGGATGATTGGTAGACATCATGGCTAATTAATGAGGTTAGTTGGACGCTTAGGTGGAGGATGAGTACACGAGTCCAGTTCATTGCTGAGTAAGCTGCTTAGTTGGCAAGTCAAAAAGTTCTTTTACCTTCGATTGTGGGTTAAAGTCTCATATTAACCGGTCATTTACAAGTATAAGCCATTTAAAAGCAAAAAATAGTCACGAATGACCATTTAAACCAATATACGAAAGATAGTTGGGCCAGAATGACAATAACCCTTAATTTTTTATGCGAATAAAAAGGTATATATAATGAAATCCTACATATATTGCATAAGTTGACATCATATATGGCTTGTTGGGTTTTCACTTTAGGTTAAAGAGCCGACGAGCATCACACATTTAATGTTCAAAATACATATAACATGACAACATGCCTATTTTCATCACCATCATTCACATATTTCTTGTGTGTTTGCTTTCCCTTTCATGTTCATTTCAGTAATGAACTTTTTTCACGTATAAAATAATAGCAATTTTTTATTTAATTTTATTTTATGCATTAATTTATAAGATCAATAGTTTTTTTATTATTATTTTAGATAAAGTATTACTAGAATAGTTTAAAAGAAATAGGAACAAAATGTGTCAAAAAAATGAGACTCTAATGTAAGTGTCAAAATAAAACAAGAGATTATCCCAAAAAAAAAATTAATGGATTTCTCATGTTATTATAAATAGGAACAAAGAACAAAAAAAAAAATATCTCATTCATAATTTAACTAATGAATATGTCTAACAGTCTAAGATAAAGTATCTAATTCATAATTTAACTAATGAATGGAACACAAATAAAATTCTGCAATATGCATTTTTTATCCAACAAAACTTAATGTTCTTTTGTCTTTAGTTGGTTGAGAGAAAAATAATGTTTTTTTTTATATGTAGGACTTTTCCCTATAATTACATATATATGTCTATCAGTGATTATTAAATATAGACCAATGTTTTAAAAACCGTGACCGATTCCCAGTTTAACCGGTTCGACCGCCGGGTAAACCGGTTTCTATATTTTTCATTTTTTTTTCTATATTCCTACACATACATACATATATAAATTATGAATTTGATATTTAAAAGTTCAAACATTAAATATACACATAAAAATAAGTTGTAGATGAATTCAAATACATTAAAATAACACATAACCATAAGTTTTAGTGTTTTACATCAATCCATATACGTTAAAAAGGAAATAAAATATAATACCGAAATAAAATATAGTTTTAGATGAATACAAGCATATCAAAAAACTTTATAACATTTACCATATGTTTTTATTTAGAGAAATTTAAATAGATTTGATAAAAATCATCAAAGTTTATTATGTAAATGGTTCTTTTTCATGTGTTTTTATTTGGTTTAACCGGTTCAACCGGTTTATTTTGACCGGTTCAACCGGATTTTTCTAAAAACCGGCCGGTTCATTCCTGTTTAGAAATCAATGTAAAACCGGTGATAGTTGAACCGCTCCATCTCCCGATTCCCGGTCCAACCGGTTCGACCGGCCGGTTCAAACCGGTTTTTAAAACATTGATATAGACTAAAATACAAAAAAAGGTCTCCGTTATTTGCTACAATTCGTAATTTTAGTATAAGCTTTAAAATTTCTGCAAAACAATCGTTTCATTTTTTTAAAGTTTTTTTTATAATCCATATAAAATAATATATTATCCTTCTCTTGCCTACATTCACCATCTGCGATTGCCATATCCTTTCGAAAAAAATGGCTAGTGTCCACAAAACACAAAACCATGTTGAATGAATATTGTGGGGATCTGTATCCACAAAATGTAATGGTTGAGGCGTTGAAATTTCACAGAAAGTCTAAGGTTCAAAATATGACATATCTAAAATATTGCTAGTGTTTTATAATTGACTTGCCATCTTATAACAGGTTTTAATTATAGTACAACTTATCATTTTTTGTGGGGATTTGATGGTTTTGAACCCCCACCATATCTATAAACAGTGGCGAGTCTATGATAAAAAATCACATGGTTCATTAATTTTTCTTTAGAAAATTTTCTATAAAAATTCAAAGATTTTATAGGTAAGATAAGTCCTAAATTTTTTAAAGGTATTTCACTAAAAAAATTCAATATAAGTTTTAGCTAAATTAATAAAATTAGGTGGGTCATTGGACCATTTACTTACACATAGACTCGCCCCTCTCTATAACGTAAGCATGGTGTTAATTTTTTAAAACTTATATTAAAACTGTGAATTTCATTAAACCGGCGCTATTAGTAATTTAGTTTTAGATGTATTGTCACATAAATTTAGACTTACAAAGTTTTAAATTTGTTATTTTAGGTGGTTTGTTATCAACCAAATGTTTATATTAGATTGCGTGTGCAAGTAGTCTTTTGGGGAAAAAAGGAGTAAAAACTAAAATAAGTTTAGGATTGACATCCTTAAAAGAAGTAAGTGCATGCAAAGAAAAACCTTATTATACATGACTTCTTTATACGCAAATACTTTTTTTTTGAATGGCATACATGATGAAACATGAAAGTAAGATGCTTATGACACGTTAACTAACATTTTATCTTGTATTAGCTCCTAACAATTTACTATATATGGCAAACATCATTAATATTTGAAAGCGATAATAAGGCTAGAAGTTTAGCACCTACACGATTGTCTGTTAGCGTTAGGTGTTCTTTTTTTACTATCGGAACAGAATAAAAAACGATTTTTTGTCGTTCATATATGATTTGCATATGTACAAAAATGATGAAAAATATGCAATTAAAAAAAATTGTTTTTTAGCATATCTTATAAAAAAATTTGTATATATGCGAATCTATGTTGTATTGTATTTGAACTCTTACATTTTCAACTTATGTTAAATTATATATATATATATATATATATATATATATATATATATATATATATTGATGCGACCTGGCTTCCGACCACCTAGAGGTTGACGGCAGTGATCGTCTGAGAGAAACATGAGAGGTCACAAAGAGAGAAAGTCGTCAGTCGTTCTCCAGGAAAAGGTCCCGGGAAAACGCTCCAACGGTCAAATTAGTAGTGTATTGGAGTGCAAAAGTTAAGAATCGGGAGAGATAGCTTACCTCTCAAGGTGGAATGATGATCCTCCTCGGTCCGTACGAGGAACAGGGACTTTAATCCCGACAAGATCCACTGTCCTCATTGGTGAGTCGTGTTCCTCGTTGTGTCAGGTCCAACGATTGGTCCATGCGATAATGTTTTGGATGTGCTCCTTGTCGCCTGAAGTCGTTATCCTTGGACTTTAGTAGAGGATGGCTTTTGGCGGGAGAGGACCTTCTCCGCGCTCGCCCTGCTTGGGCGCTTGGCAGCTAGGGATTCCACTGGGGCGCCTGGCAACTGGGACGGCCAAGCTGGGCCTGGCCAGACCTTGCTGGGGATTCTCTTATTCCCGGCCAGAGGGGCGTGTCTCATATATATATATATATATATATATATATATATATATATATATATATATATATATATATATTCCGGTTTCTGTGACAACTCAAAAAATGGTGATGACCGCGACGACAATTCCCCACCACCCATTTTATGAAGGGCACAAACATCAAACTCAAATACTTAATCGTGATGTTCGAATGCGACCCACGTTCGTAGTAACTAATACGGACTCGAGAATTTAATCACGTGCGGTGAGAATCCATAGAATGTCATTTAAATGAGTTTTATTGTTTATTTTCATTTATTTTGTTTTTTTTTTTTCGTTAAAAAGAATCAAAACTTTTTTTAACACATATATGCTTGGTTTAAACGTCTTTATTTTATTTTTCTTTTTTTATAAATTATTTTTTTTTCTTTTTTTCGTTTTTTTTTCAAATATTTTTACTATATATTTAAAGATACTTGTGCTTATTTTTTGCTTTTTTATTTTTGTGATTTTTAAAAGTTAATATCGGTTTGAGTTTTTAATGTTTAACAATTATAAAAGTTTGAATAGAAGAATATTAATGATCATATATGTTTCGTTTATACTTTTTTTTAATCATAAAATTTTGAATCAAATCATTTTTGAAACATATGCCTATGCATCAATAATATATTCAATTAAATATACTTTTTGTTAAAAAAAAATTATGTACCATTATATATTTTGAATCGTAAAAAAAATAAGGATTTTAAAATTAATATTTCTTAAAATTAAAAATAAATACTTCAAAAACTTATTGTAGAAATTTTTTTTTACAAATCCACTAGTATATTGAGTAGAAGTATCCCTTAAATTTTCAAGATTTTTGGAGAATTTTTTTCAGGTTATTTTTATTAAAAAAATAAAAATATTTTTATTCAAATTTCAATGATTGTGCTCATTTTGTAGAGAATTAAGTTTTAAGATTTTTTCAAAGAAAAAAAAAGTTATGGCCCAAAAACGGAGTAGATGAAAAAAAGATTTGTATTCACGGTCCTCACTTATTTTTGAGTCCTCACTCGACCCAAATTATATAATCAAATCTCCACTATTTATTTTTTCAATCATGCAGGAAAGATTTGTCATCGTAGTCCTCATTTATTTTTGTGTCATCACTTGATCTAAATTATATATATATATATATATATATATATATATATATATATATATATATATATATATATATAGACGCAACTTCTTTTGAGAACCAAAAAAACGTGCGAAATTGAGAACTACCAATGCAAATATCATTTTTCAAAGTCAAACACACAAATATTAACGAAATGCAGCGTTTAAATCATATCTAAGCTCAAAAAAAGATTTGACGATTTTTTTTGCTATCGATTCTCTATTTTTTTAACTATTGATTCATATATATATATATATATATATATATATATATATATATATATATATATATATATATGGATCTGAACGCATATATGACTGTTGATGCATGCATGCATATCTGGATCTGCAGTCCATACGAACGCATATATTTGCCTTTAAAAATCCATTTCTTAAAGTTTGAATATATGAATTTTATTTATATAATAAATATAACAATGTCATAGATAATTTTGATTCGAAGAATATTTGAATCTACAGAGTTTGCTTATAGAATTTTATTTTGAAAAATATTGATATTTACTTTATAATGTATTAAGAGATCTAGTTCTCAAAATCATAATTAATCATTTTAGAATATGAATGTGATCTTTATGAAAAGTGATTAAGTAAATAACCAAATCATCTAATCAATTAACTGATACATGCATTTAGTCAAACTAAATTCAACATACATTGTTCAAAATAAACATTGTTTTACAATCAAGTCTTTTATGATCAAACATATATAATAAACTTCAAAAGTGAAGTTCCAACTTTTTGTTCTTAGTTGCTTACTCTTATTGAATATCTATAAACATTTATAAATATTAGATTAACATTAAGTATCAAGTACTTGAGTATTACATGATAGTTATAAGTTCTATCTTATAGATATAGGAGTTGGGTCTGACGAGTCTTTCTCAAATAAGAGGAGCAGTTCATCTTCCATTGTCATGTTTCTTGACAATAGAAACAAGATCCATATTTAATGGATTTTCTAAATTTCTTGGGCTTAAACCTTCTATAGGTTTCCTTTCCATAAACTATGGGCCTCTTAGAGCACACAGTATGACTCTTTTCAGCCTTGCATTCTTCCAATGTTTGAATAGGTTTGAATCATCATCATTGTATTGTTGGGTATATTTGTTTAACTTTACGGAACATCTAATATTCTTCTAAGTTTTCAAAGACTTTCTGGAGGTCAGGAATGATTGTTCGCAGTATGATATAAGATACATATTCAACATCACAGTGATGCTTCCACTAGGGATCATGCTTAGATTTACTTCTTAGAGCAGGTGGTTTAGAGATATGGTCTTTAATAATATATATATATATATATATATATATATATATATATATATATATATATATATATATATATTATTAAAGAATCTTTCTTGAGAATAGCCCTCAAGGTAAGAAACCGTTCATTGAAATTATCAACACGAGAAAGATAATGCATGGTAGTGATATTTGATTTTGTTTTCAGTTACAAAATTTAACAGAATTCATTTAGTATTTTCAATATTAAATCTTCAATAATTAATACTCTTTAAGTTTCTAAAATATTATTTATCAAAGTTTAGGATCCAAGTTGCAAAGCAAATAAATAGTTAGGTGACATTTATCCCACTTATTTAACTTAACTAGGTAGATAGCGATTATCAATTATATTCAAATATATAATTCCTAGCAATATGGGATCACGAACAACTTCTGTTAATTGACATGTTTGATCACATCTATGCCTCAGGTCTTTCTTTCTTAGGTGACCTTTTTCACAATATATATTCAATAAAACCATCTACTTTGACGAACATCTGCAATAGGCCTATAACTAGTTATATAAATCGCGAATACACATCGGCCTTCAAAAGATAACACTAGTGGTTACATGACAATTTCCTACAAGTTTTACAAGTAACGTGCCAATGCTTCAAAAGTGGACCACATATACTTAAATTTTGAAAAGGGGTCTTTATATATTCTATAATTGTAGTTTTAAAAATATATTATATCACGGCCACTGCACATCCAATAAACCATTGTATCTTTTTATTAAAATCACATTATATAACAATGTTCTTTTATAAAAATCCAATTTTATATAATTGACGCGTCCAATTTTAAATGTAATATCTAATATTAAGGTTTGAAGTTTGAGCGCTAAAGAACATTTATAAACCTTTTAAAAAAATTGTTTATTATATAAGGTTTGGAGTTTGATAAATCTCTAAAATCATTATTTTAAACTTATAAAATATTAATCGTCGAAATTTTCCGTTAGTTTTAAACAAGAAAAGTCATTTTATTTTAAAACCTTTGTACTATCTTATGTTAAAAAACAAATTTTATTAAAACAAAACTCCATGTGATAATTTTATATTTAAAAAATTATCTAACAGTTAAAATCTTATTTTACAAATGTGCATAATATTAACACAATATTAAGCATCACAAAGCATAAAAGATATATGTGCATAAACCAAATGTAAACTAATGATATTTTTTGAGTCATCATAAAAATGCCAAGTTCATGCTTAAGAGACATGAGGGACCAAAACTTCTATGATGTCTTTATGTTCCACTTGCTTTAACACCTTCTAGCAAGTTCATGAAATAATTTTCTAAAGTTTATAGAACTTTAACAAAATCAAGTGCATGAACATTTGATCTTCAAAAAGGCCACCATCTTTATTCTTGTTATATGTTTTTTAAAAATAAATTATTTTAAATCTAATCTATTACTTACAAAAATAAACAAAATGAAAACTATATATTTAATTATTACCTACCATTTGAATAAATAAACAATACAACTATTTTAACAAATCAACATAAAAATAATAATGAATAGTCCATGGCTATTTTATACACATCATACATACATCTATATCTAAAATATGTAACGCCCACAACTTCGGGCTAACCAGTTAAGACGTATTAAGCTTTAAAAATGATTTTTTTATAAAATATTATTTAGGATAAATAATCTTAACCAAAGCTATAGTGTATGTGACAATGATTCCGTACATATAAAGAAATTTGAAATCCAACTTCGTCTGAATAAGTTATGTTTATTCGAAGTTTCGTGATTAAACCGGCATGACTTTGCATATCGTAAAAGGTGAATGTTTGATAGATTACTTGTTAGCCTAAATAATCTAAACAAAAGTCGTAGTAGTCGTAAAATCGAGAGTGTGCATATAGAGAACATCCAATCTGACTTAGTGAGAGAAAGTTATGGTTTTTTGAAGTTTCAGCGTAGCAATGCGGACACAAAAATCGAAATATGGACTCATCTATATAAAAACAGTCGAGAACGGAGTTAGTATGAAGAAGTTATGAATTTCGTATGGACTTTAGCAGTCTAAACCGGTCTAAATGTGAATTTTTGATACAACAATAACTAGATGTTGAGACCTTAATGAAAGTTGTAGAGCTCTTCGATAAGAGAGGATATAAAGAACGTTAAAAATGGAGCTCGTATGCAAAATTTGTGGTCATCCAAAGATCTGTGAGAAACCACATTTGTTGATGATGTGGCAGCATCAGAGTGCGCCACATGGCAAGTCGGCCACCCGCTCCTCCAAGAGACGTGAAGATGTGGCTCCACAAAATTTTGACATGTGGCAAAGTTCAAAAAGAAGGGATGTGGACTAACTGGTGCTCGACGTTTGACAGAAAGAAAGAGGAACTGACAAGGCTGATGGGCGAGACACGTCTCATGGCCTTGGGCGGCACGCCTTCCCTGCACTAAAAATACTCCTCCATTTTTTCTTCATTTTAACACCAAATTTCAACTTTTTTCTCTTTAAGATATTACTCCCTCTTAATTCATAATTTTTGGGGTTTCCTTGGAGTATTTAGCAAGGTTTTAAGGGCTCTAGCCTCTAGGAGTCCGAAAAATAAAAAGTTTTTAGTTTCAAAGTTCTGTCTAAATAATTTTTTGGTTTTCACTAAAATCTCTTTAAGTTATACTCCACTCTTTTGCTTCTAGTGTAACTTATATTTATAGTCATAATTCATTATTATGAACATATAAATAAGATTTATCAGTAATTCCAAGTCATTATATTGATTGATCTACTTACGGGGATAACGTCAAGTCTAGATTAAGTGAGGTGTTTAAAGCAGGATTTCCAGACAATATACTCTGTATACCAAACAGACTCTACCTTCAATATGATCCTACATGGTTATTCCTTACTTGATAGATCTTGATCTAGACATTGGGAGATGAAAAAATGATTAGAAGAGGTCTTTAACAATGAAATTATAGGAGATGTCATGACATTTACTTGTGATCTTTGCGATGTAGTCATCTACCAGAGTATAGATGAAGACCACAGACTAATTTAAACAGTCCAGTGCGATATTGGAAGGTTCACAACATGTAGGTAATGAATTACAAGTTCAAGCAATGTACGAACCATGTATTCATGTGATGTACTCCACCCCCTTACAAACATATATATTGCAAAGCAGTATTGTCAATGCAATGATATGCGATGATAAATGATGTACATTAGGAGAAGCCCTTAGAGATGAAAAATATAAATTGCGATGATAGGCAATGAACATTAGGAGAAGTCCTTAGCAATGAAAATATAAAATGTGATGATTAGGCGATGATCCTTATGAGAAGACTATAGCGATGAAATGTGATGTAGGTGATAATCCTAGTGAGAGGTTCTTAGAAAGAATAAAGAAGAAAATGGGGATGGGTAATAAGGTTAATTGTTTGATAATTAAACATATTAACTAAATTATTATGGGTTGAAAACCCTATGTACTCACTAGGTTTCTCAACCAGACCCACTCAGCTTCTTTGTATCACATGTAGCAGTACAAAGGTACATGAATGATGAAAGATTCAAGGAGATGTAAGTTGATAGTCTAAGATACTCTAAGGCTTGTTTATGCTTATGTTTTGTATCAGTTATGATATCCCAAGTTTTTATAAATCAAAATACTTTTACGGGACCAATTTCCTTATTTATAAATAAACTTTGTTTTATATTAATGTAAATAAAAAGTTTTAAAATGTTCGTGAAATGGGGATGTCACAGTTGCTATCAGAGCATTAGTTTAAGTGAACTAAGAATTTAGATGATTTCTAGACTTCAACTTAGAATGCTAAGCAATGATCGTGAGATGTGTGTCTAGTATATTTTAGGTACTACACCTAAATTGACACAAGCACTAGCTTAGATTAGGATAAGATGTCTAATTGCTTTTATGTGTTAAATGGTTTGTATTATAACATGCCTTAGGTTGCCTTAACGTCCCAAAATTAAGACAAAAAAATTTCGTTTTTAAATTAATAAACTATTATCCAAAACATCATAATAAAACCATGGTGGAACAAAGTGTATCAACTACATCATAAAACATCAGAGTAATCATAAAATACGGAATGAGGTGGTGTGTGCACTGTAATCATCTCGGGCTCTTCCCCTTTTAACCAAAAGTACCTGAAAACATAAACTAAAAACCGTAAGCACATAGCTTAGTGAGTTCCCCAAAATACCACATACCATACATAATAAACATATAATGGGCCCCGCTCGATATACATATATGTCAGTCATCGGGCCCTTCCAGGTATACATATAAACATATAATAGATAAACACATAGCACATGCAATAATCACAAAGATAAATGGCATAAAGAATGGTCATCGGGCCCTGCCCAGTAAGCATACAAGCACATAACACAAGCAAGATTCATGCAGACATCTAGCATCCTAACATAACAAACCATGGTCCGGAATTGGTGCCTTTGACCTGCAAAAACACAATGAGGAAACTCACCTCTAACTGCTGAAATACGCAAAAGAATCTCCACCTGCTAGTCCGGAAAATCCTCGTGCTATCATCAACAAAATAATATCCAATTATTAATTGGATCTCGACCCAACCAAAAATCTAAGCGACTTAGCCCATAACCAGGGTAAAAGACCATTTTACCCTTTTTCTTACTTGGCCTAAAACCAAGGCCCAACCCAACTACTCAAAAGGCCCAAATCCTAAATGGTAACCCAAGGCCCAGTTATGGCCCAATCTTCCAAATTAGGCCCAAAACCCATCATGTGCCTAAATCCAAGGAAACCCAAAATACTAGTCAACAGCCCGATTCAAAAATCTAATGGCCCAATAAGACCCAAACTTAGAAAGCCCAAACTATGCCCCAAACTGAGAAGGCCAAGCCCAAACGCCCAACTGTTGAGTACGTGGGGCGTACCTAGCTCATACGCCCAACGTACTCCCCTTATACTAGATATCTTCATTAGGCACTTAATCAGTTAAGATCTTTTGCTATACTCTCATATCCAGTCCCTAAGAGTGACTTATCAAGTAAAGTTGAAAACTTTACACTCTTGCATGACTTAATGGGACCCAATACTAAAAAAGAAGCTTAATAAAGATCTTAAGACATGCATGGACCAATATCCTCCATAAAGTTTACATTTTTATGAACATGGGGTCTTAATGAAGCTAATATCTAGCATCCGTTGCTTCTAGAGTAGATCAAAAGGTCAACTTTAACTCAAAAGACTCAAAAATGCAAAAATAACTCCATAAAGTAGATCTATAACAAATGACCATCAAGGTGAGAGCTTTTTATCTCAAAAGGCTTGCAAATGAGAAGGTAATTCTGGATCTAATAGCTCAAGCTATACCTCTAATCAATCACCAAGAGTTCTTCTTCTTCTTCCATTAAACACCACCAAAATCACACTTACAAGCACAAAACTCACAATAAGCACTTGGGGTTTTCTTTTCAGGGTAAAGGGAGGCGGAGGCTGGTCAAACATGTACAAGAGGTGCTATAATGAGTTTTAAATAGAGTGCAAACACTAATAATTAGGGTTTTCCCAAACCGTGCGTACGCCCAGCATACGTGAGTGATGTCCGCGACCAGCAAATAGCTAGTACGCTAAGCGTAGTCATAGAGTACGCCCTGCGTACTTGCCAAGAACCAAAATGAAAAGAATTTTGATTAAAGGGCTAAAAGGAAACTTACCAAAATCTTGAATGTTATAATTCTCCCCCACTTGAATCAGACTTCGTCCTCGAAGTCCGCTGCCTCAAATAACTCTGGGTAGAGCTCCCTTACCCCGTCCTCCGACTCCCACGTCCATTATGAACCCTGACAGTGCTGCCAATGGACCTTCACTAATTCAACAACCTTTTTCCTCAAGGTTTTCATCTTCCAGTCAAGAATCGCCACCAGTCGCTCGATATAATTTAAGCGATCATCCACCTAAATATCCTTCAATGGAACCACCACGGAATCATCCACTAAACATTTCCGCAACTAAGAGATGTGGAATGTGCTATGGATCTGACTAAGCTCCTCGGGAAGATCCAAGCGATAAGCAACCCTGCCCACCCAGGCCAAAACCTTGAAAGTATCGATGTACCTTGGGCCTAATTTACCTCTCTTTCTTAATCGGATGACACCTTTCCAAGGTGACACCTTCAGGAGAACCATGTCCCCAACCTAGAACTTTAGATCTGATCGACGCTTGTCGATATAGCTCTTCTGCCAACTTCAAGCTATCTGGAGTCTACTTCGAACCTATGATATCAACTCAGTAGTCTTGAGTACCACCTCACTACCCCCCATAACTCATTGACCGACCTCACCCCAACAAATCGGGGTCCTGCATTTCCTTCCATAGAGCATCTCAAAAGGAGGTCAATCGATGATGGCATGATAGTTGTTGTTATACAAAAATTCTGCTAACAGAATATACGTATTCCAACTCCCACCGAAATCTAAAACACACGCCCGAAGCATATCCTCCAAGGTCTGAATGGTCCGCTCACTCTGACGGTCAGTCTGCAGATAGAAAGTCGTACTGAAATGGAGACTAGTACCCAACTCGTCGTGGAACCTCTTCCAACATCTGGAAGTAAACCAGACGTCCCTATTTGAAACCACCGAAACCGGCACCCCATGTCGTTCTATGACCTCCCTGATGTATACTTCAGCCAACTTCTCCATAGAGATACTCTCCTGGATCGGGATAAAATGCATGCTCTTGGTCAATCGATCCATGATGATCCAAATTGAATCCACTTCGCGTGCAGTCCGAGGCAACTTTGTAATGAAATCCATGGTAATCTCCTCTCATTTCCAAATGGGAATATCCAATGGTTGCATCTTGTCGTGAGGTTGCTGATGCTCAGTCTTAACTTTCCTGCAAGTTAAGCACATCTCCATATACCAAGCTACACCCTACTTCATGTAGGGCCACCAATAATCAGGATGAAGATCTCTATTCATCTTCGTCGCCCCGGGATGGATGGAGAACTTCGATTTATGTGCCTCCTTCATCATAACCTGACACACATTAGCCAATATTGAACCCATACTCTCCGATGAAGAGTTAATAACCATCGGCTATCATAATAAAAGGAGGTCACCTGACACACTATGGACTCACTCTTTCGGTGCACTTCCTTCAATCTGAGCCTCACTGATCCGCTCTAAAAATGGAGTAATCACAGTCATCCTCAAACAAATATTCTTGATCGAAGCTATGACCACCTTGCGGCTAAGATCATCGGCCACCACATTAACTTTCCCCGGATGGTAAAGGATCTCACAATTATAATCCTTCACCACATCCAACCACCGAAGTTGTCTCATATTCATATTCGGTTGATCCATCACATGTCTTAGGCTCTTATGATTCGTGTAAATGGTATAACAAACCCGATAAAAGTAATCTCACCAAATCTTGAGGGCGAAAACCACAACCCCCAACTCCAAATCATGCGTTGTAGAATTCGCCTCATGAGGCTTCAACTGCCTCGAAGCGTAAGCGATCACGCAACTCCTCTGCATCAGTACTACACCCAAAACCATGATCTACGCATCATAATAAACCACGAATTCCTCAAGACCCTCCGGGAGGGTCAAAATCGGCGCATCACACAACCTCTGCCTCATGGTCTCAAAAGTGGCATGCTGCTCAGGCCCCCAATAAAAAGTGACGGTCTTCTTTGTCAACCGAGTCAAAGGAACCACTATCTGGGAGAAATCCTAAATGAATCTCCGATATTAACCTGCCAACCCAAGGAAACTCTGAATCTCATATGGAGACCTGGGAACCTCCCATCTCATCACGATATCGACCTTGGTCGGATCGACCGGAATTAGACTACCCAATATCCAACTTATTTGAGTCAGTCATTTCTTATAAGTCTTTGTATATAACTAGACCAGACTATAAGTAACCAACCTTTAATACATATTTCATTATGTAATATCATTTACGATACAGGATATAGCTAAGCACTTATTCAAGTTACTTCGAACTAAACATCATTTATAAGTCTTATTTTGACACTAGGCAAGACTATAATGCCTATAATTAACTTCAATAGTCGTTTTCCTGATTATACAATACTACCGCATTACATGGTATAGCTAAGCACTTATTCAATATATTTTGAACTAAGTATCTCATATGAGTCTTAGTTTGTAACCAGACATGACCACTAAACCTATAATCAATTTCCAATACGATTCTTGATTTAGGAAAATACTTATCATAATACAAGTATACATTTAGTAAAAAGTTAAAACAGTAAGTATTTGGTATACATTTAATATTCTTAAGTAAATATACTTATTTTAAGATAGTCAGTAGTATTACCAAATACTTATTTTAACATAAATATAATCTTATATGGTTCGTATAGTGTAAATATTACCAAATATATATATAATACATATTCAAGATAATAAACATATAATTCACATATAAACTTTCAACAAATATTTAATATTGTTAATAAATACTTGTATTAAAATCATGTCCATAAAAGTAACTATGCACTCACCTGATTGAGGTGGAAGGTTCGCGGGAAAGTTAGCTCCTTGTCTAACGCTTTAGTTTTTCCCTTTTAAAACAACATAAATATAGATATTACTAAGTTTCAGTTATCCCTTATATCATTCGCGACTAAAATAATATAATTTTAGATTTATCAATAATCCCAAACGGATACTGATTTTATAAATGATAAGGATGATGAGGTAAGATCAATCGGAGGTAGGATCTGTTTGGTATAAGTGTACATTGTTTGGAAATTCCATTTTAAACACCTCAAATTAAATAGTTTAAATGGTTAAATATTAAATGTAGAAAGACAACTCAAATTAAATAAAAATATCAAAAACTATTTTTTATTGTATGTTTTTTCAAATAAGTTGTTTTTAATTAATTAACGTAAAAAAAGTACTTTGCGTTAACTTACAAACAATATTTCATGTATCAATTAACCGTCATGATTGAAGTTTAAAAAGAAAATGATAGATAAGTAATTTCTAAACCAATCAATCATAACATTAAATTGTAATACTAAATTACAACCATGTTTAATTTTATTTAAATGTAAACCGAGAGTAGATAATTTTGAATAATATGATTCTGATAGATGTATATTTTATAATATAATTTAAAATATTACAAATTTGTATATCAACTTAATGTAAGAGATTTATTTTATAGTTAATATCTTATTATTTTCAATATTTATACGCAAAAAAACTTAACTATATAGTTTTATTTTATGCAACACGCAAATGTTTGTCTACTTTACATAATCATCGTGATATGAAGTATAAAAATGATTAAATAAGTAATTTTTAAATTAAACAATCATAACAATAGTTAAACGTAACACCAAAACAAATGTTACAAATAATTGTATTCATGTGCAAGTCGCAAGTAGAAAATATTGCGTTATATGATTCTAATGAAGGTTTGTCTTATAATCTCATAAATCAATTAAATGTAAAAATTATTATTTCATAGTTAATGACAGTGACATAATTATTTGTAACAATATATATATATATATATATATATATATATATATATATATATTTGTCAAAATTTTAAATAAATCTTTTAACGTACGTCCATTCGCCTAATATAAAAGGTCAGTCGACTTAAACTACGCTCATCTAAAACTCCTAACACTTTTTAATTTTATTTTTAGTTAATACAGTAAACTTATTTATTATTCTAATTTCAGTGTTAACTTTGTTTCAACGAATATGTTTAATTAATTAATTTAAAATAGATATAAAAATTAAATTTTTAATACTTCCATTTTATAATTATTAATATGATATACTTAACTTTTAAAACCTACATTAGAAGGTTAAAGTTATAAAAAAAATTACCAAAAAGTATTGTTTATATAATAGTTATAATTTTTCTAAAAACCTTTTTTTATTAATTAAATTTAATATTACTAACAAATAAAATCAAATTGAAAAATAAATTTACCTTGAAAACTAATATTTTAAAAAACAAATCATTAAAAAAAAAACTTAATAAATAGTTAAATAAATATTCGTTAGATTTAAAATTAAATATATATTCAAATCTTTTTAATCATAGTAATATTGAATGTAAAACATAAGTCAACATTCGAAACTAATAATAAAGACAAAAAAAATGATAAATTTTCGAAAACAAATGGTATTTTATTTAATTAATCGTTGAGATTATATAATCATAAATTTATCTATTAAAATCGATTAATCATAATTAATAGTTATAAATAACAACAAACCCAAATTTAATTATTTTATTATCATTCGCATCCGTTGATAAAGACTATGATTATCAAAATCGTGATCATGATCATAGGATCGTAAGACGATCTTAGATATGAAAAACGGGTCGGATCGTAAATTGATCGTATTTGGAGTAGGATCGTAGGATCGGGATCCAATCCGACTCTACCTTCTTTTGATTTTTTTTAATTTCTTTATGTCTTTTTACCTTTTACCAATTTACCGTTTATCATTTTATGTTGTGATTTATGATCAATATTTTGAAGTTTTTATAACTTTTGAACGAAAAGTAGAATGCTTGAAATAGTTTTCATGTTTTAAAATTATAAATTAAAATTATATTTTATTTTGTGGGATCTTAGGATCCCGATCCCGATCTTGTAAACCTAAAAACGATACTACGTAGGACTCCGATATTGTAAACTTTGATAAAAACTATTGAACTGATGTGATTTGAATATATATTTATCTGATGTGATTTGAATATATATTTATCTTATCGTATATTTAAAATATTACAAAGGTTTATAACCAATTAACATAAAAATTGTAATTTCAAAATTAATGAAAACAAAATAGTTATATCTTATAACACTAGTTAT
Organism: Lactuca serriola; assembly: GCF_051521515.1. NCBI lineage: Eukaryota > Viridiplantae > Streptophyta > Magnoliopsida > Asterales > Asteraceae > Lactuca > Lactuca serriola. Next base: position 64,412,242 of record NC_136413.1, on the reverse strand, counting down.
GAAACCCGTATATTATACGGGTTGATTAAAATAAAATGTTAAATAGAAACGATGAGAAGTTTATTTGAATTTGAAATTTGAAATAAATAAAAATTATGAGAAAAAAACATACAAAAAATAAATAAATAAAAATTATTGTTTAGTTATCAGACCCGTATACTAAACAGGTTAATTATAACAAAATGTTAAACACAAAGGTTAAACTGTAAATTTATTTGAAATTGAAATTGAAATTTGAAATTTAAAATTTAAAATTTGAAATTAATATCATTATGGTAGGTTTAATTTATGGAAATTAATTAGTAATATATTAGAAATGAAAAATGAAATAAATGACAAGTGGAAAATAAATATATCTCTAAATTATGACAAAATGACATGTGGCAAATTGAATGAGGGAAGGACATGTGGCAAAATCATTCTCATTTATTAGAGAGGATATATATATTTGTTAATTTATATTATTTTATATTGCGTAACTATATTCGCCTAATACTTAATAGTAACAAACGTGGATCTATCTCCAAAATATATCACCAACAAAATTAGAACATATAGACAAAAGTTTCAAGAGCATGATGTAACTAAACTAAAATAATTGAAATCCATAAATAGACCCATACCGTCGAATTGATGTATGTTGTCATTTATTTGTAAATCTTTATTTATAGTAGTAACAACATGTATAGTTGTTATATATTGTTCTGGTTTTATAATTTCAAAATAAACAAAGTAATAATTAGAAAGACTCCAAACAAATTAAGATAAGTCTTGCTTACTCTACACATATTACTAAAAAGAAACATATGGTTACAAAGGAGTCCCCCATGTCATGTTTGTTTAGTTAAAAAGAAAATAACATCAACAACATTCTCAAATAAGCTATTGTGACATCATAATCAAATTCCAAAAGTCGTGATGAACTCGAGTGATAAAAGGGAAGAAAAGAAGGGGTGGGTGGGGTGAGGGTGGGTGAGAGTGGAATGACTAATTTCAAGAAAACCACAAAACAAATAAGGAGATGAGGAGTGAAGTAGGCCCATTCCTCTATTTTGTGTATGTGTGTGAGAGAGATAAAGAGTGTTTTAAATGACACCACCATATCATCCCCATGATTTTCTGCCATTAAAGACCCTTCTTTTCTTTACCTTCCCCTTCATCTTCAAGATTTTCGCTTTCAAATTCGGGGTTTTCAATAAAGATCAAAACCCATCACAACTTGCTTCATGAAACCATGAACTCTCAAGAGAATAATAACAAAAGTATCATGTTTGTATCAGAAGGGCATGATTCAAGTTCATCTCAAAGTAAAGAAGTTGCCATACCTATTCAAAAGGCTGGTTTTCATTTTCTTCCCTTGTTTTCTTTTTTCTTCATTGATTTGTTCTTGATAATGCTCTCTTTTAATATATTTAAATGCATTATGGGTCTACCTTAATTCAAATATTTATTGATCAAGTTATGATCTTTTCAAGTGTTTAGCATGTGGGTATCTTTCTTTGTCATATCAACTTCATTGAACTTCATGTTGATTATAATCTAGCAGAAACAAAATTTGTGCTCATATATGTTTAATTGTGTATACACATTGTTAAATTATAATTATTTCTTTGTTTTTTCATAAAGAAATTTGATGTTGGTCAGTTTGAAAGTTTGCCTACTTTTTAGATTAAAGAATTAAAAATGAAATTGGGTTCATTATGTAATTTCAATGCTATGTGATTTGAATTTGTTACCTTTGTTAAAGTCATATCACTTTTTCAGATTCATTTTAGAGAATGTTGAGGAACAAAAAATTCATGCTTTTATTAAAAGTAGTTTTGGACCAAAAACACTTTCTCATGAAAAAAAAAAATTTACTTTATTTTTCAAAAAAAAAAATTAAAACCTTTCTATCACTCAATTTTTCATGATCGCAACTTAGCTTACAAGAGTTGTATCCCTCATGATGGTTGCTTTAATTCAACATGATTTCGCAACTAATGATTTATCCTTAAAAGACAATGAAATCATTACGTTTCTTGCTACAATAAAATGACCCAAATTCTAATCATTATTCTTACGCTAAACGACATTTGTTTTTTTATTAACAATATTTGGTGAAAAGTCCCTTATATGAAGGAATAAAAGAAGTACAAAAGGTTAATCTTTGTTTATATGCAAAAAGTAATATTGCTTTTGATTATAACTTTAATTCCCACTTATCAATCCTTATCATTACAATGTGTTTTCTATGCAACATCTCAAACCTAATAGTAAACCTGTAATCAACTTAAAACCATGTAAATATTATTAATAACCAAAAACTTGCAAATTAACTAAAGAACACAAATTTTATTTGTTCGTTTCTTGATTGTTTTCAGGGAGAAGAAGATATTTCTACTAAAAATATGGAAACACCAAATGGGAAAAATTGGAAAAAGCAAAATTTGTTCTTGGAAATTCCATCAAGAACACCACAAGCTTCTTCATCACAAGAATCTGTTCAAATCAAGATTGGCCAAACAATGATTCCGACTCCTAAGAAAGTATATTTCAATCTCACACAAAGTCCTTCGGATATTAAAACAAATGGAGCTCCCACTACTTTCTCATCAAGATCGAAATCTTCAAAGAAAAGTTTACTACCAAAATTTATGAACCGGAATACAATTCCGGATACAGAAAAGACCGATGGAAATGTAATTCCATCAGTCTTGTCTTCTGTACCACAAGAGAAGCCTTCAATCCCAAGATCATGGTCTCTTTCCAAAATCTTTGGCCCTCAAAGGACATCTTCTCTACCAGTCACCCCAGTTGCCCAATCTATACTGGGCAACTCAGGTGGTTCCCTTAATTTGGAGGTATGTTTGCTTGTAAAAAGTTACATTTAGTTTCAGAATGATTTGGAGAAAAAGTCAAGGGTTCAAGTCCAAACTCCCAAAAACTAACACACATAGGAGTTTAAATTTCAATGTAGTTTGGGCTCCATGTAGACAATAGCCCTTCTAATGGGCCACTCTATACGTGATTTGATGGATGGAAAAATAACGTTTTTTATAGATAAAATTATAATCTTTTAACATGTGATTATTTGTAGACTAAAGTTCAAGTGCATATAGCGCGGTCACGATCAGTCCCAGTCCTCAATGAAGATATAACAATCAAAAGAATGGATTCTTTTTTCCGCGTGATACCTTCAACCCCACGGGTGAAAGATTTCAACACCATTTCACCAATCCCTTCTCCAGCTCGTGACAAGGGTATTTCCGTCATTTCACAAACTTATGCAATCATCTTGAATCTTTGAGTCTTATTTGTTTGATTTGTTTTAGATAATGAAGAAGGAGATGGTGAAGATATACCTGAAGACGAAGCTGTTTGTAGGATATGTTTGGTTGAATTATGCGAAGGTGGAGAAACCCTAAAAATGGAATGTAGTTGCAAAGGCGAACTCGCATTGGCTCATAAAGATTGTGCTGTAAAATGGTTTAGCATCAAAGGGAACAAAACGTGCGACGTATGCCATCAAGATGTCCAAAACTTACCTGTTACCCTTTTAAGGATTCAAAGCAGTGTCAGAAACCGAAACAATGTTTCAAGTAGACCAAACCCCATGGAAGTAGACGGATACGGGCAAGTTCATGAAAATTTTACCATTTCATTTTTATAAAGTGCTCCATCTTTTATACTTAATGGGTTAAGCACTTAATCTCAACAACTATACATGGTTTTCTTATCTTTTTAACTTCAACGGATAGAATAACTTAATGTGTTAAGCCGAAAAAAAATTGGCTTAATGCATTGAGACACTAACATTTTTACTAATTGTCCTTTTTAATTCATTTTAGAAAAGAAACAAACTTGATGTATACAAGACTTAACTAAATCTAACGTGTATCTTGAATTTGGCAGTGATGTGTATCGCGTATGGCAAGAAGTGCCGATTCTTGTTATTGTCAGCATGTTGGCATATTTCTGTTTCATCGAGCAACTGCTGGTAAGTAAGACTCATTATCATTACATAATTCGGTATCTAAACCAAGAAATATTCATAAATTTAGTTTGTTTATTAAGGTTGGTGACATGGGTACGAGTGCAATTGCACTTTCTCTTCCCTTTTCATGTGTTTTGGGTCTTCTTTCATCCATGACATCATCAACAATGGGTAATAATTTATCTATCGATTCATTGTGTTCTTCGTGTTTGCAATTTCTGACTCAAAGATCTTGATCTGTTTACAGTGAAAAAAAGATTTGTTTGGCTATATGCTTCAGTTCAGTTTGCTTTCGTTGTAATCTTCGCCCATATTTTCTACTCTGTGGTAAGAACTAAGAAGCTCAATTGCATAATTTGCAATTTTGCATTCACTGTGTTTAATGGTGTTCATGTTTTTCATGTTAATGTTCATGTTCAGGTTCATGTTCAGCCAGTTTTGTCGATTCTTCTTGCAACATTTGCAGGATGTGGGGTTGCAATGAGTGGAAGTTCGATTCTTGTTGAGATTTTAAGGTTTAGAAACAGATGGTGGCATAGTAGATCGGATCAACAAATGAATTCCCAGATTGTTTTGCGTCCGGAATCAAGGCGCACCCAATTCCAAACTGCATCTTCTTCTTCTTCATCTTCATCTTCTTCGTCTTCTCATGCTCATGATATTGAAATTGGGAATACAAATCGCAGAGGAAGCTAGGTTTAGTATCAAGTTGCAGAATTGAAGAGAATGTTGGAAATTTGGGTTGTCGTGATCCTGCAATGTTAGTAGAGATAGGAAAAAAAGAGGAAAGAATGTTCTGTAATACAGAACCACAAACGATTATGACAATTTGATTTATTGACAATGATTCAAGAAGTATGTTAGACGAATACTGATAAGAAATTCAATCATCTAGATTGATAATAAGTGTAGATAACAGCTCGATCAGATCAAGTTAACTTACAATGAATAGCACGCTAAAAATCAGAACTCAAAAGGTAGAATTCGGAAGTAACTAGTATGTAAAGAATCAAACGAATGGATCCACAAGATCTGAATGAAATTTACAGCATAATGTATGATGATATAATGTGATAATGTCCACCTTTGTATAGATCTAGATCTAGATGATGATGATGATGTGGCCAGATTCGAACTTTAGAGGAACTCTCTTCTTGCGGCGGAGCTGAATTCTGCTCGCCGGATGTTCTGTTGGCGTTTCTTGTACAGCAATCCTCCAAATCCGACAACACAAGCGGCAGCGATTACTCCGATCGCAATCCCGGCCTTCTTCCCGCCGCTCATCCCTCCTGACGAAGATTTATTCGATTCCTCGCTTTTCACATTGGCAGAGGACAGATCATTATCATCCGCCGTTTCCGGTGCCGGAGACATAGCTGGAGGTGCAGACGTAGCGGGTGGCTGAGTGGAAGTAGGAATGGGAGCCAGATCTGAAGACGGCGGAGGTGCTGGTGGAGAACCGGTTGAAGGAGATGGAGATGGAGATGGAATTATAGGTTGATCATCGGAACCGCTTTGTGGAGCAGGAGACGGCGAAACTCCGGCTGGATCTGAAGAAACAGAGAGAGTAAACAGAAGTGTGAAAGCCAATAAAGAAATGAACCTTTTGGCCACCATTGTTGCTGATGCTGCTTGTGTAGTGTATGAATTTGTTGAAGAACAGATGATTGAATGCAGATCTAGGAGTGAAGAAGATCGATGGAAAAAATTGAAGCGTGAATTGAAAGCAAATATATGGAGGGTGGATGAGAGAAATGAGGTAACCGCGTAGATATAGGAAATAGGAAATCGAATCCCAACAGATATATTAGCGAATGGCGAGTGAGATTAGCATTTAAACCGTGAAAGAAGTTTGACTTGGTACTTTAAAATACACAAGAATGTATTCTTGGTCCCTACAAAATTTCAACTTTAGTCTATTATTTTTCAGGAGCAATTCTTAGGGTTTATTTTTACTGCATGTTGGTCTTTTTATCCATATTAAATCCATTAGCATAGTTTGACTTTGACCTTCTGCAATTTGTTTTAATGAGCCTATTATGACAACAAAAAGGGCTAAGATTTTCTACCTTCATCATCGCATATATATCGGCAAAGACGATAAAGAAAACAACAGAGTTTAGCTTGAACCGGTCGACTAAAGAGTCTGTTGAACCTCTAATGTGGAGTTGTTGATCGGTGCAAAGAAAGCCCCTTCGGTTAACCAAGTATCTAGAGAATACATTTAGTGAGGTGTTGTCAATATGAGAAAGATTTGTATCACTGCTCGTTGTTGGACATACCATGATTCATATGTCATCGTCAAAATCTTTAATCTGTTGGACATACCATGATTCATATGTCATCGTCAAAATCTTTAATCTGTTGGACATAACATGATTCATATGTCATCGTCAAAATCTTTAATCGTTGGACTAATCCAAACTAGTTTTTTTAACCATCAGTTACCAATGAAGGCAAACCATTTATAGAGGGAAAAAAAACTTTTGTTAGCAAATCTGGTGATTAAACCGATGAAGAACCAAACATGGTGAGGTGGTCCGAGTTTGAAGAGGATAAATCATGTATATGATTTCTTCATCGCCCTTCCTCACCGTTAACTTCATATTCGTTGTGGAAAACGATCCCCAAATCCATGTCCATGGTGACCGGATCTAGGGCTAAGTAATTGGATTTAAGGCTTTGTATCTTCCTTAATTTTGATGGTAACTAGATCTAAGTTTGTGTAACCATGTTTTTAAAGTGGTGGGATTTGGTGATGGGAAGAAAAGGAAGAAGGTTGTTCATGCACAACCATGGTTTTCAAGTAACTCAATTTGTATGGCTATGAAATTTACTTTGTAACTATCTATTGTTTAAATATAAAGTAGGTATGACATTTACTAAGTTGTCAAATATCTTGCAAATTATAAAGATAGGTGTCTAATTTTACTCTATAAATTTTCTAATGTTAGAGATGTGTTTTTAGTACTACATTAATGTTATAAGTTTTTTTAAACGGATGGATATATTAACTAACAAGATTCTAGGTAAAATGATATTACAAAGTGATAGTCATAAGTGGGTTTGAAGCCAAAGATCCTAATTAACTTTTGGTTTATGTTTCTTACGAACGAATCAATTAAAAGAATTCATCAGAATACTATTAAAAATATAGTCTTTCATGATTTTTCAAAGCAAACAACAAAGTATTTCGAATCTAATGTTACAATTGGTGTACATTTTGGTTTGTTCCAAATCTTTTTTATTCAATGAAAAATTCTATAATTTAAATTTTATTTGTTTCAGAGCTAAATAACCCATAACTAATTAAATTATTAAAATTCATTTAATTTGGTAACAATAAATTTAGAGATGTTAAAAAATGAATAAAATGAAACTAATTAAACCAAATTGTATAACATCCATAGTGGTTGCAAAATGGGGTGGTGATTGGTGACAACCTCATTGATTTGGAAGTCATGTTGTAATTACATTGTGGGGAGGGGGTCGATGGGATGAATGTATCCCTCCATCCATGTCACCTCAACCGACCCCTAACTATTTGATTTACATGGTGACCGAATCTAGGCCTAAATATCTAAACTAATGTAGAAGAGTAAATTACTGAAATAGTCCCTGTGGTTTGGTCAAAATTGCACGTTTGGTTCTTAATTTTTTTTTTGCACTCGGATCGTCCCTGTGGTTTGATTTTGTTGCGTTTTTCGTCCCTGTGGTTTGATTTTGTTCCATTTTTCGTCTCTTACATACATAAAGTTAGGGACCAAACATGCATTTTTTACCAAACCATAGGGACGAAAAACGCAACAAAATCAAACCACGGGGACGATCCGAGTGCAAAAAAAAGTTAGGGACCAAACGTGCAATTTTGACCAAACCACAAGGACGATTTCAGTAACTTAGTCAATGTAGAATAAAGCCAATTGGAAAATGGTGAAACAAAAACACCTCAGCCATTACTATTCCAAAGTGGTAAAATTCGAAGTATTGCTTATGCGTTAACTTAAACTTTAATGGAACAAACTTGAAATCAAAACATACATAGTTGATAATCTAATGGTATAAACACAGACATAAGTGGAAATAAAAATAAAAATAAAAATAAAAATTGTAGAGGTCACTTGGACAATCATGAGGCAACAAAATTGTTAGTGGAACTTATTTCACAAGAAAACATACCAAATCAAATCTCATTCACATTCACTATTAAAAGCATAAAAGCCAGACACCCCATAACCGATCCAACAGTCCATACGAGTATCCAAAACTACTACGTTTTCAGATAAATGTGTGTTTTTAAGCTGCATCAACATCCTTACTAATGATCATATTAATTACGAGTTTAAGACCTTGAGAAAGCATAAACGAGAAAGAGGAAAAAGCTTAAGAATATGACTTCTAACACCAAAAGCTTTTTGGAGTCACATATAGATCGATAATGAGTCAAATTTCATATTTAGATTTTTTCATGTCGAAGAAGTATATTACTAAATCTGATATCGTTTGGTTGTTAATGATATGTGATGGTGATGGTCCTTGAAAGAATTGGTAGTACTTGAAAGAATTTTAAGCAATCATAAAATACGGTTGAAATAAATAAAAAAATATTAGAAAAATGAATTCTCAAAAACCATGGATCTAATTTATTCTAACTAGATCAACCAAATAATACCTTTGATGATGTAGAAGCTCTATTTAGAAATTATGTTCAAAAGACAACATCTCTAAGAAAGACTCTTATCAAAATATCAAATGGATAAATCCAATTAGCTATTATCAAATGGTTAAATCAAATTAGCTATTAGTTATGACCAATTTAACAACCGATCCAACTGGATATTGGATTTGATCGGTTTTATTCATTGGATATTTACCGTTGAAAGTTTATAATAATAGCGACAAAATTATTTCTGAAAATTTATATTCAAAAGTCTCATTTGACTTAAATATACAAATCATTTTTAATCTTTGACTTATTAGACAAACTCCTTGTAAATATTTATTCACTAGAAATATAGAGTAGTAGCATGCAATAAATAGTGGCCCATTCATTTCAAGGAATATCCAACACCCCTCAAAAGAGAAAGGCGAATCCGGCGTGCGATTTATGTCGGCCTATGAAGGATAATGGAGTTTTATTCTTCACACAAACACATCTTTTTTATTCTTTCCATCAATAATCAAGTCTTTCACTTGACAGGAAAATGCAAGAAAGTTCACATAGTATATATTTTGCTTCATTATGAACCATTTCATTAGAATGATACATGTGAGAAGAGGCGCCATCATTGTTTTGAACAAAAACAAAAAATCTTCATAACTATTGATTAAAAAGTTGACCATTTATGAGCAATTGAGCATTGCTCTATGAACTTTTGGAAAATATTTTCACTAGTGCTTGCCTTCCATTATAAATCTGCATTCACAACAAATCATTTTCAAAGAGATTTAACCAAATGTGAGGTGGGTTTAGAAATAGTGAAGCACATGACATAAAATGATTTGTGGACATAAATTTTCAAGATTTTAAAATAAATCGATGCCATAATTTTATGTAAGAATAATACCAAGAGCAACCCGCTTTGATATTTGGCCACCATGAGAAGGGGTGATGCTTATGGTGTAAATTATACAAGTTATTTCACTATTATTTCACTATTGTGTACTTGAGATACATACAACTAAACATACCATTTCATCTTATTTTTTTAATTAAATTTAATTCAAAAAAACTATTAAAACATTTTTTTTAACTAGTTTTTTATTCAATAAAAAACATTACATTAATTAAAAAAAACAGCTTAAAATAAAATAAAATAAAAACATAAAATTGCAAGCACAAACAATTTAAACTAGTTTTTAAAAACCCATTTTTTTAAACATTCCATTTTGAAGAATCCCTAAGTTTTAGCCAAACTTTGAGGTGTGTAAACGGTCTGTGGTTTGTATCTTTGTATTGATGCATGACAACAGCAACCAGAGCAATATCGTCTTCGTTTACGTTGTTTATAATAAAGGTATAAATTCCGTCGAACTCACGACATTTTACTCTCATATCGCGAAACCTGAAACATATTTCATCAACATTACAACTTGGACGCCACATTAAATCGTGGAAAACGTTTCGAACTCCTCCCCAAAAATTTCTAGACACAAAACTACTAACGTCTTTCGAAACCGACACTTATCCTAGTGTTAACTTCTCTTCTTCCTCTTCCGACCAATTCTGCGTTGTCGGAGCCATGGTTTTTGAAAGATCAAGCAACACAAATATATGAAAGTGAATAAATATAAAGAGAAATTTTATGAAATATAAAGAAGGTGTGTTGTGGTATTTATATAAGGTTTGTAATGATGTTTTATTTAGGTAAAAAAATAAACTAGCTGGGTCAAAGGGAACAAAGGGAAGAAGTGTTTCGATTGGGCGTTGCAATTCGTGGTGGGCAACACTCTCGACCACAAGCATGACGAACCATGAAGATTTGGACCAGTGTGCACGAGCCACGGTCATGGCCACAGAGACAACCGGACCCTTCGTGGCCGGTATTCCAAACAATCTAAAACTGTAGTTTTTGTGGTTTTGTCCAACTACTTGCTTTGTGGGTCTTTATTAATGATTATTTACCGGTTCAAAAAAAATTACATTGATACTCGTGGCATCAACAATATTGTTAATTAATTCCATAATGATAGACATAAAATGATCATTATTTTCGAGCTTTTTGAAGAATTTGGAAGCTTCATTTGTATAAATGTAGCATGAATATCATCACCACTATTGAAACTCATAAAGGCAATGTAATTTGTTTCTAATAACTTATCAATTGTTTGTCCAGTTAAATTATTATTTTTTTAGCTGCTTACGTCCATCTTTTCCCAATTGCCAAATCTTTAGCAAATAACTCTAGCATTTGCTAATTAAAGCATGTTGTTGGTTGTTTTGGGCATTGTTTTGCTTATCAAAACATGCTGATTTTTCCATACATTAACCAATGATAGGCAAAAATATAAAAATATCATTTTAATTTCCTATCCTTCCAACTTAAGAATATAACTTTCATTCCCTCAAAATCGAGAACACAAATAACTGTTTTTTCCTCTTCCTTTCCCTTCCTTTTTTCCTGTTCAATATTTCCTCATGCAGACATCAAATGTCCACATAAAACTTAGTGAAAATGTCTCCAACAAAAATAATGTATCACTTAGAAATGAAACATTAATCATGTGTCTAAATGATCTAAAACAAACACAAATACCAAGTAGTAAAATCTCTAAAACTAAAATGTGGTTCATCAATTCAAACTATATACCAAAATCAAAATTCAGGTTTGCTACAGAAATCTAGCTTGTTTCTCAACAAACTTAGGTGTTTATGTTTAAGATTGACTATCTTGGTTGAAGAACAAATGTGGACTATGAACAAAATTCTGAATCCAAGTATAAGGACAAGAATAATAAGATTATGCTTCAGCAGTAGAAAGATGATATTTTTTCAATCAGAATAGGGATCGAAGCTTCATAGATAAATTCGACAAACTAAAAACGAATATTTTCATCCAAATGTCTAAACAAAATGATGATTTGATGAAAGTAAACCTCAAGAAATGGATAAAAACTGAAAATTCAAAAGAAAACTATATGAGAAGACAAAGAAAGTTCCTCACTTGAATCCGAATACACTTTGCAATCTGCATCAATCCAGAGGAATCTCAACATCTCCATCAGCAATTTCCTGCTGTAAATCCTTCGGATCTTTTCCATCAACCGTACAACCAACAGAAACGCACGTTCCAAGGATCTCTTTTACAGTTCCTTGCAACTCCTTAGCCATGGACCTCGGCCTCATGACCTTAGCGATCTCAATCACGTCATCAAGAGAAATGTTGCCGCTGTGCTTAATGTTTTTCACCTTCTTACGATCACGCTCAGGCTCCTTCAGCGCTTTGATGACAAGAGCAGCGGCGGAAGGGACGACGGAGACTTTAGCCTGACGATTCTGAACAGTGAGCTTGACAGTAACTCTTAAACCCTTCCAGTCCTTTGCGGTTTCCTTGGCGATGTCTTCTCCGATCTTCTTTGGAGAAAGACCGAGTGGTCCGATCTTAGGAGCGAGTGAACTCGCTGCACCGACTTCACCTCCGGTGACACGGACGTAAACGTCGACGACCTGCGATGGATCGAACTTCGGCGGCATCTTGAAAGAGCAGAGGTAGAAGGAGGCTAGGGCTTTCGGATGGAGTTGAACTTGAACGGATGAGGGATACGTTAGGGTTTAGCAGAATGTGATGGAATTGTCATTTATGCCCTTGAGCTCTAACGACCCAAACAGTAATCAATGAAGCCCATAATGGTTTTCTCACGATTTACGACTATTTTAGTATAGCCCATGGGCTAGGATCCAAATTCCATAAAAGTCATGAAATTTTTGATAATTTTTCTTACTTACAATAGATTTTTGATACTGACAAAACTTTTAATTGCATAGAAACCCTTTCTAGTTTCATATTTTTTTATTTAACCACCGGAACATTTTTTTCTTATTTAACCATGAAAACATAAATATTTTTCAAATTTACTATAAAAACTTCTAGTTTTTTCATATTTAACCTTATAAACTTATTCATATCTAACCACACAACCCATACTCACAAGTGTAGTTTTGTAGTTTGAAAAACCATTCGGTTTAGGTTTTTCCGGTTTAAAACCGCCTTTTTCGGTTTATAGTCTTTGGCTTTTACATTTTTACATTTTTTGTTTTTACACAATTTTGATGGCGATAGTAAAGTGCGTTGCTAGAAACCAAATATATACACACATGTTACACAAGTTAGATTGCAATCTTGTTCACAGTTACTTTTAATGTGCAAATAAATGATCTAATATTCAGTATTGGATAATTTCATTATCCAATTTTGGATATTTCTAGTTTTGTCAATTAGTAACTTTATGATAAGAGGATGATTACTAGGCCTTTTAATATGGCTAAAGTATTGTCCTAAAAAAATTATCATTAGTGTAATATTACATATTCTTAAATATTATCCTAAACATATTACAGTTAGTGAAATAAATTGATGGAATATTTGTATTCATTGAGCAACATCCGACACTCCATTCCCATCAATAAGATTTTTCAAATATGCACAACCCTTCAATTTTTATCTAATCGCTTTACACATGCTTATCGTAGTCAAGAGATCTTCTATAAGACCATCAGTAATACTCTCCACGACAATGGTTGTGGAGAGCTTCCAAATCACCACAACGAGCCACCACAAAACCCATGGAGTACTCTCCAGGAGAGAGAGAGAGAGAGAGAGAGAGAGAGAGAGAGAGAGAGAGAGAGAGAGAGAGAGAGAGAGAGAGAGAGAGAAGAAGAAGAAGAAGAAGAAGAAGAAGGTTGAGGCCTGAGAAAAGGTTTGGTCGTGGTTGTGTTCCTCCATCATCCCCACCACAAATCACCGCGACCACGCCCGACCACGAAGGTCCAGGCTGGTGTGCACGAGCAATGCTCGTGGTCATGTAGACCACGAACCCTTCGTTATCGGTACTCTGGACGGCCTAATAAATATATCATTGCAGATAAATCTAGAACTTGAAGAAACAAAAGAACCTACATTAGATTTTTTAAGAATCTTCACAAAACTCATTGATGCACCTATTGTTGGATTCCCCATGACTACAATAGTGCTCTTAAAACAAAGAAGTATGGCTTAGATTTTTTTTTTTTTTTGAACCGGCAATAAATAATATACTAATGAAATTCACCCTACTAGCAAGTCGCTAGTAGGGATGAGAGTTTACAATGATTCAAGAGAGCAGACGGGATGAGTTCCATGAACTCCAATCTATAATATCATTATCTCCTCTATGCTTAACCCAAACATACGTTAAGGATTTCACAACAGCCACTATCCTCTCCAAATTTGATTCAATTTTTTTAGAGATTCAATCATTTTAGGCTTTCCATAAACTTTATATGGCCCTGAATAATATTGTTGTTAAGATTATTCTCTTCTTGGGACAGTTGTCCCATCTAGATACGTAATCAATGATGCTCAAAACTAATTGGAATTCAGTACCCGGTAATCCAGAACACTGAAGAATCGTCTGTATTACTTCCCTCGCCAATGTGCATGAGGCAAGGATATGGTCGCTTGATTGATTCTTCTGCTGCATTACATACACCACATACAATGAAGATATTTTAAGAATCTTTACAAAACTCATTGTTGCACCTATTATTGGATTCCCCATGACTATAATAGTGCTCTTAAAACAACGAAGTATGGCTCGGTGGGAATTCATGGAGAGAAATTAAATATCCTTTTTATTTTTCTTCATAATTGTCTTTCTAGCAATATAAAATAATGATTTACGCTAAGCCTTCAATAGATACCCCTCTATCAATCCGAACGAGTCTTCCATAGCAACTAAATCCTAATACCATAATTGTGTATCTAGGTAGAAGAGGAAGGGGTGCTCCAAATAATAGTTGGAATTTTTGGGGTTAAAATTAGTTTCAATTCTTTTTCTTATTAAAATAGGCCATCAACCAAATTTGCATTTAGGCTATAAGTTTACACTTTGGATAGGATGAATGTAAATTGCGTATAATATATAAGTTAATATATTGACTATGCTTTCTAAAAAAACTTATAAATACTTTTGTAATATTAAAATGTTTCCATAGAGTTAATTAAATGTTATATTATTTTTGTGTTTTAACATAGGATAATTTGGGAATCTTATATAGCATTTGATATGCTATGCCGTGATTCATATAGTATTTTATAAAAAACATGTTATTGTGAAACTAAATTGTTATAATCGGTCCAAGTTATTTTGACCATTTTAACCGATCCGATCATGTAGTCGTTTGTTAGTGCCCCTAACAGAGAAATTTTTTGGATCCACCACTGATGAACCACAAAAAGTACCCTCATGAAATTCGAAAATTATATCGCTCACATGTTCATTCAATAATTCAAGTATAACCCATAATCCTACATGCTACTATAGTTCCACGTCAAGAAAACCTTCAAATAGCTCATAGGTAACACCCTGTTTTAGGTCATTTCTTAATTTAAGATTGTGGATCAAAATTCGATCAAGAAAAGCTTTTGGGCTTGGAGAAAGAAAAAGTTTAGACCTTATTTAAGGATGATAGTATTGGTTAGGAGATCTAAGCTCCTAATTGGTGTGCTGGAACCAAAGGGTAAAATGGAAAAAGTTATATGTCGGGCTTCTTGCATGGATTATGATTTTAGTTTGACATGTGTTTAGCCAAAAATAATTAGATGGAATTGTAGGGCTCTTCAATACATTTGTGTGCATATAAAGAACGCCGAAAACGGAAGTGAGGGGTTTATCTTTTCTTCAGGATTGGGGTGAGTCTCTTCACTGTACGCGTGGGTCGAAGATATCAATGTCGGCCCTTTGCATTATGCTTATAGGATGCTAGCTGTATTTGTGACTCTTGCATGTGTATGTATGTTTTTATGGGTCAAGCCTGATTATATGGTAGGTCCCGATTATGTATGTTTCATATGGGTTGGGCTTATATTGGCTGAGCCCGATTATGTATGTTTTATATGGGTTGGGTCCGAGTGATATGGGCTGGGCCCAAATGATATGGGCTAGGTTGGGCCCGTTACTTGTATGATATGTGATATTTTGGGAAACTCACTAAGCTTTGTGCTTGCGGTTTGTGGTTTAAATGTTTTCAGGTTTTCTTATATTAAAGGAGGTGAACGGTTCGATTGCATCGCATATTCGCATCCATTGGAGATTTCCGCACATAATAACTTTTGACGTTACTCTGATAAATGTTTTTGAATCAAATGATTTTATCTAGATCTTGAAGTTCGAATTTGAATCAATACTTATATTTTAAATGAAAATTATAGTTTGAAATTTGGAAGATTACATCATATCAAGGGTGTTTCATGATCCATTTCAACTGAGATCGGGAATAAAACAATCATTAATGGAGAAACTGATACATTTTCAGTAGATCGTGCAATCTCTACTCATACAATAACAATTATCTATGGATAAAAAAAAAACTCTTAAATTAAAACATAAACAACTTCAACATGCCCACAAAAGATGGAAAATTTCATTGAGGCATTTTTACAAACACCTGGAGTACATATATTTTGCTGACATTATTGTTAAATTTTCACGTTCTTTATAATCAATCAAACAACTAAAACATCTCCACCCAGGTACATAGCTTCATCCAATCCATGGATCCACGAATTGTTGCCTCACAAAAGTGTCTGATTTGTATATTCACCATGAGCGCTTTAGGGCGTCCTCAAGATATGTTTTCAGATACCGCTATCCAATTCCATTATTCATGACAATGTAAAGCTCAATATAATGAAAATGAGATAGCTAATTTTGGTAAGAATATTTTCTTTTGTATGGTAGAAAAAGGTTTTAAAGAACTTATAATATTTATATTTGTTGATAATCCATCATAATTCATATAAATTTTTTTTAGAAGAAATCAACAACTCAGAAGCAAAAATTAAAAACGATATTTAAAATAAAAAAAAAAAATCAATAACACAAAAATAACATGTAGGGTCGAGCAAGAAGGAAGGGTCAATTAGGTCCCAAAAGAAACTTATTGGTGTTCGCTTTCACATAACCACATAATTCAAAAGGAAGAAGCTTTAACTTGTATGTTACAACCCTTTTCCAAAAAAGAAAAAAGAATACCAATATTGGGGTTTAAGTATTAAAATAAAGACATTCAAATTCAAGAAATTCTATCACTTAAACCAATATTTCTCTTAAATATTAAAATCTGGTAAACAATCACAAATCTTTTAATTTTCATATCACTTTTTTTTTTTGTGTGTGTTGGGGGGGGGGGGGGGGGGGGGATTTTAGATTCTTTTAATTCAAAGTCAAATATAACAATTCGAAATATCATAATTAAAAAGAGGGATCAAATTTGACAAAAAAAGATATAACTTTATATTCAGTCTGTGCAATCAAGCCTTCTAAAATATATTGTTAATTCTATACATATGTTTTGCTCGATATTATTAAATATGTTAAAAAAAAATTTAATAGTTAATGTACAACCCAAATCTCTATACTAATAAAAGAGTAGTTCTTTTGTCATGTGTCATCATATTAGACATCTTAATTAATGTGTTGCCACTTGTCAATTTATTAGTTCTTCATTTTAAATTTATTAGACCACCTTATTAATATGATGTTATTTGTCAATGTATATATTCTTTATTTTAAATTTTAAATTTGTTATTATTGTTTTCATTAATTCACAAATAAAAAATATTTAATATATATTAAAAAAATTAATTTTACATATTTATTTGAATCAACGATTATAAATTCACATAACTAATAAAAAAATCTCTTAAATTAATAATTTATTTAAAATAATTGATTAATAATTTTGAGTTTTTACTATAAAAATTTAATTAATTTTATAACCGTGGTTCCCACGGGTTATAAACTAGTCCCTAATAAATCAAAATCTTTTTTGCCACATGTCCTCTTCTCCTTCATTTGGACACATGACATTTTCTAGAATTTTTTAATTTTCTATTTTCCACTTGACATTTTATTGTATTTTTCATTTTATTAAATTCAAATTCTACATTTAATATATAAGGTATTTATTAGAAAGGGTTTATATATGTAATGTATTAAATGTATTAAAGTCTCATTAATTTTAATAATTTAATTTTTTTTCTTATTTTTTTTATAAATTCAAAGTTCTCAAATTGTTAGAATTTTATATTTAATCTTTTTTTAAATAAACTCATGTAATACATGAGTCTCACATTTAATTATTAATAAATAATAATCGTAAGTTATCATGATCTAAGTTTATTTGCAATGGGTCAATGTAACATGCCAAATTATTGATAGCTATAAAATATAGTTGAATGGTTAGTATAACATCCACCTAACTTACATTCTTATAAAGTATAAACCACTAATTACAACCCACAATAATAACATTAAAAAACCAATACTTTTTTAATAAATTAAAAATCTTTTGTTTCATACTTCAGTGAGTTCAGTGTCAATGATTTGATCTACACTAACTTGTAATGTCTTTTTATAGAGCAAAAGTAAAAGAAGAAAACGAAGTTAGAAACAAACCCCACATCTTTTTTTCTTTTCTTTTGAAATGGCATATCATATACAACTAGTCGATACATAATCACATAATCTACTATTTATGATGTTCTCTAATTAAGTAAATATCATATAGGCTCAATTATCTTATTGCAAATTTCATATATCATAAATTAATGTATTTCCTATATAATTTATATCAGCTTTGTGGAAAATAGCATGATATCAATCAATTTCCATCAACAATTACTTACATTCCACCTAAAAGTATTCTTTTACTTTTACTTTATTTGAAATTCATAATGTGGTATTTAGTTTTTATATTAATACAAAGGGCCCTTAATATAAATTAAAAGTCTCGTTCTTTTCAAACGACCCATCGGAAGTATCTGACGGCAATGCATTATGAGCGGAAAACAACTTTTCGATATGTATTTAATGACATTTTTTATTATTTATTATGCTCAAGTAATAATAGATATTTATTTGTTTTGTTTTATTTTATTTTATTTTACTTTGTTTTATTTTATTTTAAAAGGCATTAAAACTCAAGTAACAATAGATATTTCCATGTTAATTTTAGATAATTTTATGTTTTCTCTATATATATTAAAAACTTTTAATTTGGCAAAAATATACATATTTACGTTTTGCGTATTTTTGGTTCTTTAAATCCGAAGGTTTGTGACTTTTTTTTTTTTTAATTTAACAGTTTTGAAGGTTTATCCGGTAAAAAGAAATATTTTTTTGTCAAACATAAGGGCTTTAATGATCCAGAAAAAAATAATAAAACTAAATATTTTTGCTAAATATAAAAACTTTAATGAATAAAAAATACATAAATAGGTAAAAATTATTATTTTTTAAATCTCAAAACTTTAATGAACCTAAAATACACAAAATAATACTAACTCATATGTGTATGTACAATTAAAGGTTTTTATGTTATTTCCCCTCCTATATATGATCTATATCGATATTAGTTATAGATTCATGAAAATAACGTGCTGCTATTCAGTTTCCAACATTTCTTTGTTTTCCACATAAAAGTAATTTTCTATTATATTTTATGTAGAATTTCATAATAAACTGTTTTGTTTTATAATTTATATAATATGGTAGTCAAAGTTAGCGTTATTACTCAAAACATAATGCGATCCAATGCATCGAAGAAAAGAAAGAAAAACTTTATTGGAAAAATAATATTATTATTAACTTGAAAATCAACTTTATGTAGGCACTTAAGAAGCATCATAATATGGAATAAAAGCTACACCTCCACATTACTGAAACCTTATTAGTCTAGTAAACTTTTGGGCTATTCACTATGTATATAAGAGCAACATATCACTTCGCATCTCATGAATACCTTTTAAATATTTATCTTATTTTTTTTTTAAAGACAAATACAAATATGTAATAAATTATTCTTAAATTATTTCACTTATGTCCATAATGAGACTTGAACCATCGACCTTTAGGAGAGAGACAACACCGGATACCACTAGGCTAATCAAAATCCGTTCCATAATGAATCCCAAGGAGACGAAAGGTCACGAAGGTGATGATGATGGCGGATGGACAAAAATTTGTTGGAGGAAACAACAGCCGTAGAAGATCACATCCTTCTACGTATCTAACTTACAACAAGACACCTCCACTGCCATGCTCAGAGATGTTGTGTGCACACTTGGAAAACTAGTTGATACCTACATTGTGGGGAGAAAAGATAAGAGTGGTTCTTACTTTGCTTTTGTCAAATTTGAAGGTGTTAAAGATATACAAGTGATGTTGAACTCTCTAAACAAAGTTAGATGTGGTCACTGCATCTTGAAGGTGAACATGGCAAAGTACGAGAAGAATCCCACTTCCAAAGAGTCGGTGAAACCAAATTGTAGAGTTCTCTACCCTCGACATAAGAAGAGCTATGACGGCTGGAATAAGACTAGTGGTAGAAGATCATATGCAGATACAGTCAGAGGTAGAAGTGGTGTTCCTACAACCTCCTCTCCACCGTCGATCCCGCCAGTCAATCTTAAGAGCATCAAAGCAATGAAGAATTCAGTTTCTCTTTTGGGTGAAGTCACCGGCTTCCAACTTCTTAGCAATCTTCCCAAGATGATAAACGCAGACGGGGAGATTCCATGTTATGCATATTATGCTGGTGGTTTAAAGGTAATATTAAAATTCTCTTCATTGGGGGCAGCAGAGAGATACTTAAAAAACGAACTCCTTTGGAATAGATGGTTCAAATGGCTCAAACCTGGAATCTCGGATGATACACAGTTCGAACGAATTGCTTGGGTCAAACTCATTGGTCTCCCTATTCATTTACGATCTGATGATAACGCAAGCCTGGTGGCCAGCAAATTCGGAAAAGTCATAGAAGTGGTTGGATGTCAAAATTGGCATGGCATTGATTTGTCTTTTGCGAACGCCAGAATCTTAACTCCATGCAGAAAATTAATCAACAACGAAATCTTATGCTCTTTCAATGGAAAATCATTCACAGTTAGGTTAGTTGAATGCGAAGATTCATGGGTGCCTTTCTCCAAATTCTATGAATCTGATTCTGAATCCTTCCCTCAAGATAACGAAAACATTGTGGATGATGAAGACGACGAATTGGAGAGGCCCGACTCAGATGACAAAGGTATTTCTGAGACATGGGAGAATAACAGAAACGTGGATCATGACTTAGAAGAAGGTGAGTTTGTCGCCGACTTTGGCGAAAACAATATTCCCGGAGCTGGAGTTGATCATACCACCTCGCCGGAGAAGTCAAAGAACTTCGAGAATCCAATCAATGCATTTAATTCAGAAGGTGTAAAGTCGCATGAAGAATATCAAGCAATTAATGGCGTCAATTCCAATTCCACAATTAGTCCTACAGACGCCATTATATCGGAGGCAACTCAAACAATACCATGTACGGTGGGCAATTTAATTTGACCTAATAGGCCTATTCTCATTCCATCGGCCCAATTCCACACTAATCCAACGGATCGTGGTGATGGTCCTCCTGACTTCGTGTTTGGTGGATCTCATTCTAAAAAAAGGAAACGAGATCATAGCGATCGATTCTGCATTCCATGTTCCCTTACACCTCGCAGATTATCTCTAGAGTTCTCCGCCCCCCCCCCCCCTTAAATGCACAACCTCGGAACCTTAATTTTGACTTAAATGAGTCAGTTCATATCTCCAGCTCTTCCAATTCTAGCATCGACTCCTCATCAGAAGGAATTAGTAATATAATCAAAGTTGGCGATGAAGTGGGTTTCCAAATCAATGAAGATAGCATCAATATTTTAGAGGGAATCGAGTCCAATGTCGTTGCCGGTGATGGGGTTCCAATCGATCATCCATGATTGCCTTAAGTCTAAAAATCAGGGGGGTGGGAGAATCTCACAAAGTAGACTGGATCAGAAAAATTGAAATAGGTACATAAAGTTGATTTCATCGGTTTGTAGGAGACGAGAGTATCAAACTTCAATCGTATAGACATTGCAGGATGCTGGGGGTCAAATGAGTTTGATTATATGGCGGTTAACCCTACTGGAAGGTCTGGTGGAATATTGTGTATATGGGATCCCATCATATTCTCGAAAAATCGTTTCAATTCCTCGAGAAATTACATTGCAATAACGGGACATTGGAAAGTTTTTCCTAGGTTGACTACAATGGTGAACGTATACGGTCCCTAATCAGCCACAGACAAGAGAGCACTGTGGTGTGAGCTTATCGAATTAAAAAATAAAACTGATGGGAATTGGATCTTTTTTGGGGACTTCAATGTAGTAAGATTTGCTCATGAGAGATTCAGTTCCTCCTTCTACAAATCAATTGTTGCAGACTTCAATCGGTATATTACTGACGCTGGTTTGCAAGAATTCAACACGGGGGGAATGAAATTGACCTACCTTAGAGATGATGGACATAAATTGAGCAAAACTGACAGATTTCTCGTATGTTCAAATTTCATCAACACTCAACCACTTTCCTTAGTCACCGCTCTCTCTAGGGAGTTCTCCGATCACTCTCCTTTAATCTTAAAACCATCCGTCTCCGACTTTGGCCCATCACCATTCCGTCTCTTCAACTCTTGGCTATTGAGAGATGATTTCAACATGATCTTCAGCAATGCTTGGGAATCCTTTCGAGGCTTTGGTGCACCTGACAGATTTCTTGCTGCGAAATTAAAATTCGTCAAAAACTCCATTCGTGATTGGAGACAATTGGAATCATCCAAGGAGCAGGCTACACTGATACAACTTAAAAAAAAGGTGGAGAGTTTGGAGTTGATTGCAGAATCTCGAATTCTATCTGAGCATGAACGGATCACAAGACGCAGTGACAAACAAAAAATTATTGAGCTTGAGCGATTCGCTAAACTAGATTTACAATAGAAGGATAAAATCAAATGGATTGTGGATGGAGATGAAAATTCTCGGTTCTTTCATGGCTCTCTCAATCTAAATGAAAGTTGCAGAATACGTTAAATTGCGAGCGTGCATAAAAAGAACGTCTAAATCTGACTTCGTATGAGGAAGTTATGATTTTTTGAAGTTTCGGCTTAGCAGTGTACATCCCGAAGTTCGAATATGAGATCGAGCGATATTTAGCCGAAACAATCTAAATGAGAATTGAATATCTCATCGATAGTAGTTCAACGACGGAAAGAAAGACAAAAACGGACGTCAGACGAAGAAGTTATGAGTTTATAACAGAGTTTTGCTGTCCCGGCCGACTAAAAATAATATAAAAACAATAAAGTCAAAACTAGCCGACGGAATCTAAATGAAAGTTATAGATCTTGTTCTTACCTACGCGTCGATCTAAAGAATGTCGAAAACGGAGTTCGTATGCGAAAGTTATGATCTTCCGAAGTTTGGGGCGCGAAACCCCAAAACTGTCAGAGACCACGACGTGGAAACACTGCCCAAGACGTGGCATGGCTTCTGGCGCCTTCTAAAGCCTGACAGAGTAAGTGGACGATGATGCATGCAATGACGACCAAGCCCACGACGTGGAAGAAGTGCCCACGACATGGAAAATGAGAAATTTGCCCTATAAATAGAAATCAAGGGCCAGCCGAGTTTGGTTGCTCATTCTCTCATCTCTTACCCGTATTGCATCGATTTAAGTGGAAAGAAATACCCCCGAAGTCCCGATATCATCCCGAGACCCGAAGCAAGTCCCGAAGATCTCGAGAAGAAAAGAGTTTCTGAGCCAAAGCTCTGCCTGCGAGAAGCCCGATGTGTGAAGATCTTCTCGTTTCACCGAAGAAATACTACTTCTACAAGCCACAGTGCTGTCCGATCATCTTCTGATCAAGTGAGTGTGTAGTTACCTTCTTCTAACACATAAATATTAAGTATTTGCTATGAAATACGTGCTATATGTATAAAATAAAGTTGTTTATATGTGTGAGTGTATAGTCCCTTTCATAAACACGAGTATAATACAAGTATTGTTTGAATGTATTAAGTATATGTTTGGGTGAGTGTGTGGTCAATTTCTTCTAACACATAAATATTAAGTATTTGCTATGAAATACGTGCTTTGTGTATAATATAAAGTTGTTTATATGTGTGGGTGTATAGTACCTTTCATAAACACGAGTATAATACAAGTATTGTTTAAATGTATTAAGTATATGTTTGGGTGAGTGTGTAGTTACCTTCTTCTAACACATAAATATGAAGTATTTGCTATGAAATATGTGCTATGTGTTTATATATTGTTGTTTATTTGAGATGAGTGTGGTATGGATGTTTTATATAGTTTTTAAATGAGTTAAACTATATATGTATTTATATCTACAAATATGTTGGGTAGAACATGGGTAGATGATATAGTTGGTGTGTGATGAAAGATGGTATGAGTGAACCTTGGCAGCTATTGTCTTAGTGCCTAATAAAGAACCTTGGCAACTATTATCTTAGTGCCTAACAAAGAACCCTAGCAGCTATTGTCTTAGTGCCTAACAAAGAACCTTGGTAGCTATGGATTTAGTACCGTATAGAAGAACCTTGGTAGCTATGGATTTAGTACTGTATAGAAGAACCTTGGTAGCTATGGATTTAGTACCGTATAGAAGAACCTTGGTATCTATGGATTTAGTACCGTATAGAAGAACCTTGGTAGCTATGGATTTAGTACCTTATACAAGAACCTTGGTAGCTATGGATTTAGTACCATATAGATGAACCTTGGTAGCTATGGATTTAGTACCGTATAGGTAAAACTTGGTGACTATGGAGTTAGCTTCTGATAGCTATGGATTTAGTATCTGATAGATTAACTTTGGCAGCAATAGACTTCATGCCAATTCCTTAGGTAAATCCTTAGGAATGAATGAATGAAGGATAATTGGTTCTTTGGGTAAACCCTTAAGAAATAAAGAAGATAATGGGGATGGGTAATTGGGTTGACTGTTGGAAGATTAAATATAATAATTATATTATTGTGGGTTGAAAACCCTATACGCTCACCAGGCTCCCAAACACGACCCACTCAGTTTTCTTTGCATTACAGGTAATGGCACAAGAGTATAAGTTGGTGGACTTGATGAGAGATTTTGGATTATAGATCAGTAGTTATAAATAATTGTTGTAAGGTCTATTTTATACTGTTTATGCTTTTGGTCTGTATCGGAACATGACATCCCGAGATTTTGTTATTTAATAAAAGTACTTTCTCTTTGAGAAATGTTTTGATAAAGTTTTATCATATTTTGTTTTGGGAACAAATTCCGCAATTGCTTTCTGTAAAAGATTACTCTGATTTTAAAAACAAAGCATAAACAAATCGGTTTTTTCTGGCCGTGAAATTGGGGATGTCACTGATATAAAGACGACTATTTGGAGCTATGGTGGAGAAAAAGTGTCTGGACCTGTTGGATTTACATTCAAACTCTTAAAAGATAAATGGGACATTATAAAAGATGATGTCATTAAATTTGTCAGACACTTTGAAGCATCTAGAACTCTTGCTCCAGGTTGCAATTCATCGTTCATTACTCTCATCCCGAAAACACCTGACCCGTTGTCACTCAGCGACTATCGTCCCATTTGTCTCATTAGCTGCATGTACAAAGTGGTGGCCAAACTACTTACAACCAGATTAAATCATGTGATTGGATCAGTCGTTGGTGAGGTCCAATCTGCCTATATACATGACATAAACATTCTTGATGGGCCATTGGTAATGAATGAAATCTTCTTGTGGGCTAAGCAATGCAAGAAAAAGATCTTTTTATTTAAAGTTGACTTTGAAAAGGCCTTTGACTCGGTTAATTGGGGTTACTTGGAATCTATTATGGAACAAATGCAATTCGGGGGTAAGTGGAGACGCTGGATCATGGGTTGTCTTTCCTCTTCGAGATCATCGGTACTTGTAAATGGCTCATCGATGGTGGAATTCCGTATTTCAAAAAGGGTGAAACAAAGAGATCCGATATCACAGTTTTTATTCATACTTGCCATGGAGGGTTTAAACATTGCAATCAAGAGTGCTTGTGATAGGTCCTTGATCCGAGGAGTCAAATTACCAAGAGAAGGCCCCTCTATATCTCATTTATTATATGTCGACGATGCAATCTTCACTGGGGAATGGGATTATCCAAGCATTAGAAACCTGTCTCGCATCCTTAAATGCTTTCACACGTCGTCAGGATTAAAAGTGAACTTCCTCAAATCTCGTATCTTTGGTGTTGGAGTCTCAAATGCAGAACTACATGAAACTGTAACGCCCGTAGATATGGGCTAGTCAATTTAGAGATAATACAAAAGATTATTTAGAATAAATAATCTTAAGCAAGTTGTAGAATATGTCTCAAGGGTTCCATACATATAAAGAACGCCAAAATCTGAGTTATAACGAAGAAGTTATGGTCCGTCGAAGTTTTACGGCAAAACCGGCACGATACCGGGAGACGTAAATTGTGAATTTTTGATAAAGGATTTTTTAGCCTTAGTGATCTAAATAAAAGTTGTAGTATACATTAAACCGAGAACATACAAAAAAAGAACGCCCAAATATGACTTTGTATGAGGAAGTTATGAATTTTCTAAGATTTGGTATAGCAGTGCACGACTCGAAACTCGAATTTTAGTTCGAGCGGTTTTTGGCCTACGCGACCCAAATGAGAATTGAAGATCTCATTAATAGAAACTCAATGGTAAAAATACAGACGAAAACAAAGTCTGTATGTAGAAGTTATGAATTTTACACGGACATTTATTAGTATAATCTCCTTGTACTGTTAAATTTAAGATCGGTCGAGAATTAGCTGATGATGTCAAAATGAAAGTTGTAGATCTTATCTTTACCTACACGTGGATATAAAGAACGCCAAAAACGGAGCTCGTATGTGAAAGTTATGGATTTTAGAAGTCGGAAGTGTGCTGTGTGAAAATGGATGATGTGGCACAATCTTGGTCGTTGCTTTCTCCCCAGTTCTTGCCACTAGATGGTGACATGTGGCACCAAGTTCAACCATTTTCACCCTGTAAATAGAACCCCTCCCACCCTCATTTTCTTTACACATTTTCCGTTCTTTCTTCTCTTTACTCTCTCTAGAACCCCTCTCTAGCCCCGAAACCCCCCGAAAAGCCTAGGGAACCTCCTTAGCACGAGGCAAAAGCCCCGTAGTGCTCGACGACTTCGAGAAGAAGAGATTTTCGGCTCGGGAACGCTGCCACAATCAAAGTCCGGTTTTCTATAAAACTCATTGTAAGTGAGCTACGCCTACGCTATTTTTAATATAGCTTTTATTTAATTATAGTAACGTTATTAGGAACTTATAATAAGTACTTGGGCTATTATTATGGGTTATATAAGTATTGTTTAATGTTTATATAATAGTAATAATAGCTAGACTATTAATTAGTCTCGACGAATAATAGACTAAACTCTAGTGGTAATAATACTAGGTTTCGTCGAAGGAAATTATTTTTAAGAAGCGAAGCGCTGTCTGAGTTCGAAATCACCACCTTTTCAAGTGAGTGCATGGTCCCTTTCATCTTACACATAGATATGAAGTATTTTATATAAATTACGTGTTATTTGTGCACATTATCTGAATACTTGCTATCTATGATGGATGAATGATTTTATACATGTTTTAAATGATTTAATTATATATTTATTTTATATCTACAAATATGTATGGATAAAACATGGGTAGATGAAATAGTTGGTGTGTGATGAAATAAAATGATGAGAGATAGGTGATGGATAGGTGATGATGAATCGGTGATGTAGGATGAAGGATAGTATAACCTTGTCCGGCAATTTGGAGATGTAGTCATCTACTAGAGTATTGATGGCGACCACGGACTATTCTAGACAACACGTGGAAACACCAACAAAATTATAACCTGTAGGCGATGAATTACGAGTCCAGGTGATGTTGTGACTGTATATTCATGTGATGATACTCTAACCCTTACTATGAATTACGAGTTCAGGCAACGTTGTAACTACGTATTCATGCCTTAGGAACGAGCATATAAGGAAATGTGAGGTAAAAAGATGAGAGGTAAATATGTTATAGGAGATGATCCTTAAGATAATTCTTTAAGGAATATCAAATAAGATAATGGGGATGGGTTATCGGGTTGATTGTTTGAAGTTTAAATATAATAATTATATTATTGTAGGTTGAAAACCCTATGTACTCACCAGGTTTCCCAACCTGACCCACTCCAGCTTATTTGTATCACAGGTGTCGATACGAAGCTACTTTGCACTGAGAGATTTAAAAGAGATGTAGATTACTAGTGTAAATGAATGTAAGTTCTGTTTATGCTTATGTTTCTATATTGACGATGACATCCCAAATGTTTTAAATGAATAAAAATACGTTTCTTCGAAAATGATTTGATAACATATTTATCATGTTTTTCTGGGAACAAATTCCGCAACAATTTTATTAAAAGAAGTACTCTGATTTTTATAAAGCATAAAAAAATCGGTCTTTTCTGGCCGTGAAAATTGGGATGTCACAGTTGGTACCAGAGCACTAGTTTAAGCGAACTACGAATATGGATTTATTTCTAGACTTAAACTTAGAATGCTAAGCAATGATTGTGAGGAGTGTGTCTTAGGTAATACACCTGAATAAAAACAAGCACTAGCTTATTTAGTGAAAATGCCTAACATGCTTTTATATGCTAAATGATTTATGATGCTAAATGTCTGAATGGATCTATGATTTGTTGCCGACCGGATCTGGAAATTTTATGTGTTCAGATTTCTAAATGTTTAGATACGGTATTAGAACTGACATATAACTTTTCGAAATAATAGGAAGATTTACACGTCGATCGTAAATAAAATCTTTCCTATCTTAATTCTCGTCATTATACACCAAACGTCTATAAATCGAATGGCTAGAACCTACAGTGGAGTCAGGAACGCAAACGAAAATAGGAATCAACAGCCCCCGGTGATTGAGCAAATGCTTGTTGTAATGGGAGCTGCACCTGAGCCAGTCACCATGGCTGGAGTACAAGCCATGATTCGGGCTATGTTAGCTGAACAAAGGGAGGAAATGAGACAGATGTTGCATGAAAATAGGGACGAACCTGCCATGCCCATCGAGCAAACGGAGCCGATTCCTGAGCAGTCGGAGGAAAGGAACTACATCCGCCTAGTAAGTCAAGTAGGGACTCAAGGTGAACGAAGGGATGACCCGAAGAGGGTAAACAAAAAGGATGGGCGAAGGTATAAGAACTTCTTGAGTGCAAAACCACCAAGTCTTTCTGAAAGCCCGAAGCCAGTTGAGATTAGGGACTGGATCTCCGAGATGGAGATGGTGTTTGAGAGTTGCGACTGTAGCAACAAGCAGAAAACCGTATTTGCGTTGATGCAACTAAAGAGTGGAGTCTTGAGCTGGTGGAAGGTATTGGCAGATACGATGCCCAAGGGAGAAGCAAGTAAGATGTCTAGGGAAGATTTCCTGGTGCAACTGAAAATGCAGTACCGCTCTGAGCAGGATCTACTAGAGATAAACAACGAGTTTCAGAACCTAAAGAAAGGAAAAATGAGCGTCACCGAGTATGCTGCAAGTTTTACGGAGAAGATGAAGCTTGTTCCTTATCTAGTTCCAACGGAACTTTCCAAGGTCAACATGTTTGCCAATGGATTACCAGCGGACTTTGGTCCAATGGTCAAACAAGCAACTACTTTGAAAGTCGCCATCTGGGCAGCCAAGAATGTTGAGACCCAAATAAGAGAAAAAGGTCTGTAGAAAGTTGAAGTTGGCGAGAAGAGGAAGCTTGAAGGATCCTCAAGACCTGATAAAAAGGGAAAGTACCCAAAGTCTAACCTGGACGACTGAAGGAATGGAGCCAAGTGGTGTGAGAAGTGACGTGCTATAAGTGTGGTAGGACCGGTCAGTATTCCAGAGATTGTACATTCGACAAGAAGAAGTGCTACGAATGTGGAAATGATAGGCATATTTCAAAGAACTGTCCAAAGAAAAACGAAGCTGCAAGACCAAATGCATCGCCGAAACCAAGGGCATTCCACATGATCCTCGATGAAGCAGACAACAACGTGAGGAATCAAGAATGAGGACTTCTTACCCGAAGATCAGATTATGCAGTAGTCATAGCTTAGTATGATGTAGCCTAGTAGAGGCATAGTTTAGGGTGAACTTGAAAACCTATGTAATTGTTTCAAAAAATAATATAAAACCTTCGTTTTGTTATCTGATGTGTTAAGTTGTTGTGTGGTTTTCTTGTATGTTGACTTGGAAAAAAAACTATGAGACAATACTTGGGACAAGTATGAGTAGGTGTGAATGGATGTAGAGGCCTATACTACCGGAAGCACAAGAGTCACGCTTGGATCAAGGAAAGTCACAAGGTTACCAAGAAGCTAGTAATTGATACCGTTTTATTCAAATATGTCGTTACCATCGTTTCGGTAATGACTAAAAGGATGATTGTTATTCCGACCCTAGTGGTCACATCGAATCGAGTCCGACTACGATGAGTATGTTACGTGGTTTAGAGAACTAAGTTTGATGTAGCATCTGACTTAAGTCGGAAGATTGAAATAAAAGATAATCAAAGTGATCGGTAGAGGTATCGCGATAGTTGCTTGTAACTAGAAATGCTACCTTTTAAGATGTGATTAGAACATGAAGACATGTATAGTCTATTCTGGAAGACTCTAAGAGACCTGAGTCTAAGCGTGGGAACATACGATGATAAGTCATTAGAATATGACACATCGGTCCATTGTAGTAATAAAATAACTTATCTTAAGTTTGTTAAGAAGAAGAAGCAGTGCGACAACCCGAAATTTCCATTATGTACAAACCATATCAAGTCATTAGAAGATTAGAACAGTTACAGAGAATTTCCAGACTTTTGAGGATTTCAGGATTTACACTTAAGGAGATATCAGGAGAGTGGGTGCACTAGGGTTTTATGCAACACTGCTATTCTAAAACTCTATGTTATTAGAGCTCATTTCGGGAATAAAATATTTTCTGCCAAAAATCCCAGGACTCTATATAGAATTCTAAACCATATTTATTCATTAGTTACATTTCTAGCTAGAGAAAAGCCGAATTCTCTCTCAAGTATCTTCGGACTTTCGTTCCGGAAAGTGAGTACTTCTATCTAGTGTTGTTTTAAAGCTTCTTATATGCTTAATACACTAGAAATCATAGGAAAACACTAAGATCCGAGAGTTTACCTCCCAAGAACACCTTGGGGAGTAAGCTCTTTTATAAGGGCCAAAGTGTGCCCAATGTCCCTCCAAGCCTTGGAACTCAACCTAGAAGCTACCATTACATGTTTAGACCACAAAATCATTAAGAATCAAAGGCTAGAAGTGAGTTCACAGCCAAGGATGTTCTTGGGCCGTGAACTCCATTTTTAGGTGCCAAAACACCCTAAAAGCCTTCCTTAAGCCAAGAGACTAGTTTAGACATGTACCCTAATGAGTTTAGGACTAGCAAACACCCTCAGAACACCAAGAGTAAGGTTTTCACGGCCCAAGAAGTTCCAGGGCCGTGAACTCCAAACAATAGTGCCAAATGGTGCTATAAACTCTTCTAAAGCCTTGTACACTAGCATAGTTTAGTTCCTAGTTGATTTAGGGACTTGAAAACACCAAGAACACCCATCCAAGGGATATTACGACCGTAATCTCCATGGGATTTGGTCCCAGGGCCGTAAACTCCTAAAAGGAGTTATATAATGCCCTAAACTCTTCCATAAACCAAGCCATTAAGTAGAAATGCTTCTTAGGGTCTTGTAGAGCATCAAACACAAAATGGTCACCTAAGTATGAGCTTACATCCTTAAACTCATGAGTTTACGACCATAAACTCATTTGGTAGTGTCATTAGGGTCGTGAACCTCATGGTGGAGTTTTCCTTGAGCCCTACACACAATAGCCCCCCCTACAAACATTTAGATGCAATCCTAGAGGCTAATAACACCTGATAAAGGTGTTTAGCATGTCCTAGGGTGTCTTGACTTGTTTATTAGTTATTTATAGACTAATTTGTTACATATATGTGATATTAAATGCTAAATAGGATCATAGAGTGTGTTCAAGACTTCACTTGACACCTAGCAGTCCTACCTCTTCAGTTCACCCGTATCACCCATAACAGGTGAGTTCATACCACTTAATCAATGTTTTAACTGTTTTTTAATGTTTTATTGGGCGATACAAGTAGAATCATGCTAGTTATTATATCAATCACATGTGATTGATAAGCAGCATTCAAATGATTGGCTACTCATTAGCCGTTTTATCAAACAGTTTCCTTCAAATGATTTTTTATAAACACTTTGTATGTTTAAAACTCCTTATTAAACTGTACATTTTACTCTGTATGTTCCATTTCAAACTCATTTACAGTTTTGTTTCCAATAAATGTTTATTTATACTTAAACTGTTTTATCAAACTCATGCTTTCAAACCATTTTATAGATTGACATCAAGTCGATATTTTCTTAGATAATAATTACGATCAAAGGTTTTACAAAACTTATTTTATGCTCTTATATTATAAATTTCATGCCTCTATATGTATAGTTATATAAGAAATTTTTAAAAGACTTAGGAAGGCTATCCACCCTATTTCCATTTCGCGCTTGAGATGTGGTCTGGTGTGACATCGGGTATCCGTCCGAAGGTTATTTAAATATTAGTTATATATATCATATGTACATATATAGTCATAAAGGTCCTTCCAGTTCATCCAATGCCCTTGGGTAGCAAGGGTATACATCCATGTTCATACGTACCAGTTAAATTACTAGTGAGCTACCATATGGGTAGTTTAGGAAGATACTAGAACTATTACTAGAACGCGATATCATACAATGAGTCAGTTCATTCATGAGTTAATACTTGCTAGATAGAGAGAACATACATTACAGCTAGAACATTACAATACATTACTATTCATGCTAGATAGAGAGAGAACACACATTACAACTAGCACACGTAGAACATTTCAGTACATTACATATATATGAATATGTTGACATAATTGTGATCCACTGTATCGGAGCATGCCTTCAATGTCATGGCCCGAGTTGTAGCCAGAGTCTCTTGGAGGGAGAGCGTGAGTTTGCATATAGATCTATACTGGATTGACTATCCTACATCTTGCTGCTAGCTACAGCCGGACCTGCAGGTCTGCGGGTGCCAAACGTCATACCTTTTTACGACCTACATTTTTCGTTGTTACCTAGTCGATAGTATGGTACAATTTATCACATGATGCCTTAATATAAATCTGGTTTAAGGTAGTTAGTACAGCAGTAGTTCCTATAGCACTACACTACAGTACTACGTTAATTTACCCTTTACATATATTTAGTGATCTTTTCACTTAAACATTAAATGTATAAACTATATTTTGTTAATGATAATTACACTTGGGAAAATTACACACTTTTACAAGAAACGAACATTCAGAATAGTCGGGTCTTGGTAGAAGGCTACATTCAGAGCAGTTAGGTCTTAGTAGAAGGCTACATTTAGAACAGTTAAGTCTTGGTAGAAGACTACATTTAGAACAGTTAGGTCTTGATAGAAGACACCCTTATATAATAGTAGGAATCATAGGGATTTATAGGGTTTTTCAAACGTTTACAGTTGTTTTACAAAACATTTTTATACTTACAGTTCATATACATTTTCAATACTTACAATTCGTATACATACAAATACTTACATACAAATTAAGACACTAAAATACGTATGATCTCACCAGCTTTAAAGCTGATACTCGCTTTCAAAATACTTGTATCCTCAGGTCATCAATAGACAGGTACCGATGCAAGGTTTCGAGAAGATGGAGCTCGTTCAAGACTCATCTTTCATTTTGATTATACTTTAGTGTTTATCATAATTTGTCAGAACACTTGTATTAAAATTATATTATTAATGCAATGGATGATGTTGTTGCTTGTTTACTACTTTTCATTGTTGTGATACTGTAGATGACGTTCTCCGCCCCAGAACGTTTCCGCCGTTCTTGGTTTTGGGGTGTGACGTAGGGCTGTTCATTATTTGGATAAAACCGAATTGTTCAATTGGATAATTTGGATTGGACTATTTGGTTCGGATATTCGGATTGGATTTCACCAAAACCGAATTATTATTTTGGATTTCGGATTGGTTTTGGTTTATCAAATAAGAACCGAATAGTCCAAAAAAACCAAATAACAGTTTATTATTTATTTATTTTTAATATATCTATAATTATTTATTAATTTTATAATTGATTTTTTTTCAAAAAAATTCAAAAAGTTTCACATAATAAACAAATTAATATGCATTTTCTCTCAAAAAAATTTATCTATTAAATATTAATTTATAATGTACATTCTTAGTAGTTGTTTATAAATTTTAAATCACAACTAAATAATTTATTTTTGCTTCTTCATTAAAATTTAGATAATATTATAATTATATGTTGTTTTAAATTGTTTGACTTTTGAAAACCGAATTACAAAAACCGATCCAACCGAATTGTAATTGGATTGGATTGGATCGGATTTGAATTTAGTTTGGACAATTCAGATCCATATTTTGAAAACCGAAATCAATTTGGATTTACTTAATTGGATCGGATCAAACCGATCCATCCAAACGAACACCCCTAGACTATGACGGATTGGTAGGGGTGTTCGTTTGGATGGATCGGTTTGATCCGATCCAATTAAGTAAATCCAAATTGATTTCGGTTTTCAAAATATGGATCTGAATTGTCCAAACTAAATTCAAATCCGATTCAATCCAATCCAATTACAATCCGGTTGGATCGGTTTTTGTAATTCGGTTTTCAAAAGTCAAACAATTTAAAACAACATATAATTATAATATTATCTAAATTTTAATGAAGAAGCAAAAATAAATTATTTAGTTGTGATTTAAAATTTATAAACAACTAGTAAGAATGTACATTATAAATTAATATTTATTAGATAAATTTTTTTTGAGAGAAAATGCATATTAATTTGTTTATTATGTGAAACTTTTTGAATTTTTTTGAAAAAAAAAATCAATTATAAAATTAATAAATAATTATAGATATATTAAAAATAAATAAATAATAAACTATTATTTGGTTTTTTTGGACTATTCGGTTCTTATTTCATAAACCAAAACCAATCCGAAATCAAAAATAATAATTCGGTTTTGGTGAAATCCAATCCATAAATCCGAATATCCGAACCAAATAGTCCAAACCAAATTATCCAATTGAACAATTCGGTTTTATCCAAATAGTGAACAGCCCTACGGATTGGTATCAGAGCATTTTTTATAGTGAATTAAGTATATCAACCCATAAAAGATATACTAACTATAAATACATAAGGATTAAAAATACTCTGACCAAGAGTTTATACTTTAAATAGTAAAATATTTAATTAAGTATACGTTTCTGCATTCATACTAAAATCAGTGTCACTAGGATAGTACAAAAGAATTACGATTGTTGGGCAACACAGGTGGACTTAGAGACATATAGTCAAAACTGGGAAGATATAGCTTGATCAACTATATTATCCGAGGGTTGACTAGCATGTGCCTAAGTGTAGTTGTGTGATTGCAACAAGTCTAACATCTTACCAACCCTACCACAATGAGAACAGAAGAACATAACATTAAACTTAAAATACTATAGGAGTATTTGGTGTTACTATAAGTACTTTATACTTGAGAACTAAAACGGGATCTTCATTACTAAGTTGATAGTTGCTAAGTGGATACACTAAGGCTATATGTAATTAGGATGTTATAGACTTAGAATCTGTGAAAATTTTACTTTACCTCTATTCTGTGTGAATTTGGAGTTAAGGTCACATATTCGAAGGCCAATCCTGTTTCGATTACATATAACTAGTATGCACTTCACAAATAACAATGTAAATAATGAAGATTTTCTAAATAATTATCTAGATAGTTCGTCTAATAATTATTTTCTTACCCCAATTCTCGCGTAGATAACATGGCTGGACTCCATCCCCACGGCAACCGGTATCTTCCGAACGAAGTCATTGCTGGTTGGTTTGGAGAAGAACCAGAGAATGATCATCCTATCCCTTTGAATGATCACCATGATGAAGACCTTTCGGACGATGCTAACTCTGAACCCGAGCTTGAGAACCTACCCCAAGCAGCTCCCTTTGCAATTCCTAACCCTCGTCCGGCTTTTCATGGCCTAACGCCTCCATGGGTAGAATTTTTGGAAACATGGAGCCAAGGACAAGATCAGCCCATGCCATTTAATGGTGACCGAAGCTTTTATGACCTGAGCAATGGGGGCTCAGCAGACAGAATCTTTCCAATCTTGGTCCGCAGAGTGGCCTGAAATGAGATTCAAGGCAGGACGGCCGTACATCAGATCACCGAAGTTGTCACCGATGCGAGAATGCATACCTTCCACACCATTCGTCTAGAAGATGCTCGTGAGAGATCAGAGAGAAACCATGAAACCCTACTGCAAGCACTGGCTGAATCACAAGACGAAGTCATAGAGCTCTGCGTACGCCAGAGGGAGTACGAACGACACCTACTTGATGTGGAACGTCAACTGGTTGAACTGAGAGTTCACCAGAGGGATGACCGTCGCCAGTAGTAGACGCCTTACTTTATTTTCCTTGTTAGAAAGGAATCGATTTCTGTCTATGCCCGATGTGGCATTTTCTATGAAACTATCTTGTACCGTAAGTACTTTTGGTTAGGTCCTTATGCTGTCAAGAGCTATCTTCTCTGGATATGATGTAAGACCTTTTCACAAGGTCATTCTCCCGAACTTGTACGTCATGAATATCAAAGATATTGACAGTCGTCTAACTTTTGTGTCATTCTTTATTCAAGTACTCTTATCCTTCATTCATTGGAGTCTATCTGAAACATGCTTTAGTCAAGTCATTTGACTATAGTAATTTAACTCCGGAGACATTTCCAAGTCTCTTTCAGTGTTTGGATCATATTATTCACCAACCAACAATACCTCGGCTGGAACGTCAAACGTCTTGAGACCAGTGTTCGAACTCACTTCCACTCAGTGCTAGGACTGCATCATAGGGATGTAGGTCAACCTTTCGAGAACACAGTCTTACTCTTTACTTGAACAATCTAAGTACATCAAGGGTCAACCAAAATCGCTCACAAAATACTTATCTTTTGTGTTACAGAATCATGTCGTCATCCGGAAACAGTCAGCCAAGCAACGAAACCTCTACTTTTCCTCTGGACGCCGCTACTTTTCCAGTCGCCGTTACAGCTGCCGTGATGGCTGCCGTGACAGCTGTCCTAGCAAATCGCAGCACTGTCAACGCATCCAAGACTGAAAAAGGAGTTGACAATCCCGACCGTGTAAACGATCCGAGAAATCAACAAATAGTAACAGTTGCCACCCCTCAAAACAACAACTCAGAGTTCAAGAAACGAAAACGTCAAGACCAAGTAGAACGCAAGCGATTTCAGAGAATTGTCGTGCAACAACCACAAGTGGAAACCTCTACCATCCCAGTACCGAGCAGACCATATAAAGGAACACTCCCGAAGTGCGACTGGTGCAACTACCACCACAAGGGAGTTTTCTGAGCCTAGCAATGCAATAATTGCCACAAGATGGGGCACATTGCTCATTTCTGTAGAACTACCTCCACCACTGGAGCAAGCCTAGTTTGCTATAGTAGTGGTGAGGCAGGGCACTATTACAGAAATTATCCAAAAGAGAAGATCAACGAAAGCAACCGTGTCCCCATGACTCCTACTCGACACTTCACTTCCACCACCAATGTTGGTGTTGTCCAGATATGTCACCAATGCGGTGAAATTGGACACCTCAAGAAGGATTGCCCGATAGCGAAGAACTCGGGTGCTGATGGGAAGATTCTCAGGATCACAGCTGCAAGAGAAACTACATCGGACCCTCGTTAATGTAATTTAGGCATTTTGTTGTAACAGACTTATAACCCATCCAAATCTAGTGCAACTAGAGTCTTACTTTTGCGAGATCCTGTCTGTATAAGGATTCTCGTGCTGCGTATACTTGTCTTTTGTAGTATATCTTATTCGCAGCAATAGTCTTGTAGTAAATCTAAAGTACTGTAACTCTGTTCATGGTTTCACGGTTGTGTTTTGTCTGTAAACGTCTTATGTTCAAATCTAATGTCTTTAAGTTTCAGTATGATTCCGACATTATCATACGACTCGATCCAATTTGATCCCCACAAAAACAGCTTCATACGTACATCTCTTTATCAGTAAACGTCTTTTTAGCGAAACCGTCATTTCAGAACACCGAAGTCCTCATGCGTGGAGTACCTCATAGTTCTTTTCCTTCCAAAGAAATCCCCGAAGTACCACTCGTGCAGTACGTCAAGTTCAATCCAAGGATTCATACGGTTGATCTATCACTGAGGAATGTATACATAAGGGTAATATGTAATCAAGGTTATATAGGTTTAGGATTGATGATTCCACTTTAACTTCTTTTTCCTCGATGGGATGTGAGCTTAAAGAAGAATCAGTTATTCGACTACCTTTTCAATCTTAATTATATACAACTCGTATACACGAGATTGTGATTGTGAAACCATGTATGAATTTTAATATGAACCTCAGGACGAAGAACTGCCCAAGCCTACGAGTAATCGCATCGTCATGTGAACAAACTTAGAACCCAGTATGACTTCTGTAAACAGTTCGCCCTTCAGTATAAACACCTACGGAGATACAAGAACAGCCCGGACAACTTAGCGAACTACACATAAATAGAATTAGAAGACTAGGCTTCTCACCCTGGAGAACTCCGGTCTTATTCTTCCAGAGATCGACGGATTGCATCGTATGTTCCTCGGCTATCGAGGACTCCGTCCAGATTTTCCATTAGAAATCGTTGTCTCTGCCCCGCATCGATGAATTGGTTGAGCAAACGCAAGGAAAGGATGACTTTCAGAAATGGACCTGAGATCCGAATATCACCAGTTTGAGTGTTAGGGAAGGATGTCCGGAAGACTACCTTCCGAACTCGGTGCGGACACTTCGAGTCCGTAGTGATACCCCTCGGATAGGACCAATACGCCTATAGAATTCTTGAGCTAAATGAGTAGAGTACATCTTTATTACTTGGACCAGTTCGTCATTTCTCCATGTAATGACTTACTTATCTACCCTCGTAGTAAGAAGGAACCCGTAGAAACATTACCCTCGGAGATACTTCTCGCTAAGTTCTCTGAACACGAGTTTTGGAATTGAAGAGTCAAAATTTCCTAAGACACACTATTAGTGATGTGGGAAATTTTGAGTACTCTTTCAATTTGTCAAAACCGTTGAGAATTTTTTGACACCAGAGCCGCCGACAGAAATTCGCCAAATTCTAGGTTTTACAGACCTACTGTCATAGTTCATCCAGAACTCCTCACAAATCACAGAAACCCGTACGACTTTGACCCAACAAGGGGTGGCCTTTGACTGGGAAGTTAAGCAAGAGAAAGAACCTTTGGAATTCCAAGTGAGAGACCGAATTCTTTAGGAAGTCTCACTCTGGGAACGGCTTAATACGCTTCACATCGCATGAAAAGCTAAATCCAAGATAGTCAGGACCTCCGAGATTCTTAACAGAATCGGTCATGTACCTCGCACAGACTAGACCTACTCCGTGAACTCAGTAACGTGCATTTACTCTTCGCGTCTCGATCGTGAAACCGTACCTTTCCGTTAGGACTCTTGTAAGTCCACTCGTCGAGATCCTCGCCTTCGTATTAGAACTGTAGTGACCCTCGACCGAGAGGTCAAGCGGACGAAGCAACGCCGTTGCCAGTTAGTGAAGGTTCGTTGGGATACCAACCGATGACCCGATTTCACTTAGGAGCGCGAGAACCAATCAATTAGGAAGTTCCCACCTCAGGACTCGATCATTCGTACCTACTTCCTTACCTAATTTCTAATTTCGGGACGAAATTCCGTTTAATAGGGGCATGATGTGACAACCTGAAATTTCCATTATGTATAAACCATATCAAGTCATTAGAAGATTAGAACAGTTACAGAGAATTTCGAGACTTTTGAGGATTTTAGGATTTACACTTAAGGAGATATCAGGAGAGTGGGTGCACTAGGGTTTTGTGCAACATTGTTATTCTAAAACTCTATGTTATTAGAGTTCATTTCGGGAATAAAATATTTTCTGCCAAAAATCCCAGGACTATATATAGAATTCTGAACCATATTTATTCATTAGTTACATTTCTAGCTAGAGAAAAGCCGAATTCTCTCTCAAGGATCTTCGGACTTTCGTTCCGGAAAGTGAGTACTTCTATCTAGTGTTGTTTTAAAGCTTCTTACATGCTTAATACACTAGAAATCATAGGAAAACACTAAGATCCGAGAGTTTACCGCCCAAGAACACCTTGGGGAGTAAACTCTTTTATAAGGGCCAAAGTGTGCCCAGTGTCCCTCCAAGCCTTGGAACTCAACCTAGAAGCTACCATTACATGTTTAGACCACAAAATCATTAAGAATCAAAGGCTAGAAGTGATTTCAAAGCCAAGGATGTTCTTGGGCCGTGAACTCCATTTTTAGGTGCCAAAACACCCTAAAAGACTTCCTTAAGCCAAGAGACTAGTTTAGACATGTACCCTAATGAGTTTAGGACTTGCAAACACCCTTAGAACACCAAGAGTAAGGTGTTCACGGCCCAAGAAGTTCCAGGGTCGTGAACTCCAAACAATAGTGCCAAATGGTGCTATAAACTCTTCTAAATCCATGTACACTAGCATAGTTTAGTTCCTTGTTGATTTAAGGACTTGAAAACACCAAGAACACCCATCCAAGGGAGATTACGGCCGTAATCTCCATATGATTTGGTCCCAGGGCCATAAACTCCTAAAAGGAGTTATATAATGCCCTAAACTCTTCCATAGACCAAGCCATTAAGTAGAAATGCTTCTTAGGGTCTTGTAGAGAATCAAACACAAAATGGTCACCTAAGTATGATCTTACGGTCGTAAACTCATGAGTTTACGACCGTAAACTCATTTGGTAGTGTCATTAGGGCCGTGAACCTCATGGTGGAATCCTAGAGGCTAATAACACCTGATAAAGGTGTTTAGCA
This sequence comes from Lactuca serriola, assembly GCF_051521515.1. Classification (NCBI taxonomy): domain Eukaryota; kingdom Viridiplantae; phylum Streptophyta; class Magnoliopsida; order Asterales; family Asteraceae; genus Lactuca; species Lactuca serriola. The sequence continues at coordinate 64,371,506 of NC_136413.1, read as the reverse complement.
TGTCCTAGGGTATCTTGACTTGTTTATTAGTTGTTTATAGACTATTTTGTTACATATATGTGATATTATATGTTAACTAGGATCATAGAGTGTGTTCAAGACTTCACTTGACACCTAGCAGTCCTACCTCTTCAGTTCATCCGTATCACCCACAACAGGTGAGTTCATACCCCTTAATCAATGTTTTAACTGTTTTTAAATGTTTTATGGGGGGATACAAGTAGAATCATGCTAGTTATTATATCAATCACATGTGATTGATAAGCAACATTCAAATGATTGGCTACTCATTAGCCGTTTTATCAAACAGTTTCCTTCAAATGTTTTTTTATAAACAATTCGTATGTTTAAAACTCCTTATTAAACTGTACATTTTACTCTGTATGTTCCATTTAAAAACTCATTTACATTTGTGTTTCCAATAAATGTTTATTTATACTTACATTGTTTTATCAAACCCATGCTTTCAAACCATTTTATAGATTGACATCAAGTCGATCTTTTCTTAGATAATAATTATGATCAAAGGTTTTACAAAACTTATTTTATGCTTTTATATTATGAATTTCATGCCTCTATATGTATAGTTAGATAAGAAATGTTTAAAAGACTTAGGAAGGCTATCCACCCTATTTCCATTTCGCGCTTGAGATGTGGTCTGGTGTGACATCGGGTATCCGTCCGAAGGTTGTTTAAATATCAGTTATATATATATCATATGTACATATATAGGCATAAAGGTCCTTCCAGTTCATCCAATGCCCTTGGGTAGCAAGGGTATACATCCATGTTCATACGTACCAGTTAAATTACTAGTGAGCTACCATATGGGTAGTTTAGGAAGATACTAGAACTATTACTAGAACGCGATATCATACAATGAGTCAGTTCATTCATGAGTCAATACTTGCTAGATAGAGAGAACATACATTACAGCTAGAACATTACAGTACATTACTATTCATGCTAGATAGAGAGAGAACACACATTACAGCTAGCGCACGTAGAACATTTTAGTACATTACATATACATGAATACATTGACATAATTGTGATCCACTGTATTGGAGCATGCCTTCAATGTCATGGCCCGAGTTGTAGCCAGAGTCTCTTGGAGGGAGAGCGTGAGTTTGCGTATAGATCTATACTGGATTGACTATCCTACACCTTGTTGCTAGCTACAGCCGGACCTGTAGGTCTGCGGGTGCCAAACGTCATACCTTTTTACGACCTACATTTGTCGTTGTTACCTAGTCGATAGTATGGTACAATTAATCACATGATGCCTTAATATAAATCTGGTTTAAGGTAGTTAGTACAACAGTAGTTCCTATAGCACTACACTACAGTACTACATTAATTTACCCTTTACATATATTTAGTGATCTTTTCACTTAAACATTAAATGTACAAACTATATTTTGTTAATGGTAGTTACACTCGGGAAAATTACACACTTTTACAAGAAACGAACATTCAGAACAGTTGGGTCTTGGTAGAAGGCTACATTCAGAGCAGATAGGTCTTGGTAGAAGGCTACATTTAGAACAGTTAATTATTGGTAGAAGACTACATTTAGAACATTTAGGTCTTGGTAGAAGACACCCTTATATAATAGTAGGAATCATAGGGATTTCTAGGGTTTTCAAACGTTTATAGTTGTTTTATAAAACATTTTTATACTTACAGTTCATATACATTTTCAATACTTACAATTCGTATACATACAAATACTTAAATACATATTAAGACACTAAAATACGTATGATCTCACCATCTTTAAAGCTGATACTCGCTTTCAAAATACTTGTATCCTCAGGTCATCAATAGACAGGTACCGATGGAAGGTTTAGAGAAGATGGAGCTCGTTCAAGACTCATCTTTCATTTTGATTATACTTTAGTGTTTATCATAATTTGTCAAAACACTTGTATTAAAATTATATTATTAATGCAGTGGATGATGTTGTTGCTTGTTTACTACTTTTCATTGTTGTGATACTGTACATGACGTCCTCCGCCCCAGAACGTTTCCGCCGTTCTTGGTTATGGGGTGTGACAAGCAGTCTCCAGTAAGGATCGAGATTGTGACTTGAAGGTCGTAATTTGGAGTTTAACGTGAGATAGGGAGCAAGTGCAAGATCGAGCACCGCCTGCAATTAGGAAGTCTTAGAGTTAGATACTCGTTCGAAGAAACCTCAAAGTTACGGTTATTACTTAGGATGAAGAGATAACGTATCGATTCATCATGTGAGCCCTGTTTCTTTGATTATTCCAGGATTTGGAGTCAAAATATTGTTTTGGAAAGATGCGTGGTGCGGTAACGAGTCATGTCTAACAAAATTCCCTCATCTGTACTCACTTGAAACGGTCAAATGTTGTCTTCTGGAGGATCGTCTCTCAAGCAATGGCTTTTCTTGGATGTGGAGATATGAACCAACCGGAACAGCAGAACTTAATAAACTTCGTCAAATTTATAAACATATTGGTTTGATGAACACAGAGTGCGCCTCCAAGTATGGTTTTAGCTTTTGCTTGAACTCCAATGGGGATTACACTGTTAACGCTATGAGGAGGTTAATAGAATCAAAACTTATTCTATCCAAGGGGAAATCTATCTGTTGGTCCACTATAATTCCTCTGAAAGTTAGATGTTTCGTTTGGAGAGCTTTAATGGGTAGGATCCCAGTGGCGGATGCTTTGGCTAGAAGGGGAGTTAGTGTAACAAATACCACATGTTCACTATGCAATAAAGAAATTGAAATTGTTGATCATATTCTCATTACATGCGAATATTCTCAGGTGGTACAAAATTGGATTTTAAAATGGTGTGGGATTACTAATATAAGATTTACATCCGTAAGTGAACTTATTGACTTTGCGGCTACTTGGGGGAATTGCCCAAAAAAGAAATCTTTCCTAGTTATGGTGATCTATTGCTTCGTTTGGAATTTATAGTTGGCCAGAAATGAAAAGACGTTCATGAAGATCACTGCGCCTCCAACAAAAACTGCTGATAACAACATCTCCTTGTCATATATATGGCTTAAATACAGAAGTAATCTCGGTTGCGGTGCATGGGCAGACTGGTGTATTTTGCCTTTTAATCACTTTTCCTCTTAGCTTATTTGTTTTTTCCCTGTTTTAACTTTCCTATGCTTTTTCTTTCAGCCTTGTACTGTTACTCTGCCTCGTATAGCTTCTTGCTTTCGAGTGCCTTTTTTTAATGCTATTTGTCGTTTCCAAAAAAAGCCTTTTGATTTTTAAGTATTTATCACTATTAATTTTGTGAATATGACCTTGCTAATTAGCAATATAACCTTTTTTCAAACAAAAGAGACTGTTGAGCAAGGTTTATCATAACTACAAAATTAATTAATACAAAATCTTCTCGACCATAGTATATATTATCACGAAATACTCAACTCTAGGTGTATGAATGGATCTATATGCTTAACAAACTCTTGTTATAAAATATGATCAAATAACGAGATAAATTATTAGATAAAGAAAGACATAAGAATAAAGAGAACTTTTATTCCAATACTTGTGATGAAATCATCAAAAACTTTACGATACATAACACACACTATTTGTACTAGACAAAGAAGATGAAAGATGATGTATGTTATGAATATTCATTATAATAGTGCATAACTACACTCATAAAACTCATAATAATCATACTATATTATAAATGAATCATTTTTTTCACCATATTTATTTGAAACTCTAAACTTTTCATATTTCCATATAATATATTTAATTTATTAACTTAAATATGTTTTTAGTTGTAAACATTATCAAAAATGGATTAATTTGTGACTTGTTAACTTCAATATATAGTTAAATAAATAACCTACATTAATATATCCAATAACCTTAAAAATTTAGTGTAAAATTTAAAATCTAAAGTAAAATATCAAATAATGTTTAAAAAAATTCAATATATATTTTTAACACAGTTAAAAGGAAAATATTACATATAATAAATATAAAAGAACCTAATTGATAAATCGAATTAACTAAACGGTGTCTGAAAACTATATTTTATAATAACTAAAATTCTATTGAGTTGTTTTTAAATTAATTTATAATAATAATAGTTAAAAATAATAGAAAATTTGAAATTAAATTATGTTAGATTATAAACAGTCGTTGATAATTAAATAATCATCATGATGAAATTTAAACACCGTCAATTGTTTTTTTTAATTAATAAATCATAACAATAGTAAGTTAAAATAGTTGACAAATATAACTAATATTATACACACGTAAAATATGAGTAGAGACCATTAAATGATTTGATTTTAATAAGCATTGTTTTATCTATTGTTCAAAATAATTATAATTTTATATAAACTAAATGTAATAGTTATTATTTTATTGTTAATATAAATGATATAAATGCTTTCAATAACATAAGATTATCAAAAGTTTTAATTTTATTATGTGTAACGCACAGATATTCGCCTAGTGTTAGTTATAATGCTCACTAATTATGGAGAGTGATGAGGGAATATGGGGAATCCAATAGTCATTCACTAAATAATAATTCATAACACCCCCTTGAATGACGATTATATCATACCTCGTTAAAGCCTTAATATGTAAAACCTCATGAGGAAAACCCTTTATTAAGGAAAAAGAGTACATGATTAATAATAGGTATTTGGAACAACTGTCTCGTTAAAAACATTGCTAAGAAAACCAAGTGGAAAAAACACAACTAAGGAAAAGACTACAATATGTTTCCAACTCCCCCTGATCACCACATAAATTGATCTCCTTAAAGCGTTGCATGTCAATGTTTCGTACCATCTTTTCAAATTTGGATGTAGGAAGTGTTTTAGTGAACAAATCAGCCAAGTTGTTACTTGATTGAATTTTATGGATGTTGATGTCATGCTCCTTTTGAAGATCATGTGTAACATCCTATTTCGAATTGTTCCTATTTTGAATTGGTGATTAAGGATTAAGTTCTATCAAGTTACGGATACCTGAGGGGTCGGGTTTCGGACCTAGTTGGAGTTGGATAATGTGCCTTGGATTGCTCAGGTATTCATTTTGAGATTTTGGATCAACGGGTATTTCGGTAATTTGTTAGCTCAGGTCTTTATGGGAAGTGGATTTTGGTTTGGGACATTGTTATGGCAAGCAATAATTGATAATAGTGTTGAGCGTCTTGATACCTTTCTATGGATATATGAAGGGTTGGAGTCGGAGTTATATCGAGTAAGTTATAGCCTTCAGAAGAATTAGGGTTTTGGGAAAAGCCCTAGTACGCGGGGCGTACCAAGGTAGTATGTAGGTCATACCGAAGAGAAAGAACTACACGAGGCATATCTGGAGGAAGGCGTAGCGTATATGCGAGGATTGTATCGGGGTGCACGGCCTCGTACGCGGGGCATACGAGAAGGTTTGTTGGGCGTACGAGGGTCAGATTGAAAACCCTAATCTTAGAGTTGTACCATATATATAAGCATAATGTTGAGCCTCCTTCTTCATTCAAAATCAACCCCCACCCTCTAAAACCCTAGAACTCATCTCTAATCATTCATGGTGGCATTTTGAGCTTATGGAGTCCATTTTTGGAGTGTTTAGTCCATTTCCAAGAAGGTGGAGTTTGATGCGAAGATGGGGATCAAGGAGAAGCTTAGGGATATGGCTTTTGTGACTCATTTTCAACTTGATGAAGGTATAAAGTTTTGAACTTGATCATTGGTGTCTTAGATATACCATTTATGGGTCTTTGTTCATTTTGGTCCCATGTATGAGATCTAGTGGTCTTGATTTCATTCCAGGAACTTTGAGTTGCCCTTCTTAGTGTTTCTGAGGTTCAAGGTCCATAAAGTTGGCACCTTTAGAGTTTAAGACCATCTATGTTGGAGTTTGAGCCATTTCCATGAAAGTAGAATGCTATTTGGTTTTGTTGGGGGCATGCAAAGTCACTAAGTCAGTGGCCTTATGGATTTAGACGTTAGTTGCGGCTCAGATCTATGGTTAGGACTTGTTGGACCAAGAATTAGGAGCTTAATGAGGATGTGGCTTAATGGAGTAGTACGCTGGGTGTACAAGTGTATACACGCAGTGTACAAGCCAAACAGCCTGTATGCTTAGCGTACAACTGAGTACGTCCTGCGTACTCAGTTAGATGGAGTTCTAAGTATTGGGCTTCGGTGTGGGCCAATTGTTGGGCTCGCTTGTCTTGGGCTCTGTTGGGCCATCAGTTTTTGGGCTGTTAGAGAGGTTGGAAAAGGCCCCAGAAGGAATTGGGCCCATTTTAGAAAAATGGGCCATGGTTTGGGCCACAAGTGGTTATTAGTATTGTGGGATTAAGTGTTTAGATTATTATTAGACCATTAGAATATAAAGTGTATTTGACTGAAAAGAAGGATTGGGCCTCATGGAAAGACCATGTAGAGGTTTGGGCTTAATTTGTAAAATTGGGCCATATGTTGGGCCTTAGTTGATTATGTGGCTTTTTGGGCCTTCAGGGTGTGACTTTAGGACTTGGTTTTGAATCAAGCTAGGTTAGGGGTAAAATGGTCCATTTACCCCAAGTGTGGATTTATGGTTATGCATTGAAACCCAAATGGTTAATTGGGTTTTGTCTTGATGATTGACAACACGAGGATCGGTCAGCCAGCAGTCAGGGATTTATTCGCGGGACTTCAGCAATGTGAGGTGATTCTTCTCACCATACCGACGAGTCTAAGGCACCAAGGCCGGCCTATTTATTGTTATATGGATTGATAGTTGATTATGTGATATGTTGCTAGGACATTTGTATGGAGGTCCCCGGGGGGTTCCCGTGGCAATATATTAAGACCATGAGGAGGTTCCTATGGCATTTAGTATAAGTCCTTGGAGGGTTTCTACGGCTTCCTAGTATGTTTACTTGTTTAGCTCGTATGATATATCCATGATTACTATAGACCGTGTGGAGGTTCCCACGACAATTAGCCAAGACCATGTGGGTGTCCCAGTGGCGGCTAGTAAAGACAACATGGGAGTTTCCCGTGGCACTTGGTGTAAGACCTTGGAAGGTTTCCACAGCATCCCTATATGTTTATATGCATGGTTTGTGTGATCAATATGGTTTATGTGAGCATGTGGATTATATGGGGTATGCTCTGGGGAACTCACTAAGCTTTGTGCTTACAATTTTGTTTATGGTTTCAAGTATCATTGTTTTGGAAAGGAAGGGCTCAGCTTGATCGCAACGCACACACCCGTATTTTTCCGTGTTATGTGATTTTGGGACATAACTCTGATAAACATTTTAATTAAATAATGTTTTGAATGATTGAATTAATTAATATTTGTCTTTGACTATAATGAAAAATGAAATTTTTACCCTTGATTTTTGGGTCATTACATCATGAGTGAAAAAGAACTTTAGTTATATATGTTTGGTTCTGTTTTCTTTGATAAAACCTTCATTTAATTGGGTTATACAAGTTGTATTATCTTCATATAGTATGTTTGGAACATCCCTATTAGAAGTTAGACCACAATTCTTGCGAATCCGTTGAGCTAAATTTCTTAACCAAATACATTCATGACTTGCCTCATGAATTGCTATAATATTTGCATGGTTAGAAGAAGAAGTATCTAAAGTTTGTTTAACAGAATGTCAAGAAATTTTCTTACCTCCATAAGTGAATAAATAACCTAAATGATATTGAGCTTTTGTGTGAACCAAATAAATATCCAACATTTGCATAACCAATTAACTTTGCATTTGATGAATTTGATTAGTATAAGACCATATCCATTGTACCTCGAAGATACCAAAGAATATGTTTGAATCCATTTCGATGTCTTCTTATTGTGCAAGAACTATAACTTACTAACAACTTGTGTAAAAATATATATCATGTATTGTATTAATAGCAAGATACATTAGTGTACCAATAGAACTAAGATATGGTGCTTCGGGACCAAGAAGTTTCTCATGTTTTCACAAGGCCGAAATTGGTCCTTTTCGGCATCTAAGTGCCTTACCACCATCGATTTACTCAATGTATGTAAGTTATCCATATAAAACCTTTTAAGCGCCTTTTCTAGATATTAATGTACAAAAACTCCATTTTGTGTGCTCAATCTGAAGACCCAAACAAAATTTCATTTTACCAAGATCATTCATTTCAAAATTTTCTTTCAAACAAGAAGTGGCCTTTTCCAATTCTCTAGGAGTTCCAATTATGTTCAAAGCATCTACAATAACATCAATTATGACAAATCTGAAGCGTATCTTTTTATGAACACACATGAGCTTATTAGATCATTTTTGTAGCCCTAATTGAACAAAAATGTACTTAAACAATTGAACCACATATGATCATATTGTTTCAATCCATACAAAGATTTATTTAATTTTACTAAATATACTTCTAAAGAGTACGAAGTTTGTGTTTCTGGCACCTTAAACCCTTCTGGATTTTCATATAAATATCATTCTCAAGTGAACCATATAAATAGGTGGTAATACATCCATTAGACACATCTCCAATTTTGTATGTGTTGATAGACTTATTAGATAACATAATGTAATTGCATCAATCAAAGGAGTGTAAGTTTCTTCATGATCAATTTTTGGGCCTTTGCGTAAAACTTTGTGCAACGAGTCTTTCTTTATATCTCATAACTTCATTTTTATCGTTTCTTTTAAGCACATATACTTATTTTTGTCCTACTAGTTTTACTCCATTTGGTGTATGGACTGCAGGTCCAAAAACTTTTCATCGAGTAAGAAAATTAAGCTCTTTAATGATTGCATCTTTCCATTTTGGCCAATCTTTTCTATTTTTACATTCCTCTATAGAATCAGGTTCAAGATCCTCGTTTTCTTCCATAATCCCATGTGCAAAATGATATGAAAAATTATAGTCGACGTTTATCTTATTTTGGTTTCATCTTATTCCTGTCATGACACAATTTATTGAGATCTCTTTATTTTCATAATTTTTAGGTACCTAAGTTTCTTTTGTTGTGTCATTGGGCTCTTCTAGATCTTCACTCTTCTAGAGTTTTTTTTGTTGTATCATTAGGCTCTTCTAGAGATTCACTAATCTTTTCAAAAGATTTTGTTTTCTCTTTAGGACCATCAATTATATTTTCTCCGTTTCACTTTCTAGATTTTTTTATCTTTAGAACTGGTTGGTCTTCGGTGCTTCAGGCATGCCTAAGAATCATTTGTAGATGTATTTTTTTCCTTCTGGGATATCAGTTCTAAGTGGAGTATGTATAGCTGGTACATGAGACTTTGTTACTCTCTTAGGGTCAGTAAATGTTTCTGTCATTTGATTAGCTACATTTTGTAAATGATTTTTTTACTTCAAGTTCACAGTGACTTGAACGAGGTCAGTAAATGTTTCTGGTACAAGCTTTGCCAAAGAATAACTCTTGAATTGTTCATGTGCCTTCCTAGTGGACACAATCGGTTTCCATTCTGACCTAAGGCCATTCATAAACGTCACTTTCTATTCAATCACCCGTCGCTCAAGATTATATTTGAGCATTCTACTCAGCAAGTGGTTGAAGCGATTAAACGTTTGATCAAGCTTCTCATCAGTTTTTCTGAACAAATGAACCAAACTTGGACAGACGAGTTGTTTGTAAAGAGTGTTCTAGATCTGCATCTCCAAAATACAACTCCTTCAATCTATCCCATATTTCCTTAGCAGTTGTACATGCACTTACAAGATGAAAGGTATCCGGTGGAAGAGCAAATCGTATAATTCTCATCGCCTTTATGTTGCTAAACTGTTTATCCTTTTCATCCTGAGGAACATTAGTGTGTTCAACGAGAAGTGCTTGTAATCAGCCTAAGTCTTGATAACCTTCCTATTTGTAGTGTATGAAAAAGTCTCATGAGTCATCGCCTGTCATATGGTTGAACCATGTTCTTCAATACCAAGAACATAGTCTTCAAAGTGCAATGCCCAGACTTCATAATCCTAAGGAAAGAGTATTGGAATCCTTGTAATGGATCCAATACTACTAGAAAGATTGAACGATAAAGAATGAGGATCTTCGTGCTACATGATGTCAAAAATTTTAAAAAGTACAGATATAGAATTAGATGTGTAAAGCGAAGCTACAATATTTAGAGTAAAAACCAAAGATTTAGATCTGATGTCTACAATCGATAGAAGACGAGAACAAATCCAATAAAAAATACAAAACCCTAATTGAACTTGGAAGAAGGATAGTGACTGGATTACACTATCTCCCGCTCTGATACCAATTGTTGAAACAACAATTACTAGGATCGAAAAATTCTATAAAAGATGTGAATTAAATAACAAGAACAATGAAGATCAAAGTAGTGCCAAATGCTTTAATTATAAAATCTCTAGAAGAGTTCAACGAGAACTTCTTTGTAGATCTAGGTAGGACGACAAAATGATCAACCCTAATTGTTACATGCATGCACATTAAATAGTCTAACCCTAGAACACAAATTCGTGAAAGGACAGGCCCAAACCGGTAAATAAGACTATTCTAGTACATATATTTGACACAATACATTTAAAACCCAACAGTACTTCATGAACCAAATATGGGTTCCGAAGTTTGGAGTTGTCGAGGGGCCATTCTTAAATGAGGCCCATAGGACTAGGTACTCCATCCATACCAGATCACACTATCGGATTAATGTCTAAGTCAATAACTATAATTGGTATATACTTGACCCGACCCGGCATGGTCCATTTGGGTTGCATGGCATCATGTATTTGGATCTCTAAAATGAGAGAAATAACACTTAAGGTTTATTAATATATTATAAGTTCTAATATATTAATAAGATTATTTAATTAGTATTGATCAAGAATTAATCTAGAATTAATTAAGTGATCGAAAGAAGACTAATTAAATATATGGGTTGATTTTGTAAATCATCCAAACTTATATAGTGGGCTATTGCTCCATGGATTGTCAAGTTGGGCTAAAAATCATAGGATGCTCCATGGTGTATTTGAACCCATGTATCCAAGGAAATGGAAAGCCATGACAATTAGGGTTTACGCTAATTGTGACTAACTATATAATGATCTTATTATTGAAGAAATCGGACACTAGTGAAACAAGTGAGAGCAAGCCGATTTTGAAGTGTTATATTTTCTCTCTAAGTTATTCCAAATGCATTTGATGTTGTGTGAACCATTTGAGGTGTCACACTTGGGGCACTAGGCTCTCAAGCTACATGGAATCAAGAACCAACAAAGAGGTATGTCACTCTACTAGATTTTATATTATTTGTACTTCATAATATGCTAGTTAGGATAAATACCTTGGAAATTGATATTTGCATGTATAATAGAGAAAACATAGATCCAAGGAATTTAGGGTTGCATGTACACCATAGGAGTGTTAGAATGATCAAAACCCAACAGTGGTATCAGAGCCTAGGCTTGTTTTCAATTATACTTGACGCAAAGTGCCGAAAATGCTGAAAAAATCGATTATCTAGCATTCTGGGCACTGGACTCGCCGAGTCCATGAAGAAAATCATCCTACTCGTCGAGTAGGAGCCCCAGACAACATAATTTCGACTTTTAAGGCTGGAATTGGACTAGAATCATTACCCTAAGCTGTTTTTGAACCTATAAACATGTTTTTGATGTGGTAATGTTCATTCTAATCCAATTTCAAAGATAATTGTTTGATTTGAATTGTCTTGTTCATATGAGTTTAATCAAGATTATGAATATTGCTAGATATGTTTGTGATAGTTGTTATTGATCCAAATTGATCTAAAATTTATTCTTAAAATGTGTTTTTGTAACTTATCCTCAAGTTACATGAAAAGTCTCATCAATGAATTTTATTAAAAAACATAGGTTATGAACTTGAAAAGTCTTTTCTCCATAAATTGTTTTATGACATCCATAACTTGTCCTCAAGTTATGGATTTCCAAGAGTCTCTTCATTAAGAGTTTTAAAAACCTATATTAAACTCATATGTTATGAAATTGAAGAGTTTTGAAATGTTTCAAAACTTGCCCTCAGGTTTTGGAATTTATAAAGTCACCCCCCATGTACAATTTAATTCCAAACCCTAGAATTTGAAAAGTTAAAAGTTCAAACTTTATAGACTTCATTAAATTAATTAATGTGTTTAATTAAAAGAGTTAATAATTACATAAAGACATGGTTTAAGTTTAATTAAACTAATAGTATAGTTTAATTAATAGATTAAACCACCAAGTATTTTAAATGTTTAAAATACAACCTTATACTATTATTATAATTTTAATTATATAGATATGTATAAGATAAAGTCAATCTTACCATTAGTAGGCTTCATTCACAAAGCCGGTATATAAGGGGGGTATAAAGTTACCGCCTATAAAATGGCAGTTTAATGGGTGTCCACTCTCAACCACCGCTTCCTTGACCGGTGGAGGGTCGTTAGTCGAACGGGTAGGAAAGGACTATAATTCTCCCTTCATTAAAATTATATTGATAAATACTAAGTAACTAAACAGTTATAAATTCCCAATCTTAGTTACTTAGGAAAATGTGAAATGGTGCTAACCCATGAAATTACACTTTGCACCTTTGTTAAGTCGTTAGTGGAGCGTATGTGGTTAACCGACACACTAACATGGGACTGACAATGTGTGGCAAAGGGTGACTTAAGTTTTTTTATAGATCGGTGGAGCGTGTGTGGTTAACCGACACATCGATTAGGTGATAAAATTAAGTGTACCAAGTCAATTTGCATGGTTATTAACACCTTTTTTGTGATACTCGTCATCCCAGTCACAAACTTGAGAGGGTACAATCGAGATTCAAACATGCCATTGAAAGTTCAATGTATCTCAAAAGATCTAGGAGTTTCAAATCCAATTAAAACTTAATGAATAATTTCGTTTTTCATGGTGGAAATTGGTAAATCGTCATTTACCTACCTTCAAATATTCTATAGATTGGATTACGACATCCCTCTTCCAAGTTATAAAATAGTTTGTTAGGTCCTAGCCTTAATATTTCATATTGGGTGTTATGTTAAGGACTTTAAATAAACTAAACTTGAATTTCTCCCATTATAGATGTCTTGTTAAGACATCTATGGTGTTCCCAAATCTTTAGGAACAAGCTTCCTAATGAAGATGATATCCCAAATGGCAACCAAGGTGAAAGATCAATCCCTTTATTGCACATTAGTGGGACTGGAAAATCATGCTTCACTTCCTCCACCTCATCCTATTATTCTCCCAATCCCATAAGTTTCAAGACTTGATAAGTTCTAAGTCACTCAATCCCTATTGGCAATCAAAGTCTATATGTACTTAGATCTTAGAGGTTAAGCCACATATTGACAAGCCGGGAGACTCGGGTGTCAAAGTCTTGAGGAAAGTTGGCTATTGACTGGGTTCTTTAGTCACTTCCTGATAACAGACTATGACATGACCCTTAATGATCTTACATATTTGCTTGATGATGTTGAATCAGAAATAATTTGGAGCATTGGTAAAGCAAATTAGATTGGAAGATCTACTTCCCAAACCTATTTGGACATTGACAATGGTGACGTTGGAAGTCTAGATAGACTTTCTCTTCCCAATTGAAAGGGGATCGACCATGGTCAAGTCATTTGACCTAATGGTAAAGAGAAAGGCTAAGTCTGTGATAGTCCCGTACACCATTTCCAAAGAGTCCATATATTTCTTTTGCCAATAAAAGGGACAATGGTTGCGAAGCTGCCCAAATTTACCTGAAATTTCATAAGGAAGGTAAAGTCAAAAGGTTTGATTTTGCTTCGGGTAAACTCCACTATCTAACTCTATTATGTATCATTTTGAGATTCTTAATACATGATGTAATGTAATTACATTTTGATGTTTTGGAAGAATCAAAGGAAGCTTAAAGAAAGAGTTTGCTGATTCTGATCGTATGGTTCGATGACCAGAATTTTGAGCCGCTGCATAAGAGTTATGAAATATTGGTTAGCTATAGATAACAACAAGTTGTCATATGTATTTGCATTGTAAGGATAAGTTTTTCCGCAAGTTTTAAAATAAAAGAAAATTTTGTTTTTTATTGATTTTTAAGTATCCTTACAATGACATTTGTGAAAAAATTGTTGTTTATATGTTCCCGTTGATAAGCAATATTGGTAAATGGATTTGATTCTTTCATTTGTGGTAGTGTCATAATTTACCAAATATGGAAAGATTCTCATCGCCCAAGGTTCAGTTGGATGGAAACTTGGAATCATGCAACTTTTGTCGGGGCGCCCTGCTCTTAGGGGCGCTGGCGGGCGTTGAGCCCGCTCCTCTTGACTTAGCTGGAGCACCAGGTATCTTGGGCAGACGTGACTCTTCCGTGCCGACTTAGGCACGTCATCAAGTCCCCCAGTCCAGTAGCCGTAGCGTTGTTCTGCTAGATACGACGTTCTGGGCTTGATTACTTTACACGTGTTAGTTCCCTGTTTGTTCGCCGTTCCGGTTTTAGTGGTGACGTGGCCAAAGGGACGGTTGCAGCATTCAAATGCTAACACCCAACGCCGTAAACAAGGTTGTTGCTTTTGAGATGATCTGCCAGGCTAACTGTTATCTTCTTGATTATTTTGTGTTTAAATACTTCTTCCGCTTTTGTTGCACCGATGATAAGTTCATGTTTTCCGTTCGCCGGGGAGGACATACCCTAGTGCCTGACGGCCGAACGCCCAAAAATTGGCAAGATAAGTGATTTTGGGTTAATCATGGCTTGGTGGGTAGTGGACGCTACCGTGCCAACACTTTTGCTGATACTACCCCTAAACTCTTTCCCCATAACCAAAACGTGACTGATTTTCTCAAGAAAATCCAAGCCATGTTTTGAAAACCGGATCGGACCGGCCGGTTCGACCGGTTCAACCGGGAACCGGTCCCGGATCCGGTTCTTAAAGGCCAAAAACCGGTAATCGTTTGAACCGGTAAAAACCGGTCCGGTTGAACCGGTAAAACCGGTCAAAACCGGAAATTTTAAAAAATATTTAATTTTTTCATTTTTTGTATTTTTTATATAATTAAATATAATTATGACATCATCCGGTTTTTCCGGTTTTTTAGACCAGTCCGACCGGTTGGACCACCTGAACCATCGAACCAATAAGACGACCGGTTCGGTCTCCGGTCCGGTTTTCAAAACCTTGCATCCAAGTGTCCCCCGAGGACTACTCTGAGACCCTTCTCTCTGGTGTAGGAATGAGCCCATCTTGGAGGCGTCGCGGTAAAATGGCAGTTTTCTTTTGCGTTGTTGATGGTAAGTGTCTGCGTTCTCATTTTTTGCACTCATGCTAGGGTTTTTTTTATCTGAGAATCTTCCCCTTTTTTACTTTCCTTAATACCTTAAGCTCTCCAAGTAACGAGTCCTCTTTGTCTATGGATGAGGTGCTTCGAAAATGCTACATGGGAAAGTTGGATCATCGGGAACCAGATTTAGTCGATCGTCTTCCCCCCCCCCCCTCGTCGTCTGGACTAGCTTGCGCTTACTGCCGCTATGCCTACTCCTCCGACGATAGACATGGATCCGTCGTCTGCCGGGGTGGATCCCCTTGTTGTTCGCCCACTTTCCTCTGTTATGCCTTTGGGTGGCGTTCATACTACTTCCACTGAAGGTGACGAAGACAACAAAGATGGTCTCATTGCTGATGTTCGGTGACTACAGGCCAAGTGGAAGGCCGTTCTGGCCATGGGCGAGACTATGAGCAGTGCACCTAATATCGCCAAGCGAGTTCAAACCAGACGTAGTTTCTCGCACCTTCTAAGCTCGATCTCCTCATCACCAGCACCCGTTGTTGTTATCCCTAATGATGATGCTCAATAGTCTAAAGGAATTGTTAACCCTGTTTCTACCAGTTCTTCTCCTCCAAAGGATCTTCATGATCCGGAGCCTACCCCTGTTTCTCCCATCAAGAACTTAGGTGGAGGTTCTTTAGGGCCCTCTCCTTTTTTCCTCACTTGGAATCTTCACAACGAGTCTCATCTCTCTGTTTGTGCTGATGCTTTAGAGTTCCCCCGGCATGCCTTCACTCCTGCCACTGTTGCTGACATGGAGGCTATGGGCAGTCCTGCCTCGTCTCATAACATGACCTGTGCAACTGCGCAAGCCATGTTTTATCATGTTGTAGGGCTCGACGCATTTAGACGCTTAATGAGATGGAAGTTGTGCATGCCAGTTGCGGGGCCTGTGTAACTGAGTTAGAGCAGCATATTTCAGAACTTACTGGTGATCTGCAGCATGCAGAGCAAAGGTACCAACTTCTGGCTTCCGAAAAAGCTGCGATGGAGGAACTCCGGTCCGGTTTGGAAGCGAAAGTTGACTCTCTTTCTCAGGTTAACGAGGGTTTAATGATTCAGGTCGAAAGCCTTGAATGCGACGCAGTCGATCATGATAGGGTGGTTGCTGACTTGCAATCGAGTGTGACCGCTACACAGCGTGACCTGAACTGGTTATTATAGGTGGGGATTGTGCGAGTTGTTGATAAGCTAATCGAGCATCCAGAGTTTATGGGGGCGGTAAGTCTTATCCGCCACGTCGGCTTTGTTGCTGGAGCGGAATCTGTGAGTGCTGCTCTAGTTGCTACTGGTCACCCAGGTCTTGCAGATACCCCCGCCACTGGCCCCGTCACTAGTGTCAATGAGGCTCTCTTAGCATTTGCTAGTATGGATCACACCTCACTTCTAGGGTTAGGTGAATTGAATATACAGGGGATTCGTGATCTTTGTGTTTTCTCTGGTTCCGATGGTACTCCTGAAGATGTGGTGGATCGCAACAATTGAATTGATCCTGGGAAGAGCACTGTTGATGGTGGTGAAGGTGTTGTTAACGAGAGTGATGGTGCTGGTGGTTTTGGCGATCGTCTGAATGCCAATGTTTGTCTGGATGATGAGTGCAATGACGCTGTTTCTGAGTCGGCTCATGTTGATGACATTGTTGAGAACGCTGGAGATGTAGAAGATGTTGTTGCCTGTGGAGATGGTGACGCTAATGTCGAAGGGAATGGAAATGATGGTGATGTTTTGATGTAGGTTTCATGTGCTACCCCTATGGAGCGTGAAAACTCTTGTTTATTTGTTGTTTTGATGGTTATGTCTTGAGCTCTCGTGTATGGCTGTTTTGGCACTTTTTTTTTGTGTGTTGACAATGTTATCCTTGCTGTGACATTTTGATGATATGTGTAATGTAATCGCTATGTGTTTATTACTCCATATATCGTTAGTTGCTAGATTTATTAATGCTATTGGTTCACGCACTAAGCGATCGACCCTGTGTTGAGCATAAAGGTGATGTCTCGATTAATTCGGCGCACTAAGCGTCCGCATGAGCCAGTGTGTCGAGCCTCATATGCGTTGGCTATAAGGCTTAATACTCTAAGTATTAAGGCTGAATGCACTGGGTTTTAATATACTGAGTATTTAATACACTAAGTATTATCATTGAACGCACTAAGCATTGTAATTTAGTTTGCCAAAATTTAAAACTTAAATGCACTAAGCATTATGCGCGTTAATCATTAAGAGTTCAGTACCCTAAGTACGAGTTTCATCATTATAATTGTTTAGATTTGTACACTGAGTACAAGGACTTAAACACATAGAATATCAGGACCTTCTTTAGTGCTCACTCGCCCAGGTTTTGGTATGGGCTTCTTGCGCCTTGACACTTAGATCATTCACCGGTACTTACTCCAACCTCATTGCTTTCATGTAGGGGATTTCTTCTAGAAGTAGAATTTTCTCAAATTCCTTGCGTTCCACATTCTTGGAATCTGCCTTCCTTCCATTGTTTCTAGTGTGTACGCCCCATTCTGGTTTGCTTCTACAACCTTGTATGGACCCTCCCATATGGGTCCTAGTTTACCCTGAGGCTGAGCTCGACTTGCCTCACTCTTTCTTAGTACGTATTCCCCTACTTTAAATGCTTTTTCCTTGACTCTTTGATTGTAATATCTCTCTGTTGCATGCTTGTATGCCGCCTGGCATATGCTTGCCTTCTCTCACCTTTCCTCAAGGATATATAGGTTCATCCTCAAGTCTCGGGAATTGGCTTCTTCATCGGTATGGCTTGTCCTTAGCGTGCCTATCATCACCTCTGTTGGAAGCATTGCCTCTGCTCCATATGTCAAACTGAATGGTGTCTCCCTGGTGCCTGTCCGCGGGGTGGTCCTATACGACCATAGCATCGTCGGTATCTCTTCTGCCCAATTTCCTTTGGCCTTTCCTAACCGCTTATTAATCCCGTTCACAATGGTTCTATTGGAAACTTCTGTCTGTCCGTTTGCTTGTGGGTGTGCCACCGATGTGAATCGTTGATTTATCCCCTTACTGGCACACCACTCCTTGAACGGGTTTTCAGCAAACTGAAGCCCGTTGTCACTTACTAGCGTTCTAGGTGTGCCAAACCTAGTCATGATATTCTTCCATACAAACTTGATCATGTGCCTTCCTGTTATGCACGCCAATGGCTCTGCTTCGATCCATTTCGTAAAATAGTCCACAGCCACGACCATATATTTTAACATTCCTAGTACTTCTGGGAATGGCCCCACAATGTCTATTCCCCATTGATAAAATGGCCAAGGGCTGGATATATTGGATAAAGGTGTCGGAGGATTCGCTTGGACCGAGGAGAATGCTTGACGCTCCCCACATGCTTTTGTTAGCTCTACTGTGTCTTGATGCACGGTGGGCCAATAGATCCCCATCCGAAGCACCTTTCCTGTTAGAGCTCGTTCACCCTCGTGTGCGCCTGCTTAACCTGCATGTGCTTCCTATAACGCCTCTTTCCCTTTGATGTCGTCCACGCATCTTATCCATGGGGTTGTGAACCCTTTCCGGTATAGCTCTCCTTCAATTAGAGTGTACGAAGGTGTTTTTATGCGTATTTTTTGGGCTTCGTCACGACTATCAGGTAGGACGCCTTGTTGTAAGTAGTGTATTAGTGGGGTCATCCATGTGGGTTTTGCTGCCGTGAGTGCGCCTACATGTCGTTCCTCTATGCTCCTTTCCTTGAGCACCTCGACCAAAACCTTCTTTGATAGGTGATCAAAACACGTCGACGCCAGTTTGCTTATGGCGTCTGCTCTCCTGTTCTCGCTCCTTAGGATTTGCTTGATGGTAAACTCCTTAAAGGATTTGGTAAGCTGTCACACTGTCTTAACATATCTTTCTATTCTTTTGTCTCTTGTCTTGAAGCTTCCATTAACCTGGTTGGTAGCCAGTCTTGAGTCTGTCAGCGCATCTACGGCCTCCGCCCCTATTTGTTTGGCCAGGCGTAATCCGGCAAGCAGTGCTTCGTATTCCGCCTCATTATTTGAGGTGTGGAAGTTGAAACGGAAGGCGTACGTAACCTCTTCTCCTTCCTGGCTGGTTAAGATTAGGCCAGCCTCCGAGCCCACCCTGTTGGACGCTCCATCGGTATACAACGTCCATTTTCTATTTCCCTCTGGAATTTCTTCCACCACAATGATTCCTTTTTTAATTATCTCTCCTTCTTCTGGGACTTCAAGTAGGAAATCTGCCAGTGCTTTCCCTTTGATACTTGTCCTTGGCCGGTAGCTAATATCATATTCACCCAATTCGATTGCCCATTTTGCGAGTCTTCCTGAGGTTTCGGGCGTGAGCAAAATTTGTTTAATCAGAGAATTCGTCAGGACCTCTATTTGGTGGGACTGAAAATACCATCTCAACCGTCTCGCAGTATAGATCAGTGCTAGCACCAGCTTTTCCAGGGTGGGGTAATTGAGTTCAGGGCCTTGTAGCGCTCTGCTTACGAAGTATACTGGCTTCTGTTCCCCTTCTTTTTCCATGACTAGTACAGAGGATATGGCTTCAGCTGAGGTCGATAGGTATACCTGCAATACCTCTCCCATAATGGGGCTAACTAACGTGGGTAGCTTGTGCAAAGCTTCCTTGATTCCTTGGAGTGCTGCCTCTGCCGCCGTTGTCCACTGGAAATTACTTTTCTCGATACAGCCTTTCAATGTGTTGAATAGCGGCATAGCCTTTTCAGATGACTTTGAAATGAACCTACTAAGCGTCGTGATTTTCCTATTCAGGCCTTGTACGTCTCTTAGAGTACTTGGGGGTGGCGTTTCCATGAAATCGTCCACTTTTTCTGGTCTGGGTTGGATGCCCTGTCTGGTAACATAGTATCCTAGGAACTGGCCTTCTTCCACTCCAAACGTACACTTGCTCGGGTTTAGCTTCATCCTTGCTTTCTCCAACGTTTTGAAAGTCTCCTCGATATCCTGCAACATCGTTATTTCATCCTCACTTTTAATGACCATATCGTCAACATACACTTCGATGTTCCTCCCAATCTGGCTTGAGAACATGGAGTTGACCAGACGTTGGTATGTTGCCCCCGCATTCTTTAAACCAAAAGGCATTTTGGTATAGCAAAATGTGCCATGGTCGGTGTAGAATGTTGTTTTCTCCTCATCATCCTTACTCATCAAGATCTGGTGATACCCTTTATACGCGTCCAGAAAACATTTTAATTTGAAACCTTGTAGTGATTCTACCTTCTGGTCAATTTCTAGGAGGGGGTAGAAATCTTTAGGGCATGCCTTGTTAAGATCGGAGAAATTGATGCACATACGCCATGATCCGTCATGCTTTCATACCATGACAGGATTGGCTATCCAGGTTGGGAAGACTGCTTCCCTCAGGATCCCTACCTTTGTCAGCTTTGCCACCTCCGCATTAATCGCCCTATTACGATCTCCCCCTGGACCCGCTTTTTCTTTTTAACTTCCTTTGTACCTGGTTTAATCATGATCTTATGTTCTATGATTTTCCGGTCGACGCCTACCATGTCTGTGGGAGTCCACGCGAATATGTGCTTGTATCGCCTGAGGAGGTCGACGAGTGCCCGCCTGGTGTGCCCTGGAAGGTTGCGACCGATGTTGATTGTATGATCACAATGTTCTTCATTGATTACTTCTTTCTCGTATGCCGATTCACCCCGTGCTTTTTTGGTTTTTCTCGTTATCTCAGTTGGCTGCATAATCGTGAAGCACTATAGTTGTATTGGCGGTGTGGCCAAGATTGTGGTTGGGCCTCTGCTAGTGTTAAACTTCACTATCCCGTGCATTGTGGATGGAATCGCGCCTAATTTGATCAAGGCTGGGCCTTCCCAGAAAGATATTATGCTCTGCTGAATGTCGAATTACGACGAAATCGACAAGGACTATTTTCCTTCGTTGCTTGTCATGACTAGTCACCGTAAGAGGGAGGTGGATCATGCCTAACGCCCACAGACTGTATTTCGTGAATCCAACCAACCTTCTTGTTGTAAGTCTCAGGGCGTCTTTCCACCTGTCTGGAAGGAGTCTGAAGCAATGCTCGTAGATAATGTCTGCGGAGCTACCTGTGTTGATATATACTCTGTGTATGACCACGTCTTTAATAGAGGCCTGTATTATGAGAGGGTTATCACCTGTCCAACCTTCGGGTCTGGGGTCTTATGCTAAAAATGTGATCTCTTGTGTCATGGGCGTGAGGTTCTCCTGATGTGCAGTTCCCTCATGTCTGCTTCTCTTGGCTCGAATCATGAATATTTCTTTGGGCTAAGTACCTTCTTTTGGAGCTCCTGTGGCAGTTTCTGCATCGAACTTGGCGCGCAGGCTGCGGGCTACCTCCACAAGATCTCCCTTGAGCTTTTTCTCCTCCATTTCTTTTTTAAGGACTAAACAGTTGGTAGTGTCATGTGTTTTGCTTTTGTGGTATTCGCAGTACCATCCTTTTGGCGTTCTCTCTTGCTGCTTGTTTGCGACCACATATACATCTAGACGACGACCCCATTTGCCATCCTTAACGAATGCCCTGAAGCGACCCGGTGGTCTCTTCCTTCGTCCAAAATGCCTACATCCCCATGATGTTTCTGAGTAGGTTGGGTTAGAACGCTTGACGGTCATGGCAATTAAGTTTGCTTGTTTTGCTGCTTTGCCTTCCTCATGTCTTAAATATATTTCCTCTCGTTCCTTTAACTCGACTCTTGTCTGCGGTTTCTTGCCCATGATTTTTTGTGACAGAGGGCTGAGGAGAAGTCCCTATATGAAGGTGCCTGCTATAAGACCCTCGTCATGACCCGACACATCTAACGTGGTGTTTCTGAACCGTGTGAAATACTCTCTTACGCTTTCCCCTTCCTTTTTCTTATATCCGATGATGGAATGGGAATCGCCTTTGTACTTTTGCAATTGCATGAAGTTGGTGAGGAAAAGATACTTGAATTGGCCAAAGTTGTAAATGATGCCTGGGCACAACGTCTTGAACCACGTACCTGCATTTCCATCTAGTGTCGTTGGAAAGTATGTGCACCAGAAATGCTCATCTAGCTTTAACGACGTCATTGTCCATTCATACGTGTTGATGTGACTGTCCGGATCGGTGGTGTCATTGTAAGTTTTTAGGTTGGTGAGCTTTGTTGTGTTTGGGATTTCATAATCTAGTAGTTCCCTGGCGAACGGAGATGTGACACTCCGTGACAGGCAGTCCTGATTTGGGATGGTCAGCGAGCCTTGTACATTATATTGGTGGGGCGCGTTGTAAGACTGTGCCCCGGGGTGACCGTAGAACGCTTGGTATCCTGGGTTATGGCCATAAAAGGCATGCTGTTGGAACGGCAATTGCAGTGAGTTCCCCAAGTGTATGAGTTGAGGTTGAACTAGCGATTGCGCTGGTGCTGTGGTGCAGGCTGTTGTTGACTTGTGTGGGTGGTCACTATAGGCTCACCCCATGTGCCTGTCGAAAGGTGAGGAAACAATGGTGGTGCTATCACAGTTTGCACAAGAGGCGAGAGCATCAGGGGTGTGCTCGTTGGTATTTGGCTCTGTGGTGACACGTGAAGTGACGGTTGAGTGTTTGGTGCTTGGCTTGCTGGCATCGTCGTTGAAGAAAGAGGAAGTTGGCATTGTACCATCGGGGTAAAAAAGGGTGACGTTTGGTTTACTGAGAGTTGTGTCGCCGTTGGTTGGGATGTTAACGGCGTCGGCAAGGGTGTAGCTAGTGGTACCGTCCCCATAGGTGGCCTCAGTTGTCGGGATGGCAGCAGGATGATGGCTTCTATGCTTGTTGTTGGCAACAAAAGAGGTGGTTGGACTATCGGGGGTGCTGTAGTTAGCATAGAGCTTCCTTCGCCGGTGGGTTCACTGGTTGCCATTATGGGTGGCGGTACGTCGTCTAACGGTGTCAAGGGGCATATAGGGTTGTTATGGATTCCCTCAACCCCGTCACCGCCGTCAGACGCCATTGATTTCGCTGAAACAGTGGTTTTTGCTTCGTTCTTCGTCACACAAAACGGATGGCACCAAATGATGCGACCTTGACCTTGACCTACTGCTCGTTCTCCGGTATGGTGTTAGAAGGTATCTGCAATGCCACACGAAATAACAGCCGTCAGCCGCTTCCCGGGAGGAGGCTCCCGGAAGAACGCTCTGATGTTTAAGTTAGATGGGGTTTTAGGTGTTTCTTAAGGAAATTGCTCTTAGAAGGGATGGCTTACCTTTAGGTCTCCTGAGTGTGCCCTTTTATACCCAACGATCCTACTTGTCCGTACGGGACATGATCGCTTTTTAGGGGACAAGGTCAGAGACGCTGATTGGAGGGTTGTGTGCCTCTTTATGTCAGAGTACTGCCATTGGCTCTGGCGGTAATGCTCTGACTCTCTGCCTTGTCGCTTGACCATATCCTTTGTCTTGACACTGGGAGCGCCTTTGGCGGGCGCGAGCCTTTTGCCGGGGCGCCCTGCTCTTAGGGGCGCTGAGCCCGCTCCTCTTAACTCGGCCGGAGCGCCAGGTATCTTGGGCAGGCGTGACTCTTCCGTGCCGACTTAGGCACGCCATCAAATAGCTATCATACGAGCATCAAGGTTGCACCATTCAAAGCTTTATACAATCAAAAATTTTGATCTCTTATTTGTTGCGGGGAATTTGGTGATACCCAAATTGACAAGAAGTTCATAGGAAATACCCTACGAACAGGCCCAAAGATTATCCATGAAGATAATGTAAATCCATGAATGCATGAAAGGAGCACGTGATCGTCAAAAGAGCTATGTTGATACAAGACGCAAACCCATTGAGTTCCATGTTGGAGATAGGGTTATGCTTAAGTTCTCTCCTTGGAAAGGAGTTATAAGGTTCGGAAAGGAGTTATAATGTTCGGAAAGCGAGAAAAAAACTTAATCCTAGGTACATAGGACCGTTTGAAATCCTCAACCGGATTGGTCCAATGTCCTATCGACTTAGGGTACTCCAAGAGCTCAATAACGTGCATGACGTCTTTCATGTGTCCAATCTTAAGAAGTGTCTCTCCAATGATACACTTTTCATTCCTCTTGACGAAATTTAAATCAACCCTAAGCTGAACTTCGTTGAGGAACCAATCGAAATTATGGACAGAGAGGTCAAATTACTCAAGCAAAGTTGAATTCCTATAGTCAAGGTACGATGGAACTCTAAGCGGTGACCTGAGTATACCTGGGAACGAGAGGACCAAATGAATAACAATTACCCTCACTAGTTCAAAGGAATCCCTATGATTAAATAGACTTTTGGGAGGAAATTTCTAAAACAGGGGGAGAATGTGACAACCAAGAAAATTTCCGTCACCAACCACCATTAGGATATAGTAGGGAAACATAAAGATAATAACTTAACATTGTAAATTTTGATTTTATGAGTAAATATAATCAAATATGATGTTATGTTTACAAATAATTTGACGTTTAGACTAAAAAAATAAGCATCCAAAAAGTTGTACCGCCTTTTAAAATGGTTAATATATTCGGAGAGTACCCGTCAACCTAATTCCAAGGATATAAAATTGATAAAAATATGACTCTGATTGGAAGAGTTATGATTTTTGTAAAAAGTAAACTCAACCGCGTACATAATTATTATGATGTCAAAACGATACATAAAGATTGGTTAAGTTTTCACTAAAGTTATAAAAAGGAGAATCATAGTACTCCTCGAGATAAGAACTTTAGGAAAAAGAATGCCGAAAGCAGCATCCATATGAGAGAGATATGATTTTTGTAAAATCATTTGTTTTTACCCCTATTAGTCAAAAAGATGAAAGTCAAAACTAGCCAAAGCAACCTAAAGAAAAGTTATAGTACTAGTTGAGATCATCACATAGATATAAAGAGGGTAAAGATCGGAACTCGTTTGCATAAGATATGAATTTTTCAAAATCCTTTTTATGCGCACGAGGTGCGCGCCATTGTGTGGCATGCATCTGACACTGGATTCGATTAGCTTGCAAGTGACATGGCACATAGAGAGAGTGACATGTGGTGACTCCTAGATGGATCCACGATGATCATGTACAACGTGCACATATATTTATGTCACACGCACGTCAAAACCCTAACTATAAATAGCAAGGTCTGCAGCCTCATTCTGCATCCCTCCAATTTCGACTCTCTCACAAGCTGCTGCAGTAACGTTGGCCAAGTTTTAGGATAGACATTGTACTTAGTTGTTACGTTGGCCCTAGATGTTACGTTGGCCGATTTCCTAGGATAACTTAGTACCTACATGTAACGTTGGCCAAGTTTTAGGATAGACATTGTACTTAGTTGTTACTATGCAATAATATCCTATTATATAGATAATCATAATTATTGTATATATATGGTAAACAAATTATATATATATATATATATACTATCCGTTTACCCGTGCTAAGCGCCGGGCGGCAAAAAGTTTCTTTCGGAAGATAGTTTTTATGTGATGATTAGTTTCCTTTAGACGTGAGCTATTCATTGCAGCCATTTGGTAGACTATTTTGTGTCGAATAGTTCATTTCAACATATAGTTTCTTGCTAGGTGCATAGTCATACAATACGACAAAAGTTGAGTCTACATCTTAAATTATTCATCTAATAGTTCATACTTGATTTTACAATATATAAATAACAACAATCTGCAACCATGTAGTTTTGTACATTTATAACATGTCCAATATATAAACTACACCAATCTACAATCATGTTGCTTCATCTGCTAGCCCTGCATTAAACATCAAATAAGCATCTAAGATATATATTTGAAGAAATTGTAAAATAATAAGTTGTTGATTGTACCTTGTTAATCACATAACACTTCTTTGTACACAACGTTTGATGTGTAGATTCCATCATTATCAAACGTTTTTTCCGGCTTTACTAATACCTTGGGATTGACACGTGATATTCGTCTGGACAGCGCCACATAAAGTTGGCCATGTGAGAATACCGATTCTGGTAGATAAACACCTACATTTGGATTACCACGCCATAAACTTTATTTTAATCCTTAAAATGTAAGAGATAACTTTGCTTATTCTAGTAGAATAAAATGTGTGCAAGAATCAATTAACTTAATTCTTGCTGAATTGAACAGTTCCTGTGCATAAATCAAAACAGGGACAGAAACAAAGCAACACAAGTTACACCAAATTCGATGTAGTAAAGTAGAAAATCAAGAATTGTATTTGAGACATAAGAATTGTATCATTTCAAAAAGAATAAATTTATCACTTTAGACAGAAGACAGAAGAAGATTCATCAAAAAGATAGAAGTAAAGAGAACCTGAATTCGTGTCACGAAATGTAATGCAATGCAATGAAGTAATCTTCTAGTTCCCGATTCCATGTTTGTGAAATGTGTTGTGAAAGTAAAAAATAAGAACATAATATATTAGATTTATAGACGGAATAATGTATCATATGATGTATTTTCGGATATTATTAACTGTTAAAAGTCATACCAAAAATATTATTAATCATACCATAAATACTAAATGTCAAAAATCATACCAAAATTATTTTAATTCATACCATAAATACTAACTGTCAAAAGTCATACCAAAAATACTTTAAATCATACCATAAATACTAACTGTCAAAAATCATACCAAAATTAATCATATTATTATCATATTTTCATTAAAATAACATATTTGATTTAATATATTTTTATTCATTATTGTACTTTGAAATTGAATTACCTTATACCAGAATTCCCTTGTCTAGAATTGTGGTCTCTATCCTTCATAGTTGCTCTGAAAAAATCACCATAATTGAAATATTTATAAGTAATACATTAATTAGTTTTATTCACCATTCACCATTGTATCTTTTTATCTTACCTTCAAGTACCAAATCAGTCATCAATTTTTAAACGAAAACCACTTTCAAGTAAATGCATTCTGTAAACAGATACATTCTTTACAGGAGCACTACTATTGTGGGTATTGGTGTTTCTTTAAGAGTCAAAGACTCGGTCAAAACTTAAACTGTCTGCAACCAATACAACTGATTCAGTAACACTAAAACATTAGTTTTATTTAAAAAAATGATTGTTTTACCCATATTTACCTCTCCAGCAGCGTCAACATTATCTAATGCAAAACCCATTGCTTCTTTGTTTTGAATTCTTTCTAATGTTAGGGCACGAAGCATGTCTTCAAATTCACCTCTACGTGCATCAGTTAGTGCTCGTTCAGTAGGGTGATAGGCCTAGGCTTTTCAAAAGCTTCAATTAGTTCCATAAGTTCAACGGGTGGAAACATCTGAACAAAATGTAACATTATAGAAACAATTGGAATTTTGTGAAAAATACGTAGAATTTATCATACAAAATATATCAAAGATTAGTAGATTAGTATTACCTCAAAAAGTAAATGCAACATAACATGTCATTTAACCACAAACAATAAGAAAAAAGAAGTAAACCTCTTGTGTTGACAATCGAATCTCATCAGGTTGTTCTGTGATGTTAAGTTGTAGTTCATCTTGCACCTCTTGTTGTATTCTCTTATTTGTTGCATCTATAGCTGTAGATTATGTCTGAGGATCATGATCATCAGAATCGGAATCGGAATCCAATTCCGCATCTGAATCTGACCCCTCAACTGTAAACAAATAAAACCAACCCAAAAAGAAAACTAAGAACACTGGGATGGATATATAACAACTTTAAATTGCTAAGTATATATGATTTGAACAATGGATCATAACATATTAAAGTGAAAGATTGTTTTTTTTTCAAAATTCAAGAATGTCCTTAATGTATTAAGGTGTTGTTTGTTGTTTACTTAACTAACTTAGTGTAATTATTTTTAAATTTTAAGAATTTAGGAAGTTGTGTGTATCTAAATTCAATGTCAAACTGAAGGTGAACTTATTTTTCTGACCTAGTGGAAGACCTGCTTTTAAGTTAAGGAGTAAAAAATAGCACCTCTACTCAAGCTTACACTTGAAGAAATTTAGGTTGTTACATCTACCTAATTCATTTTGATACATTATTGTTTCAACAGGCATAATCCTTGAATCTAATCATTGTAATTTGAAGTACCTTCATCATCACTTCCGTCTAAAAAATCGCGAGCCAATGTATCATCCCCATCCAACGAAATTTCCGACCCTGAATCCCCACCTTAATCACTATCAACACTCTGTTCTTCTAGTTCTTCCTCTTCTATATCAGACTCGCTCAAAATATCATCTTTCTTTTTGCTCTTGAATCATCATCCGAAGTTAACACTTCATGAGACCAAACTGGTTCTTTTATTCAACGCTATAATCAAAACCAAAAGAGTCTAAATGGTTGAAACTTTGCTCCATCTCCTTGAACATGCTTTGTAGTTCCCCAAAACTATAGCTTTTCTCCTATCAAATCCAATAATTTCCGCATGTTAGATTCAAATTCGATGGTAGTAATACAATTCAAATTTGGATTTCTTGAAATCAAAGTGTAGTTGTTCACCTCTTTCTTTACGTTTTCCATTAAAGATGACATCTCTTGCAGAAAATCAGCAAAACCATAATTAATTTAAAAAAAAACATGATAATTGAGTTAGTAATTGATAATTTCCGATTAATTAGCGAAACTATGATGAAAGATTTGAGAAATTGGGAGATAAAGTTACGCACAAATGTAAACAAAATACAATCATGAACAGAGGAATCACCTCGTCTTCTTCATCTTGGGGATCATAGAATCCAGCATCGTACATTGATCTCTTCTTCTGATCTGATATAACTGTTTTATTTCCAAAAAATTAGAAGAAAGGAATATTAATCAAAGTGTGTGTCAGTTTGTGAAAACAAATTGTATTCATAATATAACAAACCGATTATTACCTGAATAAGCTTCCTGAATTTGTTAAAATTTACATTTAGCTTTCCCTTAAAGCGATGGATTCTTCGTCCACTTATCAGGATGCCATTGCTACACCCACACAAATCCAGTTTCATCGTCAGAATTTGTTCGTATACAAATCATATGTTATCAGATGAAGCAAGAACAAGAAGAATAACATTACCATAGCAAGCTTCCGATAAGCACGTCGGATCTGATCGTCGGAGGAGTACATAGAAAAGCCAAGAACATCATAATACGATGGAGATCCTTGATTCGACTCCATATCCTTCTAATTTCCTCAAATTCGAATCACCACCAACAACAAATTAACAAACTAAACTCCTTTTCCCCCTAAATTCATCTACAAAGGGAGGTATTGTTTTATATAATCACTAAAGTAGGGTTGAGAAAAATAATTTCATCATGAGTAGAGAAGTAAGTAGTGTACCAACTGTCCCTCCTAATTCTATCACACAGACATCTGTCGGGCCCACTTTTCCATCCACGGGAATCGCAGAAACCGACTCAATCCAATCCTTAATAGCATCCGTTATGTGTGGGACTACCTAAAAGAGAGAATCATAAGTAGTATTCATTTGAAGACAAATACAACTCAATTTATGATTTGTGATGCAAAAGTACACACTTGCCTAAACAATTTTTCCAAGATAATCTCCTTTTCGTTCCTTCTCAAGAACAGACTAGCAGAATGAGAGCAAATTACTGAAAGAATTTGGCACTAATCACTACTATAGAGTATATAAATGATACAACACAAATTTTGGTAAATGGTAATGGTACCTGATAGATCTTTCCAGTGGTTATGTTGTTATCTCTAGTAAGCCTCAGGTCTAAGAAGCGTTCATAGTTACCCAAATCTAGGTCGACCTATCAAAATATCATATGGAAAGAGATTATTATCATCATCATAATCAATATTTTTAAAGCTAGTGAGAGCAAGTAGCACCTCTCCATCATCTTCAAGAACAAAAACCTCCCCGTGTTCAAAGGGAGACATCGTACCAGCATCTGTGTTCAAGTATGGATCTGCAATCAACAGGTATAACTAAACCACTTAAATTCACACACCAACTCGACCTGTAAGCCACTTAAAAAAACAAAAATAGGAGGTATGTGGTGTGGTGTGGTGTGGTGTGTATATAAAATTAGAAAACGAACAAGAATGTAATTTGATTAAACACATAGGTACCATCTACACTTCCAATATATAGGTACAATTAATCTAACAAATTCAACAAAATCACTATTCTGGTTGTCTAATTTATTCAATTAAAGCAAAAGAAACAAACACATACCGATTTACGCGAAGGCCACAAGCCTTGAGAACGACACCAATATATCAATGCACGGGATTTACCCAAGTCTTTCACTTTTTCATTTTCTGTTTGCTTACACACAAGAATCGAATGGGGGCTTTTTCTTGTTTATGGTGTGCGATGTCTGGTGGCGATGGAGGGGACACTCTAGGGTTAGGGCTTGCAGTTAATAGTGTCCGATGGTGGCAACGAGATGGAGTTACGGTTTCTAGGTAGAAGCGGGACTGCAGACGACGATTGAAGATAACGACAACGTCAGCAGGGTGGCGATAGCGACGACTATAGGAGGGTGGTGGTAATGGAAGCCTATCGGCGATTGAAGAAAGTGAGGAGGTAGCCGGAATAGATTTGGAAGATGCTTTTGGAAGAAACGATGGCTGATGGTGGCTAGAGGGTATTAGGGTTTTCCACGAGAAGCTACGACCATACGTTACAATGATACGTGCGTGTATACATATACATTGTAAGTTTAATAGATTGTACATGGTGTTATAAAATGTATACCTCTTAATTTTCAAGACATAGGCAATATGTTTAATAATATAGTTAAGATATATATATATATATATATATATATATATATATATATATATATATATAGTGATATTTATGAAAGAAAACGTAAGGATAGACAATGTACTTAGTTATACCATTACCTATCAAAGAAAATCTATAAAAAGATAATTATTATATATAGGGTTAAGTGTATATATATATATATATATATATATATATATATATATATATATATATATATGAAAGAAAGATTTAATAAGGACAACACAAAACGGTAATCATACTTAAGATTAAATAAACACACATTAGTGAGTTGTTATTATTCATTCTATGGTCTGATTAAAGTCGGCTAGACCCCAAACCTATAATCGTTTATCTTGCGAGAGCCAGTAAATATGTATACATATATACGGGACTAACACCCCCACCTGTGATTTCTAGCTACAATCCTAGTAGGATAACCTTCTTAAGTATAAAAGTAATATTATTCGACGTTTGTTGAAGCATCGTGTTGGGGTATTTATCGGTCCACAACGTCGATTATAAGGGCTCAAGGCAATGCTATTCAAAAGTCTTAATTTATACTGCCTAGAGGGACGCCTTCTAGTATGATTTGATTTGAAAGGATTCGATAAAAGTTATAAAAGTTTAGGATATGTAATATTACCTAAAAGATTTTTAAAGAAAAAGGAAATCCAAAATTTAATAAAAATGATAAATAAAGAAACTATAAAAACATGAGAACTCACCAACTTTATGTTGATGTTTTCAAAATATATGTATTCACTGGAAGATAAATGTGGAGAGTAGTTGTGGAAGGAAGAAAGTCATCAAGGAAGTTGATGGAAGTCGTTTCTCTTTGTCTTGTGCTTAGTTATGAGTAGGATGTATGCTTGAACTCCAAACAATGTAACCCTGAAATAATTTATAATAAATAAAAGTAACGTTTGTGTTATATTTTTGTGTATTGCTCGATATACCCGCCACCATGATCCAATGTCCATACGTCGCACAACCCGATGTTTCCGCTGCCGGCCGGGGATGTGACATTGTAATTGAGTTTCAGATACTTTGTTGATGGTTCAAAGTTCAGTTTATATCGGTATATTTATCTTGATATATCGTTATATCTATCTTGATATATGAAAAGGTGTAAACATTATTAGCCAAATAAATGGAAAATTCTTCCAACTATGATGATAATGAATAATAGGAAGCCATTGATTCACACATAAACTCATAATTTTATTCCACTTGTAATCCCAATTTACTTCGAATTATATCAACCGAAAATTGCACCGCCAAAGATCTCTGGGACAAACTGGATGATTTTTTTTTCTAAGCAACAAGATGTCATGGATGTTGCAACTTTAAGACCTGTTTCGTAATAGAAAGAAAGGATCATTATCTACTATCGAGTTTTGTCGCTCCTTCATGAATCTTGTTAGTGCGATGTTGACTCCCCAATGATTGAAATAGAATTAGTCAATAAATCTTACGTTAATTAACCTTGTCCTACCATAGTATCTTCGATGTCATCATTGATACTAAACCTCTTCCTTCCTTTTTAAAGGCTAAAGATATGTTACTTTTGCATAAAGAACGAAAGAAATAAATGACCACAACCATGGCTCTATACTATAATCAACCACCACCTATATTATACATCCACTCAACCCGACCGATCAAAAATGAGGTCAAATAAATTTATAAACAACAGTTGGGGTGCTTCTATTCTAGTGGTTCGTCCAATGCTAACCATTTTGTACGAAATTCAAGTTTGGGACAATATATAAATAAACAAGCCTACTATGGTGCATCATAAAATCCTTCTTTTAATCGTTTAATGTTTCCCTACAATTTCCACAACATATGTTAAGCCTTCTCGACCCTTTCTAGCAGCTCCATCAATCCATTTCAACATCAAACCAATAGCATTGGGCATGATTGTATATGATATCATTCTTAGTGCCTTTTTGACCGTCTTGTGTACACAAGTCATCTTCTAACTCAATATGGGTTTCACATGTTTGACTTAGGATATTTATTTTTGTAAGATTTCTGCTACTCAAAACTCTTTTCATTTTTTCCTCTCTTAATCATCTTTACTTAAAGATATTTTGCTCAAGCCAATATAAACACATGCAATCCCTCCATAACCCACATAGACTTCAATCCCAACCTTTGGTTTAAGGGAAAGCTTGTCTCTACATGGATGACCCATATGAAATCGCATTTTATGGTCCTCTAAATATCAACATGTTGTCTCTCGGTCTAGCATTCAAGCCTATTATCAAGGGGTGGCTAATGTTGTTGCTAAAGATGCATGGATTTTAAATCTTCTCCTCGAATCATGTTGTCACCTCTCTCGTGCTATGATTGTTTTTTGTGACAACATGTGTTCCATTTACTTAGTTTCTAATTCAAATTCAATCTCTAAGAACCAAACATGTGGAAATTGATTTACATTTTGTGAAGAACATATTGATATTGGTCAGTTTAATGTGTTGTATTTTGCGTCGGGTCATCAATTTGCTCATAACTTTACAAAGAGACTTCTTGCATAACTATTTCTAGAGTTGAGGACAATTTGAGCATTTGTGAGCCCCTTCATCCAAATGAGGAGTGTGTTAAATATTAATATATTTATTGTAGTCTTCTTTTGTTCATGCTATATTGTTAGGGTGTTAAACCCAACAAATAAAAGGGGTGCAAAATGACTCCATATACACTTCTTAAATGCACAAAAAATAATACAAGTTAAGCATGGTTAATCCACAGAGACACAAGACAAATGCTTATACATGTTTGCATAAGGTATTAAAGTCACAAAATGGGGTGGGGGTGTTTGTATTTGTAGAAATCAAAACTAAACACATGCAATTAAATATTTTGTAACTTGATAATAGAATGATTTTTATCCTGTAGTAAACTCATGTGTCATGCATTTCAATCACATGATCAAGTTAATTCTTGATCTATCTAAGTTAGTACTTGAAAACAGTAACAAACTCTAGCATTTTCCATTCTAACAAATTGTTTGATCAAAATAAGCTCTTTAAACTAAACCTAGTTTTACTAATCTAACATACACAAAGTCTTAGAATTGTATTGAAAAACCGCATTAAGATTAGTGTAAATGTTCCCAAAAATGTTCAATATTTCTCATAAGCTCGGAAACATAAAACAAGCCACTGTAATTTCCATCAAAGTTATTCCCATCACAAAACCAATTTGATGTTTGTACTTTAATTTCAATTCATAGAACAATTACGGATTCCATAGATTGAATAACAAGAATGAAATAACCCTAATTCTAGTGATCAATATGAACCATTATTAAATCAAACATTCGATTAAAACAAAACTACAATTGCTCGATAGAATCCTGAACATAACATTGAATCACATGATTAAAAATAAACACAACTATACTGCAAAATCGGAAATGGAGAGGATTTAGCCACACATGACTAAATCAAGAACAAAGACTCAAGTCTGCTCAAACTTACAAAAGATCAATTCCAAAAGTTCCCAAATGTTAATCAAACTCAAATTGCACCACAAAATCGCCCCTGATGCTCAAAAACCTCGATCTCCTCAATAATGAAGTTAGTGGACCAATTATAGGAAAAATCATAACCTATCACTAAACTCATGTCCACGTTTCCATAACCCGTAGAAATTTATACCGGAGAAAACACGGCCCGTGGAAACTCACAAAGTGGAATGCTCAAATTGGTCAGGGCTTCAAAGTAGATTGTTGGAATGGGTCCAAATCCATAGCCCGTGGAAATTTCAAGCTTCCAAATCCATAGCCGTGGATGTCTCTGCTGAAGGCTTTTCTCAATTTTCCACAACTTCATCAACCATGCTCCGAAAAT
Organism: Lactuca serriola; assembly: GCF_051521515.1. NCBI lineage: Eukaryota > Viridiplantae > Streptophyta > Magnoliopsida > Asterales > Asteraceae > Lactuca > Lactuca serriola. The sequence goes on along the minus strand of NC_136413.1, from coordinate 64,336,621 downwards.
CGTGAAATCTTGTCTGCAACTTCTAGTCATCTCCCTTAATGAAATCTCACCTCCAAAAAGTCCCTGAAATATCATGAAATGTGCAAGTGAAACAATATCATGAAATTTTCCGAAAGCATGTAAAATATAGTATTTTAAGCATAAATTCAATACAAAGATACGAAATAAAAATGAAAAATAGGTGCATAACATACACCTAACATATACATTGTAGGGGTTTTTTTGTAATCTGTGTATTTATTTATATTATATACACAACTATTAAAATGATTTATTTTTCTTTCTTTCTTTAGGAAATTCATACATTATCTTGCGAAAAATTAAAGCATACAAATATTAGGCTAAGCAGAGTGACACTCGCCAAAGCCACTCACTTAGCTCGCCATTGGTGTAGAGCACCACCCCTAGCTCTTGCTAGGGGGCTCGTCAAATGTTATTTTCCAAGCTGAAAGCGAGAAGTAAGAGAGAGAAACAAATGACTTTGATTGGGTGTAATACTTTCTTTGGGATTGCAATATGTATCGGAGTCCATGCAAAACAATTTATGGATAAACTCAAATATCTCAATTCTCAACAATGGATAATATTAATATCTCCACAACCTCAACAATTCACTTGTTATTTAATTATTAAAAAAACATTTTTAATTATATATATATATATATATATATATATATATATATATATATATATATATTCAACAATAGATTGCAATATGTTTTTATTAAAATATAGTAATTAAATTAAATTAGGGAAAAAAATAAAAAAATTGAGTGTTAGGAATATTACTAGTCCGTACCAAATATTAAGTTTAGATGTTAAAAGGAAAATGGTGTGCCATTTAAAATGCTGATGTGACAAGATGTTAACAGTGTCACCGTTCTCCTTAGCCTTATTAGCCAAATTGGAAAATGAAACAAAAATGGGATAACATATTCCATGGGTATATCCCTTAAAATGAAACAAAAATGGGAGAACATATTCCACGGGTATATCCGTTATCAAGTTATGGGTCGCAATACATCATGGGGGATAATATAGGAAACAATGAGAAAAGAAAAGAAAAAAAAGACGATGGTATAGATTCCATATGAGACAAACACTACTCTACTTCAAAACAAACCTACCATCCCTACAAAATGACAATCTTTTTAGAAAGTTGTATAGAATAATCATTAATTTTGTAAAATGGACTTTCACTTGTGAATTTATTTTTTGTGAATTTATTTTATGACCGGTAAGATTACAAATAAAAAGTTTCGTTTGCTATTTATTTTACAAATATTAGTAATTAAGAAAATTAATAAGATTTTTTAATGTTCAGAAAATCAATTTGTATTACATAAAACTATTTATTCTATAATAGTTCTGCCATATTATAATTTTTTTATTATTACCTCGTATTTTTTTTATCTTCTTGATTGTGCCAAGTTTATTTTCTCTGAAGCTGAAGTTATAGCATCCTTAGCAAGTTGTCACGTATGATTTTTTTTTAGTCACCTACGATAGAGAGAAGCAACATCAATGTTGTAAAAAATAGAGAGTTATAGCATCTAAATGGTGTTTTATTTTTATTTAAAACAATATATAAAAATGAAATTGAAAGCAGCCAATCACAACCTTTTTTTTCTTTATATTTCTTTTTCGTCTCGTTAGCATTTCATAGCGTGCCCTCTAACAACTTTGTAGGAAGTGGGGGAGACGAATGCAGGGAGATGAAGAGGAGTTTGGCTAGCGACTCACTCCCTCCGGCCAAGATTAAAATTTGAAGTTTGTGGATATAAACTAAGACAAGATACCATGAAGGACAAAAGGGGAAATATTAATAGTTTTTAATAAACTAATAATTAAAAAAAGGTAACGAAACCATAAAGTTAAATTATAAGTTTTAGATCGATAATGATTAAAATTGAAACAAAACCAGCCGTGTGTAAAAAAAAAGTTAGGGACAAGCCCGACCCTAAGGGGGTGAAAGGTGTGCGGTCACACAGAGCTCGAAAAAAATAAGGACAATGATTTACCAAAATTATATAATTATAATGTTTATATATATATATATATATATATATATATATATATATATACACACACACACACATTATAATATATCAAATAAAATATGAAGTGAGTCGTACATAATAATTTTTTGTCATATACAACAATTTATGCATTTTAAAATTATACAATACAATTTTAAAACACTAATTGTTGTGTAAGGAAAAAAATATTATGTACAAATCATCCCCAAATAAAATGAATGAAAAACACATTAAAATGCCATCTAAATTTCTAGCTATCGTTATTAATAAAATAAGTAAATTTATAAAAGCAATAAATGTATTAATCAGACATGTTTTCTAAAGTTACTTCACTAGTTTCTTTTGATTTTGATTGTTATAAACTAAATTATTTATTTATTAAAAGTGAAATCATTTTAAGTTATATATATATATATATATATATATATATATATATATATATATATATATTTTAATAAATTAAGGTTTTTTTAGCTCTTGTTACACTCTAATTCAGTTTGTTAATTGTTTTTATATGATTATTTTGAATTAATTTTTTTTTCTACATGTCATTTTATGAGTTTTTTTATTTTATTAAATTTCATATAGTATTTTAATGTAATAATTGCAATAAAAGGAGTAATAAATAGATATTAATTTCACTAATAAACTTACCTTTTAATTTCAAAATTAAAGCTCATTAGTTTCTTTTATTTATTGAAATTATTTGTTTAAATTTAAAAGATAAAAAATATTTCCATTATAATAAATCATTATTTTTCTTATTTTCTTAAAAATTCAAAGTTCTCAAATATTTTGACCTTTATATTTAACATTGCCGTTTACTATGTTTATTTCTTCTCCAAAACATTTTTTTCAATTTGCATAGGCAACTTTTTCTCTAAAGTTTCTTATCGACAACTTTAAAATACTAGAATAGACTCATGATTTATGTATTATTGTTATTTTGTTTTTGATTATTGGTATTACAAGTATCGTCGAATTAATAAATTTTGTTTGTATTAAAAAACTATATATTCGGGACCTATTTTTTACTCTTTTTAATGGGCTTTCAAAATAAACGGACATACCCTACAAGATTCATATATTATACCAAACCATACGGATGATTCATATAATTTACTCTCTATCTTTTAAAAATTAACAATTATTTTTACAGCCAAATTTTATAGATTGCACATGTTTACTCTATCTATGTCTACGGATACAGTCTAACATACATTTTATCTTTCAATATACAAACATTATATTAATTTGCCAAATATATTTTTAATATAGTCATTATTGTAGCAAATTCTTTAGGAATATACATTTTTTTAAATGGTCACAAGAAAAGCATGGTATATTGGTATTCCTATTCAACGTTCAACCATACTCATTACGAACCCCGCGATATGAAATACCAATAGACTACCCTTTCCCCAAGGTAATATCCACTCTTTATGCGATATTTTCATCTCACGAAACGATAATTTGGATCAACATCATAACGAGTTATTGTTTTATGTTACACTTCAGAAGACACCGCCACCTGTCACAACCAGTGGGCTCCACCTCACGTGGGATTTTTTCATGTACAACTCAAGTTGCATACTATATTACTATATCTCATCAACCCATGTCTTAATCTGAACTTTGACACCTGTCGTCATTCTGGAGCCTTCTGATTAGGGACCACAGTTTTCTCCATGTACCTGTTGTGTAAGCAACAATAACTCCGCATCACGATAAATTAAGTGAAGTACCTAGTTTTGTCAAGCAACTATAGCCGCTAAAGGTTGAAAATAATTTTTACATAGTATTTGGTTGGTGTAGATTTGTTGTATTATAATTTAATACATATATTCAAAATCTTTGTTTTGTGTATTTAATTAGCTAAAATCGAATAAGTCAATTACTGAATATATTTGTAGAGTAATTGCTTGAGGTTGAGGATTCTATTTGAGTATTTGTGCAGCTTGTATTTTAAGTTTCTTTATTTTGTACGACACGTGTAGTGATCTGGAAGAAATAGTTGGAAAAACGACGGTGGGGATTCTGTAAAGATATCATTGACATGCCAGCGAATATTTAAGTTGGGACGAGTTGTCCTTGATTAACGAGGGCATTCTAGTAATATGGTAATTATCACATAAAAGATTAAGAGAACACGCGTTTTTAAATCAAGTAACATTAACTTTTCTAACATTCTAGTAAAGTTAAATAAATATGATATGTTTGTTTTAAGGGTTAAGGGAAAGAGTTATTTGTTAACTTTAACACTAGTGAATTAATAAATAGGGACAGGGAATATACATGACAGTTCCACCTAAGCTTAGATATTAAACCTATAAAATATGTAGTTTTAACTTAATAAATATACCAGATTTGGTTTTCACTTGGTAAATATATCATCATCGATAACATTTCTTTCCTCCATCATCGTTTTACAATCTCTATTCTCTTTCCTCCATTACCGTTTATTACCGCACTCCATTGAACATTGCTTTTTTCCACTATCAGGAAGATCTAAGATAATCAATATCTTTGCTTCATTATCAAAACTATTGCGTCGATCTTGAATCTATATCTTCAATTGTTAATCATGAATCCCCTAACCACAATCTTTATATAGTAAAACAATGTATTTTCATAAGGTTTAGTACCTAAGATTAGGTGGGCTGTAATGTATACTCACTTTTCCCTTAATAAATTTAAGTGTATGTGTGTGTATGTATATATATATATATATATATATATATGTTCAAGTATTCTAACTAATTATTATGTGGATATAAGAATCAATGCGAGTTAATCATTTCAAAACCTAAATATGGTAAATTTTTAATGTTATGTATTAATTAATTTTAGTAATTAAATAAATATTTAATTAATCTCTTTAATTTAGGCAAGATAGTTTAAGAATTAATTAAATAATGTAAATTTTAATTTATCTATTAATTAATTTTAGTAATCAAATGTATTCGTTCAATAATTGTATATTTAAGGATGTTATTTAGACTATTATTTTGTAAGAATATGTATGAATCTATATTTGCATTACAATGTTTGAATATATATGGATCATGTTATATTTCAATTGAAGGTTCAAGAATGTTGTTTTTCTACAAGCAGTTACTTCAATCAAAATATGTACTCTATCAAAATATATTATGACATTTTCATACAATATCGTTCTAACAGAATTGCATTCTACATGACCACAGACAGTCCCTAGGGCACTCCACCATATGATAACCAGTAAGTACAGATAGCATACAGATCCAACAGTACATTATAGCATAGCAACATCCTACATACCAGGATACCAATCTAACATATCACTATAACATAAAAACATACTCGACACCAAGATACAAATATAGCAAATCACAACAGCATAGCAACATACTCGATACTAGAATACAGATATAATAGATCACTATAGCATATCGACATACTAAATAGCAGTAGTCCAAGAAATGCATGACCGTGTCTAATCAGAGGTGAGATAGACACCCGGACAGGTGATCCTAGTCTATAACCACAACCAAACAAGGAACATGTAAGAGAGCTTAGATCAAGAGTCCCTAAGGCATCCTTCTACTAAATGAAAACCAAAAACTAGTGGGTTGGCATTAGTGCCTTCAACCCACGGTACAATGAGGCGAAACCCACCTCACAGTCTGAACAATAGTTGATGAAGTCCCGACTCCAAATCTAAGCTCTAGCCGTCACCTATTCATCCAAATGACCAATTCTCAAACACCATTCAAAATACCCAAAATACTCATTGGTCAAACTTGGTCAAAGTCAACGTCAAAGTCAAACTGGTCAAAATCAACAAGTCAACTAAGTCAACCCAACCGAATCGACACAGAATGCGTACGTGGGGCGTACTCCAAATGTACGTTGGGCATACCCGAACCTTGATTGCATATAGGAAAGTTGACCTCGTACGTGCTTCATACTCAAGTTACGGGGGGCGTACACCCAATCTTCTCAAAACTTCATTAAGAGCTTAATGCCTTCAACTCTTACGTCCAACTTTCAAATACAAGGCTAAATCGTCCTCAAGAGTTTTAAAGTTTCCAACTTTAAGACTTTGCATGTCCATTAAGTGCTTAACTCAACATCTTAATACATTAAGACATTCTAAAGAATGCATGGAGCAAAACCAACCATTAAAACCCCATTTTTATGACTCAAGACCCTCCCTAAGGTCTGAAAGGACGACTTATTGTGTCAAGAACAGGCCATGCTCAAGAATCACCATTTTGGGACCAAAAAGTGACTTAAAAGAGCAAAAGCCTATATCTACAAGATATAGTGGTAAAGTTGCAAGCCTTATACCTTATGGAGGTTGCAATTAAGTTAGAAATCACATATCCAAAGTGCTTCCCAACTCCAAGCTCTCCACACTTCACTCTTCACCTTCAAGAACTTCTCTAAACACTCCAATGGGTTCCAAAATGCACTCTTTCACTTAGGGTTAGCTTGGGGGGTCGTTCTCACAGAGGGTGGCTGAAGAAGGAAGTGGACATGAGGTTATAATGATGTTTATATAGGGCCAAAACCCTAAAAATTAGGGTTTGCATGATCTTTACCTACGCCCCGCGTACAAGGTGTATGCCCAGCGTACTAAGGCGCGCCCTAGTCGCTTAGCGTACACATGTACTCTCAGCGTACTCCCAAAATCTTGAAATGACCAAAATGCCACTATGAGCCCTTTTTGTAAACAAAACTCATTCCAAGGGCCAAAAATGTAATATTTGAAAATCAGAGTATTACAAGTGTTCCTTAGATTAAAATAATCAAATCCTCATTCCCTTTCTGCTATCACTAGCTCTTGGCAACGAGGTATAAAAAAGAGACCAAAGTTTATAAAATCGTGTAATCTTTTATAAGATATAAACTTTCAATATTTTAGCTAAATGGCAAGAGTCCTTTTAGTCCAAAAGAATATACATGATTTGATAAATCATACCTTATGATATATTATGTTACTTTCCATTGCAAATTATTATTTTCATAAAATAAATAATTCCTAATTAATTATAAGAGTTATGAAATATCTATCAAGAATCAAATTATTATAAATAATCTATTTGAATCAACTTGTTGTTAGCATGTAAATTTATGATCATATGTTATAAAGTAACATCATCCTATTATGATTTTTTTAGCACGAAATTTTTTCAGACACATGATGATAGGAGAAATTTATCCCACAACCTCATGGTAAACAAACTTAATAAGTTGTTTTATTCTATAAATAAAGGTGAGCTTGTCTCACATTGCTTCACACATATAACTAACATTTCACCATTCCCCTGTATAATATCACTAAATTTGCTTCTCTCCTTTAATCATGATATTGATTATAATGTGGTTTTCAAAGATTATTATTAATATTAATTAGTGGTCATTTAAAAAACATATTTTGTTATCAAAGTTTCAAATGATTATACTGTTTTGTTTCTACTTTTAGAAATATTAAAGCTTAAAAGTTATTATAAAAAAATAGTTATAACATTAAAAAAATTAAGTATGTATGTTCATAGTATGCAGTGATATATATATATATATATATATATATATATATATATATATATATATATATATATATTACAATTTATAAGTATTAATTAGATTTTTTAGTAAGAATGTTATTATAGTTATTTTTATGTTACAAAAAAATAGTATTTGTTTTTTCATATTATTTGATATTCATTAAAATAGAAATAAACATATATTAGACATATGATTCACAAAACTCAAAACATACTATGAAATCATCAATTAATTGTATACATAAGCAATGATTTAACACTATAATATTTAATAAAACTAACATGTTAATTAATTGCTATTGACATTGGTTGTTTAATTAGAAATATTAAATAATAAGTTGTTAAGAGTTATTATTTTAGCTATATAATTATATATTCGTGCATAACGTACATGGATTCGCCTAGTTAATAATTAAGGGTGAACATAGTGTGGTTTGCGTGGTTTTATGACCAAACTAAACACAAACCACATGATGCGTTTTTGCGTTATTAAAACCGTTTGGTGCGGTCTTGAATATATACAGTTTTGGCTTGTATTTGTGCAGTTTCGGTTTTTAACCAACTCTAGACTTTGATGCGGTTTTTTCATGTTTTGAAAATCGAACCAGACCGACCGATCAAATTGGTTAAAACAAAATCCAGTATTAACAAAAGGGGTATCGAATACAATAGTTATTTGTTATGATGTTGTTTATGATTCGTGATATACTTTTTTTATTGAGGTTAATTCAAAATGAGAATACTATGATTAATTCTTGTTAAACTTAAATAAATGCTAGTTAAAAACCACAGATAGTTAAGTAGTCTGCGAGTCAATAACGACAGTGATTATTTTAAAATTTATAATTGTCGTGTTAGAAAGAATGTAATTTAATTATTGATGACTAACAAATACATTGATTTAGTCTTTACAACAACAACGAATACCATTCAAATGGGATAAGGAGGAGATGGATGTCAACAATCATGTGTTGTGGAAAAGTGATTGCTTCACATATATAACTTCTGACACATAGTTAAAACCAACATGTTAATAAACAACATCAAACGCATATGCCAAAAAGTTAGTAAGCAAAACCAACGAAGAACAAAATTGCAACATTTATAACCGAAGAAAGCTAACGGCCACAATAAGGCAATAAATAAATACAACAATACTTGTACAATACAATCAATATAACAAAAGCTAGGACAATAGAAATAAAGGATTATAGCCTATTCAACTACCCTAATACTAAGACTTTTATCTAAAGTCACGTTCTTCTTCTTTGAGAGACTCAACTCATTTGTATCCTGTTAACATTATCTTTCTATTTTCTTCTTGGTCTTCCTCTCCTCCTGGAACCCTGTCATCTCCTCCTAGAACCCTCTACTATCACACTCTCCACTAATCTAATTATCACCATCAAAAGCCTTATATGCACATGTTAAAACCACCGTAGACAACGCTCTTATGTGGATGTCATTACTGCATCTATGGTCAAAAGTAATAAAACCTCACGAATGCAGATGATTTTTGCGAAGAACGATATTATATGATTATTAAGATGAACTTTCTGATTTTCTTATTTTCAAGAATATATATAATTTTATAAATAAATGTCACACCCCCAAACCAGAACGGCGGAAACATTCGGGGCAGAGGACGTCATGTACAATATCATAATAATGCACAATGGTAAAACAAGCAACAACATCCATTGCATTAATAGAATAGTTAATACATGTGTGTTCTGTGTATAGTTGTAAGACACCAAAAATATAACATCAAAATTAAAGACGAGTCTTGAACATGCTCCGTCGTCTCAAAAGCTTTCTAGTGTACCTACCTACTGGTTCCATGAGAATACAAGTTATTTTGAAAGAGAGTGTCAACATTTAAGTTGGTGAATTCATAAATGTTTTAGTGTCAAATGTTTGTAGTTGTTTCATGAAAATGTTTGTATTTGTATAGTGAAATGTTTGTATACTTCCCAAAAAATCATATATTTTCTTCTAAAAATGAAATGCAGTCTTCTACCCAAGACCCGACTGTTTTGTATGTTTGTTCTCTTGTAATAGTGTAAAATGTATGTTTGTACTTGAAATAGTATAAAATGTATGGTTTCCATATTTGTAAACCATCTTTACTAGAAAAATTGTATGCATTTCTCACGAGAGAAAATCACTGTATGAATGTAATGGAAAATGAAGGTTTACAGTAGTATTGTATGAAATACACTACTGATGCATTAACTACCTTGTAACCAAACTGGTTAAATTAAGGTTATAATGTGATAAGTTTATAACCATGCTTGATTGACTAGTGTGAAACACAACGTTCTTCAGGCATCGAAAAAGTTATGACATTTGTCACCTGTAGAGCTACAGGTCCCACTATAGCTAGCAGCGAGGTGTAGGATTGTCAATCCAGTATAGATCTATACACAAACTCACGTTCTCCCTCCAGGAGACTCTAGTTATAAAAAATGTGACATAGCAAGTATATTGCTATGTCCTAAAATAGTACCATCACATTTTAGTTAACTTGCTCACGTATAGTATGTAAGTTCCTTTCTGTTCTTGTAAAAGAGTAATATACTTTGTATGAATAGTAATAGTATGTATGTATGTATTGTTTCATGTATTGTTCCTCTGTTCTAGAAAATAGTATGTATTGATCCTCTAAACTATACCTATTATAGTTTACTAGTATGTTTGTTTGAACTGTATCCGCTTTGGATAAAAGACTCAATTGCTCAATGTATGCAACTGAGTTAAGTAAGTACTTTGAAAATGGAGTTTAATATTCATGTATATATTTAGCAAGTATAACTATGATTTAGCCGACAGTCGGACGAGTGATCTTACCCTAAGCCCACAACCAAACAAGGAACAAGAGTCAAGGTATTTAGCAATAGTCCTAAGTCTGTTAAAGCAGACTTATACATAAATATATAAATGAATACGATTTTGATAATAAACAACGGTCTAAAATAGTTTAAAAGAGTTTTTGAAGTGATTTTAACAAATTATAAAAAGCATAAGAAATCCTTTGTTTGTTTTCACATGTAAATGTTAACACAATTCTATTGTGTTCTATTTGTATTCCTCCCCTAAAACATCTAAAAAGGTAAATTATAGGGGTATGAACTCACCTTGTGGGAGTGATTCGATTGGAGGTTTGCTTTATGATGATTGTTTCCGCAAGTTAGATCCCGAGACAAAACAAGTCCTATAATGCATCTCACGCGATATATAGGCATGAAATTAGTGAGTATAACCTCAAAGGTGTAAAGGAAACAACCTATGATGTAAGGAACACTTACAAAAGAAGTGTTAGAACCAAAATCAAGCAACTGCTTGGAGTTCACGGCTGGATTTGATGTTCACGACCAACCTTCGGTGTTCACGACCGCAAAGGGTTTTCGGCCCTTGAAGATTCAAGTGTTTTCGGCTGGAACTCAATGTATGTTCTTAGTGAAATGAAAGAGATGTAGGTGTTCACGGACGTACACTCAAGAATGAAGGGTGTTTGATCGAAGAAAATGAAGAACAATAAACATCCTTAACAAGATCCGAAGGTGGATTGGATGATCTTCGGATGATAGATGAGAGAAAACTTGGGTTTTCGGTTGAAGACTTTGAGAGAAAATGGCTTGAGTTTGCGGCTAGAAGTGTAGAAGTGAAGATAAATTCAGTCACACACACACACACACACACATATATATATATATATATATATACACACACACACACACATATATGTAGGTAGAGTTTGCGATCCGAGGGAGGTTCACGGCCCGAAGGCTCATTAGCGGTCTGAACCGTTTGCGGCTGCGAGGGTTTGCGGCTCATGCAAAGGTCCTCGGTCCTAATTGCTTCCCTCATTTAACACACAACACCTTAGAATATATGGTCTATACACCTATAACTCATTAGTCTAACCATACTAGGATAATTAAAGAAATAAGTTTGACTTTTGTCTGATATGTTTGACTTTAGTTGATCAAGTTTGATTTTTACAGGATAGAAATGACGGGTCGTCACACTAAATATGTATTATTTTAATATATAATATTTTAATAAATAACTTCAAAAAAAAACCTAGTTAAATGAAACTCAAAGTGGCCTGCCAAAAAAAGTTTTACATGTACAATAAATTAATACAAATTAAATAACAACATATAAAAAAAGCAACTATTAATGTATCAAATTAATCTATTTTCGAAATAGAAACTAGAAGTATGAAAAAGGTTAAGAAAATGAGAGAGAACCTTATCCATTGGGAGCATTTATAAAAGGCAGACTCAACTCATCACGAATAACTCCGAAACACACAGTAGAAATTTTGTTAGCGAGAGAAAGAGAGCTCGATTTCAATGGCGGCATCCAAGAGCTACTACGCGAGATCAAACTTCCGGTACTTTTCCGGTGAAAGGGACGTTTCTATCGGAACGGACTCCATGTTTGAGCTCGACGAATCAGATATCTGGAACGTTGCCGCATCGCCTGAGTTACGGAAAACCGTGCCGAGTTCGCGGATCTCGAAGAAGTCATCGGCGGTGGTGAAGCGAGAGGAGATCGGAGGAACAGCGTCGTCGTTGCCGGTCAATGTTCCGGACTGGTCTAAGATACTAAAAGAAGATTACAGGGACAATCGGAGGAGAAACGACGATGAAGACGATGATATCAACGAAAATAACTACGGCGACGACGGCACCGGTAACCGGATTCCGCCGCATGAGTTTCTGGCGAGACAACTGGCGAGGACGAGAATCGCCTCGTTTTCCGTCCACGAAGGAATCGGGCGGACTTTGAAAGGACGAGATCTGAGTAGGGTTAGAAACGCAATTTGGGAGAAAACTGGTTTTCAGGATTAACACTTCCTATAATTAATCTTCTTCAAATTAGAGTAGAGTATTGCGGATTTTACACATTGATGAGAGAATTTTCACTACACACTGTTAACTAAACAGGTTTTACCCCTTATTTTTTTCTTCCACGATTTTACATCTTTCTGGTGATTTTTATAATGTAATTTTGAATTTTGAGACGAAATTATAGATTTTTACTTTCATACTTACGAATCTTTGCATCCGAATGATGAATCAACTTTTGGGGCTCTGCTTTTCAGAGCTTTTTTCCGAATTCGCCATTGCAGAAGCTTTTGAATTATTGCAGGCGCTCAAAGTTGAAGAAACGAAACATCGTAGCAAAAGCATTGTCTTTTTAAAGGTTGAATTTTGACAAATTATTAAACTTTTATTTTAAATTATTTAATTTGCTTGTTAAATATACAAATCCACGTTATAATTTTATATATAATGTTATATCTAAGTTGAACATGGTTCGTTTATATATAAATAATGGTTATGTGGGCATATTCATTTAGAAAAAAAAAATACTGTTTCTATTTGTTTTATACTTTATACCACACATAAAAAAAGAAAAAAACGATTACTTTCACTCAAGAAAAGAAGCACACAATGTTTAATCCATTTTGGTTATTTTAAGAAATTCTTTTTGTTATGAAGCTGTGTGCGCAAGACGTTTTAAGACCACTTCAACCTATTTTTATTTTTTGGGTTCAAAATGGATTTTTTTTTTCATGGAATATCAGATGGAGGATATAGTTTTTTATCCTATTTTTATCCCTTTATAAATATATTTGTAGTATATTCTTCTGGAACAAACACACCCCTTCTTTTAATTTCCCTTCTTTTAATTTGATTTTTTAACAAATATATAATCTATATTTTTTCATTATAATAATATTAAATAAATAAGATTATATTGATAATGCTTAGTTGCTTTTTGTTTTTTGGAAAAAATATTTTCAGACCTCTTATTGTTGCGCGACACAGCACACACGCAATACTTTTCATCTCACAGTTGTTTGTTTTTCAGAAGTCTTCGGATTAAAAAACTCTGCGTATGTTTTTTTTGGCGAAACATTTGTTTTGCTTCTTCCTACCTCTTCTTGTTCTTTTTTTTTTCTTCATAAAATATTGATTATATATTGCTGAAATCTTATTTCATATTTTTTATCGTTTTTTTTGTTTATTCTTTTAGAATTTTTTTTATATTGAATAATAATAATTTGTTGATAAAATATCATTGTTTTTTATTGTAATATCATAAATTCTTGCCGAAATAGCATATTTATTAAATTTTCGGTATTAAAAAATAATTTTCGGGTTATAAAATCAGTTTATTTTAATATTGTAATATTTACAACAACATGCAAATGTTAAAAAAACAAACACGCTTCTTACTGTATTCTGCAACCGATTGATTCACCTTTTTTATTGCAAAGAGCTGCAGAGGTGATCTGCGCAGACGTTATAGATTTTTTATTCAAAAAAACCAAATAACATCTTAATTATAAGCTTTTGTAAAATATATTATTGTGTTTTAAAATTTCAATATATATTTCAATTTTTATATGAATTTGATAAAAAAAACTTTATATTTATAATTAATCAATATAATTTAATATATAATAAAATACCATAAATATTAAATATTATATTAAAATTATAATTAATAGATAAAAATAAACTAGAAATATATAAATATATAAAAAGATGCAATAACACCGACAATTCAAAATTGGTTCTTATTTTGTGAGAAGTGAATAGTATAACACTGTATTTTGTGTTATATTATTTATTTCTCCGAAAATAAAAGAATAAATGGGTTAGAGTTGAAGAAAAATAGGAAAAATGTGGGATAAATAATGAAAAATAGAGTCGACTTGGAGATGTTCTAAGATGTCTCAATTTATAGATGGCCTATAGAAAGTTGTATCGTTTATTTGTGAATTATAATTATAACTTGATAAAAATATAAAATTGGTCCATATTCAAAAATTGTGGTTATAGTCAGAAAGTTTTAAATTGAAAGTCATATTTTTTAATTGTAATTTTGGTTGAACAATTTTAAAAGACCGATTTACTCTTTTTATTATTATTATTTTTATTTTTTAAATTTATATAATACATTTTCAATTTAAAATAAAAATAAAATAAACCCCCTTCCCCGCCTTCTTTCTCTCTCTCTCTCTCTCTCTCTCTCTCTCTCTCTCTCTCTCTCTCTCTCCATCGAGCAACACCACTCGTTCAACCTCTTTTTGTTTCTAGAAATTCCGAAATCAACTTCTAAAAATCAAGTTCCTGAAAATCCTTTTGTTCTTGAAGGAATCAAGTTTTCCATCTTTTGAATCAATCTGTAAAACTCCACATAAAACGAATGCTTTTATGTGTTCATCTTCTTCAACATATACACACATAAAATGATTAATATAGACACCTGCAAATCGAGGGGGAACAACTCAGAAATCGACCTTCGATTTCTTTGAACTTAGTTAACCCGCTTTGAACCTATAAACTAGACTCAAAGTTGATTTAACTTTAAACTAAATCCAGTCAATGAATAAAAAAAATCAAAGATCGAAGCTTTCAGAACCTCCAATCTTTGATTGTGCGTTCATCGAAGCTTTTAAGAACTTCAAAACCCAGAAAAGTCAAAGCCTAGAAAATCAAAATCGAAATTGTCAAGCACTTCCAAATCATTGATACTTCGATATAAAAGAAGAAGAAGAAGAAGAATGCTTTGCTTTCTTCGTTGGGTATCGCTTGCAGATGACTTACAGTGTTTGTGGGTTTGAAAAGACGAAGCTTCGTCTTTCCAGATCCGAAGATGGTGGCAACCTCGATCTTCATCTCTATCCTTCTTCGATGGTGGTACAGATCCAAGTTCGACGGTGGCAGTGAGAGATGCCGATTAGAACGGATGAAGGCACTCAGTCGAGCGATGGTAAGGAATCAACAATATAAACGACGTCTAGGGTTCCGTCAATGGTGGTTCCCAACAGCGGAAGAGGAGGTGACAGTGTTTCACATTGGCTGATTGCTACTACTTTGCAGCGTATGATCTTGAGAAGGAATCAATAATAATATACAATTTATTTATTAAATCAAGGGGAAAATGACTCTTGAGGGTAATTAACTTTTGCGTTTGTACTCATTTGGTCCCTTTTCTTTTTTTTGTATTCAATATACCATCGAACTTGTTGTTGGTGTTTACCATAGCCCTTTTGACCGGCTTTTGACCTGTGATAGCCGGTCAAAGGGTTATGGTGAACACAGACAACAAGTTCGATGGTATATTGAGTACAAAAAAAAGAAAAGGGACCAAATGAGAACAAACGCAACAGTTGGTTACCCTCCTGATTCATTTTCCCTTTACTCATTTACAACAAATCCCACATCATTTCCTACTGATATTAATGACTTTTATGAGATTCATTTTTGTTTCTCTTCAAAACATAACCTACGAAAGGACATTATTCATACATGTACAACTTTGTAATGCACTTGAATATTTATTAGGGAAATCTTGACTAAGCAGGCGCATTTCATGACTACATTTACATTTCCAATCAAATGATTTATCGTATCATGGATTCTAGACAAGTCTACAAACGAGTGGAATCACAAGTGCTATGATTTTTGAGTTTACTTAGCTTTAAGATCGAACTCATGGGATAAGATACAACATCAGTATGTACAATACACCATTATATTGTACATAATGATGTTGTATCTTATCCCATGAGTTCGATCTTAAAGCTAAGTAAACTCAAAAATCATAGCACTTGTGATTCCACTCGTTTGTAGACTTGTCTAGAATCCATGATACGATAAATCATTTGATTGGAAATGTAAATGTAGTCATGAAATGCGCCTGCTTAGTCAAGATTCCCCTAATAAATATTTAAGTGCATTACAAAGTTGTACATGTATGAATAATGTCCTTTCGTAGGTTATATTTTGAAGAGAAACAAGAATGAATCTCATAAAAGTCATTAATATCAGTAGGAAATGATGTGGGATTTGTTGTAAATGAGTAAAGGGAAAATGAATCAGGAGGGTAACCAACTGTTGCGTTTGTTCTCATTTGGTCCCTTTTCTTTTTTTTGTACTCAATATACCATCAAACTTGTTGTCTGTGTTCACCATAACCCTTTGACCGGCTATCACAGGTCAAAAGCCGGTCAAAAGGGCTATGGTAAACATCAACAACAAGTTCGATGGTATATTGAATACAAAAAAAAAAGAAAAGGGACCAAATGAGTACAAACGCAAAAGTTAATTACCCTCAAAAGTCATTTTCCCTAAATCAAGTGAATCATGTAGCATATTATAGTAATTTAAGAAGGAAAACAAAAAACGAAGTATTAAACACCTTATCGTTTTTTAGAGAGAGAGAGAGATCATTGGGGAGGTGTGGGCTCTATTTTTATTTTTATTTTCGCTTATTTTTAAATCAACAAAGTATTAAAATAAAAACAAAAAAAATATAAAATAAGTTAAAAGGGCAAAAATGTCATTTCAAGTTTATCAGTGACAAAATCACCGAATGTAACGTCCCAAAAATCATGACATTTTTTTTTGTTTTTAGATTAATAAATCATTAATATATATTTCCCATAAAACCAAGGTAACCAAGATTTAACAAAACATCATCAAATGAGAATAATTCTCATAATGCGGAAACATGTGGAGTGTGCTCTGTAATCATATTGGGCTCTTCTATTTGAAAACCGGAGTACCTGAAACATAAACTGGAAACCGTAAGCACAAAGTTTGATGAGTTCCCCAAAATACCACATAACATATAACCACATAATATCATGCAACATACATATAGTTGTCATGGGTTTCCCCCATGGTCTTTACCAGGAATGCCATGGGCTCCCCCAATGGTTTGATATCCAAGTACGATGGGCTCCCCCCATGGTCTGATATCCAAGTGCCATGGTTGCTCGATTTCTGGTTCATCATGATACAAGAACTTCAGGCATGGTTTATAGAACACGTTTGAATCTGAATAAGGGTTTCATCCTTTGTTCATTTTAGAAGATACATCGTCTCTATTGTTGGTTAATGGTTACTCGATTTCTGATTCATATACGATTCTTACCGGAGACGACATCTTCATCACCACCGATGCCATCATTTCGTGTCCCACCCCTATTATCTATTCTTCATCATCCCTTTCCCATCTCTCACCAAATCTCCGACACCATAACCCTAAGATTTGTTATTCACCGTGACAACAATTGAGCATCTGTAAATTTAAAACCAACAAATCAAACTAAGGAAATGAGAGATCAGGGAGCTTGAGGAGTTCCAAACCACAAATAGAACATACCGTCGTCATGAGGGCGATTTCCAGGAGATTTAACACGAAATCGATTTAACCAAGTGATTTAGAGTTTGTTCTAGGTGGGGGTTATATACTGACGGGAAATCGGATGTGAGTTTAGGTTTTATTGGTGCAATACTAATAGAGAGGGAAAGAGGGACGGCGAGATATAGGGTGGTCGTAGAAGATGACCGGAGTAGGATTAGAGGAAGGGGAAGAAGAGTGTCGATCGAAAGAGGAGGATAACTGATGGGTGTGGTATGATGTGGAGGGGGGTTCGAACGCAGATGGAGGCGGCGATGGTTGCCACGACGATGAAAGAGAAAGAAAGAGAAGAGATGTGTGGTTGTGGTTAGCGACGATTTCATGGTTGGCAGCGTCTTCGTGAATGGTGTGTAGATTTGTGATGGTGGTGCACAAGCGACGAATGGAGAAGCAGAGATGGAGTGGTGGATGGTGGTCTTCATCTGGAGACCTGGTTTCAATGATGTAGAAGGAAAAATGGGAAAACGAAGGGGAAGGGGGAATCTGGAGGGTGGGTTGATTTTGTATGGTATTTTGTTTTTTGTTTTTTTTTTTTTAAATCTGAAAAAAATAATAAATAGATATTAAAAATTTAAAAAAAGAAATTATTAAGGGTAAATGGTCATTTTATGTCCACAGGGACAACCTGAGTGAAAAATAATTATACATGGACCAGTGCTGTAAAACTCGCCGAGTTGGACGATTACTCCTCCGAGTACTCCCTACTCGACCCCTTACCGAGGCGAGTTACAGAATCTCAAGTACTCTCCGATCGACCCCTTACTGAACTGAGCAGTGTTGTAAAACTCAGTCAACTCGGTGATTAATATGTATAATATACTTAACGATTTATTATTTAATACACACACATGTGATTATTGCTACATATATACCTTAAATTTTCAGTAATTATTCATAAAGTGAGACCATTATGAGTTTTTTCAGTTTTTGTGTATTCATATGTATCAAATTTTGTTATATTTCAATCAACTTAAGATTTTAACTTATGATTTTGACATATATAAGTTCCCTAAAAATATTTCTACATGAATTAATGAATCCGAGTACTCCTGAGTACTCGTTACTCGGTAGTCTGCTCATTTAGTCATCTAACTTTTAAAACTGTGCTAATTTAGTCACTAAACTTTTGAAAAAAAAGACTAAACTGCAAATTTGGTCCTTGTGGTCAGCAAAAAAGTGTGGATAAAGTCCAAAAAGTTTCCAACTTGTACCACTGGTCTAAAATCACAAGCTTTCCGTAGATTTGGCCCCTGAACAATTTGAAATGACTCTTTTACCCTTTTCATTTGTTTTTTCAATTTTCTTTATTAGTTTCAGTATTTAAATATTTAGAAAAAAAATAAAAATAAAATCCCACCCCTCTCAACCGATGACCCCCCCTCTCTCTCTATCTCTATCATATTTACTTCTTCACTTGCAAAACCTAAATACACAAAAACAAAACAAAAACATAGGTCATCTTCATCATCAGGTTTTCCTAATTTAAAACACATACATAGGGATGAACACACACATGTTTGGATTCTGAAACCTAACAAGGTGCGACTTTGAAGGGGTGCGGATATATTATGCCAATTGATTTCTATATCTAAATTTTTTTCTTCAACCTTGCTTCTAATTCATGAAAGGATTCAGATGTCAGGAGGTCAACTTCTGATTCACGAAGGGATTTTGAAACCTAACGAGATGCAACTGTGAGGGATTTCTATTTGAAGGTGAAAGGTGGAACCATGGTGGCGTTCATCGGAGACTCGGAGGGAGTGGTTATGGGGTATTGACGGTCAGGAACCTGCTTTGTTTGTTGGAACTATTGGAGAAAACATATGATTCTGAAAACCTACTTCTTTAATTTCGGAGATTGAAGAAGCTGCTAAAGAAACAATTGATAACAATAACTAAGGCAATAGTGAAGAAATCAAAGGTTTTGTTACTGGATGATGCAACCAGTGCATTGGATTTGGAATCGGGCAAGCATGTTCAAGAAGCGCTTAGGAAGATCACCAAATGGACCACCACAGGAAGATCACATGTTTGTGTTTGTGTGTTTGATGATGAACAAGTTGGACGAATCTTGAAGACAAAGATGGGTTAGGTTAGAAAGAGAGAGAGAAAAAAAATGTAGGGCACAGTGGGGGTGGGGTATGGGTCTTTAGTTTTTAATTTTTAATCAATAAAGTAATAAAATAAATAGTAAAAAATACAAAAAACAAATGAAAAGGGTAAAAGAGTCTTTTCAAATTGTTCAGGGCCAAATCCACGGAAAATTTGTGATTTTGGACCAGTGGTCCAAGTTGGAAACTTTTTGGACTCCATCCACATTTTTTTTGCTAACCACAGGACCAAATTTGCAGTTTAGTCTTGAAAAAAATTAAAAGTTTAGTGACTAAATGAACACAATTTTTAAAATTAGGTGATTAAATGCGACCAAACAAAAAGTTAAGTGAATAAATGAGCATGAAGCCAAAAGTTTGATGACCTTTTAAAACTTAAAAATAGTTAAGTGACCAAATGAGCACAAAACCAAAAGTTAAACGACAAAAAATGACCTAAACCCTTTTTAAAAATCTAGGAACCAAATTGCCAACATAAAAAACTTTTGTGGCCAAAGTATTATATGAAAAAAAAAAAGACTTTTGGCCAAAATATGAATAAAAAAACTTTTATATCTAAATTATGAAAACAAAACACTATATTCTTCATATTCATAAGGGATTTTATTGTTTTATGGACAAAATTGCAAAAATTGTCTCTGTGTTTGTCAAAATTATGTGGTTTTGGTCCAAAAGCATTTGGTGGTACATCCATGGTCCAATCTTAGATCTTTCTAGTGATTTTAGTCTTTACACGCTTAGAATTACTTTTATGCTCTTCTTGTTATATTATTTCTTCATTTTTTTAAACTTTCAACAAAAAAGAAAATTAATAAATAACCACCCCCCTTTCATCACTAGCTCCAAAATTGCTTTGGGAGAACCCAAAATCAGCGACTCCACGCTTTATCCATCTCCCTTTCCGACTACCACGCTCGATATTCATCTCCGACTTTAGACTTCTTCCCCTTCTTTGGATACCTGCAAACCCAAATGGCATTGGACACATGCAAACCCAAATCTCATATTTCCCTTTCTTTCGTCGATAAATCCATCTCCAACACACAACTACAACTGCCCCTCAATCCTACTGGAACCCTCATTCTTCCTTCGATTCTCTTTATCCTAATGCATGGAGGTGTTGGAAATGACAATGTAACGCCCATAGATCCGGGCAAGTCAATTTAGAGACAATAAGCGTCAAAAATGACTTTTTGATAGAAGAGTGTTTAGAATAAATAATCTTAACCAAGTTGTAGTATATGTTACAAGGTTACCGTACATATAAAGAATGCTGAAATCCGAGTAATAACGAAGAACTTATATCCTGTCGAAGTTTCGCGACAGAACTGACACTACACAACGCGATGTAAATAGTGAATTTACGATAGAGCGACATTTAGCCTTAGTGATCTAAACGAAAATTTTAGAATACGTTAAACAGAGAGCGTGCATAAAAAGAACGTCTAAATCTGACTTCGTATAAGGAAGTTATGATTTTTCTAAGTTTCGACTTAGCGGTATACAACCCAAATCTCGAAATTGAGATCGAGTGATATTTGGTCGAAACAATCTAAAAGATAATCGAAGATATCGTCGTTAGTAGTTCATCGGTAAAAAGATAGACGAAAACGGACGTCGGATGAAGGAGTTATGAAATTCTAACAAAGTTTTCCTGTCCCGGCCTACTAAAAATAATATAATAAAAATAAAGTCAAAATTAGCCGACAGAGTCTAAACGAAAGTTGTAGAGCATTGTCTCACCTACACGTGGATATAAAGAACGTAAAAAAATGGAGCTCGTATGAGGAATATATGATTTTCTGAAGTTTTTAAATAATTAAAATATATAAATTTTATTATATATTCGGATAATATCAGAAACCGCGACTCACCCATCTGATCCGAAGGGTACGCCCCGCGTAACCTTTGAGTATGTCCAACGTACTTTGTCCTTGTGTGGCCCGAGAGAGAGCCGTGTAGCACCACCAGAAGCTCGCCACGTAGCAGTCTTATCCGAACTACGCATTGTAAGTCTTGGTACGCCCAGCGTACGCATGAAAGAGGCATTACGCCTCGCGTACTTGCGAGTTACGCCCAACGTAACGCGAGGGTTCAATACTATAAATAGAACTCGACCCCCAGCCGAATTTGGCTGCTCATTTCTTTCTCTCTTACCTTTTTTACCTCGTTTTACGTGCAAGCTTTACCCCGAAGCCCCGGTATTAATCCCGAGACCCGAAGCAAGTCCTGAAGCCCCGAAGATCCTGAGAAGTAAAGTTTTCAAGCCGAAACTCTGCCCACAAGAAACCCGGTTTTGGAGAAAACATCCCGGTTTTATCGAAAAAGATTATTTTAATAGACGAGGTGCTGTCCGATCATCGTCTTATCGAATGAGTGTGTAGTTACTTTCTTCTAACACATAAATACGAAGTATTTCCATAAAATACGTGCTATGTGTTTATATGTTATGTGTTATTTGAAATGAGTATGGTTTGAATGTTTTATACATGTTTTATGTTGTATATTGTGATATCTCCATTTTCACGGCTACAAAAGACCGATTTTGTTTATGCTTTATAAAAATCAGAGTACTTCTTTTGATAAAAAAATGTTGTGGAATTTGTTCCCAGTAAAACTTGATAAATACATTATCAAAGCATTTCCGAAGAAATGTATTTTTTATTCATTTAAAAACATTTGGGATGTCATTGTCAATACAGAAACATAAGCATAAACATAACTTACATTCATTTACACTAGTGATCTACATCTCTTTAATCTCTCACTGTAATGTAACTTCATATCGACACCTGTGATACAAATAAGCTTGAGTGGGTTAGGTTGGGAAACCTGGTGAGTACATAGGGTTTTCAACCAACAATAATTTAATTATTATGTTTAAACATCAAACAATCAACTCAATTACCCATCCCCGTTATCTTTCTTACTCTTAAGGATCTACCCTAAGAATCATCTATCTTGCATTCGTTCATTTCGAAGCCCATTGCTTCCAGGGTTTATATGATAGGCACTAAGTCCATAGCTGCCAATGCTTGTTCGTAAAGCACTAATTCCATAGCTGCTAAAGTTCATTCATCGGGTACTAAATCCATAGCTACTAGTGTTTAGCTAATAGGTACTAAATCCATTGCTACCAACGTTTATTTAATAGGTACTAAGTCCATAACTACGAACGTTTATCTAGCAGGTACTAAGTCCATAGGTACCAATGTTTATTCGATAGGCACTAAGTCCATAGATGCCGATGTTATTTGTTAGGCACTAAGTCTATAGCTGCCACTGTTCACTCATATCATCTTTCATCTCTCATCATTCATCTACCCAAGTTTTACCCAACATATTCGTAGATATAAAATACATATACAGTTTAAATTATTTAAAAGATGTATAAAATCATTCATTCAGCACAGAAAGCAAGTATTCAAATAATATGCACACATAGCACGTAATTTATATAAAATACTTTGTATCTATGTGTAAGATGAAAGTAACTATGCAGTCACTTGATAAGGTGGTGAGTCGGTACTTGGACAACACTTCGTTTACTTTAAAATAATTTCCTTCAATGAAACCTAGTATTATTACCACTAGATTTTAGTCTAACATTTACCGTGACTAATTATTAGTCTTATTATTATTATTATTATTATTATTATTATTATTATTATTATTATTATTATTTTTATATAAGCTTTTAAACAATATTTTCCAACCACTATGTACACACAGGGGCCAAACATAAAACACCGGAGGGCAGGACCATTTTGGCATATAACACTTCTGAAATCCAACAACCCTATGCGGTCCTTTAAACTAGATTCCCCGTACCACGAGTAGTTAAAAAGATAGTATAACAACACTTATATAAGTCATAATAATAGCTCAAATATTTATTACAAGTTCATAATAACAATAATAATTTTAAATATAAGCTATATTAAAATAGGATAAACATAACTTACTTACAAAGGGGTTTTAGCTAGGAGTCGGGCTCTGCAGGGGCAGAACTTCGTCGCTGAATCTTTCTAAGAAAGATTCGTGCAACGTTTCAACGCTCACCTTACTATACTAAAATTACAAAAAGAGAAGTCGAATCACGAGGGACCGAAATGCTCGGGGGATAAGAAGAGAAAGATTCTTGAATCAAGAGAATGGTGCAAGAAATATGAGAGCCCAAGCCTCTTATTTATAGTAATTGAATTTACAAAAACTACCCTCTATAATACATAATGACCTTATAGTTATATAAACGACTAAACACCCTTCATAATACTATTTTAAATAGATTTAACGATATTTGTACTAAACTAATGTCGAAAGTACTCAACACTAGTCCTATAATAACCGCATCGTCGATACCTTTCTGATGATATATACATTTGTGTGTATATATATATATATATATATATGTGTGTGTGTGTGTGTGTGTGTGTGTGTGTGTACATATATATGATTTATACTTTATTTTAATACGTAAATATGCTATTATAATTTGTAACTCGTTCATACGAACTCCATTTTTGACATTCTTTATATCCACGCGTTGGTATTTATGAGTACTAAAACTTTCATTTAGACGTCGTCAGCTAATTCTCATTTTATCTCAGATTTACAAAACTGTATTGAATTTATCGCGCTCGAAGAGTAAGGACCAAGTTTCGTCCATATCTTTAACATGTGTGCTCTAATATCGACATTATTTATATCCACGCATAGGTAAAAACAAGATCTAAAACTTTTATTTAGACTCCGTCGGCTAATTCTCGACCGATCTTACATTTAATAGTAGGAGGAGATTATATTGTTAAATGTCCGCATAAAATTCATAACTTTTACATACGGACTCCGTTTTCGTCTGTCTTTTTACCGTTGAGTTCCTATTAATGAGATATTCAACTCTCATTTAGGTCGCGTAGGCCAAAAACCGCTCGAACTAAAATTCGAGTTTTGGGCTGTGCACTGCTATGCCAAATCTTAGAAAATTCATAACTTCCTTATACGAAGTCAGATTTGGGCGTTTTTTTTATGTTCTCGGTTTAGCGTACACTAAATTTTTTGTTTAGATCACTAAGGCTAAAAAGTCTTATACCATAAATTCACTATTTACGTCTCCCGGTGCCGTGCCAGTTTTGCCGTAAAACTCCGACGGGCCATAACTTCTTCGTTATAACTCGGATTTTGGCGTTCCTTATATGTACGGAACCCTTGTAACATATACTACAAATTGGTTAAGATTAATCCTTCTAAATAATCTTCCATCAAAACCTCATTTTTGATGCTCATCATCTCTAAATTGACTAGCCCGGATCTGCGGGCGTTACATATATATATATATATATATATATATATATATATATATATATATATGTATTATCTACTTGTATGTTGGGTAGAACATGGGTATATATTGATGTGTGACGAAATAAAAATAAAGAGAGGTCTCGATGTGATTGTGATCTAGTCATTCAACAGAATATGAATGACGAACACAGACTCTTTCTAGACTGTCCTATGGAATACTGGCAGGCTCATAACCTGTAAGTGTTGGTGAACTTGGGTGTTCATTTGCTGTATTCTATCCCCCTCATGGTTGCCGTAGGACGTTCATTGTTGAGGAAACCCCTTTGCAGTATTGTCTGTCCCGATGAAAATCGTAGATTAGGTCCCTTGTGATAGTTGTTGTTTTAGGGACGTAAAGTGAGGATAACGGGAATGCGTAATCGGGTTATTGTTGGTTGGTGAAATTAAATATAATTATTTATTGTGGGTTGAAAACCCTATATGCTCACCAGGCTCCCAAGCCTGACCCACTCAGTTTCTTTGTATTACAGGTAGTGGCGTGAGAGCATAAGTTGGAGAACTTGTGAAGATGTTTTTGTTTATAGACCTGTAGTTGTATAAAACTGTGTAAGGTCTAGGTTTTATTGTTTATGCTTTTGTGTCTGTATCGGAACATGACATCCCGAGTTTTGATATATAATGAAAATACATTTCTTTAAGAAATGCTTTGATAAACTTAATTTATTTTATCATGTATTGTTTTGGGGACAAATTCCACAACTCTTTTAAATAAATGGATTTACTCTGAAACTATTTTAAAATCATTAATGAAACCGGTCTTTTCTTGCCGTGATTTTGGGGATGTCACAGACAACAACTCTGGCGACCTCCATTTATCAACATCAATTGCCACCAGAAATCCCTAATCTACCCCTAATCCTTCGTAAGTAAATCCCCACAATACCTAGTGACTTTCAATAAAACCTACTTGAAATGCATTCTTTGTTTGCTTTTCTTTTTGTAGTATAATATAATCATATGTCGGGAGACCAACTATTGATGCATTGTATACCAATCAAGGAGAAGAGGGTGGAGAAAAGCTACGTGAGGGAGGGGTATTTCATAAATCTGATCCGGGTTTTCATCAAGAAAACACTTGTTTCACCGGTGATGTCGATCGGAGAACTCGATTTGATCAGTTTGCACCAAATTCACCGATGCACCTCTTCTCTAAAACGATTTCTGAAAAACATCCAAGCCATCATCTATGAAAAACGATTTATGTGTGTGTTCATCTCAGTAAACCTATCGTCTCTTCTCCATTAAATTTGAAATTGATGTGTGTGTTTGTTTATCCTTGTACATGTAACACCGTAAATTTTCAAACAAAATTTTCATTTTAAAAATCACATAATTCTCAAAACATAGTTCAAAAATCTCCAAAATAACAATTTATCAAAAACACATGTTCACAAAATTGTTTTAACACAATCCATGATTCTCAAAACATAACTCCGCCTTGTGTGTACAATCAAGCCATCGCCTTCCCGTGATCCTAAGAAGTATCTGGAACACATAACACATAACATGGTAAGCACGAAGCTTAGTGATTTCCCTAAAATACCTCACACATCTCATTAGCCTCTCATGGCTATACTCGAATAAGAACCCCCGGTCAATGTGTCTCAGTGGAACCCTCCGGTCCCACAACTCGGGTGGACCCTCCGGTCCTAACTTAATAAGATCAGAATAATACACAACATAAATCACAAAGACATAATGCAGGATATCACAATACTCAATATAAGTACATAAGACCCTCCATTCACACAAGGATTACCACTCTAGGTAAGTATAGTGAGAAGACTCACCTCGTAATCAAGCAAATAAATCCCGTACACGAATCACCGATCTAGCCTTCGCCTAACACATATGATAATTATCTCTAATTAACACTCCATTCACAACTCTGAATAAACCAAGGCTACTCTCTCTCTCTCTCTCTCTCTAACTCTTGGAATGGGTAAAAGATCATTCTACCCCTCCATGGTCTCCATACTCCATGTCTTGACCAAACCCTAAAGTCAACTGAAGTCAACACTCGAGTCAACAGTCCATGTTGACCCGAATCGTCGAGTGCATTTATGTGGCTCGTCGAGTCCCCTTGTTCCTTCATAACGTCATGAGAACCTAACCTAACTCGTTGATTTGTCTCATCAACTCGCCGAGTTACTCATGTCCAGACTCATCGGGGAAACCCTGGCCTACTCGTCGAGTTGGCTCATCAACTCGGTGAGTCCCTTAAGTCTCCTTTCTCATTCATACGTTTTAAGGCAGATTCATAACCCCAAACTCTAGATCTAGCCTCCCAAGGCTAATATACCACGTAAAGCTGCAAGCTTTACATCCATGCATGGCATTTAGGGCTTGGAATGCCAAAACAACTTCCATTTAGGGTCTTAATCATGAAAGCTCTTCTATTAGCTGGATAAATCTGGGACCTTACAAGGTTCAGATCTGAAGTCTCAATCTCTTGGTAAGCTCAACACACTCAAAGCCTCAAGGAAAGATGGAATAAGCCCTAAAACTCCATAAAATGAGATCCAATCAAACTAATGAGCAAGGTGGAGACTTTTTACCTTCAATAGAAGCTCTAGATGAAATAACACCAGATCCAACAGTCTCTTCTCGTTCCTTGCTTTGATACTCTACTCATCTCTTCAAAAAGTGCACTAAAATGCCCAAAGATTAGCTCTCTCTCTCTCTCTCTCAGCTCAATATAGGCGATTAGGGTTGCATACAGGGGAGTAAGGTGGGTGGTGAGGCGGAAATAAGGGCTTAAGGTCCTTTAAATAGGACCTAACCCCGGAGAATTAGAGTTTCCTTTCACATCGCCAACTCGTCGAGTTGGTCTCTGCGACTCGTCGAGTTGGTCATAAAACCCACGTGGTCAATTCGCGTCTACTCGACGAGTTGGGGCATCCAACTCGTCGAGTTACTTAAACTAATCATAAATAAATATTTAAATATTATACTTCGGAGTTAGGATGTTTCAGTACACCCTTTGTGTTTGTATGTGTGTTCATCCATATAAAAAGAAGTACACAGTGTATGTATGTTCATCTATGTAATGGGTTTTCAAACCTACAAAAAAACCTAAATGAATCAGGTGTATTTGGTGGAAGAAATGTAGGTGGGTTGGTTGTTTTAGATGGAGTCATGTGTTCTTTAACATCAATCTCATCACACGAAGAATTCAAGTAGTTTGGTGTTGAACATGTCGATAAGTTCAATTTCTCCAAGAAGGAATGAAGATTGTTGTTGGAAAATGAAAAACCCCTAACTCTCCAAAACCTCATTAGAGAGAGAGAGAGAGATGAGAATAAGGTGGGGGTGGGTTTGATTTTTTTTAATTCTAAGAATAAGAAAAAATAAAAAAGTTAAATGATAATTATTAAAATTATATATTAGTCATTCCTTAGAGCGAACGGTATGGGTCTCGACGAGGAGCGACGAGACTGACGTGGCGGTCCGTGACGCCGTCGTAACGAGGGGAACACTGTCCCCCCAAGTCGTTGCATCTCGTCGTCCGGATCTCGTTGCCATGGAAACGAATTGCGATGCACAAAATTTAGCCGTTGCCATATGATACCGTTTGATAACGGTCACTTTAAAAAAAAAACTTACTTTTTTACTGTTATATATATATATATATATATATATATATATATATATATATATATATATATATATATATATATATATACTTTATTTCAATTTTTGTATACCTTTCTCTCATTCTATCTATATCTTATACACATTTTTTATTAAAATTTCAAAAAATTGAGCAAAACCCAAATACCCCCCCTCCATCATCAAACCCAAACACAAACTCGCCTCTCGGATTTGCGGGGTATGAAAATTATTTTAACCTTTTGTCGTCTCAAGGTTCACCACAAATACCATACCAAGATGCCGTTTTCAATCCCGCTTCACCGCCACTGCAATTTCCCAACTCACCTTACGTTCAACGAAATCAATTTGGTCAAAACCCAAATTTACAACAAAATCTTTTCTCTACTTTTGGTTCTATGCAACAAACAACCAATCAACCGTCGCCTACAACACAACCATCAGTTCAAGTGGAAGCGGGAAGTAGTAAGAAAGGGAAAGGGAAAGGAAAATCAAAAGGGAAATCAATAGCGGTGGAATCTGAAAATGAAGACGTTCCACAATGGTGGACACCGGTGGAGGAATACGCTTTGACGGCGGCTTGGTGTGCTACTTCAAAAAACGAACTTCGCGGAAATGGAATGAAAAAAAGGAGCTTATTGGGGGGCGGTGCTCGACAAGTTTCACGCTATTTTAAAGAAAAATCTGTATCGCAACAACGACATGTTGAGCAGCAAATGGGGTATGATAACTAAGCGGTGCAGCAAATTCAACGGTATTTACAACCGGCTTGAGGCGCAACAACAAAGCGGAACCAACGACTTCGATTTGTTCAAATCGGCTAAGGAACAATATCGGGTCGAAATGGGTCATGTTTTCGACTTTGAAAAATCATGGGAATTGTTGCGAGCGGATCCAAAGTGGAATAAAATGCCTACATCGTCGGAGGTTCAATCCAAAAGGTCTCGCAATTCTAGCTCGGTCGACGTGTCGAACGCACGGACTAACATCGACCTAAACGCCGATGACGATGAGATCCCGGATGATATCCAAGAGACATCCCCACCACGACGACCGCCAGGACGCGACAAAGTGAGGCGTGCTGCAAGGCATGCGGAGGAGGTGGAGACGAGAGCAAAAGATGCGGCGGAAATGAGAGCCAAATTCGACGAGCACAATTTATTAATAAAAGAAAAAAATGAGTTGAAACGTCGTTATTTGGAATTCCTGGAAAGGCAAGCACGGGAGAAGCAGGAACAAAAAGAGAGGGAACTAATGACACATCAGTTGTCAATTTTTCGGACAAGTGAGGAAAGTTTAGCGCCTGCTGATCTAGCGATGCTACAAACGATGAAAGAACAAATTAGGAAACAATATTTGGGTTAATTAGGATTGGTGTGGTTTTAGTAGTAATTTGAATGGTATTTTAGTTATTAATTTAAGTTTAAAATTATGTTTTTTTAATTGTAATCGGAATTTTAGATTTTAAATATTATGTCTTTTTTTTTTGTTTTTAAAATTATATGTTTTACAAAAAATATATTAGTTATTAAAGAAACACAAAAAGAAAAAAAATGAAAGCATAAAAAAAAGTAAAAAAAAAAACGAAATAGTAAAAAAAAAATAGAAAAAAAATATTTATTTTCAAAAAGTTGGTATTGCATCTTGTTGTATCTTGTTGCCTATTTCTCCACTTGGTGTCATAACACCATTAGCTTAGATGACATGTGAGGTGTCACAACTTGGTGTTGCACCTTGTTGTCCACACTCAATGCTCTTAGCATCTATAATATTAATTAATGTATTTTGATGATTAGTGTATTTTTCATTATTTCATAGGTTGATAGAATCAAGACACATCCCTTTTCCTTTTTTCACTAAACGAAATCCATATAACTTGGGTCATGAATGGTCCTGTTGTACTGCAGGCCTCAGAGCCTAATCCAATACGACAAGCGCGACCCGTATTTGTCGGACCTACAATCGTCGGCCATATCTGAGGACGTTGAACAAGTCTGCAAATTCGCCGGCATTGAACGTATTATGCTGCAGCGCCTTCCCCTACTATGTTCTATCTCCAATCAAAAACCCTATCAAACCCTATCTTCTCCGTTCTCTAACCTTTAATTCACATTTTACTATTTTCGATTGGCTAATTACAATCTCCAGTTACGTCAGATTCAAGCTATAATCCAACAAAGAAGAAGACGACTCAGCCGACTGAAACATAATTTGGACTCGGTAGACGACTCTCTCAACAAGATTCAGAACCAGTTGTCATTGATCGTGTTAAATGCTTCAATTGACAAAAATGACGCCGTCTACGGATAGAAGCCAGGGGCTAAGGGATTAAATTGGCGAAAGCGAAAGGATCGCGGAGGTGAATGATGGAGTATTCCGCGAGCTCCAGTGGATTTTGGTCGACTGCATATTCATGAAACACGAGGTTAGTTTTCGAAGCATGCTTATATTCTTCTCAATCTTGTGACACTATATTCAAGCTTATATAAGTGAACTTCTTCCTATATTGAGCTAGATACAAGAATTTCTGGTCGTTTAAGCTTTTGAGTGTGTGAATGAATTTTGTGATCCAGATGAATGCACTACAATGGGAAGCAAGTTGAAGTTGCGTTTTGTTAATTCAATATCTATTAAAAAATATAATTAATTAATTATTTAAAATATAATTAAATACGAAAAGGTTTTCTAGCCTGATGGTATGAGATGATGTTTCTTTTTTTGAGATCGAGGGTTAAAATCCGTTTGTGGACATAGTTGAATTATGTGTTAGTGTATGAATTAATTATATATTTATATTTGCATCTTCAAAAAATAAAAATAAATAAATAAAATAAATTCAAAATTTATCAACAAACATTTTTTCATAATTAAACTAAAATAGTCAAAATTACATAATAATAAATTAAAAGCACGTCTTGACTATGAAAAAAGATTTGCGAAGATCGTTTGCCCTTCCACTAGAAGCTTGAACTTTCAGTTTCGTTTTCTATTAAAATGAATGGTTTTTTCCTTATGGTACATGAACTTTCAGCTTCATCTTCTTTTAAAGCAGGTGGTTTTTTCTTTGTTGTACGTGAACTTTCAACTTTGCTTTTTCTTAATATGTCGATTGTTCGTTGCATTACTTTTCTGATAAATGCTGCTTCAATTAACAACCTTGCATCCCGATGAAGTAGAAGAAGATGAAGATGACATAGTGAAGTTGGAAAAAAATAAAGATGAAAATAATGACTACTATGGTGAAAAATATATGTATCCAAATGAAAGTTTTTTTTGACACATATCAATCTCTTATGAGTTTTGACATTCATTTTGTAGTATTTTTGAAATAAATATTATCAACTTGTCAATTTTTGGTTTGTTTCAATATTTAAAATTAAAATCATATATATATATATATATATATATATATATATATATATATATATAAAGTATTAAAATATTAAATATTAAATATCTTATACATATATGATATTAAATTATAATAAATACATTTTTTTCTTTCTTATTTTAAAGTTATATATTAAAATTTATTTTCTGTTTACATGTTTATTTTTTTTTTTAAAATCAACTTGTATAATATAATATAGTAAATGCAACTGCTAGAAAGTTAGGAAAGGCCCAATTGGAATGGATTTGATGTTGTGGTGTACCCACGGTACCCCTACCGCACCATGCGGTGTTCGCACACCCTTGGCAATCAAATAAGACAATGCCCGACCCGTATTTGTCGGACCTAGGTTCGTCGGCTATACCGGAGGACGCTGAACTCGTCTGTAAGTTCGACGGCGGCACTGATGGTCTGATGCGGCGGCGCCTTCGGCCTTCCCCTACTATGCTCTTCTATCTCCACTCGAAAACCCTAACTTCTCCGTTCTCTAACCTTTAATTCGCCTTTTACTATTTTCAATTGGTAAATTATAATCTCTAGTTACTGCAGATTCAAGCTATCATTCAACAAAGAAGAAGACGACTCAGCCAGCTGAAACATAATTCGGATTCGGTAGACGACTCACTGGATGCGATTCAGAACCAGATGTCATCGGTCGCGTTAAACGCTTCAATTGGCGCGAGTAGCTTGCCGAGGGCGGCAGGATCGCGGAGGTGAATGATGGAGTGTTGCTGGAACTGGCTTTTGGTTAACTGCACGAATATGAGGTTAGTTTTCGAAGCATGCATATATTCTTCTTAATCTTGTTGTGATAACAACACTAGGCTATCAATGTTTGAGAAATAACAGTCACAATTGTGACACCAGGTTATCCTGTTCACATATATCATGTTTAAACATCGATTCTTCTCTAAATGTACTGATTTTTGGTGGGAGCTAAGAGGCAGAACAATCTAATTCATATGGCCATACCAGTTTTTGAGCTTATAGGAGTGAACTTCTTACTATAATGAGCTAGATTCTGCAACTGACAGGAGTTGCAGGTTTTGTTGTATTGTCCAGAGATGTGGTACTCTTCTAGATTTGTAGTGCTATACATGACTTTCTGATTGTTTAAGCTTTGAGTGTGTTAATGAATTCTGTGATCCAAGATGAATGCACTACAATGGGATTGAATTAGCAAGTTGAAGTTGATGTTTTATTATTTCAGCTCATGGATGAACATTGAATAGCAATATAGCTTGTATTGGGTGGAAGAAACACTGTTGATATAAGTCATATGAATATAATCATATATCATGTCTTTTGAGTTTTGAGCAATCTACTCAAGAAGTGCTTCAACCTATGTTTTCTTTTGCCCTTAAAGGATGATGGAGATACTGTTTCAAAACTGTCTTTAAATCTCTTTTTTTACCCTCTTTATATATAATAGAAGTTCTTGAAGTATCTGTCTTTATGAATTCTTCATAATAGTTGCTGATTGTAATTCAAAAAATTTGTTTACAAGATAACTAGAGGTCAATCAACATATCCTAGTGTCAATGGGATTCCATTCAAAACATGTAAACTAACTTTTGATGATCATTAACCATTTCTAGGTTGGAATGGTGGAAGTAGCTGACTACATTGTTGGATTTATTGATGGCCTTGTTGCAGCATCTACCCACAATCTTATTTATTGGTAAGGATCTTCTAGCTTCCACTTATAAAAAATTGATAACACTTTGGATACTACTTCATTAGAGATAAACCATGGGATATAAAATAAGAAACAACATCAATAAAAATGTGGAAATCCCAAAGTAAACAAAACTAACTCGTGTGGGAGTTACAATCTCAAGCCACAAAATCTACTACATTGAAGAAAATCTCAAACTTTAACCAAAAAGAAAAAGAACACCAATATACTATAGATAATGTTCTTATATGAACAAATATCATCAAATATCAACATGAACTCTTCATCAAACAATGTTTACTACACCATGCATAAGTTTCCATTGAATACATTATTTCAAATGAAGCCCTAATTCACTGTGCTCTTTAAACTATTTTCTTGAAAATTAATTCAAGTAACTTGATAAGTCACCAAAAAAGGATGATAGGGGGTCAATAGTCATAAGACTCTATAGTTAGGATACAAATGTTTAATAGTTAACTATACACATTATTCATATCTTAACTACCACTCAATTTATAAACTTATGGATATGACACAAATATCTAAAATGCTATTATAAGGATTTTTTTTGGGTAATATGTAGCTATTTGGCAACCTAAATGGAGTCTGAATGACATGATATAAGTTCTAAGATCTCTATTTTAATACAATAGGTGTTTCTTGGGTTAAAACATATTTTGCAGAATTGACTTTCTATACTAGGTGCAACTTACCAACTTTATTTTTTCATTAAAGGGTAAACAACTATGAACTATGAAATGGTCCCCAACTTTCATTTTTACAATTTTGGCCCTAGGTTTAAATTTTGTTAATAATTTGATCCAAATGTTTTTTGTACAAATTCGTCCCATACATTGATATTTTTTTACAACTTTTGACGACTTAAATTTTTTTTTTTCTTACAATTCTTTACAACTTTTTTTTATATTTCTATTTTCTACTTTTTTTTTTTCACGTTTAACTACTTATTTAGGCACTAATAGAAACACTTCTTTTTTTCAAACTTCGCAAAAAGTAGTAATAAGAATCAAATGTGCCATTACATTTATTTGTTAAAAATGTCCATTAGGCTCAAAAATTAGCGTCTGAAAAGTTATAACGTTTTCTAAGCTGGTTAACGTACTTTGATAGTACTCGTTAACGTGATCTCAACGTTATAAGTTTCGTAAAAATCTGACTCCAAAGAAAAGAGTTATGAATTTTATAAAAATAGAAACCAACTGCATAATTAAAATTAATTACGTCAAAACGGTAGTTAGAGATTGGTTGAGTTTTGACCTAAAGTAACAAAGAAACATTATGTAAAATCCTCTTACACTAATCTCTAAAACTTCAACATCAAGAGCATCTTTGTAAATAACTCCAATTCCATGGTTTGAAATTTGAAAATGATCAAACTTAATGAAAAAGAGCAATCAAACAGTAAATCAAACACCTTTATATTAAATTGTAGAAGAAAACAACTCAAAATGCACTAAGCCTTACAACCAATAGCTCTTCAAGTGGATAAAATATCTCAAGCAAATATCAAAAGCATGCCATGCCTTATTCAATCCCACTACTAAATAGCATAGCACGTAACAAGAAATACCCAAAATGCCCCCAACACAACACCTACCTTAATTCCATGTATGTACTCTTTTTACCCTTTCTGAAAAACGTGATTAAATTTAAAGTGGGGGAAAATAAAATTACACCGTGGACTGCATTGCACTAAAAACATGTAAAAGCTAAAACAGAATCATTATTATCACTTTTTTTTTTTTTTTTTTTTTTTTTTTTTTTTTTTTTTAAATAAAATCTTTTATAAACGACTCTCATATTATTTCTTAGTCTCAGTGGATTTATCTGATAAAATTACAGTGCTTCTGCCTCTTTGTCAGTTTTACTGTTTGCACAGACATATCGACTTTTTGCAGCTTTTGATCTACATGTATTTACAGACAAGGCTCAGTGAATATTTAAGTCTCTGAGTAAATAAATTACTTCACTAAAATTCTCATTTCAAAACAAGTTCGTACTTGGAAAAATCCAAAACAGAGCCCACTTCCAAAGTTACGATATATAAACCACATGCCTTTTCTTTTTCTTTTTTGGATTTTTCACATACATTTGTTTTTATGTAACATGAAAATCAGCCCATTGATGATGATCTTGATACAAACAATAATATATTTTTTTTTTGTTAAATTCCTTATGGAACACTTGAAACGTTAAAAAAAAAAATACATCAGCCTATATGTCATACAGCAAATTTGGTATATCGTGGCATTTTACGATGTGAAGACTACATAGTATTTCGTGAAAGTAGTATGAATCGATATTTAGAAGCAAAGTTGTGCTTAAAAGTCCACAAGAAAGTGATTGATGCTTAGAGTTGGATCAAACATTTGGTATTCGGTCAAAGTCAACAAGAAAACAGTTGTTATTACCTCAATTTGCTTCCATCACTTTTCTCGAACATATTATAAAAATAAAACACGCTAAAAATTTCGAAGGTGACACTTACATATAAAAGCTATGAAAATAAGATAACCATTATATCTATATATTCCATTTTAGTTTAAATTTGTAACTTTCATGCATATTTAGTCCCTGTGGTATCCCAAAAAGTTCAGATTTTGTCCTTCGAATTAACTGACGTCTAAAGAAAAGTACTCAAATTGTATTTTTCTGGATATCATAAATATGTATGTAAGTTTCAATTTTGAACTGATGCGAATGAAAAAAATGAATTGAAACTTTTTTTTTTTGGGATTAGTTTTGCAATTTATTTTGTATTATAAGATATACATTTTAAGGTTTATGTTTATATAGGGTGAAAGAATGTTAAAATTTAGTGGGTTGGTCGAATTTGTTAAGTCAACGGCTTTATGTTACTTTGATGACCATCATATCTATATATTCAAAATACATGTTGTATTAAAAACGTTACATAACGTTATTGTTGACTATTTTATTTCTTTTTCTTTATAAATATTTTATAACAAATCTAAGAAAAGATAAAGTTGTTTCGATTTATATATAGACTGCTTTAATATTTTTGGCAGATGGAATGGAAGTATGCTGGTAATATGGACACAATAGCTGGAGTTTAAAAGGAAGGAAAAAAGCATTGGGAGTTGGAAGGCATCCAATGAAGTAATGCCTAGTGGGCCCCACCCATATCTCCCTTCAAATAACACCAATATGCAAAGAAAACAAAAAAGATTAGCCTCTTTATGTAGTGGTGCTTCATTTCATGATTACCCCACTCAAATCTTACACAATTTCACATCTTTTAATCACAAAATTATTGCCTTTTTAACACACCCAAAATTAGATTACATAATTTTAGACATCATAATTAAAAGTTACCTTAAAACATGTATTTTATATTATTTTTAAAATCAGGGTTAATGTCATGAGCAATAAAAATAAAAACTTAAATCCTTTGTTACATTCTGAAAATATTATTTATAATATAAAAAGACAAAAAGTAAAGTTATGAACTTTTTAAAATATAATATTTAATTTCTGTAATTATAAAATTTGTAAGATAATGTTGTTTTACATAATTTTGTAAAAAGTAATAGTTTGATAATTAAAAAAAAAGATTTGTTTTAATTTTTAAATAATCAATCAAAATCACATCCATGCAAAGGAAGGGGGAGAAAAAGGCTTAATGCGTATTTCACTATATCGTCCATTAAACAATTTACGCCACACCCACACCGGTCTTTACATACTTCCATCCCCAAAAAAACAGCCCCCTCTTCCCTCTTCCCTCATACCTCACCCATTTCTCCGCCGCTCATCCATCTCCGGTGGCGTCGCCTCCGTTAATTGTTTCACCAACACATCGGAGTTTACATATACAGAGAGGTTTCCGGTTAGTAATTGGTGGAGATGTATAAGAATCAGCTGCAAGAGCTAGCGCAGAGAAGCTGCTTCAACCTCCCATCTTATACGTGCATCAGGGAAGGACCTGACCACGCGCCGAGGTTCAAGGCCGTCGTTAACTTCAACGGCGACTCCTTTGAAAGCCCTAACTATTTCTCCACTCTCCGTCAGGCTGAGCACGCCGCCGCCGAGGTCGCTCTCTCCTCCCTCTCCTCCCACTCCCTCGCCGCTAGAATCCTCGTAAGTTCCTTTCTCCTTACTACTTTTCACCGGAAAATTACTTTACTCATCTCGTCGGAAAAGCAACGTTTGAGTCGATTATTTACCAAAATACCCCTTTCCGGTGTCCCTTTCGAGTTTTTGAAGAACGATTAGGTCTGATTGCATTTAGAGTTGTACTGTACTAGCTAACAATGCATCATGAATCATGATACACTCGCTTTGTCCCCCGGGTGTGGCAATTTTAGTTATTTAGCTTCTCCGGTGAGGGTATTTTGGTCACCATAAGTACTTGTACCAATTTTGGTCAACGTACAAGTGATTGATGCATGAACATGAAGCATTTAATCGATTAGTTATAGACTTTTACTAGTAAATAGCTAGTCAATTCAGTTGTGTGAAAATACAACTCTGGTAGGTTTAATAGTTTACTTATTCAATTGTTAATCCTTATTTTAAGATTTTAATCTACATGCTAACATGCTATATTTCATCAATCATAAAAAAAAAAAAAAACAAATTTATACCCAATGTTTTACCTTTTCCATGTTTAAATGATATATATTTGTGTTCATATGAAAATGGTAAAAAACGTTGTGATTTACAACAACGTGACACGTGCCAATCTTGGAGAAATATAGAAAAAATATATAGTAACAAAAAGATGACTGAATGGAGTATTACTTTTTATTATGATAAATAGGTATGAACACTTTGAATTATTGACCATTTGGATGTGAATGTAAGAAATTTGAATTATAAATGGGTGGTCTTCCTCCTTCCTACTTCCTACTTCCTAATTTCCTAATTCCTAATTCATAATTCATAATTCATAAATGAAATTTCAAACTTATATATTAAAAAAAATAAAAGAAAAAAATGGCACATGGGAAAGTTATTGATAGCACATATTAGTAGTTAACTAGTTATAGCCTTTGTCTGCCAAAATTAACTATGCTTATAAATGCTTTGTTGCAGCATTGCATGTGCCCAGTTAGGGTCATAGTATTTATTATTATCATTAATATATTATTTAATTAAAATTTAAAATGAAAATTAAATTGTAGGATGAAACTGGGGTTTACAAGAATCTATTACAAGAAATTTCACAAAGAGTCGGTGCACCATTGCCACGTTACACAACTTACCGGTCCGGTTTAGGACACCTACCTGTGTTCACCGGAATAGTCGAACTCGCCGGAATTACATTCACCGGTGAACCCGCAAAAAACAAAAAACAAGCGGAAAAAAACGCTGCCATGTCAGCATGGTCATCTCTCAAACACTGTGAGTTAAAGTCAAACCAATTTAATTTTGACTTTGCCTTCTTCAACTAATTAAAAAAAATAAATTATTAATTTTATTATTTAACGCTTTTTTTGTTTTACTTTTTAGTGGCAAAACAAGATGCGAGTTCATCGACTGAACCGGAGAATAACGATGAACAGGAACAAATCAGAATCGCGAGAGCACTTATGAATTACAAATTAAAACAAAAAATTGGAAAAGTCAACTACGTTGACCACCACCCAATACCTTTTGATAAAAAATTCACTACACCTTCACCTCGACCACCTAGCCCACAACGAGCGCCGTTAACGTCGTCAAAAATACTTCCATTCTTGTACCAAAAACATGAACCATCATCATCATCATCATCTCCATCATCATCGTCATCGTTACCATCACCACATCAAAACCAAAACCGCCCGACCTGCCCGGCTTATGTTCCGATGCGGTACTACAGGCCGCTTGCACCGCCGGTAACTATGAGAACCGTGGTGCCGGTTTTCTCTGCACCGCCTGTTCGGCAGGTGGTGCAGAGTAGACCGGTGAAGGTGGCACCGCCTATCTGTGTGAGACAGACGGTGCCGGTTTTTTCTGCTCCTCCTCCGCCTACTCTGGTTAAGAAAGAGGAGGGGTTGAAGGTAAATGAGTCTGAAGCGGTTAAGTGTCTAGAAAATCTTAAATTATGAGAGGGTTATGGATGATTGTATGTTGAATGTTGTTAAATGGTTTATGTTTTTTTTTTATATTTGGTTTGAAATTAAAGTAAAAATGGTGTATCAAATTTTGGTAATGTAAGTGTAGCTTAATTTCCCTATTATGATTATTGTTATCTGATCTATATACGAAATAGCTCAAATCATTCATAAGATTAACTTAATTGCAAATAGTACTAGAGCTCTTAGGAATTGAAATCAATTTGTTTTTTGCATCCAAAACACATATTTTGGTTGTCAAATACTAATAGTTGAACCGATTTGGTCCCACTTCATGCAAACAAAATCAAATGTGCTTAATCAAAACCCAAAATAGGAGAATGGGGTAGGGATAGGGTGGTTGTTGGGAGGATTTAGCAGATCCTCACTACAAAAATGGGATAATCAAAAAATAATCACTTTCCATCAACATAATTAAATGAATGACAATCATTTTCAAAAAATACGAAATAATCAATCACAGAATTTGAATATTATCAATTTCCGATCTTCGAACTCGATTATTATGGCCCTTACAACAAATATTTGTAGGATTTTCACAAACCAAGAACAACTTCGAAAATTTACGTAGCTACTTTTCGCATTGTTACGTAAATCTTTTAATATGAAACAAACGAAACTTAGAAAAAAAATGAAGACTTTTTTATTTAAACGATCGACACAATGAAAGAATCATGCTTTTGAAAATATAATTTTTGGTTCAAAACTTGTAAGAAAAAACATGTTCAAAACTAACATAAATAATGTGGTTGACAATTGTAGCGAAAGTTTTTAAAATTTGTAAAATTAAATAGAAGGACAATTGTTTAAAAAAGGTAAATATATAAATATATTTTTAAGGACAATTCTGAAAATTGATTAAAAAGCTTAATAGTTTTTTTGTTAAACGCTACACGAAGTAACTTTTAGGTTTAGATCATTTTATTTAAACTAACAATTAAACGTTTTTACTTTCAAACGAAACTTTTTGTTTAAATTGAATTTTTTTTGTTAAAATCTCCTAAACGCTGACTGCGAAACATATGCATAATATATTTTTCTAAATTAAATTGTGATATAAGTCATTAAGAAGCTTATATGACCTATTTTGAGACAACATGAAATTATAGAAAATAAATATCTAGTTCACAACTCAAAATTAACAAAATTAACTAACATGTTTGAAGCTAAAATGAAGAACATATTGCAAACTTGAAGAATGTAAATTTTATGTTATATATATATATATATATATATATATATATATATATATATATATATATATATATATATATATATATATATATATATATATATATATATAGAGGATGGTTCAATTGAGAGAAAAAAAAGGTTGAGAATGGGGGAATCATTCTCATTCACTCATTTATTTTTGCCGCAAAAGCCTCCGTCCTACCAGCATAAATGGGAAAAGAATAGACATGCGTTTTCCAACAAAAAATGTTTCCTTAAACTATGCTAATCATTACCTTAATATATACAAAAACATAGTTTTTTCGTTTTTTTTATTTTTTAAGAAACTATTTTTATCGAAAAATGATTTTAAATA
This sequence comes from Lactuca serriola, assembly GCF_051521515.1. NCBI lineage: Eukaryota > Viridiplantae > Streptophyta > Magnoliopsida > Asterales > Asteraceae > Lactuca > Lactuca serriola. The sequence goes on along the minus strand of NC_136413.1, from coordinate 64,294,979 downwards.
TACCAAAATTCATGATTTTTTATTCTCTACAAATAGACATCCATATTGATATAGTTTTAAGATAAAATAAAAAATTTATTTTTTTATATTTTCAGCTATCGTTATTCATAAGTGAATAAAAATGAATCAGATTTTTACTACAGTACATTTGTTATTCAGTTATGAATAAAAATTATGATTAATTTTTTTTTACAATTTAAGTATCATTCATATATGAATATAACATATAATAAACATAGTATATTCATATTTAAATATTAGACGATGCATTCACTTGTGAATATTACATAATATATTCACCTGTGAATATTAGATAGTATATTCAGTTATAAATATTAGATAATATTTTCATATCTGAATATTACATAGTATTACATGATATATCACATGTGAATATTACATAGTATATTCATTTGTGAATATTATATGATATATTCACTTATGAATATTGCACAATATATTCACATATGAATATTACACAGTATATTCACATATGAATATTACAAGGTATTTTCATAAATATATATAATTTTTATATGTTATTCACATATGAATAACATACAAACCTGCATATTTGATTTTTTGTTTTAATAATCATATACTGAGAAAACATATTCATATATGAATATAACGTGATAATTTAGTTTATGCATTTCATCAAACAGTTGAAGTGCATACAATTTAACTTTTTTTAAAAATGTTAAAAACATGATATTTTGACTATTTAAATCTTACAAAAGAGTAGATTGATAGAGAATTATATGGAATTTTAAAAAAAAAGATTTGATCTTTTTCTAACCTCAATTTTAAAGTTTTATTTGATAATCAATGTTGAACGAATGATCTGAAGTGGATTTTTTGTTGATTATCGATGATGTTGATCTAATAACGTTGGGAGTATAATTTATCGTAGATGTTGAAGATCTGATCGTATTCAAGCACAATTGAAGGTTGCATTAAAAGAACCAAAAACGAATTTTTGTTGTTAACTGTTGAATCATGTTGATAAACATGTTATTGACGAAGATTGATGATTGATTAACATTGGATGATGGTTTAATTGAATAAATCTGGATGATTGTTGAAGGTTGGAGGAGAAATGTGGATGATAAACGATCAATTAGAAATGTGTTTGAATTGTTATCTATTTCTATACAGTACGTATTTGATATTGAAGTTTATTATTATATTTACAAGTTTGCCACAGTGTCTTTTATGCTTAGATTAAATGAGTGGCTAGAATGATTCCCCCATTCTCAACTCTTTTTTATTTTCTCAATTGAACTCACCTCTCTCTCTCTCTCTCTCTCTCTATATATATATATATATATATATATATATATATATATATATATATATATATATATATATATAATCGAGATCAAAACTCATAAGAAATCAGAAATAAGTTCTAAACGAATGGACGATATACCTTTTTTCTTTACTGAAAGGCTTACATACACAACTATCACTTTATCAATAAATCTATACCTTTAGTCCTAACGGACTTGGGTTGAGGGACATTGATCCATCAATTTCTGATACCGCTAGATGATAAATTCTTTGGTGAAAGGTCTTTGTTGTGACCGAATGTTGAGTCGTTGGCCATTGTTTAGATCAGAAGATGTTGATAACAAAGCTTATTTGTTACAAACATCCACAATGTTTATCTACTTCTTCGTTTTATCTTGCACGCAAGTAGTTATCGACCTTTCACCAGAGAGGTAGATATTCATTCCTAAATTTTGGACAAAGTTGTAGGTATTTAGTAAATATATTCATTGTTCGTAACTTGATTTTGTTGTTAAATAAGTTTCCAGTTGATTAAATTAATTAATATATGTTGGGTATATGTAACGCGGTGTGTGCTATTTGCAAATATATTATTTAATTAACATGGGCACCCCTTAACTGATACGAAGCAAATTTTAAAATATTTTAAATAACTCATGAAAATTATCATATTTTAAATAACTTACAAGGCTATTTTGAACCACTCCATCGTGAAGATGACTTTCACATGAGGTTGATATTTCCGAGCTTCTTATGTCCCTACGACATTTTTTTTTACTAATGGCAACTCTTGTTTTGATAACAACTTATACATGGACAATATGATTTTCAAAGCATATACATTACCTTCCACGACATTGAAGGGAATTTGGAACATATTTCTACTGGAACTATAGAAACAAAACAAATAAATAGTCCAAAACTAAGAATTAACTTCGAAATTTCAAATTTATTTTTATCATAAAAATAAGTTCGATGCTTAATGGAGTTTGCAATTTCAAAATGTATTAGGATTTTTTTTACGAACATGCGCCAACGCAACTCATTTTTATATTTTATGAAAATAGTAGTTATTTTGTTAACCGTATTTATGCAAAGTTTCCGGTTTATCAATAAGATTAAGGACATCCACAATACATTGAACTCTATAGAGGTCAATGAAGTGCCACATCATCATTCACAATTCTATTCATTTTTATCCCACAATGCATTAAACTTTACAAGTTTAATGGAACATATTAAAAAAAAAATTATTTAAAGATTTAATGACTTTCCTTTTCTCCATTGAAGAGTTTAATGACCACCGAACTCCAAATTCATTGAATGCCACTGTAATATTTTACAACGAATGAGTTGTATCCATTAAATGACAAGTAGACATTACACCTCATTCAATTCTTCTATTAAACTCTGATTATAGATGCTCTAATAACATACACAATAAAAATAAGAGCAAACGGTGAATCCAATTGGAAAGAAAAAAAATTAGTTCGCCGACACTTTGATTATTAAAAAAAAACAAAGCTTCTAAAACCTTGATATGCTCCCTAATAATTTTTAACTTTTACTTTAAGGTTGACAAATTATGTCAAAAGCTTTAAATCTTTTTCAAACTAGTTGGTGTAATAAAATATTATGTTTAAAACAAATTTGGTGATAAAATTGTCATTTGAATTATTGTACCCTTTTCACCGAGACACCGAAGATGAAGGAATTTGATCAGGATTCGCTACTTATGACATGATTACTTGAACTACAATTTTTAACACATACCAACATAAAAGCTAAACAAAGCCTTTTGTCATGCCTCTTTTCATGGAAAAGTCCATTCATCTTTCCATACACAACAAACAAGATTACTATTACGATTTGTACATCATGCAATATTATTTGAATTCCGTTATCTATGTATACATGTTTGCAACCATATCCACAGTAAACATGGACAAATTTGGATGGAACAAGACCCATGAATCACATTGAAAAGTCTTCATCCCTAAGTACTATTCATAAATTGATGTGACTAATGTACAAATGTTTTACCATAGGGTACGACCACACATGTGCATGTAAATCCTTTTACGGATTTTCGAAATGACATCTCGAATTCTAATTTAATGCATAACACACATCAAGCCAAACAAGAACATTAACCACAAGTGTAGCATGATTGAGCCTTGAGAGATCGCTCATACGGAAATAAATCATATCCAACCTCATTCCTTCATGTTTACGTCACCTTTTTCTATTTTCCACAATGACATTTATCTTATATATGATCACTATGTTGACACCTAAAATTTTGGATTTGTAATATTACAAATGTGTAAAAACAAAATTTGTTGAAAGAGAAAATAATCAAATGCATAAACATTCGTCGTATGGGTATGTGGTCGAAAATCGTTGTATTGCATTGATATTTCTTGAAGCATTGCTCTACACATGTTTTTTTTTAGATGTCATAGATCATACCTAATAATCTTGCAATGCATTATGGTATTTGCTATGATAAAGCTTGCTATCTAGAAGTTGTTTTTCTAGGTTTGAATGATAAACTCCAAAATTTTCACCACACTTGGTGAGGAGCAACTCAATTTTTATTGGGAAATTGGTATAAAAACCATTAATTGTAGTTTGACCATTGTATTGAAATAGTTTTTTTTTTTTTTGGGGGGGGGGGGGGGGGGGTGGGGGTGGTCAATTAAACCATTCAAGAATTCTTTTTAGAGGGTGTTTGGGGTATCTTTTCAAAGGCAAAAGAACTTTTGGCAAAAGTTCCAAAAAGTCACGTTTCCCTGACTTTTCCAAAAAGTCAGTTTTTCCTCTTTAAAAAATCCAAAAGAAGCTTTCAAGAAGCTTTTCCCAAACATCTTTTGTCCTGTATCTTTTCCCAAAAGTTCTTTTGCCTCTCAAAAAGATATCCCAAACACCCCCTTAGTGTATTTGAGCCATTTTCGCGGTTTGTAGATAATTAACTGGTAATCAATAGGTGACTTCATGAGTTATGACTTGGGTTTCTATTGAAGAGGTGGAACCAAGTGTAAATCACAAAAAAAGAAAAAGAGGAAATTACATAAAGGGTCCCTATAGTATAATAAAACTAGCAATTTTGACCTAAGCTTTTATTTGTTAGAAGGCTCGTCCCCATGATTTTAATTTCTTTTGGAGTTGGTCTCACTGTCGTTAAATTTTAACTATATTTTATGTTTATGTGTTTTGAATTACTAATTATCTTTGGACCATATACGAAAGTGTAAATATACCATGGGGGACAAAGTAGTAATTAGTAAGTATTTATTGCTAAACTACTTTTTTTTATAAACTATATTTAAAAAAAGAGTAAATTACTGAAATCGTCCCTATGGTTTGGTAAAAATTGCATGTTTGGTCTCTAACGTTTTTTTTGCATTCGGATCGTCCCTGTGGTTTGATTTTGTTGCGTTTTTCGTCCCTATGGTTTGGTTAAAATTGCACGTTTGGTCCCTAACTTTATGTACGTAAGGGACGAAAAACACAACAAAAACCAGATGGACGATCCGATTGCAAAAAAAAAAAAGTTAGAGACCAAACGTGCAGCTTTTAGCAAACCATAAGGACGATTTCCATAATTTACTCTTAAATATCCATTTTATTTTTCGATTAAAAACTAATTAAAAATAGAAATACAATGGTACTTTCACATTTCCCACTTTCATGTTTATTGATCTAAGTACTCTCTTTTAATTCCAACACCCATGTACATGATGTATTCATTTCAAATTGCTTCTAAGTTTATTGTAATTAGACGAATGTCCGTGTGTTCCGCATAAACATCTATATAGTTGAAGTTTTTACAAATATATGTTTTTTTAATATAGCAATAACGTTGTTGTTAAATTTGATATAATAATTTTATACTAAATTGATATAATGTATTGATTATTTTGAATTATATGATAATATATACATCTATTATAATTATATAATCTCAATCGTTTGAATGACTTCTACCCGCGAGTTACACATGAATAAAATTATATATATTATATGATTTAATGTTATTTATAGTTGTTATTATTAATTAATTTTTAAAAATTTATTTGCTTCATGTTTTAAATTTTATCATTATAATTATTTAAAACATCAAAAATTGTTTTTTGATTTTAAAGGTAACAATATAATCTTTCATATATAGTTATTTTTAACTATTGTTATTGTAAGTTATTTTAAGCTACTTATTTGAAAACTTTTAACGATTATAAAAATATATTTAGGAAACATTTTTAGTTAAATTGATATTACAATTTAGTTTTTGTATTTATCACTTTTAACTATTTACAAAATATTCTTTGTTTTTTAAGTGGAACCGAAATTTATATTTAGTTTTTACATTTATCACTTTTTTATTATTTTATCCAAACCGTTCAAAAGTTGTAGCTTTAAACTGATAATGATTTACATACAACAACATATTAAATCTAATAAATTAAGTATAACATGTTAAAAGTTAAAGATATAACTTTTATAAGTAGAAGTAAATATATTATTTTAAAATTGAAATTTAGTATATTTATGATTATATTTTAGTTTATTTAACCTTATTAATCTACTTATAATCATTATTAGAAAAACACTATAATTAATCAGTTTTAACTATTTACAAAATATTCTTTGGGTTGTTTAAGTTAAACTAAAATTTATATTTAAGTTGACACTGTAATGTTATATTCAAATTAATAATTTAAGTATTTTATATAAATTGTTCAAAAATTGTATCTTTAAAATGATAATGGTTTACATCCAACAATATATTAAAAATAATAAATTAAGTATTCATTTAGCACGATAATTTATCACTTTTAACTATTCACAAAATATTCATTGGAGTTTTTAAGTGGAAATGGAATTTATATTTAAGTTGACAATATAATGTTATATTTAAATTAACAGTTTAAGCATTTTGTCCAAACTGTTCCAATGTTATAGCTTTAAATTGATAATGGTTTACATACAACAATATATTAAATCTAATAAATTAAGTATAATATGTTAAAAGTTAAAAACATAACATTATAAGTAGAAGTAAATATATTATTTTAATATTACAATTTAGTTTATTTATGATTACACTTTAGGTTTGATATTTATTTAACCTTATTAACCAAATTATAATCATTATTAAAAACACACTACAATTCATCACTTTTAACTATTTACAAAATATTATTTGAGTTGTTTAAGTTAAACTAAAATTTATATATAAGTTGGTCCCATAATGTTATATTTAAGTTTATAATTTAAATATTCCATACAAATTGTTCAAATGTTGTAGCTTTAAAATGATAATGGTTTACATTCAACAATATATTAAAACTAATAAATTAAGTATAATATGTAAAAAGTTAAAAAAAACATAACTTTATAAGTAGAAGTAAAGATATTATTTTAATATTGAAAATTAGTTTATATATGATTGCACTTTAGGTTTGATATTTATTTAATCTTATTAACCAAATTATAATTATTATTAGAAAGAAATTGAAAAGTCATGGGAGTTTCAAATGAATGTGGTGAAAGGAAAAATGCATGAGAGTTTCAAATGAATGTGGTGAAAGAGAAAATGTTTCATTTATAATATAGTATGATTGCATTAAATAGAGTCACTTATATATCATTTTAAATTTCTATACCTCTATTTTCACGGTAATTTAATAGGTGATAAGCCGTACGTAACATTTTTTAATCATACATAACAAATTATGTTTTATACAGTTGTATAGTACAATCATCTAAAACATAAATTGTTGTGTATGACTAAAAAATATTGTGTACAAATTATCACCTTATTTTAATGATCAATATGTTTTTATTTGTTTTGTTGCTTAGAACATTGTGTACGGCTAATTATAACATCATTTTGGTGCCACCTCATATGACACATCACCAATGGTGACACAAAGTGGGGATATTGTCACCACGTTAAGAGAATATTATAACACCGACTTTTTTCCATTTTATAAATTCTTTTTTTATTTTTTTTCCGAATTTCTTTTTTTATTAAAACAAATATATTTTAAATGAAACATAATATCTAAATAAAATATAATGTTTAAAAAATAAAAATAACATGGCATTTAAATTACAAATTAACATCCAAATTAAAAAAAAACATTACAATACAAAAAAACCATATTTTATTTTCCTAAACAACGCTATTCGTTATCGTTACCATCGAAGATATAATCCGTCAAGTCCTCTCGAGCTTGTCTGTGTTTATTTGCGTCCTGAATATCAACGACTCTATGCAAATATTTTGTTGTTCCTGGTTGAAATTAAACGTGTCTGGGCTCCGTTGGGATATAGTGTGCAATATTTCATCTTTTATCCTCTACTACCATGTTATGCATTATGATACATGCATACATGATATATCATAGAATTTAAGTCCAATGGGTGTGTCGCACGTACAACTATGTGCCACTTCGCCTTTAGCACTCCAAAAGTACGTTTCACATCCTTACGTGCTCCTTCTTGTCTTCTCTTGAATAATTTATCTATTTCTTCAAACCGGGTGTTGGAATGCCTTCACGAATGTGGAATACGGAGGATATATTCCATCTGTAAGGTAATTTTCAAACTTGTATTCGTTTCTATTCACTGTGAAAGGAGCATCCGGTGCCTTTCCATTCAAAAGACTGTCGAATATTGACGAATGATCAAGAACGTTGACATCGTTGTTGGAACCCGCGCCCCAGAAAAATGCATGCCAAATACATAAATCTTGAGAAGCAACAACCTCTAAAACCAACGAAGACAAACCATGATGACCACTTGCATACTTCCCTTTCCATGATACTAGGCAATTTTTCCATTTCCAGTGCGTGCAATCAATGCTTCCAATCATTATGGGAAACCCATGTCTTTGTTCATGTTCTGCATAAAGATCTTGCGTATCATGCAACGAAGGTTTATACATCTCCGAATGTTTCAACAACACCTTTTGACAATCTATACAAACTTTCCTGTGTAGTTCCTTCGGGCATTCTCATATAGTCGTCCATGGTGTCGAGTGACTCCTCCATAGCCATCAAACGAATGGTCGCATCACATTTCTGCAACGTTGTAAATCATCGCCTACCTCTAGCATCATGTCTTAGTTGAAAAAATGTATACCCTAACATATATTAACCATGGTTTAAAAATATACTACATTTGTATTAAAATTAAAGAAACATGTAGTACATTTGTATTTAAGATTAAAGAAATGATACCGTCTTTTCAAGGCGTTGACGATCCGTAGGAACACATTCCTACTCAAACGAAATCTTCTTTTGAAGTCCTTCTACCTGTATACACAATTATCCGCAAAGTAATCACGATATAGACGTTCGTGTCGTTCCTTGTGATTTTTATTTAACAACACACGTCTTGTTAGTAACGAGGTTGGGTCTGGTTGTAACATCTCGTTGGTGTAACAATGGTACATCATAGTGAAGAATATATCATCACAATCATCATCGAATGAGTCAGAAGGATCCATAGTTTTTTTTTTTAAGATAATTGAAATTGTAGAGAGAAAGAGAGGAATTGTATGAAAAAGTTGTAAATAGATAGTAGGTATTTATAGGTAAAAAAAGAATTAATTTTTTTTATTAAATTTGACCTTGTCAAACGGTTCAAATGGTCGAAATTTGTTCATTTCATCCGGTCAAGACGACAACGAGATGCACCGCGACGTGATACAACGAGAATGGGCGGGGGGGGGGGGGGGGGTGTGGTGTTTATCTCGTTATGACTTCATTAAGGCTCCTCCACGTCAACCATAACACCGTTTTATTACCATATCCATGGATCAATTATTGTTTTCAAATATAAGCAACAAAACTAATGAAAATAAATTGACTACCGGAAGATACGATGGAAATAAGAGGCATACATTAATAGAATGAGATATAAGCCACTACATTTAATGTAGTTATAATAACCTTAGAAACAATTTGAAATAAACACACCATAGATGTTAGAATTAAAAGAGAATATTTACATGAAGTTACAGTAAGAAACATGAAAGTGAAAATATTAAAGTACTAGTTGTGAGACCCATGTATCATATGAGTTAATTTAAAAAAAAAAGTTAAATATAATGGTCTAAATATTTGAGAATTTTAAATTTATAAGAAAATAAAAAAATAATGAATTATTAAAATTGAAATGTTTTTTTTTATCTTTTAAATTTAAACAAATAATTTGAATAAATAAACAAAAAAAACTATTGAGCTTTAATTTGATAATTTTGAAATTAGAAAATAAGTCCATTAATGAAATTAATATCAATTTATTACTACATTTATTGTAATTATTATATTAATATTATGTGAAATATAATAAATAAGAAAACTCATAAAATGACGTGTGGAAAAAATTAATTCAAAATAACCACAAAATGATATTTGACAAATTGAATGAGAGTGTGACATATGAAAAAAAAATCTTCATTTATTAGAGTAGATGGTTGTATTTCTAGTTTTAATTAGTTTTTAAAAGAAAAAGAAAATGGATATTTTTTGGAAATACTTTAATTAGAAAGTTGTTTAGTAATAAATAGAGTTATTGACATAAAAGCCCCAAAAATGTACACAAAATGTTCGGTTATGTCCAAAGTCTATTTTTTGCTGTGTTAATGCCTCAAATACCAGAAAAAATTTTCATTTGTGCCCCATGGTCGACATTTACCTTCAATAGCCGGTTATCCAAGCTAAATGGCATTGAATGAGCCCATTCTTGCTGATGTGGAGCTAAGGTGGTTGTCACGTCAACTGTTGAATACTTTAACTAAAAAACATGGAATTAGGAATAAGAAATGGAGTTGAAAGTATTCGAACATGGGTTTCCTCCTTAAATTCCTAACGCCTTACCAGTTTCGAAACCCAAGGTCTCCAAATCATGTTGGTAAGCCATTTGTTTACGTTTTGGGAGGCATAGGTTCGAAACCTGGCGTCTCGAAATCCTCTGTTTATTTTTTTATGTGGAAGCAAATCAACAACGCTGACTTAGCTCCAAGTCAACAACTCGTCAAAGTTAAACAAGGGTAACTGGCTATTGAAGGTAAAAACCGGTCATGAGGCAAAAATGAACAATTTTTCTGGCATTTAAGGCATTAACGCACTAAAAAACGTACTTGGGACATAACCGAATATTTTATGTAAATTTAGAGGGTTTTATGTCAATAACCCTAATAAATATTTAGCAATTACAAAATTGGCCATTGTGGTATATTACATTTTCGGATTTGGTCCAAATGTAAAAATCTTATTTAAAATAATAAACATAAGTTAAACTTAACCAAACTTTCGAAGAAATTAAAATCATAGGGAATGCCTTGTACAAAATAAAAATAATAATAATAATAGTAATAATAATAATAATAATAAACTTAGATCAACATTACTAGTTTTTTTTTATAAGACCGGAACATATACTTATATTCTTTCCCTTACTTTTTCTATGTCATATGAGTTTTTTATTTATCCATCTTTCATTCATCAAAAGCTAGAAAATCGACATCTTTCATTATCTTTTATTTTTTTTTTGTAAAATATATTTTATATAAATATTATATATGGAATTAAAAACCAAGAATTTTGATATATTTTTATAATTTTTTAGTATATATAATTTAATAAATATTAAAAAAATGAAAAAAAAAACAATTAATATCATGAGGAATGAAAAAGGGCGAGTTAACCTCCCCTCACCCTTTCCCCACACCGGTTGAACCGCACCCCCAGTGTAGTGTAGTTGGGCACTGTTTCCTTTTCCATACTACTAAACCACATCACACCTCTTTGCATAACATGGAGACCATTTATATTATAATTTAATTTTTATAGTGAATTAGGTATGGTTTCGCTACTTCAAAACATACCAAGTCATGAAACTACCCATTGATTACTTGTTAGGTCATAGGTATATCCATCTTTTATCTTTCACTTTTTGAGTGTCACATTAGTTTTTTACTCACTCACATTTCACTCACCAAAATACAGAAAATTGTGACTTTTCATTTTTTTTTTTCTAAATAAAAATAATTGATTTATAATATTTATAATTCAAAAAATAAATATAACACATTAAAAATGATTAATAAACTTACAAATTAATTAAAATAAAAATATTTCATTACTTCAAATAAAAATTACATAAAAAAACAAAGATTAAAACACAAACCCAGAAAACAACCAAGATTTAAAAAAAAACACAATCTATATTTAAAAAAACGAAACGATCTATGAGAAATATTTTTATAATGATCCCATTTTTCTTCAAAACTAGCTCGATGGGCGATCTCGAAAGATGATCGGGGTTTTCCATCAAGAACTTATTATCGTCTAGATTTTGCTTTTCCGCATGCTCCTTCATTATTTCGGCTTAATTTTCTTTGTTGAATGCCAAACGTTAAGCGAAATTCAGATTGTATTAATCAAATGTCACCGTCATTTTTCGCATTTCGTCTGCATCCATGCTGAAATCCGATGCATTGGAAGAAGCCCTTTTCCCCTTCCGTTTTGCTTTGTCCCTACCCATCTGTTAGACAAATTCTTCTAGCTCAAGTTTGTCCTTGTCATTTAAATCTAGCTTGATACGAGCATCAGAAGAAATTACGTATCCACTGGAGCCCCTTTTTGTTATTTTTGATTGTCCTCCTCCTAGTATAACGTCTTATTTGTATTTTCTCTACCTTTGACTAAGAATTAACAATTTCTAAGGATCGTTAAACTTGAATGTATTTCTCATATCCTCATGAAAAAAATGAAAAGCCTCTTGACACAACTAGAAAAACAGTCTTTTACGACGCTCATTGCGCGTTGTAAAACGCTCAGACGACGCGCAAATGCGCGTCAAGAAAGGCCCTGTCATAAAGAGAGATGACGTGCATTTATGACGCGCGGTTATGACACGCAATGCGTATAAAGGAAGGCCCTGTCATAAAGGAAGACGACACGCATTTGCGTGTCTTAACCTTACGACGCGCGTGTTTATGACACACAATGCGTATCAAGGAAGCCCCTGTCAAGAAAGGTCATGCCGTAAATGAAGATGACACACATTTTTGCGTATCATAATTTTAAATGTTAAAAAAAATATTATTTACAGATTTACTAATTTTCAAATTAAATTTGCATTTAATGTCTCATAACAGAAAATAAAATACCATATACAAAAAATACAATCCATTGCATAAAATTTATTGTCATACAAATAACAAACTTTACTTCATATTCATACATATGATTACATTATTCATTAAAAAACATATACCTACATCTTCCCCTAAAATGTTATTACATGATGTTGGCCACTTCATTGATGGATCACCAAGAGGAAAACCAACAACTGCCCTAAAATGTTCCATGATGTGCCCATACTCATGTCCTGTAACTTTAAACATTTAATAAAGTAAAATACCTCCTAAAAATAAAATTGCACAAGAAACAACACATCATAATGAGAAATTACTAACATGAATGGAAGAAGTACACTATAAATTTCTTTTACCAAGAGTGGCATGGACGATCAGGTGCTACAAAGTTTGTCCAAGCTGCCAAACAAAGACTGTATGCAAACCAAAACATACATACACTATAAATTTAATTACCATACAAATCATATTCATACACACGAGTTTGTTTTACCTTTTTTTGCCTCATATCTTTATTTTTTTATTCTTATTAGCCATGGAGTGTTGGTGTTTTCTTTTCTCTCGTTCAATCAACCTTTTGTTTTACTTTGAAAAATTAACAATTTCCCCACCAGTTGACTCTGCATCAAATAGAAAAAAGTAAGTCAATCACTAGTCAATGGTCAATACCAACTACAAGTTTTTACTGAAGTAACCTGCCCCCATAAATACTTTGGTTTAATGAATAGGAACATGTTTAATGAACAGGAACATGTATGTATAAAAGTTGAAGCAGATGCATACAAAAGTCAATAACCATTGCAGTCTCATGAGGTTCTAAGTAGATGATTTGCCCCTCTACCTAGTCAACAACAAGCTTAAGCAATAAATACACAATTGCAAACTAGAAAAAAAAAATCATAAAATTAGTATATGGAAACAATATATAGACTCAATAATAAATGATAATAAGGGTAATACCTCATCCTTTTAAACCTCAATAAATTTAAGAATTGATTTCATTACTGAAAATATCATCTCATAAAGTAGCTTCTGTGAACGTGGTTCTGAAGCACTTGAAGCTCCTTGAAGTCTCTCCAATAAACAAGTCACCTATAAAAAATCCATGATTTAGTTTAATTAGTTTTTGAATTTTAATGAAAGATTAAGTTTTTTCTCTTACAACGAGAATAACATCTGGCTGCTGAGAAATAGTCTTGATGTCTTTCTTGCTAGATAAGTTGTCATATGATTTGTGAGATCCCTTATGCACCTTTTACAAATAATAACTAAATATTAGAAGGCTCTTGGGACTTTTGGGTGAGGATCAGAAAACATAATATTAAAAAAAACAAAAACAAAATAAAAATATCTTATTGATTTGCTTCCACTGAGTTTTTTTATTCTAGAAGCTGAAAGAAAGAGGGTCTGAGACTAATGAGCATTGTTGTTGTTGTTGTTGTGGTTAATAGATACACTTTTACCTTCACCTATATGTTGCCTTTTAGTTGGATTAAAACCTGATTTATTTGCTTCTTTTTGATTTGATAAAAAGAATCTCAGGTTACTAAACTTGTTACTCTCCTTATTCTTTGGTTTTCCTATTGAAAACTATACAAAACACACACATGATAAAAAGAATTACTAATCAACAAAAGTACATTGCCACTTTTTGCATTTAACCCTAGAAAGCTACAAACCTGCTTATCGCTTTCAATGCCATGAATGCCTACATTACTCTTATTACAATACAATTTCTTATTACACATAACAACAACGTAATTACTTTTTTACCCATATATATAAATTATAATAATAGCATACTCACATATATTTTTTACCAATAATAGCAACCTAATTTCTACCTGAGTAAGTAATGTAGTTTTATTTGTTACATATTGCTTTGCTGCTATTATCAGTGATCTGGTTGCTATTTATGTGTAGAGAATAGAGATGTAAGTGTGTTGCTATATCTAATTAAGTAGATACATTGGTATTTAATTATTTATGGATTGGGTGGAAATGCAAGTAGAGTACCTTGGATGTAAGTGTGGAACCAGTTATGCTGATAAAGTTAGATCCTGCTTCAGTTGCAAGTGCTTTTGCAAGAAGTGTTTTCCCAGTTCCAGGAGGCCCGAAAAGCAATATTCGTTTGTAAGGCTGTAAGATTGACAACAACTACGTTGTAAAATAGCAAGCAACATGCTATGCGTTTGTCCCATTTAGTCCAATCTAACTATTTTTTATGTATTTATCAAAAAAGCATATTTGACTTTCTTCGGTGTCTCGTCTCGTATTCTCATCAACATTATAGATTGCCAACATGGGTAAAAAAGTAAAGTGCATCACCTATAATCTATATTATAGTGAAGTGCATTGTTATTTCCTGTAATTTGTCCAAAAAAGAATAGAGACCTAAGTAGGACAAATCAAAAAGTACATAGTTATCTTATGACCTTATCCTTTAAAAACACACACCATGATTATAATTATTCTATTGTCATGAAAAGCATATGTATGGCCTTCTAAAAGCATGTATACATAAAGATGAAATAAAGCAAAGAACAAACCTTTAGGTTTTGTGCAGGCTTCTTGGAGATCAATTCATGCTCTGTTGGTCTCATAATTGTAATTTCAAGGCTTCATGTTTCAAAAGATAAGTCAGTTAAAGGTAATTCAATAAAGTGAGCTGATTAATTTAGCCAAATCTTGTTTCATTTTTCGACTTTACTTTGTGGTCCCCACATCATTAGTCGATGCCCACAAAATGGAAGTCAGAAATGAAACTAATCAAAAGCACCACATTTCAAACTTTCACTTTCTGCCCTCCAAGAAGTTTCTAACGAGTTATCTGACCCCACATTTCCAGATTGAGTTGAAGCAATGGAAACTGATTGCCCAATAAGAGCAACCCAAGGGATATCAGCTGAACTCCTTGGTCCTTGACCCAACAGAAGTGCCTGAACAGCAGCAAGAACTTTCGGATCTGAAGATGCCTGATTGATTTTACTGATCACACCAATGGTTCTTGTTGCTATAGTAAAAAAAATTATAATTTAATAATTCATGAAGCCTTGACTGGATTGCAATTTGGGAAAACAAAGATTAGTTGTCCCATTACTTACCTTTCCCTGAACACTACTTGGAACAACTTAACACCATGACAAGCTAAATCAACTAGAAACTTTCCCTGCTTACATTTTACAACAATACATGTCAATAAATGAAGCAATTATACTACATTTCTTAAAACAAATGCATAAAATCAGAATAAAATAATGAAACAGATGAAGAGAAGTTAAAAAATAAACAATAGTAAAAAACTAGAGTTTTAGAATGAAATCATGTAACCATTTTCGGCGAACCATTTTTTTCAATTCCTTTAGTTGAAAAATCACACATATTATAGAACAGAGATTGTATATCTACAAATCTAAAATCAACCTCTCTTGCAATAAGGCATAGTCAATGACCCAATTTCACCAGCCTTAGTCACCTGCACAACCACAAATACAAAATTATATTTTCATAATCTCAAAGAACCAATTGCTTTACTCTAAGAAATTATCACAAAAGAAAAAGAGTCTACCTACTCGAAGTACCCAATACCAATTGCTTTACTCTGAGAAGTGCTAGTGGGAGTCATCGAGTCAATTCCAGTGGCCTCAGCCCTTTAGATGTTTATCAGCAACACCAGAGACTGCCTTCAGAGGAGGTGAGTCATTTTGAGAGGAATCTATCAATGCAAGAGAGACTTCAGCAGAGTATTTATAACGCTCATTACGTATGCAAGGTGGTGGTCCTGCAATGAACCTTGATGTTAATTCCATGGGTCGAGTTAATCAGAATATGTAGGATCCAAGCAAGAGAGACTCTACAGTTGCCACATAGATCGCTTCTACAACTCATACACATAAATTCGTTGTCATGTACAAATCCAAGCTAAAAGCCCTAAATTACCCTTTCCTAGGAAAAAAATCAAACCAGAAAATTTGGTCCATATTGTTAATTAACCCTGCATAAAACATAACCCACGAACAGTAAAACACGAGAAAAAAAGCCAATTATTATAACGAATCGAACATAAAGAGATATAGATTTACCTCCGATGGCATAAAAACTAAGGAAAATCCGCTTACATATTGAGAGAAAAACTGAGTTTTGTTTGTTTAAAAGCTATCGAAGTATCAAGAAATTTCCAATCCAGGAGACTCCAGCGCGTATACGGAGGTGATGGCGATAAATCGATTGACTGATAATTCGAGAGAGCAAGAGAAGACCCACTTGCTAGCGATTTGGATGAATGGGTGGCTTAGACGAAGGTATTTGAGGCGGTCGATCAGTTTTATGAGAGAGACTGTGAACGATATATATGGTATAGAAGAAGAAGAAGATGATGACTTGACTTTCTTATTCACAAGATCATTAAATTAAGTTTTACCTGGTATTTGTTGGAGAGAATCTCTTGAATGTGGGGTGAGAGAATCATGAAGGTGAACATTGGGAGAAGATGGAGGAGCGTAGGTGAATGGGGGAGGGACGAAGAACCAACAGAAAACGATAAATATGGAGTTTTTCTGGTGAGATGCCATCTGAGGAAGCATCAAATGGCTGAAAACCATAGTAATACTTATAATTCTTAGGGCACGCTATTAGGGAAATAAAGACGACTCAGGGAATAAAATGGTGGAGAAAATAGGATAACTACCATCGTTGACCTCCGTATGGCTGCAGGGCTCCAAAAAGGGAGAAAGATCTACAGCCACACAATTCTTTTAGGGTTTCTTTGGAAGATGATTTTACAAAATACGAAGAAGAAGGTGGAGAGTATTAGGCGGGGTTTTCAATTTTTTTTGGTATTTCATTCCCCCCACTTGGCAATTAAACAAATGGAAGAACGCGCGTCGGTGAAAAAAAATTATAAAGCGACAGCTTTAGACGACACACTCTTTTATGATAGGGGCCCTCCGTGTTTTTAATTATTTTTGTTGGACACTATTTTTAGGGCACACACAAATGCGTGTCCTCTATCTTTCAAATTTTGCAAAACTGACATTATTTTTTAGGGCACACACAAATGCGCGTCCTCTATCAGCGAGTGTCATTATTTGCGCGTCATTAAAGGGTTGTTTTCTAGTAGTGTGAAGAATTTCTTCATCTCCTTGATCGCTTTTCCTTTGATTTTTAGGTTGTCGTACAACCTATTCATTTTTGAAATGGCTCTCTATATTTCTCGAAACTTTGAATTAAGTTGGTGTTTGGTACGGTACTCTTCATCTTTATCCAACTCCATGCGAAACATCTTAAGAATGCGAAGCCAAAAATGATCTCCTGGTTGTGTATTTTCTTGCGATGAATCCTATGAAATGTCAACCTAAGCTTTTGTCAACACCAGCTCTTCTTGGGACTCCATGATATCGACCTCTGCTTTGTAATCTCTCACACCTATTGTTTTCCTTTGTGGTGGTGGTCGTAGGGGGGGGGGGTTGAGTTTCTCGTACAATTTCGTACTCCAACTCATCGAGGCTTTCATATTGTGGTTGAGAGTGAAAAGGTGATGTTTGACTTTAGGTTTGAGATTGTTCGAGTGGGGTTTGGATTTGGGGTGATTTGGTGAAAATTGATCGAGAAAAAAAGACAAAGTTGGCGAACATACTTGGACTAACATTTAGCACTTGAACGGGGTAGTATTGCCTAATATTTTGTTATTAGAATTGTGGAGGAGATTGAATTAGGGCATCAAGTTGGAGACGATAACCTGCTTTAGATGGATTAATGGCGAAAATGTTTCGAGTTGGGGTACTTGAACTCGAAAGATTGTTTTTTTTCTTCTATCAGAGTTTGAGGTTGGATTGTTGGGATTCATTTTTCTTAAGAAATAGAGAGAAATTAATAGAAGAAGGTGTGAATTTGAAGGTGAAAGCAGTGAGGTATTTATAGGTGTGTAAATGGTAAACACACACACATATATACATACATACATACATATATATATATACATATATATATATATATATATATATATATATATATATATATAATCTAGCCTTTTGAATAAAAAAGTTAGTTTTTTTTTTTTAAAAAGTAACCGTTGGAAAGGGTTATACCCAAAAAAAAAAATTGCACCAATGAAATGAAGAGAGAGGAGGCGGGGAAGCCTCCCCTCGGTTCGATCCCACACAAGCCAAACTGTGGTTATTGTATTGTGTTTTCCACTGTGGTTCCGACTCCCGCAGCTACAACTCGCTACATACCCCTTGGCCTTACTATCCTACAAACCAGTGGGATCAAAATATATTAAAAAGAATTTTTTTACCGATTTTATTGACAAAAAAAAAAAAAAAACTAACAGTGACTTTTTCCATTCAATGGTAAAACTACAATGGTTTTTATGCTTTTTTCCGTTTTCTTATTTGATGTCTTTTTTCAAGACATTGCATCAATGTTTAAAAAATCGGATTTTTAGTTGAACTCATCTGATGTTCGGTTCCTAATTTAATTAGTTCGACTGTCGGCTCATATATATATATATATATATATATATATATATATATATATATATAGAGAGAGAGAGAGAGAGAGAGAGAGAGAGGAATTTCAGTTGAGAAAAAAAGATTGAGAATGCAAGATTAAATGTCTACTACTCATTTCGAATATGCTATTTAATCATGTGACATCCCCTATTTTTAAGAACCAATTAAAACATTTTCTTTACGCTTTATAAAATTGAGATGTGGAAAATTCATAGTTAAACAAAACATTTTTAAGATAACCAAAAGTTATTTCATGTATTTAAAACCTTAAGGATGTCATCGTTCATGTCTAAACGTACATTAAGCGTAATTATTAAAAGGTCTTGAAACTACTTATTACATTCACATGTCGTTCTTCCACTCAGAATCCTAACTAGACATCGACAACCTTACATCTGCCACCTGTGATGCATAAAATGAGTGGGTCAGGTTTGGGAAAACCTGGTGAGATGTATAGGGTTTTCAAGCCCATAATAATTTAATGATAATAAATAATATCATTCCTGCAAACAATGATGTCAAATCATATATATATATATATATATATATATATATATATATATGTATATATATATATGTATATAATTTCGACCTAAGATGAACTATCCAACCTAACCGATCCTCATAGATCCTGAAGCAACGATTATCTGGAGGAATCACCAACCTGATGAATCGTTTGAATAACTGTTTGACTACACAAGTAGGGGTGTCCTTGGCCAGTTTAAGCTACATAAAGTCAACCAATGTTTAAAGATTTGATAAATATGGTATCTCATTTTATCTATGTCCATGCTAGCAATGTAATTCACTAGACTTCCTAGAATAATCAAGTGTTGTCATCTACTTTGGTCGTGACCCAAACATACTTGCCAGTTGTCTGATCTGGATCCACCATTTATGGTCATCCAAGAAAGAGGAGGAATATGACACTTTGCTATCTAATCTCACACGCCATCCCATAATGAGACCTATCTAATGTCCAACTTATTAGGAACTATATACCTTTTATGAGACCTAATTTAACTAATTCAGACTTATGCAAAAAGGCAATATGTGTCCAATACGGTTCCTAATCCAATAGTATTACCATATTTATACAAGTAGCACACAATACAGATAATAAAACTAAACACTTAATGTCGCTTATAGATAATACTTTTAAATTAATATTATATTCTTGATAGTAACTATGCACTCGCCTTACAAAAGTGTCTAGTGATAGGTGAATTGGCCTAAGCTTCGCCTTACACCTTTTCCACAAGACCTAGTTGTACTTAATGCTAAGTCTTAGTCTAATTTCATAATTCATGGAATCATTATCCTAAGGGTTTAGAGTCCTCAACAATCCTATAATCTACTTCAAGATCTATCAAGTAAGGATCAGTAGGGCAGGGTAGTCGGGAGACAGGACCATTCAGGCATATAGCCTTTCTAAAATCCAACAACCAAGCCGATGTGACCATTCTAAGCACCTCTTCCGTAAGTAGATCAATCAATATAACGACTTGTGATCATTGATAAGTCTTAATTATAAGTTCCTATCAGCGACTTATAATTATAATTGTAATACTGTAAATTTTGAAATAAAATTTTCATTTTTAAAATCACATAAACTCAATATCACATTTCTCAAAAATCAAAAAATGTATAAGTTGTCAAAACACAAGTCAACAATGTTTGATAAAATCCAAGAATCCTCAAAATCATGATCTCTAACTGGTGTGTACAATCAAGCAGCGCCTTCCCGCGATCCTGATAAGTACCTGAAACACATATCACACAACATGGTAAGCACGAAGCTTAGTGAGTTCCCCAAATACGACATACACAAATAATAAGCCTCTCATGGGTATAGCTTGGCATGGACCCTCCGGTCATGCGTCTCGGTGAGGACCCTCCGGTCTCATGGCTCGGTGTGGACTCTCCGGTCATGTGTATCAGTGAAGACCCTCCAGTATTACAGCTCGGGTTGGACCCTCCGGTCCTGTATCTCAGTGAAGACCCTTCGGTCTCACAACTCGGTTTGGACCCTCCAGTACTAACTCAGTAAGGCACATAATAATATAGCATATATCACAAAGACAAAATGCATAGTATCACGTAACTAAGTATAAGCACATAGGACCCTCCGGTTGGTAACTTAAATAAGACCCTTTGGTCACATAGTATTACCGCTCAGGTAAGTATAGTGAGAAGACTCACCACGGATGATGAACAACTTCTATAAATGCTGCTGTTGCACACCGGTCTCTAACATTGAGCCAAACCCACAATTAGCCCAATTAGGATCTAAGACCAAACCATCACTCATTAGGTCTAAAGATAGTCCACTAACCGGCCCATAAATAACCCAAGCCCATTGGGCCCAATACTAAATGGGCCCTCCCAAGGCCCAACCCTTAAGCTTAAGTCCAAATGGCAAGCCCAACACAATGGCCCAAGACATATATATATTCCTCTGATACAAAATCTCCAATACAATAAGCCTAAAATCTAGGCCCAATATGAGATTTAGCATAAAAAGTCCACAACGAGATTAAGCGGGGCGTACCTCCCTTGGTACGCTCAACGTACACACGAATCCTGATTGGGGAAACTAGACCAGTACGCAGGGCGTACTAGGAATTACGCGGGGCGTAATGCTCGGGTCCAGAAACTCCAATTTCGACTTAACCACTTCAGCCCAAAGCATCCAAACCTCAGGGAAGCTTTTTTATAAGCTCCTAACTGATAACGTTGGCGACTTTATCAGTTTGCATGTCTTAATGGGACCCAACTTCCAAAATAACCATTAAGACTCTCTTAAATCCTCTTATCACATGCATGAAGAAGTCTAGATGACCAAGTTCTCATTTTTATGAATCCAGACAACCCAATACACTTAAAAGGACAGGAGATTTGCTCTGGAGCTCACCAAACTCACAAAGTTCCAATCTTAGTACATAAAACCCTAAAATGGACCCAAAACAAGAACTAGCACAATAATGAGCAAGTTTTGAACTTTATACCTCTGGAAGATGCACCAACAAGGGTAGAACTCAGATCCACAAGCTAGATGCATAAGCTATCCTCTTTCAAGACTCCTTCTACACCAAGAGCTTCACCAAAAACACTCAAATGTGCCACCACACTCACACAATCCTTGAGATATCTCACAAAGCATCAATGACCACATTCACTTTTCCCAATTGTTAAAGGATCTTGCAGTCATAATCCTTGACACGTCAAGCCACCCACGCTGTCTCATGTTCAAATTCAACTGATCCATGAGATAT
This sequence comes from Lactuca serriola, assembly GCF_051521515.1. Lineage (NCBI taxonomy): Eukaryota > Viridiplantae > Streptophyta > Magnoliopsida > Asterales > Asteraceae > Lactuca > Lactuca serriola. Next base: position 64,272,720 of record NC_136413.1, on the reverse strand, counting down.
CTCAAATTCTTTTGATCCGTGTAGATGTTACACTGGACCCTGTAAAAATAATACCGCAAAATATTGAGAGAAAACATCACTGCTTCCAACTCTAAATCATGTATTGGATACCAAACCTCATGCGACTTCAGCTGCCGAGAAGCATAAGAAATAACCCTCCCCCACTGCATAAGAACTGCCCCCAAACCGATGATGGATGCATCACAAAATACCACAAAATACTCAACACCCTTAGGGAGGGTCAACACTAGGGCCTCACATAACTTTCGCCTCAGAGTCTTGAATGTAGCCTGCTTCTTAGGGCATCGACGGAAATCCATGCCCTTCCTTGTCAGACGAGTGAGGGGTATGGAAATGTTGGAGAAATCCTGAATGAATCTCCAATAATACCCTGCCAATTCCAAAAAACTCCTGATCTCTAAGGGAGACTTCGGAACCTACCTTTTCATAACAGCCTCAATCTTTGTCGGGTCGACCAATATCTCATTCTGGTTAACTAGGTGCCCCAAGAACTAGACCTACCGTAAACAAAACTCTCATTTTTAGAACTTGGCATATAGTCGTTCCCACCTCAAAACTTCTAGAAGCTCTCGAAGGTGCTCCTCATGTTGCTTTGTGGTCTTGGAATAGACTAGGATATCATCAATAAAATCAATGATTGAATCATCCGAGGAAGTGGGTAACGATTCTTAATTGTCAACTTGTTTAACTCCCGAAAATCAATACACATGCGATGAAACCCATCCTTCTTCTTTACGAACATGATCGGTGCTCCCCAGGGTGAACTGCTCGGTCTGATAAACTATTTGCCCAACAACTCCTGAAGCTTGGAGGACAACTCCTACATATTTGGTGGTGCAAATAAGTAGGACGTCTTAGCAATTGGGGCCGCACCAGGGATCAAATCAATTTTGAACTCAACCTTCCTCTCATGAGGCACATCAGGAAATTCCTCTGGAAACATATTAGGGAACTCTCTGACCATGTGTACATCCGAAACGAAAGCCTCTTTTCCAACCCAGGTGTCGACCACATACACAAGATAACCCATACACCCATGCTGCAGATACTATCGAGCCCTGACAGCAGAATAAAAGGCTGATCCAATCCTGTTAATCTCTCCATAAATAACCTTTTCTCCCCCACTTAGGGTTTAAAGTATTGCCTGCTGACCCTAACGGTCGATCATCGCACCAAAGTTTCCTAACCAGTATATCCCTACAATCACGCATACATCCCCAATAGGGATATGGATCAGGTCAATCGAATAAGGCACCCCAATAATCTCCATAATACACCCCCAATAAATGCTCGATACAGAAACCCCGTGTTCATTGGCTATATAAACCCACAATAGAAACTCCAATTCTCCAAGTGTCATATGAAAACTCATACTAATGGACTGAGATACAAAATACTGACTCGCACCCGAGTAACAAAACCCAAGAGCCAGCAAAGAGTTCACTAGGAAGGTACCTAGAAGAATCATAAAATATAAGCATACCATAAAATAATTGACAGAATAATAAATGAAAGCATACCAGTAACGACGTCTGGCGCCACCCTATCCTCCTCTGAAGTGAGATGGATAACACGACCTTGAGCCATCGGGGGATCCGCCCTACCCTGGCGTCCATCTGTGATCCTCAAAGTGGCCGGTGTTAGAGCATGTGTTGACCTTGCATCAAGCAAGGGATAGTTGGCCTTCATATGGCCAGCCTGATCACGGTGATAACAAATCTTGGTGCTCGGTATTGGGGCCTGTTGACGACAATCCTTCGTGTAATGTCCCATCATGCTATAATTATGACACCTAGATGAAGACGACTAACAAACACCCTCATGAAACTTGTCTTACTTCCCACAAGTGCGACCCCTCTATTCCCCAGAACACGAATCAGCGATCCTTTACCGCTTCGCTGCTGGATATGACTGAGCAGGAGCATGTCGCTGCTCCCTCGTCTAAATCTCCATCTTGATCTGTCGCCTCATCAAGGGTACCATAACATTGGGTGGACATGAACTGTTGGATATCCATCTTGAGCATGCTCAAGTACTGAGTTATCTGAGCCTGCTCCGAAGTAGCAAACTCAGGGCAGAAAAGAGCCCTCTCTGTGAACAACTTGGTGATCTTCGTCATCGTCTTAGTCGTCTGTCTCAGATCCAGGTACTCCTGAGCTAATCTCTCCCTCTTCACCAAGGGAACATATCTCAAACGAAACATCTTCGAGAACTGCTCCCAAGTAACAGTAGCCCCCTGCTGAGGAGTGTACGAACCGGTCACCAATCTCTACCAATCCTTTGCCCCTAACCAGAGAAGGTTCACGACGCACTTGACCTTCTAGTCATCCGAGCAAGAACATGTGAAGAAACAGCCCTCCATATCAGACAACAACCTCATAGCCACAATCGGGTCCTTGACCCCATCAAACTGCGGGGGTTTCGTGTTGTCGAAGTTCTGATACTGGAATGATTTCTCCCCTCGAATGCCCACATCAGTAATAGCCATGGTAGCTGCAGCAGTAGCTGCCTCATTCAGAGCAGCATATCGATCATCAAATAACTCAATCATAGCGGTCTTGATAGACCCAAACAGCTCCAAAATAGTGCTCCGGAGAGCAGCAGCTACCTCAGTAGCGATCAACTTTCAAATGTCGTCATCTATGAATCTCGGCCTATCCTGGCCACCAGCTCTAGAACCAGAACCTCTCATCATCACTATACTGAAAAATTAACCAAGATATACATAAAAAATGCCACAATTCATACTAAAATAACCATCATGACAAGAATAACCCTTGGGGTTTGTGACTTCCTTGCTATGCATACACGTCCTATGCTTTCAGTAGTACGGGCCCATACTACCTTCTACACCTACCCGTATTTGTCTTGATGGATCATCACAAACTACTCATAAATTCTGTCCTCACTCTCGAGAGAGTGGCAAATCCTTCCTCAACTGGAAGCTACTCGTGCATGATAATCATACATAATGTTGGATCCTATAGACAGTCGAATACTTGATTCTACCCTAAGCCCTTCATCGGACAAGAACACGAAATAAGGCTAAATCAAATATTCTCAGACTATAGAATCTTAGTTATGTACAACTATGATTCACATACTAAGAAACTATAATAATGATGTCAAGTTCATCTAACATACAAGAGTCCTCCTAAGCTATCAGACATCATATATCAAGAAATTCTATCATGCAATCCATGAAGATCCCTAGCCTACCACTAGCATGCAGTTCTATCATAATCATCAATAACAAATAACAATGTGGTTAACTTGGGGTATACTTTCTTGCTCTGTTTGATCGTACACATCTCGTCCTTCCATGGTTACTTTTGAAAACAATTTTTGAAAATCATGACAGATCCTTAGTTGAGTCTGGAATCTCATAGATGCTCATCCAATTCTCTCAAACCAGGGCTTTGATACGAACTTGTGACGTCATAAAAAATCAGATTAAAATTTTCAATTTTTCAAAACCAAACCAACGACCATAATTGTTTACAAAACATTGTTCTTCAAAAGTGTTAATTACAAATCAGAGTATCCCAAAATCCAAAATCATAAAAACGGGAAGGATGTGCACAATCATGCCTTTCCCCCGATGATCTGAAGTACCTGAAACTTAAAACTAAAAACCGTAAACCGTAAACCTAAGCTTAGTGAGTTTCCCCCAAAGTAACATTACACTAACATACAACAACATGCATTCTGGATCCACAACTACCATAATGGATTAGCCCTGAGTCCACAACATGAGATTGGCTTACCTTCCGACCAAAAACTCATGTATGGCTTACTCCAGAGCCCACAACACAATTCTGGCTTACCTCTTAAGCCTACAACTTATGTCTGACTTACTCCAAGGCTTGTTGGCTTCCGCACAAAGTAGAATCGCCTCAACCCAACCATACTATGTCGACATATACATACAAATAATATATATATATATATATATATATATATATATCCAATAAACAGATAATAATATAACCAGTCAACAGACTAACAAGCATATATAAAAATAATCATCGCATAACAACATCTTATATACCAGGACTTAGTTCTAATAGATCAATACAACATAGCAATATTCTCTAAACTAGGATACATAACCCAGTAGACTGGAATTGGTGCCTTCGACCCACAAGTACTGTGAGGAAAACTCACCTCTTAGTCTGAAAATGTCGCTAAACAGGGTACTGTTCCAAATATCAGCTCTACCAATCACCTATACATCAAATAGTGACCAAACTCAACTGCCACTCAAAATACCCAAAATACCTATAGGTCAAACTTAGTGAAAATCTGGTCAAGGTCAAAGGTCAAAAAGTCAACCGAGTTAACTCAGGCTGAGTACGCCTAACATACTCAGCATGTAAGCTTAGCATACTCAAGATCCAGATCGAGCTCCCTTGGGAGTACGCCCAACGTACTCGACTAAAAGTCATTTTCCTATTAAGTGCTTATTTCATTAAGTCCTTTTGTCTAAATGTAGATCTGGCCCCCAAACATCATTCCAAACCATAAGGTTTCCATCTTTATGAGTTTGCATGTCTAGAAAATGCCCAACACCAAAACCCTAACTTGACTTAAGATTTTAAGCTCTCTAGCATTTGCATGGAAGGGGATAAGGGACCAAGGTTACATTTTTATGACTCTAGACACTGCAAAACGTCCAAAAGAACAACCCATTTGGTTTAGAGCATGCCATACTCAAGAGCACCATAGCTTGGTGACAAAAAGCACATAAGAGCATCATACAAGCTAGATCTAACCAAAAATAAGCATCAAGGTATAAACTTTATACCTTTAGAGATGAAGAAGGGTGCAAAACTTCAAGATACAAGGTTGCTTCAAGCTTCCAAGATGTTCTCCTTTCCTTCTCATTCCTCTAAGAACACCAAAACACACACTAATGGTTCAAGGATGCTTACAAAATGGATTAGGGTTTTCTAGGTACGAAAATGGGGATGGAGGCTGGTGAGTTAAGAAGGCCTTGAGGGTTGAGGATGTTTAAATAGGTTCCTTTACCCACGTACGCCCAGCGTACGCCATCACCCAAGTCTTTTTATGATATAGCCACATGGGGTCATTTTTGTATGCCATCCCCTAGACTGATTACCAGTCTCCATTTTCCCCATGGACCGTGAATCCTAAATATGAAAATTATTTTCATAAAAATAACTTCACATTTGTTGTCCTTAAAAAGCTTATGAACACATAACAAGTTAACATTGAAATCAGGAACTTCAAACACATCAAATCATGTAAGATTATTTGACAGTTGCATATTTCCAATTTTATTAATTTGGGCAGAGGAACCATTTGGGTGACTAACCCTAAGGTTCAGTTTAGATACATCAACAAAATCTTGAAGATCTGACTCAAAACTAATCATATGTTGACTAGCTCTAGAATCAACAAACCACTTATTACAATTAGTACTAAGAAAAGAGTTACATGAAATACCTGCCATATTGGCATTGATAGATGTTTCATGTAAAGCTTGTTTACTTTCACCAATGAGATTTAGAAACATAGCATATTGCTCATTAGTCAAATAATGACTATCATTACCATTATAATTAATTCTAGACCTAGAAGACACAGATCAAAAAACAAAAGTAGAATTACCAGAGAAACTCTTGTTTCTATTGTTGAATCAGGCCTTGGTTTAAAATCTTTAAGATATATTATTATCTTGAAGCACTTTTCTATAGAGTGACCTTTAAAACCACCTTTTTTACATTGTGGTATTTGACCTTTAGATTTAGACTTCTTCTGATCAACAAATTTAGACAGAAAAGTGGAAGATGAGGTTTTAGAATTGAAGTTTACAGAACTAGAAGTATGACTTTCATTTGACTCCTCACAAGAAACTAAAGAGAAAACAGTTTTAACAGGTGGAATAGGTTCCATGAACAAAATATGACTTTTATCCTGATTATAAGACTCATCTAAGCCACTCAAAAACTGCATTAATTTCATTAACTTTGAGTGGTTTTTGAAACTATTTGTAGCTTCACAAGTACACTCAGTAAGATTAGTTAGCCCATCAAATTCTTTCCAATAAGAACCTAATTTACTAAAATAATCAGATAAAGAAAAATTATCCTGAGTAAGTGAAATTATATTTTTATGAACAATAAAAATAACAGAGCCATTAGTTTTATGATAAGTTTTAGATAAATCATTCCATAATTATTGAGCACTTTCAGAGTAGGTGTGATTAGCATACACGTTTTCAGAAATAGACCCTAGGATCCAAGAACATGTAATAGCATTAGTGCGTTCTCATTTAGATTCTTTAATAAGATCATTAGCCAGTTTAGAAACAGTTTCATCAGTAAAACCAAGTTTATTATGGGCTTTTAAGGCTCTAACCATAGAACTACGCCATATTCTATAGTTTTCAGTTCCTAACAACATGAAACGTATAACACTAGTAATAGTATTATCAGAATGATGAACATATAAAGGATCATCAAAGTTTGCAGCAGGATCAGGCTTAGACCCACTGGAAGACTCAATCACTGGACCCGTCATATTAGCAAGCAATCAAGAACAATCAAATAAGCCCAAAATCTAACACAAATGAAAACACATACAATAGTGAAAGCCTTGAAGTCTAGATGGTCACCACGGTATGTTAGGGCCCAAGACAAGTGATCACAGTGACAAGAAAACAACATTAAGCAACATGAAAGTTACTGGCATACTCATGACGACCATGATCTCCTAGAACACTATAAAAGGAAAGAGAAAAGAAACTCTGACAGACAGTACAGAAGAGCTTAAGCAATCATAGAGAACCAATCGACTCTCAGGATCCGTTCCCTACTAAGATTGATCGGTGATGAATTCCAATCCTTAGAGAGTTATTTCAGATCAACGAGATTAACCGAACGATTTGGTAGAAGAGAGCAGTCTCCAGTCAACCAAAGGACAGGAAGCCAAGAACAGGTCTCGTAATCTGCAAGAGACACATACAACTCGCAGTAACCGAGATTGAAGCAACAATAAAGAACAAATCAATCTAAAACAAACAAAAAAAAAAAACAAGACTGAAAGCCTAGATTTTTACATGAACTGTGAAGGAAAATCTAGTTTTCAAAAGGAAAACTATATTGAAATAGACTGTGGAAATCCAGAAGCAATCAAAAGGAAAACAAGTACAGTTAACTTTATTCACTAAGAAGACGAAGCTTTGATGAACAGTTAGAGACCACAATCGGAGCCTTATAGCTCTGATACTATGTGAAAATTTGTAAACCACGATTACTCAACATCATCATCTATTATATCATTTGAGGATCAATAGACATATGGTTTTCATCAACTTACAAGGAAACCTCACATCAAAAGACCTACAATACTCTTTGTACAACATCTTAATCTAAAACAAACTTATCTACAAGATTAGACAATGCGTTGTACAAACCCTAAGAATAAACCCTAATAAGAGAATGTGAAACGAGAGAACAAGAGAGAATATAAAAACTGAATGAACTAAGAATGAATCTCCTCCACTCATTTAGCCCTTTAATACCCAGGTCATAAAGGATTGAAGATTCGGGTATAAACCCATAAGATATCTGCTTCATTTTCATCTTGCATCCTTCACCATTCAATAACTTAACCTGTAAAACCTTAAAAAAACAACACCACACAATGTATCCAAAATAGAATAAACAAAAAATGTTAGTTTGACTTTATTTTTTTTATAAAACAATTATTGATTTCAACAAAGAGATTGCACAACTGTTGTGAACTGATATGACAGCGATCTCCGATGATTGATTGTGTTCTATATAATCTGACAACAACGAAGTTAATAATTTCACAACAAATGTGTTTAGTATTCAATGAATCATTGCTTTCATATTTTAAATCCTAGTTTTGTTTACATTTCATATGAACATATGAAATGTAATACAAAAAAACATACAATTACACTACTAAACGTGTTTCGACTTGTGTCTTCATAGATACTGACACTTTTATCTAATACAAAAAAACTCATTTACACTTCAAAATACATAAAATATGAAAAAAATTATCATCCACAAAATCATTAATGATATCACAACATATACGTAAAATACATGTATGGTATATACTATCTATTCATTAGTGATTAGAATTTACATGTTCCTACATAAATGCCTTCTTTACTAATAAAAAAAAACCATTAATAATTGCACATACAAAAAACATCAACTACTATATCACACGACATGACAACATATAATTGCTACATTTCATACATTCACATATGATTACATCCACAAAAACGTACTAAACAAATTCCAACATAGCTTCTCCGTAATCCTCTTTAATTTCGACTACTACTGTTTGACTGATTGTCCCATTCTTCATCTTCATTGCAACTTCCACCATTAAATTCCATTTTATGTAATGAAATATATCGCTTCTATTGGATAATCACTTCTCAGCAAAATTAATCCATTATAATCGACAATTACTTATACATAATTGATGCCGAAAATTAAATTGCTACCGAGAGAAATCGCAATTACAAATCCAATAAAACGTAATCAGTTATAATTGAATTTGACAAGTATTGTTCTTTGGAAACCTTAATTGTGATCGCAAACAGAGGGAATACATAAATCGTGATCGCTATAATCATGGAAAATATATGTTAAGATCCCATGATTATGTAAATACGTAAATTGTGATCGTTATAATCATGAAAAGTATATGTTAAGATCCTATGATTACATGGAAAACATATTTATCTTTTCTTTTTTTTTGATTAAGTATATAATTTTTTGAGTTACTAATTAATGATTAGTCCATAAGTGTTCTTGAGATTTCAACCTTTTAGATCTTTTTTATTAAACCTTTCCTCGTAATGTTAGATTCATATGAGACCATCATATTTTGTGAGACATGGAAATGCAATGTTAGTTATCCATTCTGAAGATTAAAAAAATTATTTTTAACATGAAAAATAAATGAAAATTTTTAATTTTTTTTAAAGTATTATTTTTGTCATTTAGATTATCCAAACAAACAAAAAAAAAAAATAAAAAATTACCATTTTTTTCGAAATATACGTGAAATATTCTAATAAAATATTACACTGTAAATATTCAAATCAAAATTTTACAATGTTAGAATATCCTACTAGAATATTAAACTATAAATATTTAAACAATTTTAAAAGAATATTAAAATATTCTAACAAATCTAACAATTCTACTAGAATATTATAATACTTTATCATATCTAACATTTTTAATAGAATGATAGAATATTCTAACATTCTAAAAATTTGATTTTAATATTTACAGTGTAATATTTTATTATAATATTTCACGTATATTTCGAAAAAACGGTAATTTTTTATTTTTTTTAGATAAGTTAAATGACAAAAATAATATTTAAAAAAAGAAATTTTGGATTTTTCCTTTTATTTTGCATTTTACATTTTTTTAATGTTTTTATCTCCAAGATGAATGTGTACCTCGATTTGGAAGATTTAGGCAACACCACCAGTGAGTTGGATGTCTATAAATCCAATGATCATTCATTTTACGACCCCTCTATGTATTCAACATCTTGCCTCATTGAATTCATTAACACTACATGGCTAATGTTAGAGTTTAATTGTTGGTTAAAGTTGATGAATCTATTATATAAAAAGAAAGCTTATTGATCGATGCAAGTTCTTCGAGACATTTGTTGCGCCTTTTTACCAAAAGAGGATTGCTATTTTTGGAGGTGGTTCCACCGTTGCTTAGTTCAACACCGCCGCTACAGCTGACGTGTTACCTATCGTCAAAGGACCACAACTACCACCTAAGCTAGGTTTCAGGTCAATAATTTATATATTATGTTTTTTTTATACATTTTACATTTTACATAGGTAGAAAGAATAATAAATCGAAACTATGTAGGTGTGAAATTGTGAAATTTTGTGTTAAATCTGGAAATATCATTGAATAATTCAACTTTCTATCTCTTCTATTAGATATAGGAATTTACTTGATGTTAATATCTTAATCAAATGTATTTGTAACGGAGTTCGTTTGAAAAAGATACGATTTTTAGAAAAATAAAAATAAAATCCATATATGTGCAAGGGTTCTAGAAAGGGGATATGCGGACCATCCTGCACCTAACACGTGGAAATTAGCGAGAGGAGCAACGTCGACCATAAGACGCGTCACGCTTCTTGTCTGGGTGTGGCATGTCTTCCAAATCCATATATATATATATATATATATATATATATATATATATATATATATATATATATATATATATATATATCATCTATTTTTAGTCAATTCCACTCACACCATTCACTCTCATTCTCTCTGAGACATTTTCACTACTAGAAAAACAGCCTTTTACGACGCGCAATGCGTGTCGTAAAACGCTCAGACGACGCGCAAATGCGTGTCAAGGAAGGCCCTGTCATAACGAAAGACAACATGCTTTTGCTTGTCGTGTATTTATGACGCGCATTTACGATGTGCATTTATGACACGCATTTACGTCGTGCAGTTATGACACGCAATGCGTATCAAGGAAGGCCCTGTCATAAAGGAAGACGAAACTCATTTGTGTGTCGTAACCTTAGGACGTGCGTTTTTATGACACATAATGCGTATCAAGGAAGCCTCTATCATAAATGAAGATGACACACATTTGTGTGTCATAAACTTCAGTAACCATTTTCGATATGCATTTACGACGCGACTTTACGATACTCATTTACGCATAATACAAAGATATGTAAACAAATATATACCAAAACAATCAATTTCATCAAATAACATCATGTCAAAAAAATTGTAATACATTGATATTAAGGGGATCTAATTGTACATTGTTATTAAGAGGTTTTCTTTAACTATATAACCTAATACTACATTGCTATTAATGGACACCTTCTGCAATGTAATGCTATACAAACTACAAATATATACACAAAGATGATAAACATCAAATTCCAGCTAAGTAGAGTTGCATCTTGCCTTTCATAATTATTTAAGACTAATGAACCCCTGCTCTAGTAATTCTTGTGACCTGATCAAATAATAATCAAAAAATTAATACGCTAATATAATTATTAGAAGAATCAAACATAAGATGTTAGTTTTAAAAGACGAAATTACCCTTTTCTCCATCCAAAGAATGTGGGACCGCACTTGAGATATGATATTTGATCCATGTGGTGTTCCGGGTCCCATTAAAATATAAAGTATTTATCAAGTTTAATATTCAACCATTAAATGTAACAAAGTTAATGTTTTTTACTATATATACTATGTAGCTCATTATATAAACAAGTAAAGAATGCTACAAAACATGGAAGAAATGTAGTCAGATTGGAAGTCGTAAACCATGATCTGCTCGAAATACATCCAACATATCATAAATACATCCAACAGGAAGAACAAAAGTTAGATTAGGAGGAGCAAAGAGTAATCTACTCACATGTGTTGATGAAGAAAAAATCTAACATAATCCAAGACAAATTGAGAGTTGCAGCCTGCAATAACAAAAAAATTCCAGCTGTAAACTTTGTGTATGTTAGGAAGATTCTCCATTTGTTCATTAGAGACTTCAGCCCCTCTTTCCTAAATGACAATGCACTTAATTTCACTAACTAATCTATAAGGATAAAGATATTGTTGGGGATATTCATTGCAGATAATACCTCAAGATAATAGACAATCCTTGATCCTATGAACTAGAGAGTATATCATCACAACTCCATCTAACACCACCCATGAGAACCCGTAAAGCTACTCAACCAACATATCATGTCATGTAATGTATTTTTTGTCAATATATTTTCATGTAGAAAAAAAGTGAAATAAATAAAAATAGTAAGTACCGATAATGATGTATTATTTCCAGTGAGTAAAAGATTGGACTATGAAAATAGCTTTGACAGATTAAACTTGTACCGTTGATCGTTGACTTGGACTAAAGCAAAGCCCTGCCCACCCACTTTCTCCAACTCCAAAATCCTGAGGTGATACTGAAAACGTAAGCCTTTCCACATCTGAAAATGTATAAAAAAAATTAGATAAATTTATTGACTTGAATGTTGATTATACATCAGATTATTGATTTGGAAAGACCAATGATTAATGTTTACTTGAACTAAAAAAGAAAAGAAAAAGATGGTGGAAATGAATATTGGTAATCTCAAAATTTAAATAGAACTTAAACAATTCAATAGCAAAAATATAAAAAAGAACAAAAATATGGTATCTTTAACATCAGTACCCAATCACATGCCACATACTCTCTGTAGCACCTGGTTCCTGGTACGTAAAATCTATCTAAGTATTTTCATTATTTTAGCCTTGGACTCGGCGAGTTGTAGGCCCGACTCGCCGAGTGGAGACGGGTTTGGGAGCACGTTTAAGTTGGCGACTCGGCGAGTCCACATTCTGGACTCGGCGAGTCCCAGCTGTCTGATGAAACCCTAAATTTTAAGGTTTTGCACCCTATTTAAACCCTCTTATCCGCCCCCAAGCTTGCCCCCTCTATACTTCGTTCAAGCCTTGTTTCTTGTGAGTTTGAAGCATTTTGGTGTGTTTTCTTGAAGATTTGGAGAGAGAAGGAGAATAGATCAAGAAGAAAAGAAGGAGGCCAGGCGTATTTGGGTTATCTCAGTGATTTCCTTGAGGTATAACTCAGTTTCCCTCTGTTTTCATGCTTATTGTCCCTTGTAGCTCCATGAAAGTCCTCCTTGAGCCTTTCCCAAGCTTGTTTGTGTATTAGGGTTGGTAATAAGTTGTTTAGCCTCTAGATCTAGGCATGATTGAGCTCCAGGGGCTTGGATCTACTGCCTTTATGGAGCCATATTGCATGAAAGCCCTAGATATACTCTTTTGGTGCATTTTGAGCCCTAAAACCCTCATGGGTGTTTATTTACACGTAAAGTTGGAAACTTTACGTGTTAATCAGGCCCTAGAAACCTAGATCTATGAATGACATGAGCTGGAGTCAAGCAGAATCACATGTATAGTATTTGCATGTGGCCGACTCGGCGAGTCGTTCATCTGACTCGGCGAGTCGAGTCGGGAGTCCCCGAGTTTTCCCCCTTTTCGTGTTGCGGGTTAGAGTGGTGAGTCATGGGGTGTGAATCAGTGGGTTGGAAGCCAGACTCACTCATGAAGTAACTCGGCGAGCTCAAGGAAATCTTCTTGCCTCAAGAACAGACTCGGCGAGTTATTCATATAGCTCGGTGAGTCTCAGCATAGAGTGTTCTTCGGATGAAGATGAACTCGGCGAGTGTTTCATGCAACTCGGCGAGTAGGTTGAAGGACTTTTGGCCTTTAGTTTAGAAGGAGAACTCGTCGAGTCAATGCTTAACTCGACGAGTAGAGACGGGTTTATGGTCGGGCAAAGGGATAGGGACTCGGCGAGTTGGCAAGTCAAATCGGCGAGTCGGGCCAACTGGCAGTTGACTTTGACTTTGACTCGTGGTTGGTTAGGGGTAAATGGTCATTTTACCCTAAGGTCAGTAGCGGTATTTGACTAAAGGTTTTGTGGGAATTTTAGCCGGAGGATTTCCGGAGCGGCAGCAGCAGAAGACAGTTAGTTCCCACGCAGATCAGCAACTACTTTGAGGTGAGTTGCCTTCCTGTAGCGGTGGGTCTACGGCCACAATGCCGACCCACCAGTAGGATTGTATGATGGATATTTGTCTCTGTGATAATAATCTAGGATTGCTACTACCTGTGATATGATATTGTGCTAGTATGATATGATGCTATGTGCTAGTGACAGTAGGGGGAGATAGTCCCCAATATACCGGTCGATAGGGCCGAAGGGGCGGTCATGCCCAACCATGCTACATAGATTATGAGATATATGTGTTATGTGGTAATAGTAGTTGGGTGAAATAGTCCCCAGTATCCGGTCGAGAGGAACGAAGGGGAAACCAACACCCATATATAAGTATCCGGTCGAGAGGACCAAAGGGGAGGCAAGCTCCCAGATATACTAGATAGTATCCGGTCGAGAGGACCGAAGGGGTAGGTCGGGCACCCAGATATGCCTGACAATATATGTATGTTATGTGATTGTATGGTATGTGGTATGTTGGGGGAACTCACTAAGCTTCGTGCTTACAGTTTTCAGTTTTGGTTTCAGGTACCTCTTCTTCGAAGGGGAAAGAGCTGGTGCGGTAGCGGCCCATCACACATATGCCCTGTATTCCGCACTATGAGATCTTCCTGGGGATTTGTACTCTGACATTATTATGTTTTTATGAAATGTTTTTCCAGACATGCGATATCTTTATAGAATATTATGATCGGTGAACGTTTTATTTCAAATGTTTTGCTAAGTATATGTTTTAAAAATAAAAATTTTGGCTCGTATTTTTGGGATGTTACACTCTCAGTTTCATTCAATACTATCATCTGAATTTCCGACGGATGAGGGCAGCGATTCACTATAGCAGAGTCCACAATCTTTAAACATTAATATTTCATACAATAATACATCAATGCACATTAATCAAACATTTAAAGTTACTCCAATTTAAATATGGGATTACTTGAATAACAACAAGACCCTGTCAAAGCTTACCTGAGTTTGTTTAGATATAAGGAGGCTATCCACTCAAATGAATTGTATCGATTTTGTTTTATCGTTTTTGGACTAACAAGAAAGATTTTTTCATATTTTAAAAGACTTATAGATTTCAATATTAAATATACACTAAATTGCAATTTTGGTTCCTGTGTTCAAGTGTTTTTTTGGATCAAATCAAAGTTGGTCCTTATTCGAGGTTTCCATAACATTTTTGGTCCATGTCATGTAAAATGACTACTTTGCCCCTTAGGTCACTTATTATTATTATTATTATTATTATTTTCTATCATTTATTTAAATGGTTAATAAATTAGAAGGCCTACAACCGACAAGCCACCCTCCCTCTCAACATGAAGGGTAAAAGTGTCATTTTATTAGACATGGAGCAAAAAAGTTATGAAAACCTATAACAAGGATCATATTTATAGAAATATTCTTTTTTGAACCTGATCCAAATTCCAAAAGAACCACCTAAGCACAAGCACCAAAATTGTCAATTTAGTCTTAAATATAAAGACAAACTATCAAATGTCTTAAAGGGCCTCTTAATAAGAACACAACTGAGGAAGCTTATGAACCAAAATTTAACTTATGAACCAATGGGCCAAAAAAAGTAACATGGAATGAAACTTTATGGGACAACCCAAAATGTCTAGTTTTACATTTTTAGAAAAATGAATCGGTAACAAACATGTCTTTGTATGGTTTAACAAAAAAAAAGAAAATGAAATTCCTTTACTAAAAGTAGATTTAGGGAGCAGTAGATTTATAGTACCACTTCAATGCCCATGGATTTCATGAGAAGAACCACACCATAAACCGGAATTTTTAAGATTTCAGTAGTAGAAAATTCAAGGAATATGTTGTTGAAGACAACAGAAAAAGAGAGACAATAACAGGGGCCAGGTGTTGTTCTTCCAGCTCTTCCAGCACGCTAAGCTGCAGATGCTTTTCTTATCCCATTCGAAGGATTGTAACTCTTAAACCTCTCACTTCCTTCATATCATCAAACACACGAAGTTGTGTAGATCCAGGAAGCATCGCATACACGGGCGAAATCGTCAATGCACCAGGGGACCCATCATCCTTCTTTACCTTTTCCTTTGATGAATCTGATTGTTTCAGATCATATTTACCTGTATAGATAATATTATAAAATACATCAAAATTTTAGTAAGTTATAACTTATAATAATAAATAAAGTGGAAGTTGAGATGGAATCATGGAATCATACAAAAGCAATATCTTGCCCTAGATCTGGATGCCTAGGAGCAATTATGGCAACAATACTAATGTGCGTTTGCATTAAGGCTCTATGAACTGATTCCATTACTGTAAAAAATGAGCAAAATGTATTACCACTTCTGTTAAAAGAATGTTGAAAGTTTTAGTATTAAGTTGAAAACTAATTGCCTGAATATTGCTCTTGGATAGAACAAAAGTATAAAGATTTTATAACAGAGATGTCAATTCAAGAATGAAGTAAAGAAGATCATACCAATGGAAATATGAGTGAAAATTTGGATAGCATCAATTACTGGTGTTGACCAATTGATAAAGGATTTTCTTGACATTCGAGCGTTTAACAGTGTTAGCATAACCTACTCAAGGAGATGAAAGCAAATAGGTTAAGTTGAATTCATAGATTTGAAAAACAAAAGTGAATGAAAAGGTAAAGGTAAATTATATTTATACTAACACCATTTGCTGAGGTAATAAAAACAAGATTTGGCCATAGTTCATGTTCTACTAGCACAACTGCATATGGCTTCCAGTATTCAAGAAAAGCATTCACAGCAGCGGGTGTATTAATTGGAGCAAATTGATTTAGGGTTCAATAATCATGAATGGAACTAAATTCATATAGAAAATTAGAAAATGTAACCCGTATCATGAGATATAAACATATATATACCTAATATATGACATCACAAGGAATCAAAGTCTTTAGTTGTCGTCATCAAAATAGTTAAGTACTCTTCTTGTATCGTTGAATTATGTGTCTTAAGCTCTTGCATACTCTTCATCTAATCCTCACTATCCTTTATTTAAGCTAGTTTTTTTCTTCCTAATTTTAAGTTTTTGTTTATAGGGCAAGAAAAGGAGAGACATAGTCTGCATAGCCCTTGCTGATCAGTGATGGGTATTCTGAAAAGCAAATCTAATTGCAAAAATCACTTCTCAAACATGGTGGTTGAGGGATTGAACGTATCAAACTTTGAAACCCAGATGTAAGTTGAACATAAGTTGAATAGAAAAGATAAAATTAAGTACCTTTACAATGGAGCTTGAAGAATCCATTTTCATCTTCTTTTTCAGCTGGCACTAAAGATGGTGGTTGTGGGATTCGACGTACTAGATGTGGGTGAAGACCGAAGCTGGAAATCATCGAAAAGAGACGAAGGAGTCGTTAATAAGAAATTAATTATATTGGGAAGACACCCTTCATCTTTGAGACCTTATGTTGACCTAATCATCATATCATAACAAAATTTCATCCGTAGAGGTGCGAAAACATGTGATGAGCCAAAAATCAGAATGAACAAGGTTATCAGGACAAACATAAGGATTCACCTTGGGGATATTCTGTCTGTTCACCAATGTCCAGATGTCAAGTATGGAAAGCGTATCCATGTCTTTCCACTTGATGACACCATTGAAGGTGTCACATGAGACTTGTTCGATGCATATTAGAAACGTAAGTCTACTCACACAACATTTGATTAAGTGTTTCTGTCATAACTGCTCTCTAACTGGTCTAAACGGCATTCTTGCAGTTCTGGATCAATACTTCTTGAATTGAGGGTTTAGACTCCTCGTCTTCTATTGTACGCACTTACATCTGGCCTATGAATGCTTTGACGTCCTCCCTTAATAGCTGGTGTGTGATGAGTCGAATAGAGTTCTTGTATGCTAAAACCCTAAATGGTTGTGAGATTGAAGAAGAAAATCATACGTGAGGGAAGTGTTTTTGAAACTCTGAAAATCACGATTACATGTAAGTGGGAAATAAAAGCCCTAGTTTTTAGTCGCCATTTTGTGATCTTTAGGAATGGACGCGCGTTTTTAAGAAAAAAATTGTAAAACGATTATATGAGTTGTAAAGCAGAGATGGTATCGTGATTAGAGCTTGCAGAGAGAAGGGAAGAGGAGAATGAAGGGGGATTTGAAGTGGGGTATTGAACATTTTTAGAATTTTAAGAACGCGTGTTTTGAGTAAAAATCATAAAGCGACATTCACAGAGGACGCACATTTTAGATAAAGTGCCCTCTGTGTTTTTATTTTTTTTATATTGGCACTAATTTAAGGGCACGCAATAATGCGTGACCTAAACCCTTAAATTTTTTGAAGAGACGACACTATTTTAATGCAACTCTCTTTTGCGTAACATAAATCAATGAGTGTCGTGGTTTGCACGTCGTAAAAGGGTCTCTTTCTTGTAGTGTTTCCCTCATTGAGTCCAACTTTTTACAGACTTCTGAGCATTTTAGCGGGGCTCTGGAGTATGTAGGATCCCGACGAAGAGGAGCTTTTGGGTTAGAGTTCTACCCGTAATTTCCTGGTTTCTGCTAGAAACTGTGTAAGTTAAGTTACACTTGTTATGCTTTGAGTGTAACTTAGGGTTAAGTTCATTATCGTTATTATGAACTTATAAACAAGATTTATCAATGATCTGTGTCATTATACTGATTGATCTATTGACAGGAGTGATGTATAGCTTAGATCTAGTGAAGTGTTTAAAGTGAGATTTCTAAACAGTATACTCTGTATACCAAACAGATCTTACCTCTGATACGATATTACATGGTTATTCCTTATTTGATAGATCTCGATGTATTCATTGGAATCGTTAAGGAATCCAAGAAATAGTACAAATACAATTGTATACTGAAGCATAATATTATTCGTATTTAGGATGTTGGTGTTGGATTAAGGTGTCTAAACCAATAACTAAATTGGTATATTCTTATAATTAGAAGCAAAGTCCTTTTTGGGTCGCCCTTATAACCAGTAATAGCTAGAAATGATATTAGGAGAGAGAAGTATAATTTATTAGATTATTATATGATTAATAAACTAATTTTAAATTATAGGAAAATGATTTGTTATTATATAATGTGATTAATATATTAATTGGAAATAGACAACTAATTTGTTGATTTATTATGTGATTAATAAATTAATATGAGATCAATTGTTAAATAATTGATTTGTTGATTTATATGATTAATAAATTAATGTGAAATCAATTAGAACTGATTAATTATTAATCAAAGTTAATCTAGATTTAATTTGGGATTAATTGGAATTAATTAAAGGTGCAATGAGTGAATTGTAATTGTTCAATAGTTGAACATAAGAAACAATTTTAGAACCTTCCATGGTATGGACGATTTTGGAGGATCTCCTAGGGTTTATGGAAGCCTCCTGGTTGCATAAAAGGAAAAGATGTGAATCAGGATTAAATCTATTATTTAATTAATTCAAATCTTGTTTTTCATGCAAGTTACCTAAACTATCGCTACAAGAATAAGTATCTATAGTGACAAAGCCTAAAGGAACGACGAATGTCGTCGCTATAGAAGGAGCTATGGGAACGGATTTTTGTTCCAATGGGGTCGACCAATTTATTTTTGACCTTGAGATTTGTAGACGACTTGGCGGGTATCAGCTGTTTAGGCGAGTGATTTCCCCGGTTCCTGAAAATTTATAGCGACGACAATTCGTCTCAACTAAAAAAAAATAATTAAATATATATATTTTTTTAAAATCTACAGCTCTCTACAAATCAGGAAACTAGGTCTCATCCATCATTCACAATCGCATACCATTCACCCCTTTCTCTCTATTGAACGACCCTTACTTGAGGCCAACTACCGCCATAACAATGTCTGTCGGTTCCTTTGACTCCGCCGACCTTCACAACAACCACTGCCTGCGACCTAAAACGTGCTGTTTTCGGGAGGAGAATTTGAGTTCCATGTGGTGATTCCGACTCCCTGCTTTGGGCTTGGTGTTGATTCTGGAAACCTGCAAAGATTTCGGTACCTGGTTCGTCAACTTCTTCAATTCACCTAATTCCAACTTCCTCTCACAGTCTAGCAGCTCCCATTTTCTCTAGGTATGTCTCACTAATTTTGTTATTGAGTTAATGATTTTGTGATGTGTTAGTAATTTAGGGTTACTAATTTTGGTACACCCACTTCAAGAAAAGTTCTTTCACTTTGCACATGCTCCAAGAATACCAAAGAAGCTTAAAGCTAAAGCTAGTACCCAAGAAGCATTAAGCTAAATGGATTGTGTTAAAAGTATGATGATATGTCTCTTTTTGTTTTCATAAATCCATACTTTACATTTAATATGTTTTAATCATATTCATATAGTGTTAAAATGTTAATGTAGAACCCTATGAGACAATGACATCCATTTTGGAGGCTACGAAAGAAAATAAAACTAGTAAGATCAGCTAAGAATCATGTTATTTATTTCATATTAATTTTTCAATGTTTGCTAATATTGTTATAAATGATTGTGGTTTTTCAGGAGGTGAGGAGACCTTTGCTAGTAGTACTCTCGGTGAAGGTGAGGGGGAAGGGGATAATGACATTGGTAGTAGGTGGAGTTCTAGTAGTTCAAGAAGTTCTAGCAATGATTTTGATTATCATCAAGTGGTAATTGTTTAGATGTATGATTCATAAGTCATAATAAACTTGGTAGCTAATATTTTCAGTAGTTTTGTAATATTTTTTTTGATGTGGTTGATATACAGACAACAATTTCAGATAGTGATAGTTCATATGAAGATGGATCCGAATGCATGCTATTCACCTACAAGTTGAATGACATAGATTCAGGTAAGCTTTAGCCAAAACATATAACATATTAGCTAATGAATTAATTTTATGCAGTAGGATGCCCATGCTTTTGTGTCAAATTTAAACATGGCTTCTATTTGGGAGTTGTTTTTTTATATATAAATAATGGTCAGCCTATAATATGGAGTAGAGTGTGATCAAAAGAGGTATGGTCAATAAAACAATGCTCAAATGTAGATATCATGCACCCTTACACTTGATGATAGGTAGGGGATGGACATTCCTTGCGTTTGGCCCACTTGCTTTGCCCTTTTTCATTTTACTATACGGTTCTCATCAAACGTTGAGAATGCGTAAAATAGATGTCATAGTTATAGTCCTTACATTTTTTTGAAGTAGACAACATTTATTTGTTACATTACAAACAGATTGTATATATTGCGAGTGTATTCAAAATTAGGAATTGTTATTCTTATTATTATCTAAATAGTTTGAACAGGTGTATTCAAATAGATTGCCCCAAGCTTGCATTTGGACAAAGAAGAGTTATATAAGAGTTGTTGGAAGAAAAAGTGAAAAATGTAGCAAGTGTTCGTATCTCAAAAGCCAAACGCCTAACCCATGGCAGTCTCAATGAAAATGAAGAAGTTGAAATTGGTGACTAGAAAAATATTTGTAATGAATTTGATAAGTAATAGGTTGATTGTGTTGTATAAAACATCTAAACAATTTCAAATTCGGTTAGTTTGTTTTTGGTAAACCGATTGTGTAAGATATTTTAAAGCTTTTGATTGTATCATGTTGAAATGTTTTATAGTTAAATTTACTATTTGTCTTATCTTATGTACAAATTATGGGAAATTAAATAAATAAGAGGGACAAGATGTAAATTATGTCCAAACACCTATGCATATGACAAGTCGTCGCTATAGGTGCACCTATGGGGAAGACAAGTCGTCACTATAGGTGTACCTATAGGGACGGCATCTTGTCTAATTAGGTGTACCTATTGCGATAAAGACTACGATGATGATAAAATGAGCTAAATCCACAGAGGTAAAGCAACAAGGCCTATGGTAACGACATGTCGTCCTTGGCATATATAGCGACGACTTTGCTCCCTAAAGTGGTGATTTTCGTCGTCCCTAAAGGTCTTTATTCTTGTAGTGTATAAATAGGACCCCTTAACTTGAAATTTTCGTTCACCACATTACCTAAAGGCGTAGGAACGAAATTCCCTTGATATCTCCCCTCTCCTCCTTATTATAGGGTTTTTGTTTTTGGGTGTGAGCCATTAGAGGCATCATCCTTTTGGTGCTTTCTTTCCAATGTACTTTAAGAGGATTTGATTTGATTATTTGCTATAATAATAAAAAGGTATGTAACCCTAATCTTTATTTTAATTTTGATTCTCCTCTCTCTAGGGTTTCTTGATGTTCACAGTTTATCGCTATCAATAAAGAAAACATAAAACTTTTCTAGGTTGCATGTGAACTTAAGGTTTTAAGTGTTTTTTTGCCACATTAATTTTTCTCAAGGTTCTAAAAAGCTCGCCATGGCACGCCATGACTCCAAAGCTTACATGTGCCGCCAAGCTTTGCCAAAACGCCGCCTTGACCCATATATGTGTATAAAAATGAAATAGTAGAAAATACATATAAAAATATGAATTA
The DNA here is from genome assembly GCF_051521515.1 of Lactuca serriola. Taxonomy (NCBI): domain Eukaryota; kingdom Viridiplantae; phylum Streptophyta; class Magnoliopsida; order Asterales; family Asteraceae; genus Lactuca; species Lactuca serriola. The sequence goes on along the minus strand of NC_136413.1, from coordinate 64,250,608 downwards.
TATAAAAAATTGCCGCCTTAAGTCACGCCTTACAAACGACGTGACTCGCCAAGGCTCGGAAAAGCTTGAGGCTTGACATTGCCGCCAAGTCACGCCTTACGTTATTTAGAACATTGATTTTTCTATAACCTAGAAAAAACATCAGTTGGAAGGGATAAGTAGAAAAGATAGCTTTCTTAAGAACTTTCCACCTAAGTCAAGTGAGTGCATAGTTACTTTCATGAACATGATTTTAATAAAACTATTAACTAAAGTATTAAATATCTGTCAAAAGTTTAAATGTGATATATATGCCTATTACCTGGAATATATGTTAGATGAATATAATGTGCGAAGCAGATATGGTTCCATACATAATAAAATGTCTTTACATGATAATAATAATAATAATAATAATAATAATAATAATAATAATAATATAAGTATTATCTCTGAGAAAGTATATATATATATATATATATATATATATATATATATATATATATACACCTAATACTCTATGTTAAATGATATGGGCATTTTTAGTTATAAAATTCATGCATTATCTTAATACTTTATATTGATTCCATCTAAAATAAGAACAAAAGGTGTTTAATTACTTTAAAATTTCATTTTCAGCAACAAAGACATGCTCGGATGTAAAAGGAAGCAGATTTAGCAATTGGAAGCTTGGAAATTGGATTTTGGAGAAAGAAGATCAAATTAAAGAAGAACTCGACGAGTTTATCCTCCAACTTGATAAGTTGCTATGAAGATTCCTGAAAAATAGTGTCTTGTTGTACACGCGATTTAATTAAAAAACTCAGCGAGTTGGGACCCTGCAACTCGACGTGTTGAAGCTGTTTTCAGAATCTCTTTATAGATCTTTTTCATTCGAAACCCTAACTTTGGCTGGAGACTTTTAACGAATTTTGGAGGCCAGATACATTCTCAAGAAGCTTTGGAACTCAGAATTCGACCAGAGGCTACTTTTGAAGAGATTAAACGCAATTAACCATTCCTTTTCTCTTAATTCCTTGTGTGAATCATGTTTACAACATTAGAATTCGAGTTTATGTGTTTATTTGCTAAAGTTATGGGCTAAAACTCTATACTTTCGTTTAGACTAGATAATCTTATGAATATGGTTTGATTAGTGGCTTTGTATTATATTGATTTGGTTATGTATCTTGTTAAGCTTGTTAAAAGATCCTTATGTGTTAATGATAATTATTTTCTGTCAATGACTAAGTATATTGAGTTGTATGAACATCTTCTTGATTACTTGAATCTTATGGTTTTGTGAAAACAATATTGTGTGCCTAGTGTTGTGAACATAACCTAGGGTTAACTAGAGAATAAGTAAATTAATATGTGAGCATGTGTGATGACCAACCACATATGAGTTAATTGGACCAACCAATTTGATTACCTATTATTACGAGTCTTACTTGATTCGAATTAAACACTAATAAACTCTTTAATTTAATCACTTGATCACTGCTTAAATTGAATTGTTTGCTAAAGGATTAGTAATAATGAACATGAAGCTAATCATATTAGAAATCGGTAATTAACGATATATTAACCCATTGCACTTGCCACGAAATCAACCATAGGAATAAGTGAATCGAATCTAAACGAAAGTCTCTTTAATCTTATTGAATCTAGTTGTCTTTTGTTTCTCTTTTAGTTGTTGATTGTTCTTTGCTAAGTATTCAAGTTATTGCATAAGTTTCTAGTCTTGCAAAACTAGAGAAAAACCCCTTTTTAATAATTATTTTATTTAGATAATATTAGTAATATTTTAATTGTTTACCGTTCCTTGAGTTTGGTACCCTACTTTCCTACACTAAACTGCTAATCGATAGGTACACTGCCTTCCGTGTGTTTGTTTTTTTGTTTGCGTTAGTTAGGATTAAAAGTAGTACATTACACACGTACCATTAAACGTATACACTAGGTTATAATAGTGTTGCCTAAACAGAGTAGGTATTGGATCTTGATTTTAAGCATGGTAATCCTTCCTAGTTAAATGATAAGTCTTACAAAGGATGCTTAGTTTAAGTTAAGTTGAAGAAATGATAGATTTACCGTGTACTGAAAAGATATTACATAGACATGAACGTTGGAGAATTATGGTATTACAACCTTGTTTAGTTATCGCTTACAGGACATTTAGTTCAGTTAAGTTTGGATATTGGGTGACAAATTATTAAGAGTACATGTGTGTTGAGATTGATGACCGGTGGAGTACGTTCTACTTACACAAGTACTTTTTATGTACAAAGTCTTTTTTAAAACTCTGTGTCTCAGGTGCTACTTGTGTCAGGGAATTATTATGTGTTAGGGTACGAGTCCTACTCATACCAGGGTACTATAATATGCGAGAAGTACTATCATGTACAAAGCCTTTTTGACAAATATGTTTCTATTATTCTATATGACCGATTTTATGCTTTATGAATTTTTTTTGAAAAAAAATATCACACTAAAAAGTTCGCATTTTAAAAGTGGTTCACGGACTACTCAATTAAGATATCATAAGTGTTAAAAATGATTTTTTGATAGAAGATTATTTAGGATAAATAAACTTTACCGAAGTTATAGTATATGTCACAAGGATTTTGTACATATAAAGAACATTGAAATCCAACTTCATATGAAGAAATTATGCTTCTTCAAAGTTCTACAATTAAACTTGCATGGCTAGGCGCATCGTACAAAGTGAATTTTAGATAAATTGTTTATTTTCCTAACACTACAAGAAAAACAGCCTTTTACGACGCTCATTGCGCATCGTAAAAGGCTCAGAGGACGCGCAAATGCGCGTCAAGGAAGGCCCGGTCATAAAGAGAGACGACGCACATTTACGACGCTCATTTATGACACGCAATTACGACGCACGTTTACGACACGCAATGCGTATCAAGGAAGGCCCTGTCATAAAGGAAGACGACACGCATTCGCGTGTCGTAACCTTACGACGCACGTGTTAATGACAGGTAATGCATATCAAGAAAGCCCCCGTCAAGAAAGGCCATGTCATAAATGAAGACGACATACATTTTTGCGTATAATAATTTTAAATGTTTAAAAAAAATATTATTTATAGATTTACTTATTTTCAAATTAAATTTGTATTTAATGTTTCATAATAGAAAATAAAATATCATATACAAAAAATAGAATCCATTGCATAAATTTAATGTCATACAAATAATCGTTCCATGGAAAGATAAATCAAATCAATAGAAGTTGTAACAGAAATTTACAAACGAATTAGATACAAAAAATACAATCCATTGCCCCTTTGTTTATTCAAGATCAACCTGCAAGTAGCTAACAAATCTATACAAATTCACCCTTGTTTCTAATCATTTTCTTAAATACTTTACTAATGTAATTCATCCATAGTACCTGAACTATAGTTGTAGCCTTGTTTCTTCTTCTTCTGAACTCATCTCTTGCAACCATTGCTCTAAGCCTAGTCTGAATAGATACAACAACTCCTTGTCAATTATGTGAAAAATACAACCGGAGAGTGGCCTACCTTCATAATAGCAATAACTAAAGAAGCAGGAATGAAAGAGAAGGCAATACTCACAAATACAAACATTTCTTCTTTAGTTATTCACATTCTTGCACTGCCTCATAAGCTTTACCAACCTGCATCAATGTAAAATAAAGGCATTAAATGTTAAATCTATTGTGAAAATATATAATATATAAGAAAGGAAATCAAATAATTACCTTACAGTGTGACCTTGCCAAATTAATTGAAATCAAATTAATTGATAAATCAAATTATACGATATAGTTTTCGAATGTGTATTTAATGGAATGTTCTTTAACAAATGAATAAATAAATACATACCGACAATCTTTTAGATGAAAGAAGGCATCAGAATTAGATGTTAGCAACACCAGGTATGTATCATCCTGTAACAATCACTAGTGAGTAGTGAAAAAATATCATAAGAAAAACTTAATTAAAGTTTCTCTCACTTACATCAAAATAATGAACATAAGCATGTAGAAAGGGCATGGCATTGTGTCTTGGTAAACATATGGGGGAGAATGACTCAGATGTCCTGCATCAAACATGTAACATTTCACACACACACAATTAATATGGAAAATAAAAAGTGATGGAATAATGAACTTGCCTAAAAGATTCAGATGCCATGACAAAATTAGCAAGAAGCAGCATGTCATCAGGATGGAGTTGTGCTTTCTGTGCACCTACAAGACTCACAACCTACATTTGAAGAAAATAAAATACATAAAAGAAATCCATTTATGAGGTAAAAAGAAAAAAAAGAAAAAAACCTTGTATTTACTCATGAGCATTGAATAGATGACGCCTGAATCAGAAACATCTTGCAAGATAGCAGCAACAGCTTGCCTTGTTGCACAAGGAAGGGGAAGATAGGTGTATGCATGAAGAAAAGAGGCAGGGTTCCTGAAAAAAAAAACAACAATGAAATGCATAATTTTTGGTTTTGTAATTTGATGGAATACTGACATTGTTATAATTTTGCAAATAAAATAAGATAAAACGAACCAACCTAAAAGAGTGGAAGAGGGAAGAGAAAACAACATCTGTTCCTCCAAGTAAAGGCGTCATATCAAACTTTGGATTCTTCTCAAAATATCTACTTACAGACTCTGTGAGTATAAGCACCATCTGCATCCCATGTAAAATGATATATCTCAAAACTCAAATGTATAAAATCATATAATAATGATAATAAGAATGTAAAATAAAAAAAGGTACCAACCTGGCCATAAAGAAGTTCCAGTTGACTACGTAATGACTCATAAGGCTCTTCTGTACAACTTATGCAAACTAAATAAATTGGTCCTTTTACAAGAAAAGCCACCTGTCTACCAAAAAAGAAAAAAAAACCATATTTGGTTTTAGTATATTTTGTTAAAACTACAACATTTCTTATCTGACCTTGTGTTTTCCTGCCCTAATCAAATGAATTCGGTCGCCCCTGAAAAAAAAAGAGATCAATGAACCAAACTATTAGAGTTAAGAGAAAATAAATATAGAAAAACAAGAGTAAATCCACGTGTATAAAAAATAATAATAATAAGCGATGGTGATATGTATATAATTTACCCATCTTCAACAAAGGAAATAATGGCTTGTAGAGTTGCTGAAAATCCTGCTAGCTTGTGTTGATTTCCATATCTTGTGAACTGAGCTCTTTCGCATTTTAAATGCCTTCAGCTTTTGAGCTGAATCCTTATACCCTTCACCCGGAACCAATTCATCAAAAACTGAATAAACACAAGTCATTATATCAGAAATCTACTGAATATTTGTTTCTTGTTATATACTGTTTTGAGTTTTGAGTGATTCCAGTGTTTACAAGACCAATGCCCTATGGTTTTTGAGTTTAATAAGATAATTGTGTTTCTTTAGTTAAATGTGGTTGAAGAGACAAGAATAACATAGCTCTCGCTCTGTAGTCTATGTAAGAGCCATTTATTTTGACATCCCACCATCAAAAAAGAAAATAACCCAAGGACACAATACAAGAATTATAAGAAGCTTAACCTAAAACTTGGATTGCAAGTCTCGATTCATCACCATGGATGCATATAGATTGATAATAACCTCGTAAAGGGCTCAACTAATTAAGGTTATAATAAGCCTAAAAATCAAGGAGAAGATACCTTTAGTCCGTGGTCGTTAAGGTCTTTCAAAGTATAACGAGTTTTTCCACTGAACTCACCAAGTCAACACAATCCAAATCTGGAAATGTTTCTCGCCTTGAAAACACCTGGATATAAACAAAATGTACAGAATTTAACCGCATTATTACAGAGAACAGTGTCCCCACTCTTGTATTAAAGTTGCTTTCGGCTCATTAGTTGCCCATCACTTACACCATCCCTCCAAATAAAAAACAAAGTGAAGATTTAGTTTTTTTTCTTTAATTGTACCACTTGAAATTATATTTATATATACCTATAGAATATGATCCCCATTGGTTTTTTCCCTGTTGCCTTCTCAAAAGATAGTAAAAGCTCCCTGCATTTTCAAATATCTGAGTTACTACATTACCCAACTTCTTGACAAACATTCTCCCTATAAAACAATATCAAGACCAATTACAACATTAGTATATATAAAATAAACCAAAGGTAAACTCCCTCATGCACAAAGACAAAAAGTCAAAAGTCAACAAGATGCTAAAAGGTTTGAACCTGATATATGTTTTTGAACTCCATGTATGCCAAACTCATCTTTATCAATGATAATCAATATATTAAGAAGTGTTGTAATGCTATTGCTCACCGAGAACAACACAAGGAAAATTGAAGGATGTAATAACACCAACTACTCTAATAATAATTATTATAATTATAATAATGTTTTGAAGGTTTGTAAAGTTGTTGAGGCTCCAGCATATGATAAATTTCAGTACACTCATTTTGCACATAAAGTAAACAGTTTCAATAGATTGGTAGATGTCAGTAATTAGTTAAAGTCAAGATATTGCTTGGTAGGCTAATTTTGCTTATTATAGATTGGTAATTGTTTATGGACAACTCTTCCTCATATCTGTCAACACAAATCTATTAAGGTTCCACTGGCTTCCGGAAGTTTGCTCCTACATAAACTGCCTCTGAACCAAGCTCTTCTTCAATTCTCAAAAGCTGATAATATCATCCACCAATAATTTTCGTTAAAAACTGTCTTGAATAACATATTGTATAGACTCATTTTCTTGACTTATTGTTTTCTAACTTAATTTTTATAATAAAGTAAAAAAATTATGAAAGAAGAAAGGGAGAAAAAGTCAACCTGGTTGTATTTTGCTAGACGCTCAGATCTGCAAGGAGCTCAAGTCTTGATTTGACCCTGGAAGGTTCCATTGCATTGTTTGAATCAGTAACAAGAAATTTATAATTTTGAATTAATGAAAGAATAATAATGATATAATTTGTATAAAAATGTGATAATTACTGTAGCCAAACGGACAGAAAGATCAGCAATGAAGGTGTCCTCTGTTTCACCACTACAAACATAATAAATTATTTCATATTTCAAGAAATATTATTATATATTTTTTATTTTTTTTGGAAAAAGTAATTTATATATATTTTGAAAGGAATTTTTGTACCTTCGGTGACTGACCATTACACCCCACCAGCATGCTTGGACATCTTCACAGCTTCAATACACTCAGTTACGGATCCAACTTATGATATTGATCTCGCCATACGTATGATAATCATTAGGAAATGTAGCTTTCAGTTAGAGGAGGCAACACCAAATGATTTGATATTATTATTACCTTCACATGATCATGACTCTTCTGGTGATCATCATCAAACTTATGATATTGATCTGGTAATGACTGTCTTGGAGGGTTTTATCATACAATGGAGAAAATCATATTCTAGAGATGAAGAACAATCAATGATCTTGATTTCAAAAATTGCATAACTCATAGACTTTTATCTCCAAATTGTCTCCACAGATGCAAACATGTTATGATTTTCATAATCTACAAAATCCAAGAAAAAGGTTGTTACTACATAAGGAATAGGACAAAAGAAAAGATATAAGAGCAGTGGTCTGCACCTTGTTGTAAAAAGATACAAGTGCATAAGCTTCATATGACGATTATTGTCTGTTTTTACCCCTATCCATGTTTCCTTGAAGACCCCCTGCAGATTACAAGAAAATGTAACAAAAAGAAGTAACAAAAGGAAGTTACAAAATGTAACAAAAAGAAGTAATAAAAGCCTAGTTTTTCCATCAGCATGTTCCTCAAACTCATGAGCACGAAAAATATGAATGTATCAAGAACACCAGTTAGGCTTTCAATAATGCTCTTCCAATAATTAGTTGGATATATTTCTCATGGACCCTGTGAGGGTTGCATTTGGAGAAGGATTTGGAGAAACAGTCCTTTCATCTTTGGGAGAAAGTGGTTGATTATACAGATAAAGAACTAATGAAAAACATATATGAAAGGGGAAATTAAGATGAATAGAATATCCAACAAGTACCTTATCCATGCAGTTAGTGATTAGGGTTCGTAGTTGTTGATCGATGCTACAATCAAGGGAGTTGTAGATGCCGAACCAGTTAGTGTGAGACTCGATGTGGAAGAAATTGGACTACGGATCTACTTGCTTCACCTTTGCGATTTCATAGATGTGTTTTAGGGTTACGGTTGATGCAACAACATGACCTGCACGCCCACTCCCGGAGTCAATTCCACCAACGTTTTTAAGAAATCGGGTCACTAAAGGGAAACGAACACTCATCTCAAAAGTTTGTCTTTGAAAACATCACAGTACCAGCGATCAGGTCTTCCGATTTGTATTTCTGGGTTCAAGCGTTGACTTTGTACTGACCTACTACCACCGGTGGTCCAGGTATTCCTCCGGCAGCTGGGATGGTGAGATGGACTGTCGACACCATGGGCCGACGGCCCGACACATTAGACTTTCCTTTAGGGATGCCATTTGAATCAAATCCAAACCTGAACAAAAAAATTGGAACAATAATATGAAAAAACCCTAAATCCTTAATTGCAAGAGTAAGAAATTAAAGGAGAATGATAAGAGAGTGATGTATGTACTTGTTCTAGAGTGTGAACGAATCAAAAAATCAATAGCATAACTGGTGAAAACAAGGAAGAGGAGAATTAGCGGGGCTTTTGATTTTTGGGATTTCATTTCCCTCCTTAGGTATACAGAGATGCTATATGGATGGAGTCGCGTGTTTCATTAAAATATTATAAAACGACAGGCCTAGACGACACACTATTTATAAAAGGTGCCCTCCGTGTTTTTTTAGACACAAATTTAAGGGCACGCCAAAATATGTGTCCTCTATCCTTCAGTTTTTGGAAACCTAACATTATTTTTATGGACACACAAGAATGCGTATCCTAAATCTGCGAGTGTCGTTGTTTGCGCGTCATTAAAGGCTATTTTTCTTGTAGTGTAAGTAATCTAAACGAAAGTCGTAGTAATTGTAAAATCGAGGGAGCGTGCATATAAAGAATGTCCAAATTTGACACCGTATGAGGAAGTCATGATTTTTCGAAGTTTTAGCGTTGCTGTGTTAGCACAAAAATCAAATTTTAAATCGGTCGATTTTTAGGAGAAATAATCTAAATGTGAGTCGAATATATCGTTGATATGATTCCGACGATATAATGACAGTCGAGAACGGATGTCGTAAGAAAGAGTTATGATTTTTATACGGACATTAATAGTCTAAGCCTATTAAAATTATTACTTTATAAATGAAGTCAAAATTAGCCAATGAAGTCTAAATGAAAGTTTTAGATCTCGTCGATAGATACGAGTGGATATAAAATGTGTCGGAAACGGAACTCGTATGAATACGATATGGATTTTTGGACTTTTATAAAAAAAATCGTGCACAAGCGCGCACGCAAACAAGGTGCGCGGAGCGCATATGACATCCACCAGATTTACGACACGTGTCTGGTTAGGGGAAGCCCATGTCATCACTCGATACTTGCACATCACGCCCAGACAAATGTGCGTGGTGTGTACCTTCTTTTTTCGTATATAAATAGTAGTCGAAGTTCACTTCATTTGCACACCTTTCCTCAATCACCATCTCGAGTTTCTATTAATTTTGAGCCCATTTTCCCTTAGTTTTAAGTATATAGCGAAGCCCTGAGGCCCCTGAGAGTTTGGCATCTAGTAGCTAGCAGGTCGAAGTTCTGCCAGCAAAATTTCTGGACTTTTGTTTAGGAAATATTTGTAAGTTAAATTACACCCAAACTTATCTTATTTTAATTTATATTTATATTCATACTCGTTGTAATGAATCTATAAATAAGATTTATCAGTGATCCCAAGTCATTATATTGATTGATCTACTTATTTGGATGATGTCTAGGCTGGATTTAATGAGGTGTTTAAAGTGGGATTTCCGAATATACTCTGTATACCAAAAAGACCCTACCACCGATATCATCCTACGTGATAATTTCTTACTTGATAGATCTTGATGTGGACATCGAGATTGTTTAGAATCTAGACTATCATTAGTCATAAGAAATAATAAACTAAGACTTAATGATAAAGGAACCTAGGTTATATAAGTGGAAAAGATAAAGTACAAGGCGAAGTTCTGCCCAAATTTTGAGGCATCCACTTTTATCAACTGAGTGCATAATTGTAACATTCATAAATTTTTTTTGAAAATTTTAAACTTTTTAAACAACCATAAAACCATCATTGATTACAATTTGTTTTCAAAATAATTTTCACATCAAAGAAATCCCAAAAATGTAAAACAAAACATGAGGAGGTGCATGGTCACGCCTTTGCCTTTGCCTTCTCGCGATCCTATGAGGTACCTGAAAAACAATCCAAAGCTGTAAGCTCAAAGCTTTGTGAGTTTCCCCCAAAATACCCATACATAAAAATAGCACAAATATAATAACAACATATTATAGGCCCAATCAACAATCAGGTTGGGATACCCCAGGCCCCTCAACCATCGGGTTGGAATACCAATACTACGAGTCCAATCATCTTCAGGATGGAATACCTAGGGCCCTTAACCATCGGGTTGGAATGCCAACATACTATGGGTCCAATCATTCTCAGGATGGAATACCCCAGGCCCTCAACCATCGCATTGGAATGCTTCGGCTTGTTGGCTTACGTATAAAGTAGTGAAGCCACAGCTGCCAACCAATCATGTGCACATAATATAGATAAACATACTACTAATCAGCCAGCAAACAAACAGACAGATCTCACAGATCACTAAGCATAACAACATCCTAAATTCGAGGATACTGATCTTAACATATTACTATAACACTATAGCATGCATAGCAGGATATCAAATCCAAAGGGGCAGGCATTAGTGCCTTCGACCCGCAAGTACAATGAGGAAGACTCACCTTACAATGTCGAACTGCACGGAAACCTCCGACTGTTGACTCATAGAAAGACCTGAACTATCACAATAAATAAACACCTAATTAACCATTGGGATACTATTCTTGATTAAGGATCCATACTGTCACACCCCAAAACCGAGAACGGCGGAAACGTTCTGGGGCGGAGGACATCATGTATGCATCACAACAAATGTAAAGTAGTAAACAAGCAACAACATCATCCATTGCATTAATAGTATAATTTTAGTTACAAGTGTTTTCTTTCATAGTACAAGACATGATGATAACTTATCAAAATAAAAGACGAGTCTTGACTGCTCCGTCTTCTCTAAACCTTGTATCGGCACCTGTCTATTTGTAACCTGAGAATACAAGTTATTTTGAAAGAGTAGATCAGCATTTAAGCTGGTGAGTTCATAAGTATTTAATGTCATTGCTTTGATTAGTTGATATGAAAGACTGGTGAATGATTGATGAAACATTTAGTATAAGTATGAAAACTCTAGAAAATCCCATATTTCCTACTAGTATAAAAGTAGTCTTCTACCAAGACCGGAATGTTTTGAAAGTACTCTTTTACCTAGACCTGACTGTTTTGAAAGTACGCATCTCTTGAAAATGTGATGGTTTTTCCCGGTTTAACTCTTATTAGTTAGTCCCTTAAGTATACCTGAAATGGTATCAACCTAAAACATCCGTAGATTGTTCATTTACCTCTGTTGCTAACAGCCGGGTTTAGGAATAGTTAGTCCCTTATGTATACCCACGATGGTATCAACCTAAAACATCCGTAGATTGTTCATTTACCTCTGTAGCTAACAGTGGTTGTCGGAATGGTTAGTCCCTCAAAGTATCATGTGGAACTAGGAGATAAAGTCCCAATCTATCTCGTCGATGATGTGATTGAATCACAAGGTAAAGATAGAAAGGCGAACGATATAACCGTATCTAGACATATAACATGTAATAGTAATTTGCCATATAATGTCTATGTAAAAATATTCATGTATAAGTATTCATGTAAGAGTATTCTTTCATATAACATGTAGTAGTAATTTGCCATATAATGTCTATGTAAAAGTATTCATGTATAAGTATTCATGTAAGAGTATTCTTTCATATAACATGTAGTCTAGACTCATGAATGAACTGACTCCGGTGTAATTTCTTGTAGTAGGGAAAATGTTTTGTTTACTCTAAACTATTCCTATAATAGTTTACTAGAATGTAATTGATGAGTGTCCAAGTAGGTTTATACACCATTGCTACCCAAGAGTATCGGAACTAAATTAAATGATGGAACATTTATGACCATATATGTATACATGATATATAACTAATATTTAAATGACTTTTGGACGAATACCCAATATCCCACCAGACCACATCTCAAGGCGCGAAAAGGAAATAGGGTGGATAGCCTTCCTAAGTCTTTTAAACATTTCTTATATAACTATACATATAAAGGCATGCAATTTATAATATAAAAGCATAAAGAAATTTTGTAAAACCGTTGAAAAGTCTAATAAAGAATTTGTGACTTGATGTCAGTTTATAAAATGATTGAAAGTATTTTGTTTGATAAGACAGTTGAAGTACACGGAAAACCACTGTTTGAAAACACCTTTGTAACCGAGTTTGAAAGGAAGCTTACAGTATGTAAGACAGTTTGATAACGAGCTTTAATCATGTAAAAACGTTTAAGAAAGTCATTTGAAGTAATATGTTTAGTAAAACTGTTAAACTTGTAGTAAATCCATTTGTATACTAGTTATAAATCACATAAGATTGATTTATTAACAAGAAGTATCCCAAAATAATCGTATGTTTGTAGTATGAAAGGTGGACACATATACATACAGTATAAGAAGAGTGTTTGATTTATATATAGATAACAACACTTTTCATTTCAAAGGATATTATGTTATCGTGATACATTTTGCATACGAAAGTTTCTTTATAATAGTTATAAATCACATGTGGTTCCGTTGGTAAAAAGTGTATAACGAAACTTTGTATAACATACGATAATCATCGTGTGTTTTACTTGTATTCCCCCCCTTAAAAGAATATAAAAATATTTATAAAACATTTAAAAGTGTGGATTATAGGGGTATGAACTCACTTGATTGAAGTGGTTGATTTGAAGTAGTCGAGAGAGGAATCGAGCAGAACTTCGACAGGAAGAGTTGAAAACGCGGGAAATCTCGGGATTCTCGGGAATCTCGGGAACATAAAACCTTCCTTCGGGACTTGAAGGTGAAAACCGGGGCTTTGGGAGGGTCTCAGGGTCTTAAACGCAGAGTTTCGGCGCGAGAAAGAAAGGAACTGAGCAATGGAGCTCGGAACCCTTGAAATCTATTTATAGGGGAATTTTTGGGGTGTGCCACGTCGTGGCAAGTGATGGCCACGTCGTGGGGAGTCAAAACTATCCTCTTCCATTGATTGGACGCCCTCAATCACTTGCCGGGTCGCGGCAAGCTTGTGCCACGTCGTGGGGGCCTGACAGCCTCGGATTTTGGACCCCGAACTTGTAAAATCCGTAACTTTCGCATACGAGCTCCGTTTTCGACGTTCTTTATATGCACGCGTAGCTAAAAACATGATCTACAACTCTCGTTTAGACTTCATTGGCAAATTATGACTTTATTTTTTTATTATTTATTTTTAACGGGCCGGGACACGAAAAGTCCGTTAAAATTCCATAACTTCTTCATCCGATGTCCGTTTTCGTCAGACTTTTCGCCATTGCGCTACTAATGTTGAGACCTTAGATTCTCATTTAGGTTGTTTTGGTCAAAAGTATCTCGAGCTCTAGTTCGAGTTTTTTAGCTGTCTACTGCTATACCCGAATCTTGGAAAAATCATAACTTCCTCATACGAAGTCAGATATTGATTCTTTTTATGTACGCTCACGGTTTGAGGTTATCTATAATTTTCGTTTAGATACTTAAGGCTATAAACTATTGTATTGAAACTTCGCGTTTTTTGTTTAATCGGTGTTGCCGGTTTTGCCGAGAATCTTCGGTTGGTCATAACTTCTTCGTTATAACTCGGATTTTAGGGTTCTTTATATGTACGAAAACCTTGATACGATTTCTACTACTTTATTTAACCCAAATAAGATTTTAGGAAAGTTATATTTTGACCTAAATTTGATTGGTTTTACATTACATTGTCTCGAAATATCGGGTTGTCACACATACCTAGGGTAAATGTCTACCTTACCCCTTCCCTAACTGGGCCAAGGCCCAAGTCCAAATCTATGATCCAAAAGGCCCAACTTCATTTAAGGCCCATTGACCACCATCGGGGTGTACTTCGCCTCGCATTGACCACCATTGGGGTGGTTGACTCAGTTGGTGGGCTGTACGCTTCCTTACGCGGGGCGTACCCTCGCAGGACTTAATACCTTCATAAGTGCTTAATGGATTAATCATTTAAGCTCAAACTACAAATCTATGACTCAAAAGCACTATAGAACCATAAAGTATCAAACTTTAAGACTTAGCTCTTCCAAAAGGGCTTAATGCATGTTCTTAATCCATTAAGACCTCCTACAAATGACAAGGGACCAAACTAGCTCAAAGGACCCTTTTTATGCCTTAGGACCCATCCTAGGGTCTGAAAGGATAGCCCAACATGACCAAAACAAAGCATACACAACATTGGGACTCTTGGGACAAGAAGAATACAAAAAAGAAACCAAAACAAGATCTAAACAATCTAAGCATAATGGTAGAAGCTTTATACCTTCTGAACCTTCCCAAGAAGACGATAATCCTAGATCTATAAGCTTGCTTCCTTTCTTGACTCCTTTAATACACTTACTCCTCCTTTTGGCACATAAAAATCACACTATAAGCTCAAGATGCTCACTATGGGGGTTAGGGTTATCTCAAAGCGGCTAAGGGACTTGGAGGCTGAATGAGTGAGTCAAAATGACCCATAATGGTGCTTAAATACTCCACAAACCCTAAAAAATAGGGTTTCACCCAGACACACGTATGCCCTGCATAGATATGTGTACACCCAACGTACTACGTCGTGCCCTAGTACGCTTAGCGTACCCACATGTACGCCCAACATACAACTCAAGCTCCCAAGAATTACCAATTTGCCATTAGATCTTCATAGGGCTAACTCCAACCAACATCAAGGACCAAAATGACATATTAATATACCAAGGGAAGGATTCGAAAATACCTGAAAACCTGGGATGTTACAACTCTCCTCCACTTGATCTAGATTTCATCCTCGAAGTCTGTTGCAACAAATAGATCTGGGTAATACTCTCCGCATCTCAGCCTCTGGCTCCCAGGTCCACTCGGAGCCCTTCCGATGCTACTGTCGTACCTATACCAGAGGTACTTCCTTGCTCTGTAAAACCTTCACTTTTCTCTCCTAAATAGCTACAGGCCTCTGAACATAGTTCACATGCTCATCAACCTGAATTTCGTCTAGTGACACAACCGCATCCTCATCCAACACGCACTTCCGCATCTGCAAAACATGGAAAGTGCTATGGATCTGACTAAGCTCCTTGGGTAGTTCTAATCTATAGGCAACCTTGCCAACCCTAGAAATAATCAGGAACGGTCCAATAAATCGGGGACCCAATTTCCTCTTCTTCCAGAAGCAAATCACACCTTTCTAAGGTGAGACTTTTAGCAACTCCATGCACTGACCTGAAACTCCAACTCAGATCGGTGCCGGTTGTAATAACTTTTCTGCAGACTCTAAGCAGTCTACAACCTGCTGAAACATCTCTGTAGCCTGAAGAACCACCTCAGTCTGACCCATGACTCTGTGACCAACCTCGCCCCAACAGACTTGGGTACGACATCTATGCACATACAAAAGATCAAAAGGTGGAGCACCAACGCTGGAGTGGAAACTGTTGTTGTAGGAGAACTCTGCAAAAGGTAGGTAGGAGTCCCAACTCCCACCAAAATCAATAACGCATGCTCGCAACATACCCTCGAGAGTCTGAATGGTCCGCAAACTCTGGCCGTCGGTCTGCGGATGATAAGTTGTGTTGAAATGCAGCCTTGTGCCCAGTTCCTCATGGAACTTCTACCAAAAATGGGTGGTGAACCGAACATCACGACCTGAAAAAATGGAGACCGGAACCCCATGGAGAGCAACGATCTTGTGAATATACACATCGGCCAACTTCTCGGCCGATGAGCTCTCCCGAATTGCCAAGAAATGGGCATAATTGGTCAATCGATCCACGATGACCCAAATAGCATGAAAACCCTTTACCGACTTCGGCAACGTGGTGATGAAATCCATCGATATCTGCTCTTATTTCCACATGGGAATCTCTAGAGGCTGCAGCTTCCATGCGGCCTCTGATGCTTGGCCTTGACCATCCTGCAGGTCAAGCACTTCACAACATACCAAGCGATCTCTCTCTTCATAAAAGGCCACTAGAACGATACACTACTATTATGAGTTTGAAACCTCATACTTGCCTGACCTTCATAATGGTAGAACCATCCAAGAGTATAGATACGAAAGCTAAATCCTGGACCATCCAGCTAATGCCTTTGACATACAAATTTCTTAACCCGCATTGATCTGGATACAGCCCTTGCACGGATACACTTGCGATTCCCAACGCGAGTTTTCACTAATATCCCACTCGAAAATGGCCACTCGTAGTACCTTCTCGCAGAACCCTCCCTAAACTGATGAGTATCCATTGAATCTACCTCCAGTCCCTAACAGGGGTACCACCAAAACCATGCAGAATGATCCTTGAAACACACCGCCTGCGAACTTAAATCCAAACCAAACCATATGATGAACCAAAATCTTAACAACCCTTGACTCTTTGCTATGCCATTACCAACCACTGCTTCACGAGCAACGACGATCAACCATGAATTTCTGCGATACATCCAACCCTTACAGGCTCTGGTGCACCCCCACATGGGCATCCACTCAAGACAATCAGTAAGAACTTTATAACTTACAACTGCATAAGCAATTTCTAATTTGAGAATCACAAATCTAACAACAGCTTGCGAACAACTAGAATTATAATGCATACAACCTGCCAAGATCTTCTGATACCTAACTGATACTTCTCTCAATCCTTACTACTTCCCTTATCCAACCAACAAATTTACGGATCTCCCGACCTCATCAACACGTCAGTACCAAAATCACTACAAGCAGAAGAAATGAACCATCATGATCACTAGGACCACACCTATGACTAAAATGCTCCTGATAACGCATCGACGTCGTTGTCATCGCATCATTCGCCTAACACTCTGGTCCTGTAGATACCCACCTCATTCCATTACCTTGAAGGGACCTAATCCACTCCCTTACAACGCAAATTGAACACAACAAAACTGCTACCAAGTAATAACTTACTAAACATGGTCACACTCTTGGTTCAATTCAAAGACTATAACCCAAAAAAGGACCATGCACATAATTAGGGAACCCATAATCCCATCCAAAGAGAGAAGTAACACTAGAGATAACCGAAATAACACCTCAATCAAAAACAGTGAACATCCTCATGCTTAGTTGAAACAAGATCCCATCCTTGATTGAGACTAAACGGCCTCCACCACTATGCAACTGGCTCGAAAAGACTTTCCAGGTGATCTTGAAGGTTACCAAAACTTGAGTCTGCTATGAACCAAGTTCTCCATCCACCATTCTGGGTAACCATACCCGAAGACCAAAGGGACATAGAACCTATTGAACTTGATGACAGATTGGCCCGACCACAGAATCTCGGCTGACACAGTTAAACCTTTAAAAGAACCTCCGCTGACTGGTGAAACCCAACAACAGCTGACCCAATGGATAATCTCTGATTGTAGATCCACTATAATCCACGTGCCATCAAATATCACAAAGACAACCTATCAACATCTTGCCCTACTAATCCGGAAACAGAAATCTAAACAACGAACTGGAAAATCTCTCAACGGCTAAAAAAATATACTTAATACGAGAATATCAGTTCTCCCCCACTTAGGGGTTGACTAGACATAACTCAAACCAACATAAGCATGTATTACACTTCCCAAATCTGGGAATTACGAGCTTGCTTAATTTCTCCAAACTCGGAAAACTAGAAGGACATAACCCTTGTCACGGATAACAACATTCTGATCTATCAATCAACCCTGATATCATTGAAGAATTGGGGATCAAATTACATACCTGGGATTTATTGCGATTCGACTTTAACCTCCTGAGGAACGTTGAGCGTCGGAACCTGGACTCCCTCCGTCCCCAAAGCAGGACAGCGGGACCAGAAAATAACCTGGTTGGTGATAGTGAAAGCATATATGATCCTTCTTACAATCTCGATGCATATATCCTTTTTCCCCACACTCGAAACACTTGAACTTATGACAAGAACATCCGTGAGTATCCCAGTACCCAGGTCAGCAACCTCAGTCTCCTCGATTTCTACTGAGAGAGTCTTTTTCCTCTTCCCTAGCTGTGTCCCTGCAACCAGATCTCCCCCAACAACCATCCCATTAGTAGGACCGCCCACATACTGTAAGGATACGATCTACTCCTCGATCCTTGCAACAACCCTATCCGGTATCCTCAATGACACTGGGTAATTGTTCTTGCAAGATCTTAAAAAACCTCCATGGCAATCACCTATCGCATCTGACCAACAGACACCACTGGCCTATCCTGGCCACTAGCTCGTGATCTAGATCTGGATCCCGCCATCAATCGTCCTTCATCATCATGATGAACATAACCAGGGAGATATCAGATAATACGCACATCAGAACAAGGAGACCAATTTCTAACAAGGCCCTTGGGGTTGTGACTTCCTTGCTACACGTACGGGTCCTGTGCTTTCAGTAGTACGAGCCTATACTACCTTCCAAAACTACCCGTATTTGTCTCAAGGGTCATCACAACACCCTAAAAATATCCATAAGCATAACCCTACACTCAATCCTCACTCTCTAGAGGAAGGCTAAACATCTCACAACTGGCCGACTAACCCCACACAACTCATCATATCACTAGCTGCCACACGACCCTCCATTGGTGCCAGATAACTATTGCATGAATACAATCACATGCCGTAGCACTTAAACAATCTTAGACTAAAAGATTTAATCCTACAACAGTTGAACTCAGACAAGAGCTGCGCAACATAACCAAATCCCTTGGTCTAAGATCATTTCACCCATGTAGCATGTGACTTATCGTATTCACTCAATAGTCGCTTCACATGCGAAAGAGTCATACAACAATCAATCAAGTACTCTACAAGAGATAAGGCATTATATATCAAGCAATCCTATCATGCAATTCCTAAAAATCCCTAGACTATCACTAACATGTTGTTCTAACATATCATAATATCAAATAACAATATGGTATTTTGGGGTATACTTACTGGCTCCGGCTGATCCTACACATCGCATCCTCCTTGAGTATTTTGAAAACCATTTGAAAATCTTTTTCCTTAGTTTGAGATTGGATTCACACGAGTGTTCCTCCAATTCACTCTAATCAAGGCTCTAATACCAACTTGTAACATTCATAAAATTCTTGAAAATTTTAAACTTTTTAAACAACCACAAAACCATCATTGATTACAATTTGTTTTCAAAATAAGTTTCACATCAAAGAAATCCCAAAATCGTAAAACAAAACATGAGGAGGTGCACGATCACGCCTTTGCCTTCCTGCGACCCTCTGAAGTACCTGAAACACAATCCAAAACTGTAAGCCCAAAGCTTAGTGAGTTTCCCCCAAAATACGCATACACACCAATAGCACAAATATAATAACAACATACTATGGTCCCAATCAACATTAGGTTAGAATACCCCAGGCCCCTCAACCATTGGGTTGGAATGCCAACATATATGGGTCCAATCATCCTCGGGATGGAATACCTTGGGCCCTCAACCGTCGGGTTGGAATGCCAACATATTATGGGTCCAATCATCCTTGGGATGGAATACCCTAGGCCCTCAACCATCGGGTTGGAATGCCTCGGCCTGTTGGCTTACGCACAATGTAGTGAAGCCTTACCTACCAACCAATCATGTGCACATAATATAGATAAACATACTACTAACTAGTCAGCAAACAGACAGACAGATCTCACAGATCGCTAAGCATAGCAACATCCTAAATACCATGATAAAGATCTTAACATCATACTCCAACACTATAGCATGCATAGCAGGATATCAAATCAAAAGTGGTCGACATTGGTGCCTTCGACCTGTAAGTATAGTGAGGAAGACTCACCTCACAATGTCGAGCTACATGGAAACCTCTGATTTTTGACTCACAGAAAGACCGGAACGATCACAATAAACAAACACCCAATTAACCATTAGGATACCATTCTTTATTAAGGATCCATACCTAGGGTAAATGTCCACTTTACCCCTTCCCTAACTGGGCCGAGGCCCAAGTCCAAATCTTTAATCCAAAAGGCCCAACTTACTTCAAGGCCCATGATTGGCTCAATTTTCTAAATTAAGCCCAAAACCTCATCCAAAGGTCCGATCCTCTAATTAGCCCAAAACACACTTATCTAGATGGTCCATTAGGGCCCAAGTATCAAAGCCTAACAGATGGCCGAATAACCGAAGCCCAAAGTCCGAAACCCACACAGAAGGTATACGCAGGGCGTACCCCTTCGGTAGGTTGGGTGTACTTCGCCTCCCATTGACCACTATCGGGTTGGTTGACTTAGTACATGGAGCGTACGATGCCTTACACGAGGTGTACCCTCGCATGACTTAATACTTTCATAAGTGCTTAAGGGATTAATCATTTAAGATCAAACTTCAGATATATGCCTCAAAAGCGCTCTAGAACCATAAAGTCTCAAAATTTAAGACTTTGGTCATCCAAAAAGGGATTAATGCATGGTCTTAATCAATTAATACCTCCTACAAAGAACAAGAGACGCAACTAGCTCAAGGGACTTCATTTTTATGCCTTAGGACCCATCCTAGGGTCTGAAAGGATAGCCCAACACGACCAAAACAAAGCATGCACAACATTGGGACTCTTGGGACAAGAAGAATACAAAAACCCAACCAAAACAAGATCTAAACAATCCAAGCATAAAGGTAGAAGCTTTATACCTTCTGAAGCTTCCTAATAAGAAGATAATCCTAGATCTACAAGCTTGCTTCCTTCCTTGACTCCTTTGATGCACTAACTTCTCCTTTTGGCACATAAAAATCACTTTATAAGCTCAAGATGCTCACTATGGGGGTTAGGGTTCTCTCAAAACGGCTAAGGGGCTTGGAGGCTGAATAAGTGACTCAAAATGACCCATTATGGTGCTTAAATACTTCGCAAACCCTAAAAATTAGGGTTTCACCCTAACACACGTACGCCATGCGTATATATGTGTACGCCCAACATACTAGGATGTGCCCTAGTACGCTTAGCGTACCCACATGTACGCCTAACGTACGACTCAAGCTCCCAGGAATTACCAATTTGCCACTAGATCTTCATACGGCTAGTTCCAACCAACATCAAGGACCAAAATGACATATTAAAATACCAAGGGAAGGATTCGAAAATACCTGAAAACCCGGGATGTTACAATAATTACTTTCATCTTACACACACACACACACACACACATATATATATATATATATATATATATATATATATGAAGTTTTTAGATAATTAAGTAATATGTGTGCTAATTATCTGCAATATATGTTGGATGAACCTATATGATATGATTTTACTTGATTTTATTTTATATGTATATATATATATATATATATATATATATATATATATATATATATATATATGGTAGTGATGGGTGATGAGACATTGGAAATGAGAGATGAAAAATGATTAGGAGATACCCTTATGACCATAGACTAATCCAAACAGGCCCGTGGAACACCTATAGGATTGCAACTAGTAGGTGATGTACTACGAGTTCAGGCGATGTAAGACCTGTGTATTCATGTGATGTACTCTACCGACAAATTACGAGTTCATGAGATGTAAGAACTGTTTATTCAATGTGATGATTAAGCGATGAACATTAGGGAATGTCCTTAGCGATTTAAATATAAACTGCGATGATAGGCGACGAATATTAGGAGAAAACCTTACCGATGAAAATATAAAATGCGATGGTAGGTTATGATTATATAAGAAATGGCCATGTAGGTGATGATTTCTTACGAGAGGATCTTAGAATAAATATAGATGAAAATAGGGATGGGTAATTCGATAATTTTTTGATAATTAAACATATTAACTATATTATTATGGGATGAAAAGTCTATGTACTCCCCAGGTTTCCCAACCTGACCCATTCAGCTTCTTTGTATCATAGGTAGCGTTAAAGAGGTACATGCATAATAAGAGATTTAAGGAGATGTAAATTGTTAATCTAAGATACCTTAAGTCTTGTTTATGCTTATGTTTTCTATGAGTTAGACATCCCAAACTTTTATAAAACAATGAAAAACATTTCTTCATAAATACTTTTACAAGACCAAATCCGCATTTGTAAATAAAATCTGTTTTAAATAAGCATAATTATAAAGTTATAGAATGGACGTGAAAATGGAGATGTCATAGTTTGTATCAGAGAATTAGTTTAAGCGAACTAGGAATTTATAGGATTTCTAGATGTAAACTTAGAATGCTAAGCGATGATCGTGAGATGTGTGTTTGTTATATTTTAAGTAGCACACCTGAATGGACACAAGCACTAGCTTACCTTAGGATAAGATGCCTAATTTTCTTTGATGTGCTAAATGATTTTTATTATAACATGACTTAGGCTGCCTATCAAAATTGTTATTATTAGGTTTAAGGTTTGCTGCCGACCTAGAAATAGGAAATTTTATGTGTTCAGGTTTCTAAACATTTAATTATGGTATTAGAATTGGCATATAACTTTTTAGAGCAATAAGGAGGATTATATGTCTAAACCTCCGTATATATATTCTCGTCTCGGTACACTGAACGCCCGCTTTGGTGTATAGAACGTCATAGTAAGGACACAGAGCAGATTAGGTAAAAGTAATGGAAACTGATTGCCTGAGCCTGATCGAGTAATGGGTCGTGCACCGGTCGTCACACCTACACCCGAACCTATCACAATGGCAATGATATAAGCAATTTTAGATCGCTGGATGGAAGAGACAAGACATCTACTTCAAAGGAATAGGGAAGAACCTACTACACCCGTTGTGCAATGTGATCTAGAAGAAGAACAGTCGGATTATTAGCCAGGTTGAACCCCACATAGTAAGAAGGAACAATCTTGATTATAGGATTGAGAGGAATGGATGTAAGTATAAGGATTTCATGGCTGCCAAACCACCAAGTCGTTTTAGGAGCCCCCACACCAGTGGAAATTATGGACTGGATCTCTAAGATGGAAACACTGTTTGATAGTTGTGATTGCAGCGACCGACATAAGACAATTTTAACAGTCAGACAACCGAAGACTGACATTGAATTGGTGAAAGTTATTGGAAGATTCTATGCCAAAAGGAGAAGCGAAGAAGATATCGTGGGAAGAATACCTTGTGTAGCTGAAAAGAGATTACTGCTCTCAACAAGGCCTTCTGGTAATTAACAACAAATTCTAGAAATTGAAAAAGAGAAAGATGAGTGTCAGCGAGTATGCTGCTACATTCACTAAGAAGATGAAGCTAGCACCCCATTTAGAACCCCCGTCAAACTCTCCAAAGTTCACAAATATGCTAATAGACTGCCAGTAGACTTTGGTCCAATGGTAAAAATAGAAAAGACTCTGAAGGAGGCTATCTGGTCAACTATAAATATGGAGACCTAGATACGAGAGAAGGGTCTGGAAAAAGCAGAGACATGAGATAAAAGGAAGCTTGAGCGATCTTCGAGAACCAACAATAAAAATAAGTTCTTAAAGTCTAACCCCTATGACAAGAAGCTTGGGGGCAACAATAAAGCGCCAGGTGGTGCAATAAGTGCCAGAATAAGCACCTTGGGAGATGCGACGGGGAGGTGATCTGTTACAAATATTGAAGAACAGGTCATGATTCTAGAAATTGTATGTTTGATGATAAGAATTGTTACGAGTGTGGAAGTGGTAGGAATATTTTGAACAATTTCCTAAAGAAAAAAGAAGCAGCAAGGCCGAATGTGCCACCGAAGGTAAAGACAAGAGCTTACCATATGACGCTTGATAAGGAAACAAAAGGGCGGGAATTTGGAGCTAATCGTCTGGAATACTTGAGGGAAGGAGATAAATAAGTAGTATTATCCTATGTAGCCTAATGTACAAGGCATTGAGTATGATGAACTCAAATAAATATTGTAATTGTTCTAAAAAGCAGTATAATTTCCTAAATTATATTATGTGTTTTTTTGCGTGATTTCCTTTTTTTTTGGTAACTTAGTGGGCTATGAGAAAATTAATGGGAAAAATATGAGGAGGTGTGAAAGGTAGTAGAAGTCTATACTAGTGGAAGCACATAAATAACACTTGAATCATGAAAATTCACTAGGCTACTAAGTCTCTAAGTAGTTGAGCTATTTTGTTCATTTCCATCATAACATTTGTTTCGGTAATGACCATGAAGATAAATATTATTCCAACCTTAGTGGTCATATCAACTTGCATCTGACTAATCTACGAAGTAAGTTCGACATAGCGTCCGACTTTAGATTGAATGAAAAGATAATCAAAGTGGTCAATAGAAGTATCGCGATCACCGTTAAGACTAAGCAACCTGTAGCTAGAAATGCTACATGTTATGATGCGATTACATCACATTAGGACATGAAAGAAGGTATCATTCATGTTGGAGTCTGACTTAAAGAAACCTGAGTCTAGCCATTTCATCATGCGATGAAGGGTCATTAGAGCATGACCCATCGATCTGTTACGGTAGTCGAAGTAAAGACCATATCATAGCTTAATTCTATTCTAGAAGGAGCAGGAGTCTCCAATGAAAATCAAATTTAGAATGAAGAACAGATGCAAGATTAAGCACCACCAACGGTCATGAAGGCTAAGAGTTAGAAACTCAATAGAAAATACATAAGAGTTACGGTTATTACCTACAATGGAAATGTAACATGCGTCATCATTATTTAAACTTGTATTAATTGCTTTATTTGTTTTATTTTACCGAGTTTCTGATTAAGTGATATGTTGGTTTATTTATTTGTTGTTAACATATTCATTACATTTTAATAATTTTGCTATTAAAAAGCTTATTGGGTTATTTTCTATTGTTAAATGTATTTGTTTTTTCAACTTAGATTATTAAACATTCATTTCTTTACGTTTAGATTATTTGGATGTTGGAAGTCAAGATTTTGTTATTGGAGTTGTAATTAGCAAAAGACAGTTCACATTTTGGGTTTGTGAAATGGTTTTAGGTTATGAGAGAGGTTATGAGAGATAAACGCATCGGAAAGACAAAGGGTTATGGATTTGTGGGTTTTGGAAATCCCACTCACCCACTAATCTCACTGCTGCTCTTAAAGAAATGAATGGTATGGTCTTTAATTTCTTTTACTTCTAAAAACTTTCTATGATTTTTTTTTTCTACATTATGTCCCTGTATTCTTGCCTTATGTGAGAATCCATAAACGATGACTGGTCTCTTATCTTGCTTTGGATACGTTAGTCCTTAGAATGGAAAAGGCTTTAAATTTTAGGCTAGTATGTTGGATATTATCGAATAAAACTGCTTAAGAGCAATTGAAAGAGAGAACAAATATCAAGGCCTTAGAAAACCATAAGGTAATTTTTCATTCACTTAACCCGCCTTAACAATTTAGTGACTTTCTTTTCCTTTTATTACAACATTACACTATCAATTTTTTCTTACTAATGCACATAATTATAACATTATATATCTATTTTTTTTTACTTTGGTTATAACATTGTACTTTCGATTGTCTACCCATTTATAAAATTTTACCTGTAATTTCTTTTCTAATTATAGCAATGAATATTTCATTACAATTAGATGACCTTTCTGTAATTGGTTATATTTTTCAAAGTACGATGTTGTAATGTGAACTAATGAAAGTATGATGCGATAACAAAAATTTAATCAAATTACATTTCTTTTTTCTTGCATTCAACTATTTTGATAACATGCCTATTGACGAAGGGGAAAGGGACTAACACAGACTACAACACCATTTGACTATACACAAAAAAGGAATAGATAACATATCATAAATATTGAAGGATTCCAACCCCGCAACACGGGGGAACCTTCTCTAGTTTTTTTTTAAGAAAAGAAACTTAAAAAAGAGACATGGGTGATATTGACTACTACTGCGACTATGGTGGGTAGTGTAATCGTATGAGTGTATTACACAAGTCAAACTTTTCTTGTTTTTTTCGGACGCTAAATAGCAAAAATAAAAACAAATCAGTAATTTATATTATTTTTTGTTTTTGAAAACGTTAGTTTAGAAGAAAATACAAAGCTCTAAACATAATTTGAGATATTTAATAATTTGCATAACTATTATAAAATTGTTTTATGTTTCGAATTAGTATTAAAAATGCTCTATATGTAAAATAAATAAATAAATAAATAAAACTATAAAAATATATTCGACAAAAAAGCATGTAGGTTTCTTATTTGAATAATACCATCAAATACATACTCATGTATATTTTATACACATGAGGTTTCTATATATATATTTTTGTTTTAAAGAACACTAAAAAATTTCTTAGACAATCTCCAATTAGTTTTGAAGACCGATATGGTATTGAAGGTGGAAAGGATAAAATATCATTCTACTGTTAGAAAATCGGATTTCTTCGTATTTTTCAAAAAAAAAAAAACAAAAGATTTTTAGAAAATATATAGAAAATAACACCATACTTTCAGAAAATCGGATTTTCTACTTATTTTTCAGAAAAAAGAAATAGAAATTTACATAAGAAAAAGAACATAGAAAATATTCATAAAATAACATATCACTTTTGGAAAATTGGATTTTCTGTATATTTCCAAAAAAAAAAAAATGAAAACTAACGAAAAAAATAACTTTTAGAAAACATGCTGAAAATAGTATGGTACATCCAAAAAATTGAATTTTCAGTAGTTTTCTAGAAATAAAAATTACGAAAACAAATTTAAAAAATAACATGAGACTTTAAAATATAGAATTTTTTGCATATATTCCCTACAAAAGGAAAATTGGCAAGAAAATAGCCTTGTATTTTAGCAAAAAAAACATATTTTCTATATGTTTTCTAAGTATTTTCAAAATAATAATAATAATAATAATAATAATAATAATAAAACATAATAAAACATAACAATAAACTTCCCGAAATAAATAGAAAATATCATGGTTGATGATAAATGATATGATAGATTCATGATTGAACATTATGATTTTTGATCTTCAAAATTTTAAAGTTAGAACCATAAAAGATAAATTAATAAAAGTTAGACCGGTTGTTGAATGTATTTATTTTGGTTTTATTTTTATTAATCATTTCTTTTTACGCTTAAGAAAAAATATTTAAACCCAAGTATCAATTGACTAACAAAAATGTTATGAGTTAATAATTGCAACAAATGAAATTCGACGTAAAATGTTGGTGAAAGGAAAATTATTCGAATATGTATATTATTTGTGCAAAAAATTTAATCGTCTCTAAAATCTAATTTTTGAAAAAACTATTTACACTCGTTGTTTTGTACGGGTAAACGGTATATATATATATATATATATATATATATATATATATATATATATATATATATATATATATATATATATATATATATATATATATATATATATATATATATAAAAGAGAGTGAGTGATTTACAAGCAAAGGTTGAAAGAGAAACAATACACAGGGAGTATGTGAGTGTGTGTAACTCCTCCACATTCACATTTCGTCTGGGGTCCAACTCTCCATTGAAGAACCAGACAACACAAAAAGGGTGAAAGAAAATAAATTTCTTAAGTCGATTTAGAGACTATTGTAAAATTTTTAATGTCGTATGTTGTTTATAGCCTTTTAAACTAATCAAATATTCCCAAAGTCTACTCTTATCACATAAACCTTTATTGTTAATGTCTCCGTGTAAGTTGCTTATTCAATAATATATGTATGATGGGTTAAAAATGAATAAATTATTGAAATTTGTTTCTATATAGTTTGGTCAAAATTATATGTTTGGTTTTTAATTTTTTTTTTGCATTCGGATTGTCCATGTTGTTTGATTTTGTTGCGTTTTTCATCCCTATAGTTTTATCAAAATTGCACGTTTGGTCCCTAATTTTATGTATGTAAGAGACAAAAAACGCAACAAAATCAAATCACAGGAACAATCTGAGCTTCAAAAAAATTAAGGAGTAAACGTGTAATTTTGACCAAAGAATAAGGATGACTTTAGTAATTTACTACTAGATCAAATTAAGAGCTTTATAAGAAAACAAAAACCGTAAATAAATTTTATCTACTTACAACACGGCTCATTGCCGAATTGTCATAACGAATAATTTGATATTAGACATTTTTATGTAAATAGAACTGAAAACATAAGTTGAAAGACTTTACTAGTATAAATTTATAAAAAGTAAAATCGATATTTATGTTGTTTTATTTAAAAGAACATTAATTTTATAATATATCATCATCTTCTTATTAAAAAAAATGGTTTATCCCAACAGAAACTAATTTACGAACAGAGTTTTTCTAGGAAAAAATAAAATAAAATCCAAGCAGGGTGATGTAAGCAAAATTTCTTGAATATCTACAGATTTACGCAACAGGAGAGGGAATGTGGGGCCCATTGATATGGGGTTATTGGACCAAGATTCAGTATAGACCCACTTAAGAGTTAAGGCTTGAGGCCACTCCCCATTTATTCCTTTTCCTATGACACAGAAAATAGAATTTAAAGCAATTCCAATAGCTCATGCCAAAAGTCACATGTGTCAACAAATAACATTATTATAATCATTCTTTATTATCACTGTTTATCATATATTTCCTATAATTATGTTTTTATATACGAAAATTCATTAAACTAACCTTTTAAATATATATTTTTTTTAAATAATTAATTTTTAAAAAATAATCATTTTCTTCCAAATATTCATTCCGAACTTGTTTTTAAATTTTGTAGTCTTTTCCTCAATTCTTTTTCAAATATATCTCTCTATTAATGTTTGTTTGAAGTGTTTAATATTATAACTTTTCAAAGCAAATGTTTTATTTTAAGCCTATCGTATTTATTTTTATTTATTATTTTATGTTTAATTTTTTGCTAGTCTAAGTAAAAAAAAGTTTTTTCTTGAAATTCTGATTTTTTTAGAACGGCAGTGATGCAATGGAGTATCTTCGTGCCACAATGACACTTAGTCACGAAGACCCGAGATCAAAACCTCTCCAATTGTTCTTAAAATTTCAGAGTTGTTTTTTTCGAACCCTAGAATATCAGTCTAAAATAATACTTTTGTTAGAAAAATAGTTTTTGTCGGTTTAAAATGCCTCATTCCGGACTCATTGGTTATTTTACAAAGAAAAATAAAGTTATTTTATTTAAATATCATCATATTATGATTAGTTTAGTTTTTTTTAATGGCGGATGTATTAAAAAACTAGCAAGGTGCTAGACCAAATTACAGAGTACAAGCATTACAAGCATCAATACACAACTCAAACTAACTGATGAAATTAAAAGAAGATCTATGTTTAATCCAATTAAATGAAACCCATTGGATATCATCCACCAATTTTAAGGGAGATTATCTCTTTTTGTTGAGCACCAAAGAATTTGTGGCTTCTAGATTAACCAAATTACATAATAGATGAAGATAAATTTAGTTTTTTCTTCTTTTTATCAAAAACAAACACTCTCAACATTGTAAGCAATTTGAATCTATCATTAATAATCACGGAATCGAAGCTAACAACCTGCTCCATGTACTGTTTCATATATAAATATGTTATAACCCGTGTATTATACGACTGAGATATAAAAAATGTTATGTATCAAATTTTTTTATTTGAATATGTTTAAAACGTTATACAAAAAATTCCAAGAATAAGTTGTTATTTAATTTTAAACTCCATAAATTTTGGGTTTTAGGTTAAGTGACATAAAAAAACATGACTAAAATAATAAGAAAATGAAGCGTTTTATAAAATTATCCGGAAAAAATTGAAATTAAATTTTAAATGCCTAAAAATTTTAGATTTATACCAAATGAAATAAAAGAAAATACTAAGAAAAGGACATATGTCATCATTAATCATAAACATATGTCATGTATCAATCACAAGGTTTAATTTAGTATGATAGGGATGTCTAATTAATTTTAAACGGAAATCCGTAATCAATCAAACATTTAAAATAGTATAAATTTCATATATACGATCCATGTCAAGTTTAAAATTAACATTATAACCCTTCAGATTATTTTTACATCTATTGTAACATTAAAAATAAAATAAAAATAGGTCCACCCCAACCTCCCTCTCCATCAGACCCCACTCATTGCACCAAACCTTAGCCATCTTCATTTTTAGAGAGGTTTAATCTTAATCTGTATCAAATTTGGGGACATCGACTTGATATTCTAGTCTAATTAGAACTCATTTCAAACATAAAACAACCTTTTAACTTTCATATGTTCTCATTTGTATGACTGATTCAGACGAACAAATATAAATCCAACAGATAAATATACAACCAAACATAATTCCAAGGATCGAACCGGGTATTACAAAGTTTTTACAACAAAGCGAAAAACTATACCAACACTATAGTAGTCTTTTATCCTTCAATTACACTCTTACCTCTATTAATATTACTTTGGTTCTAAGAAGCAACACATCGTAATCATAATAGAGTGTAAGCTTTACAAGATTAGTGAGTAATCTAGTTAACATAACACGTTACAAAAACAACAATTACATACATTACTAATGTACAATAATTAAACAAATTAGGTTCAACTTTTCATTTTCAACATCAAGTACTCAGTTATGTCGGCTATAACCTTTCAACTATTATTGTTAGGTTTTGGAGTTTTGTATGTGTTGTCTCCGAGTCTATTTGAAAGCTTTCATTATAATTTTTAGTCTTCAATGTAATGTTCCAATAGTCTTTTAGGTTTTAGAATGCAAACATCTTAGGTTTCGGAGTGATTAAGCGTTCCTGATTGTATCATGTGTCACTGCCTATGTGTCATGACCTTAATGATTATTCTCTAACCGACTCCCTTTATGTCAACATATGAATAGAGATGTTGGTTACAAGGTAGAGTAAGTCTTACGGATGTCAAAAAGTCCCGTGAGACCCCATTTCCGTGGGGGACCTGTCCCATTTGGAGGTATTTATTAAAAAAATTGGGGGCAAGGACAGAGGCGGACGCAAGATTAACCCTCAGTTTAATTTTGGGGGTGGGGGCGGGGATGGGCAGTCTCGTCACGAAACCCCATACGGCCCCCATTAATAAATTATACATATATTTACATATATTAGTTATATAAATATAATGAACAATAATATGATTTTGAGCTTCCAAAATTCAACAAAAAAACATGTTTTTAAGTTGTTAGTATAATGTTTTTAAGATACCATAACTTTGTTTTTTTTTTTTTTTTAACATGTAAAATTTTGCTATAAATAAATATTTGTTACCTAAAAAATATCTTCTTTTAGCCTCAAAAAAGGCATCCCAAAATCAATCGGGGGGGAGGTACGAGCGTAGGGGTAATAAGGGGAATTCGGGGCTGGGGGTGTGGGTAGGAAGGCTAGATATTTCGGGGGCGGGGGAGGGGGATGCACTCACCGTCCCATTTGCCCCCGTTGACATCCCTAGTAAGTCTTTTGCTAGTTCTTACAATTAAAAGTTGCAATTGAGATTTCTTACTCTAAATTGAAAACAAAAAATCATTTACATTCTCTTGTTATCATTTTTTTTTTACATCCAATCATGATTTCATACATTTCGAATCAGTAAAAATCGATCCTACAAGTGGTATCAGAGCAGGAAATCTTTGAGTTTAATTCAAATCGTTGAATTCTCTTGTGTTTGTCAAGTTCTTCATTCGTCATTTTTTTAATTTTTTTTAGATCTCTTCCATATTTGCAATTTATTTGTAGTTTGATCTAGAATTCATTCATCGAAAACTCATTTTGATTTGAATTTCATATTATACTTTGATCTACTGTTCAAAATTTCTGAAATCATGGCAAAACATGACTCTTATATCGTTACATTCAATCTGTCAAGCAACAGTAGTTCAAATACAAGAGTTCCTACAATTTACCCTAATGATTATGCGGTATGTGTGCTTCATTTTGAAGATTACATTTATGGAATTAAGAAGCATGGTTCCTGTATTTGGAAATCAATAACTGAAGGTCCATATGAGTTCTCAAAGATGAAGGAACATGTTAATTCTCTCAGAGAGTATGAACAACTTCATGAAAAGTATACTGACATGACCAATGAAGAGAAAGAGAAACTTGAAAATGAATTGAATGCGAAAAAAGAAATTTGCTTTGATCTTTCTCCGAATACATTTCTTTTGGTGAGTTCATGTAAAATAGCTCATGATATATGGAATCGTTTGAAAGAGTGGTATTTGATAGTGATAAACTTCACTCTATTCGAACTTCTTTACGTTCATAGTTTGGTTAATTCAAAGACTAACACGGTGAAGGTATTGATCAAGCATCTGAAAAGTACAATCATTTGTTGAGTCGGCTTATGAAGTATTATTTAGATCGAAAGGATACATAAAAGAAGGTGACATTCTTGAAAGGACTCCGATATGAATAGAAGTTGATTGTTTCAACGGTGAAATCTCACAGATATTTCAAGTCTTATTCGTTGTTGCATGTTATTGGGATTTTAAAAT
Source organism: Lactuca serriola (assembly GCF_051521515.1). Classification (NCBI taxonomy): domain Eukaryota; kingdom Viridiplantae; phylum Streptophyta; class Magnoliopsida; order Asterales; family Asteraceae; genus Lactuca; species Lactuca serriola. Next base: position 64,217,784 of record NC_136413.1, on the reverse strand, counting down.
CACATGAAGATGAAATAACTAAAGGTGTGTAGTCAATCACTAATGTTGGTCCTTTAGCATTGGTTGTGAAGGAGGAACTCTCAAAAGGGAAGAAATCAAAAGAGAAAGTTGTGATACATTAAGATTCAGACACAACAGAGGATGGATGGACAAGTAAAGAGAAGGCATTGATGGTAAGCAATCCCAAAAAGTTCTTGAAGAAAAACTTTTCCATGTTTGGTTCGAGAAATGGTAGTAATTCAAGGTTTAATGGTGGGAGTTCTGAAAACTACAAGGTGACAACTCTTATGCTAACAAGAACAACAAATGTGATGACTCTGAGTGACGGGTTTATAGGTTATAACAACATGTACAATGTGGAAAATCACTTAACAATTAAGAAGGACACATGCAAACTATAAGAATCTATGTCATAACACTTTGAAGGCAACATATCATGAATAAAAAAATAACATAAACCTTATGATAATTGAAATCATGGATTAGGGTTACATACCTTAGATTTTTGCAGTAAACACATCACTTCAATCATTCATTTGTAGAGCTTGGAAAGCTAGCACCAAAACTTTGATGTCTCTAATGGTTTGTACCCAAACCCTAGAACCTTGGTTTTAAACAGAGTAAAGCGCCTCAATGAACTTTAGGCTTTGGGAGCAAAAGCGTTAAGCGCTAAGCGAAAGCTCCCGCTTAGAGCACACAAAGCGCCAGTTATTAAAAAATTTTAATATGGAAATTATATATAAATACTTAAAAAGCCCTATACTACATATTGTATAAGGCATCAATTTCAAAAGTCAAAATTCAATTTCAAAAGTCAAAAGTGACATCAGGTATGGTGATAAAAAAAGGCAGAACTTAAGTCCTAATTCCTAATCCTTAATCATAAAAACTAAAAAAACGCGAAATAGTCATGATCGTCATTAACTTGGACAACGTCATCTCCTCCACAATCACTTCCGATATCCTCTTCCACCTCTTTATCCACCAAATGAAATCTATATCATTGACTAGATTCTAGAGCTTTTCCCTTATCAATACTTGATGGCCTGGCTCCATCATTTTGCACTCTCGATGCTCTAGTTAGATAACTAGGCTCATAAGCACCTGATGCGTGAGCCACATCACGCATCTCTCCAAATAAGATCTTCACCAACAAATACTATATCATCATCATTCTCCTCTTCAAGTCTTCCCATCAACCACTCGTTACTTTCATCAATCTTTTGTAAAATATTAGGATCCTTCTCCTTATCTTTAACTCAACGGTCTAAGCCATGATTGAATTTGACAAACACCATGTCATATAATCTAGACTGAACCAATCTATTTTGTTTTTCCGTATGAAGCTATAAGAATGAAAACAATTAAAGTAAGAAAAATCATGAAAATAACTAAAGTAAGAAAAAAAAACATATTATCATTTAGGAAAACAATGTTAAAAAAAGAAAATAGATATAGAAAATCTTACATGTTGAAAAAGACACCAGTTTCTCTCACAACTTGTAGCACTACAAGTTAGACTGAGGATTCGTATGGAAAAATTTTAAGATTAGGTGCCGAAGATCCATATGATGCCCACGAACCAGCTAATAATAAAAACAAACTCAGAAAATTATAATAGAAATTACCAGAAAAAAAAAGTTTGTTAAGAACTTATAATAGCATTTTTTACTTGGTGCTTTTGTTTTCCTATGCCTAATAGCCATAGGATGACCAATTAGTCATTCTGCATTTTGGTATTTATCAAACTCTGCAAAAATCTTGTCTTGAACTTCTTGGTCTGGAACAAGTCTCATAATGCAACCATACAACCCTTGTTCCACTTCTTCACAAGCCACGCCAACAATATCCTTATAAAATATCCCCGAGTTCAAAAAAATGTCTTGCTGGATGTAGAGGTTTATGCATTTGACATTCCCACATACGATCGATGATTTGAAAAGCTGTCTTGTAGTCATCCGCGTTGGAAAAACTATCACAAATAGATTCCTTAGACCTATACATAGCCTTATAAATGTAGCCCATTACTGGATATTTTTCTCCATTAACTAACCTAAGAACTTTGACTAGAGGGTCAATTAACTTGAGAGCATACATAAACATTCCTCCAATAAAGTCAAGAAGGCATTAAAAATAAATTATACCTGCACCATAAAATCATCTCGAAATCTCATGACAAATTTTATCCCTGAGATCCTTTCGGCTTGCTTTATTGATGGTTTGTTGTCTCCCTCCCTTCCTACTTTTGACGACTTCATGTGGATTAGGGGTGAAGTATGTGTCCATAGGGCCTTGTTGCCTTGGTTTTTTCAGAGGGGGCATTTTCCTACTACTGCTTATTTCAACATCTTCTTCATCAACATCATCATATTCATATTCACCAGGTTCATGCATCTAGAATCATGCTTGTTCCACTTGTTGTTGAGCTTTTAAATTATGTTACTTTTCCAGGTATGCTTTTAGTTCTTCTTATACATGTCGTGGACCACTTGGACACTTCATTACGTCCTTATAACCATCGACCATATGATGTTTGAGGTGAAATACACCTCCCTTTACCACGTGTCCACATAAATTGCATGTAAAGTTGTTTTTATTACTTGGATCTTGTACCCCGTATATCTTGATCGGGTCATCTGATTACCTCTTCGTAGAACCCGTTCTATAAAATAACATTATATCATTATAGATTAGTATGATATCTTTATAGATCTTAGATGTACTGGTCTGTTTCTACTTTCTACACATGCTGACATGCAAGAAACATAACAGTTAAGGTCAGAGGAACATTTAATTATTTAACTGATCAACTGATCAAGACATCAAGTAATTAACATTTAATGATTTAACAACTAACTATGTGACTAACAAGTCACATTAAGATCCAATGTGATACAACAATAAAACGATAACATAACAGATGTCAATTATGAATAATTGATCAAGTTATTAACATCAGAAAAAGAAGAAGTAAGTAGATGAGAGATCATTAAACTCGTTGTATTTAGAAGAAGGAGAGTAGAATAGTTATTAACAACATAAAAAATCGAACATGTACCTTGTTTTGATCTTGATTGTTGATTGACTTGATTCTAATCATTGTGTTCAGAGGAGGGAAAGAGGCTGAAGATGAAAATGGAGAAGAAGAAATGTTATCCCACCTACTGATGTTGTCTTTGTTGTGCGACACATGGATTCTCATTTTAATAACCCTGCAACCTACGTATCTAATTAAAAATCCACTAAACCTGGCCCAGCTAATTAAATAAGTCCACTATACCTAAAGCGAGCTTAAGTGCCGCTTTACCTAATTGGAAAAGCAGAAAAAGCGTCAATTTAAGCGGCAAATTAAGGATTCTGAGCGCAAGACTAATTCAAAAGCTTTTTCGTTTTTCATCTGAGCGCTTAGCACTTTAAGCTGTCTAAAGCGCTGCTTTTTAAAACCAAGTGTAGAACTAAAAGAAAATTGAGGAAAGAGGAGATAAAAGCAATAATCCAACTATTCTGTTAATAGAAGGAATGGTGAAAATAAGAGACCATAGGGTCCTATTTATACCAGCTCAGGAAACCCTAGTTTGAACATATAATATTATTATTTCAAATCCGGGTGGTTATCTAGTTTCCTTATCATCAGGAGGCTTCTAGAAACTATAATAAACCGTCTCCAAAACCGTACCCATTAGGAAGGTTCTAGAACCTCTCATTTGTTTAAGTATTGGACAATTACAGCTTAGCCCTTGCACTCTCAATTAATTCTAATTAACCACAAAATTAATTCTAATTAATTTCTGATTAATTCTTAATTAATTATTACTATTTTCAATTAATATATTAAGCACACAATATATTAACAAATCACTTATTACAATTTATTAATCATATGATAAATTAATGAATAATCATCTCTCTTCAAATGTCACTTTAACTAAGTCCTAGTTATGAGGGCAACCCAAAAAGGAATTTGTTTCTAATTACAAGTATATACCAGTTTAGTTATGATCTTAGACACCTTAATTCAACAGTCTCGTACTTGGATAAAGTCACACCCCAAAAATAAGAACGGCGGAAACGTTCTGGGGCGGAGGACGTCATGTAAAGTATCACAACAATGCAAAGTAGTAAACAAGCAACAACATCATCCATTGCATTAATAGTATAATTTTAATTACAAGTGTGTTCTTTCATAGCATAAACATCATAATGAATGATCAAAATAAAAGACGAGTCTTGACTGCTCCGTCTTCACAAAACCTGGTCGTTGTACCTGTCTATTGGTGACCTGAGAATACAAGTTATTTTGAAAGCGAGTATGAGCAATAAAGCTGGTGAATTCATAAGTATTAATGTGTCTTTGATTTGTAAAACTGTAAAGTAAAGACTTTGGACATTTGGAGAAAAGTTTGTATAAGTATGAAAATGTTTGTAAGTAATCGTAAACGTTTGAAAACCCTAGAGATTTCCCATATTTCCTATTAGTATACAAGTAGTCTTCTACCAAGACCCGAATGTTTTGTAGGTAAGTATCACTGTAAATGTGACGGTTTTTCCATGTTTAATCTATTAGTATAAAACTATAGCCTACCTCGTATTTTATGTGTATGAGTCAAAATATAAAGGTAATAAGGAAAATAGTTTATCTATATAAAATATATCCTATCTCGTCGTTCATGTGAATGTGTCACAAAGTAAAGAAAGGAAAATAATATAATAACTAAAAGAATGTATCCTTTTGTACTAGGATATTCATGGCGTGGAAACTCGCCGAAAAGTACAACCTCGGACACCCGTCGATGCTCCTTTTCCCTACTATAACTAACAATTTTGGGTGTGGAATGGAAAATACCGAAACGTCTGTAACAGATTCTATGTAATAGTATCTATTAAACGTATTAATGTAAACGTGTTCATGTAAGCGTATCTATGTTAAGGTACTCATGTAAGCGTATCCATGTAAGCGTATCTATGTAAACATACTCATTTAAGTGTATCTATGTAAGCGTATCTATGTAAACGTACTCGTTTATGTAAACATACTCATGTAAGCATATCTATGTAAACGTACTCATGTAAGCGTATCTATGTAAACGTACTCATGTAAACGTATCTATGTAAACGTACTCATGTAAACATATTCAAGTAACATGTAATGTATTAGTATAGACTCATGAATGAACTGACTCTTGTATGATTCCTTGTACTTGGAATTATAAGTAGTATCTCCTAACTATACCTATTATAGTTACTAGCAATGTACAAGTATATCCGGAAGTATACCTTTTCTACCCGAAGGTACTGAACTGACTAATGGAACCTTTAAACCTATATATGTATACATGATATATAATTCATATTTAGATGACATTCGGATCAGCAACCGACGCCCTAAGGCCACATCCCAACGAGGAAAAGGAAATAAAGCGAGCTGGCCGTCCTAAGTCCTTTAAACATTATTTATATAACTATACATATTAGGCATGCATTTTACAATATAAAAGCATAAAAGAAGTTTTGTAAAACCTTTGAAAAGTTTAATACTAATAAACGATGACTTGATGTCGATTTATAAAACGATTTGAAAGTATTTTGTTTGATAAAACAGTTTAAGTATAAGGAAAACCTTTGTGTGAAACACATTTGTAAAAGAGTTTGAAAGGAAACTTACAGTATATAAGACAGTTTGATAAAGAGTTTTAAACATGTAAAAACATTTAAGAAATTCATTTGAAGAAATCTGTTTGGTAAAACAGTTAACATATAGTAATCCATTTGCATGCTAGTTGTTAATCACATGTGATTGATATAATAACTAGACATGATTCAAATTTTATTCCCCCATAAAGCATTTATAAACATTTACAAAACATTTAAAAGGTTAATTCAGGGGTATGAACTCACTTGCAGTGAGCGGATCGGAAGGAAGTGTCGAACGAGTGCTTGGTGTCAAGTGAAGACTTGTACACACTCAATGACCCTAATAACATATGAAGACATATGTATATATATATATATATATATATATATATATATATATATATATATAATTAGTGATTATAACACTTATTAGACATGTATAAACATCCTAATGTGAGGAAAACACTTTGGTCAAAGTGTTAGGAGGCTATCGGGTTGCAACAAAAGAGTGCAAGGCCTTATACGGGAGTTTATGGTCAATGGACCATGTTTGTTGGAGTTTACGGACCAGGGGAGTTTACTCCTGGCCATAAAATCTCAATTAGGTAACCAAATGAGGCTTAAAACTATAAAGACTTAAGTGGTTAACTGCTCCAAAGCTTAAACAAGAGGCTAAGTGAGTTTAAGGTCCAAAAATGACCCTAACTTGTGTTTACGGCCTGGGGACCACTTCCCCATGAGTTTACGGCCGTAAACTCATGGTAAGAAGTACCAAATCGAAGTTTGAATTCCCTAATTCAATGGTGTAAGGTTCCATGCTAATATCCAAAGCTTACTAAGGTGTTACGGGCATCAAAACACTCTTTGGGGGTGTTTACGGTTTTGGGAGATTCCCAAACCGTAAACTCATAATCATGGGGTTTTTTTGGTGTTTTTCAGGTGCTACACTCATCAAGGAAAGGTTCAATGCTCAGTCCTAAGCATAAGGAAGGAGCTAGGGCACACTTTGGCACCCTTTTTAGGGTTTACGACCTAAGAAGATCTTGGGCCGTAAACACCTTGTTCTTGTGATTCTTGGGTGATTTCCTTGATATATGGACATGTAATAATCTTTAATAAACTCTAAGGTAGAAGTACTTACAATTTGGGACGAAAGATTGAAGATCGTTGGGAGAGAAATCGGGTTTTCTCTAGTTGAAATGGAAGAAATGAAGTAATAATGGCTAAGTGCCATATATATACTCCATGGAGTTTACGGCCGTAAACTCCATGTTTGGGCCGTAAACTCCAAATTCTTGGAGTTTGAGACTTCTATGATGTATAATATGCCATGGAGTATACGTCCTATGTTTACTTCTTGAATTATTAAAGCTCAGAATTGCTCAAACGGACACCAAACGTGCTAAAAGGTAGCATAAATGAGTTTGACTTTCTTTGAAGTTTTTGACTGTTCAGGATAGAAAATTTCGGGTTGTCACATCATCCCCCTATTAGAGGGAATTTCGTCCCGAAATTAGAATTTGGGTAAGGAAGTAGGTATGAATGATCGAGTCAGGGGGGTGGGGATACTTCCTAATCGATTGATTCTCACGCTCCCAAGCATATTCAGGTCCCCGGTTGGCATTCCAGCGAACCTTCGCTAATGGGATGCGGTGTTACTTTGTCTACTTGACCTCTCGGTCGGTGGTCACTACGGTTCTTTCACAAAGGCGAGGATCTCGTTGATCTCGATCTCGTCGAGTGGGATTACGAGAGTCCTTATGGAAAGGTACGTTTTCAAGTTCGAGACGTGAAGGGAGAAATGTACGTTACTGAGTTCGCGGGGTAGGCTAAGTTGTGGATGTTTCTTTGTCCTCTCTTACTACTTGAGTAGATAAGTATGTCATTTACAAGGCCAAATGACGAATTGATCCAAGTAAGAATGGCGTACCCTATTCATTAAGTTCATGAATACTACGGGCGTATTGGTCGTATCCGAGGGGTATCACTACGGACTCGTAGTGTCCACATCGAGTTTGGAAGATTATCCTCAGGACATCCTTCACTAACACTCGTATATGGTGATATTCGGATCTCAGGTCCATTTCTGAAAGGTAAATAGTTCCTTGCGGTTGGTCAACCGACTTATCTATGCGAGACAGAGGGTAATGATTTCTAAAGGAAATCCTGTCGAGGTCTCCGATAGTCGATGCTCCTATGAAACAACCTGCCTATCTTCTTGGAGAATAAGACCGGAGTTCTCCAAGGTGAGAAGGTTGGTCTTCCAATTCCATTGTTGAGTAGTTCGTTAAGTTATCTGGATGGTTCTTGTATCTCCGTGGGTGTTAGTCTGTAGGGTGATCTGGTTACAGGAGTCGTATTGGGTTCTAAGTTTGTTCGCATGACGATGCGATTACTCATAGTCTTGGGCAGTCTCCATCCTGAAGTTCATATTAAAGATCATACAGGGTTCATAAATCACAGTCTCTTGTATACGAGTCGTATATAATTAAGATTGAAAAGGTAGTCGAATAAATGATTCTTCTTTAAGCCCACATCCCAACGAGGAAAAAAGTTAAAGTGGAATCATCAATTCTAAACCTGTAGAACCTTGATTATATACCACCCCTATGTATACATTCTTCAGCGATAGATCAACCGTATGGGTCTTTGGATTGAACTTGACGTACTGTACGAGTGGTACTTCGGGGAGGTTTGCTGAGATTTCTTCGGAAAGGATAAGAAGCATGAGGTACTCCATGCATGGGTACTTCGGTGTTCTGGGATGACGGCTTCGCTAGAAAGACGATTTCGGAGAAAGAGGTGTGCGCACGAAACTGGTATTGCAAGGATCAAATTGACTCAAGTTGTATGATAATGTCGGAATCATATAGAAACTAAAGACATCAGATTTGAACATAAGGCGTTACAGACAAAACACAACAGTGCAACCTTTAACCGAGTTACAGTACTATAGATTTACTACATGACTATTGTTGCGAACTAGGTATACTACAAAAGACAAGTATACGCAGCACGAGGGTCCCCTTACAGACGGGATCTCGCAAAAGATAAGACTCTAGTTGCACTAGTTTTAAACAGTTTATAAGTTTGTTATAACGAAATGCCTTAATTACATTAACGTGGGTCCGGAGTAGTCTCTCCTGCGGCAGTGATCCTTAGTATTCTTCCGTCTGCGCCGGAGTTCTTTGTTATTGGACAATCCTTCTTGAGGTGCCCAATTTCACCGCATTGGTGACATATCTGGCTGGTACTAGCATTGGTGGTGGAAGTGATGTGTTGGGTCAGAATTATGTGAACACGGGTGTTTTCTTTGTTCATCCACTTTGAAACTTTCCTTTTATGGGGTCCGGTTTTACCACTACTATCGCAAGCTTGGTTGACTCCGATGGTAGGGCTTGAGTGATGGGTCGTGTCGGTGCTCCACAGCTACGAGCATGGTGCCCTATTTTTAGGCAATTGCAACATTGCATTTCATGGCAAGCCCCATTATGATGTGAGCTACACTTATCACACTTTGGTAGCTTTCCCTCGTATGGTCTGATCGGTACTGGGAATGCAGGGGCTGCCACTTGTTGCTACTCCATGGCAAGTCTTTGGGATCGCTTGCGTTCCTTATGGGCTTGGCGCTTTTATTTCCTGTTCTCTGTTTTACGGCTTTGTTGGTCCGTGACTGTTGTCATTTGTTGGTTTCCCGGATTGGTACTACAATCGGAATTGTCGACTCCTTTGTCAGCCTTGTTCGCCTTGTCAGAGTTGATGTGTGCAAGGAAAGCTGCCACGACAGTTGTTACCGTGGCTTGTAACGTAGCGGCGTCGATATGAAGGATAGGGGTTTCGTTGCTCGGTGGGTTATTTCTGGATGACAACATGATTCAGTAACACGAAAGAAAAGTGGTTCATGAGCTAATTCGGTTGAACCTGTATCATTTTGATTATGGCTAAGAGATGAGTTATTATACATGAAAACTTAGCTTATACACGTTATGATATAATTAAGAATGGGCGGATAATAAAATGTGTGATTCTACTCTAGTCCCACATCCCAACGAGGAAAAGAAACAAAATTTGAAATCTCACATTCTATTGTCTACCAGGTCTTCGTTATATATAACTCGGGAATGTATAAGCGAGGAAAGTCATAATAATAATATTCTTACGAATCCTATTTGATGAACTAGAATTTCTAGTAAAGGCTACCATTGACCCTAGATGTAATTCGATCGTTCAATTGAGGAGTAAGAGTATGTTCTCGAAGGTTTGACCTACATCCTTATGATGCAGTCCTAGTACAGAATAGAAGTATGTTCGTAGACTAGTCTCAAGACGTTTGTCGTTCACGCCGAGATATTAAAGGTTGGTGGATAATATGATCCAACCACTGAAAGAGACTTGGAAATGATTCCGGAGTTAAATTACTATAGTCCAAAGGCTTGACTAAAGCAAGTTGCAGATGGACTCCAATGAAAGCATGATGAAAGGTAATTTGAACAATGAGTGACACAGAAGTTAGGCGACTATCGATATCATCGATGTTTAAGATGTAACTGTTGGATTAATGTCTAAGTCCATAACTATATTTGGTATGTACTTGACCCGACCCGGCATGGTCCTTGCACTTTACCGACACAATTTATATCGATAGTCTTTTGAGAATAGTATATTTATGATTTATATTAATATATTACAAGTTCTAATATATTAATATATAATCATATCCTTACTAATAAATGAAGGTTTTTTTGCCACTTGTCAAATTTTCAAGAGTTTTGCCACATGTAATTTTGTGAGAGTTTTAGAATTATTATTTTCCACTTGTCATCTTTTGAGAATTTCCATCTTCTAAAATAAAATTTCATATAAGGAAATAAAATCATTCTATTAATTTGATAATAAAGTCTCATACATGCTCTAAAGAAGATTTGATTTTTTATAAATGTTTCAAAAGGTTACATTATGATATGTAAAAGTATTATTTTATAAAATATTTAATGGTTAAATATTGATATTAAATTTTTATTTTTAATAAACCCGTGTAATACACGGGTCTCACAACTAGTTATTTAATTAGTATTTATCAAGAATTAATTTATAATTAATTAAGTGATCAAAATGAACTAATTAAATATGGACTTTTATATATATATATATATATATATATATATATATATATATATATATATATATATATATATATATATATATATATATGGAATGGGTCAAATTCATTTAGTTTGGGCTAAGCTTTCATGGATAGTCCATGGAGTGTTTAACCCATGGATCATATGAAATGAAAGGTCATGGGTTTAACCCTAGTCTCCATACTATATAAAGATGTCATTGGTTGGTGAAATGGGAACTAGAGTGGGTACACTAAGAAGGGCTAGCCGATTTCACTAGAGAGAACCAAGTATCCATATTCTCTAAAGTCTTCCAAGGTGTTTTGGTGATTTGTGATTCCACTTGAGGCTTCCACACTATTGGGGCTAGGCTCTTAAAGCTTGAAGACATCAAGCTACATCAAAAGGTATGTCATCTAACTAGTACTTTGTAGTATAAGAGCTTCATAATATGCTAGTTAGGATTAAAGCCTTGGAAAGTTCTTATTTGCATGTATGATAGAGAAAACATAGATCCAAGGTTTATAGGGTTGCATGTACACCATAGGAGTGTTAGAATGCTCAAAACCCAACAGTGGTATCAGAGCCTAGGCTTGTTTTCTTGTTATCCCTGCAAAACTGCTTAAAAAATCGAAGTTTTTGCTGTCTAGGCATCAGACTCGGCGAGTCCATGCCTAAAAAGTGATCAAAACGATCCAACTCACCGAGTTGGTTCATGCACTCGACGAGTTGGACCCCCAGACAACATAAATTCGACTATTTTGGCTGGTATTGGACTAGGAACATTACCCTAAGATGTTTTTGGACTTATAAACTTTTTTTTTGATGTGGTAATGTTCATGCTAATCCAATTTCAAAGATAATTGTCAATAGATTCATGTTTTGTATTAGTTTAAGTGTTATGCTAATTACATGAAGAAGTTTGATTCCAATTATCTTGTTCATATGAGTTGCTTAGATTAATAGAAAGGTTGATTGATTATGGGTCTTTGATCCATTTTAATCTAAGAATTGATTCTAAAATGTGTTTGTGTAACTTGTCCTCAAGTTACATGAAAAGTCACATTAAAGATGGCAAAGGTTACAAAATGAAGAGTCTTGTTCTCATTAAAGGGTTTTATGACTCCATAACTTGTCCTCGAGTTATGGAGGTTCAAGAGTCACTTCATTAAGTAATAAAGTATGTAACCTTAATTAATTCCATAAGTTACAAAATAAAGGAAAAGTTACATTCTTTTATTAGTTTAAAAGTCTTCCATAACTTGTCCTCAAGTTATGGAACTTGAAGAGTCTTTTAATTAAAACTACTTTAAAATCATAAGTTATGGAATCAATTAGTTTTGAATAGTTTCAAAACTTGCCCTCAAGTTTTGGAATTTGAAAAGTTTTCACTTATGAATACTTTAATTCCAAGTTTAGCCCTTAGAATTTTAAAAGTTAAAATTCAACCCTTATACTTTATAATATTATAAGTTAATAATTTATATATATATATATATATATATATATATATATATATATATGTATAAGAGCAAGTCAGTCTTACCGTTAGTAGGCCTCATTCACGAAGCCGGTCTATAAGGGGGGTATAAGGTTACTGCCTATAAAATGGCAGTTTAATGGGTGTCCACTCTCACCCACCGCTTCCTTGACTGGTGGAGGGTCGTTAGCCGAACGGGTAGGACAAGGACTATAATTATCCCTCCATTAAAAGTATTAATGATAAATACTAAGTAACTAAACCTTTTTTAAATACCTAATCTTAGTTACTTAGGAAAATGTGAATAAGGTGCTAATCCATGAAATTACACTTTGCACTTTGTTTAAGTCGGTTAGTGGAGCATGTGTGGTTAACCGGCACACTAACTCGTACTTAACAACGTAAGCAAAGGGTAACTTAATGTTTATAATAGTATCGATGGAGCGTGTGTGGTTAACCAGCACATCGATTGAGGGGTAAACACTTAAGAGTACCAAGTAATTTGCATGGTTACTTCACACCTTGTTTTGTGATCCTCGGTATCCCAATCACAAAACCTGAAGGGCACACTTGAGATTGAAACATGCCATTGAACAGTTCAATGAATCTCAAAAGATCTAGGAGTTTCAAATCCAATTAAAAACCTAATAATTTATTTTGTTTTATGGTGGAAATTGGTGAATTGTCATTCACCTACCTTCAAATATTCTATAGCTTGGATTATGGCATCCCTCTTCCAAGTTATAAAATATTGTGTTGGGTCCTAGCCTTAAAATTTCATATTGGGTGTTATATTAAGGACTTTAAATCAACTATCTTGAATATCTCCCAAAAAGATGTCTAGTTCAGACATCTATGATCTTCCCAAATCTCTTGGAACTTCACTTCCTCCACCTCCTCCAATTATTCTCCCTATCCCACAAGGTCACTCAAACCCTATTGGCAACGCAAGGTCTAGGTGTGCTCACATCTTGGAGATGAAGTCACATATTGACAAGCCAGGAGAGTTGGGTGTCAAAGACTTGAGAAAGTTGGTGGTTCAATCACTTTCTAAGTCACATAGTGAGTTCCTTTGGGACTCCTATGAAACAGACTATGACAAGACCCTTAATGATCTTATCTATTTGCTAAGGTCAACTTCCTAAAACTTTATGGACATTGACAATGAAGACACTCGAAATCCAGAAAAAAGCATTCTCTTCCCAATGGAAAGAGATCGGCCATAGTCAAATCGGTTGACGAAATGGTAAAGAGAAAAGCTAAGTCTGTGATAGTACCGGTACCATTACCAAAGGGTCCATATGTATATATTGCCAAAGGAAGGGGCATTAGTTGTGAAGCTGCCAATTTTACCTAAGGATGTTAAAGTCAATAAGTTCGACTCTACTTCAGGTAAAGTCCACTATCTAACTCTGCTAAGTTTCTATTATGAGATTCTTGATACATGATGTGACTGGGTCACATGTTGATGTTTTAAGAATCAAATAAAAAGTGAAGAAACTTAAAGAAAGAATATGCTGAATCTGATCACGTAGATGGATTTCTATCGCATAGTTTGAAGATCGGATTCTTGAGCTACTTCTTAGGAGTTATGATATATTGCTTAGGAATAGATAACAACAAAGTTTTCATGCTCTTTTGCATTGTAAGGATAGTTTTTCCGCAAAGTTTTTAAAATAAAAGGAAAAATGATGATTTTATTTATTTTAAAATATCCTTACAATGACATTTGAGGAAAAAAAATTGTTGCTTATATGATTCCATTAATAGCAAGAGTGGAAATATGAAATTGATTCTTTCATTTGTGGTAATGTCTAAATTTAACAAATAAGGAAAGATTCTCATCACCCAAGTTTCAATTGGACCGAAACTTGGAATCATGCAAGTTGTATAGTATGATGAATGAGAACTTTCAAGCATTGGAAAATTAAGATTAATTACTTGTTCACATGGATGTGTGAGTCAAGTAAAGGACTAAGGGATCGAGTACAGATTCTTGTGCACTGGTCAAGTCTGCCACAAAAGATCGATAAGATTATTCGTCATAATTTACTAAAGCTTAGTAAATATGGTTACACTTACAAGCTTAAGTGTAATTTTGAGACGTTGGAAAAGGTTCCAATGTATGGCAGAGCGAATAAGAAGAATCAAATTAGACAGAATGATAAAAGTTTCTCAAATCTGAAAAGATGGGAGAGTACTTTAGTATCATGTCATATGATCATCTTAATGATTAAGAGACCTTATCGCAATTCATCCTCCAAGTGCATTCTGATAGCTATGAAGAGGAGCTATGAATTGTTGAAGTGGTCAAATCAAGAAGATGAGTCATACTTCATTCCAAAACAAGTCTTAGAGTCATACTCCAAGACTATAAGTTAAGTGACATATCTTAAAGAAAGGTTTAAAACACTTGTCAAATGTAAGAGTAGAAGTGTCCTATTCTTGTACATTTGAAATTGGTAAGTTGTGATGTTTTGGATAAAACAAAGACCAACTTAGGCCAATTGTGTGAAGTGTTTGTCTTGATAAAGAATCCGCACTATCTATTGAATATTTGGCAAGATAGTCTTACATGTCAAGGAGACAGTGGGAGTCTAAAAGATCCTGAAAGGGTCTCAAGAAGTAATCAAGCATAAAACCTGTATTTCATCACTAGCACACAACTAGAGGTTTATAATCTATCGTGTTGACATTTATGTGCCCGTTCAAGTTAAGTTGGCTATACATTGGAGTTCTACATGTTCTCAATTGGTTGCATAACTACTTGGAAGCAATGGCAGGCCCTTGAGCTGCTAGGTGGCAAGAAGTAAAGATTGCACAAGTTCAATCCATATGAGTTGCGATTTGTCACTAACCTAATCTTGTGATTATGGTTTGACAAATTCACGTGGATAAGAACACATATACCATAAAATCTACGTGTCATAAGGTTTCTCTTCGATTCATGAAAATGATGGTAAGGAAACTCTTTCACTAAGTAGGTTTTGAGTAAATAGCAATTGTGGAAATGGCAAAAGTCTAAACAATTGAGACTATGATTACGACATCCCTTTTCATAGTTCTGAAATGGTTTAGACACACTTGTGAGCTATCTAAGATAGGTGTATGATTTTGATAAAGTCTTATCAAGGCAATCTAGTATCAGAAATATGAACTTTGGTAAGAAAGTCAATAAAGTATTGATTTCTAGAAGTCCAGTTAATTTCTGGGTACATGTCAAAGCTAGTGGGAGCATAAGTGTTATGCTATTGATCATCATGTTAGTGGGAGCATGATAATTATGATAAAGGTTGCAAGTTAGCAATGATAATTATAGAAAACAAAAGGTTTCAATTGGGAAAAAGTTGTTTTGCTATAATTAAGGGAGAGGAAATTATACTTCATCTCAAATCTAAAAGTTTAGATTGAGGTCTTAATCGTATTTAGTCAAGAATATATATGAGTTTCATGTTGGAATGGCTCAACATAAGGAAATTCTATATATGGGTTCATTATTTGTGTTCTAAAATTCGATTATGATTACGGCTTCCCTTTTCATAATCTGAATTATGAGAACTTGGCAAATAGAAATGGAAATATTATAGCAAAAGACTGGTTTAGTTTTTATGTGAGACATCATGAATCGTGTCCCATATGCTTCAGATACAGGATCGATTACATGTGCTATATTCATTCTTTCTAAGTTTTTCCAAATGCCTGGGCATTAAGAAGGGAAAAAGGTCTAGAAATTGATATGACTAAAATGATTAAGCAATTGTGGAGGACAATCTAAGGTTTACCAAAGATTGGTTGCTCAAGGACAGTTGGAAGTATAGTGTTAATTGTTGGAAGGACCATATTGACATATTCTGGAAAGAGGCAACTCTTGTTTAGAAGTGATAGTCAAAAGGGGAATATGGAAATGATCCCATAGGTGGAAGTTGTTCAATAAATCTATATAAGATTAAGAAACTTAATGCAAGAAGGATGTTTCCAAGGAGTTGATCTTCTTTGGAATACTCTGTAATGATTGTTGCCAAATGAATTTGTGCATAATCATTACAAGAGGATCAATGCATATAAGTTTAGAATCTAACATATTTCAGTAAATGGCATGAATTTGGAATTCTTGCATTTGCAGTAAGGGTTTGGGATTGTGAAAAGATGATCATTGGAGTTATGTTCAATCGACCGAGTTCACAAAGTAAGAATCATAGACAAACATAGAGTGCTTACTTGGTGTATGGCAAAGCTATTGCTTAAGAAAAACATAGTGTACATGCTTGGAGCATGGGACAACTAGTGTTTTTAATTCAAGTATAAAGTTGATAAAACCGAAATAATGAATAATGAGTAATCAATATGGTGATAAATAAACGTGTTTATTTACATTCATAGGGTTTGATACCATATTTGATTCATTTATTCTTGTGCTTCACTTTGCATTTTTTGACTTCTAGAATAAACTAGGTTATTCTTCCAGAATGACTAAGTTATTCAAACCATCCACAGTCGGTCATATGTTGGAAGTAGATATGAATCAAGTCTGTCATGGGTTGGATTGTAGAGGTCCAAGTTGGTGGACAAAGTTGTGCTACAACACTCATGAGTGCTCATAAGTTCTGAGTATTGGATTCAACCCGCGCTCATTTGAATCACTTCATGGATTTTATCACGAGTGATCATGAGACGATAATATCTTATATTCTTCAAACCTAGAGATATGAGTTGTTACTATGAGTTGATAGTACATTGATTGCACGAAAACGCATTGGTAACTCGATGTTATAAAACGTGCCTTTGTGTATGATTCAACAAGTAATAGAACAAGCCATATGAGTCGAAGTTTATCCATTCCTTTTACTTTTGGGATAAAAGTGATATCAGTGGGCCCCTCGATGATTTAATGATGAGACATGTGAGTGCTTGGCCAAGCCAGGACTGATTTGATTTGTTCAATCAGTCAGTTGTCATGAATCGGAAATCGGGAAACAACAAATGGAAAGAGAGAATGATTATAATCCATGTCTCAATCCATATGATATCTAGAATTGAGGAATATATGATCCCTTATCTAATGGACAAGTCATTTACAAGGTCAGAGTTCGACAACGGCTTTAAGAGCTAGGATTGCCAGTTAGGTTTTGAAGTCATACTCAATAATAGTTTTAGACTTATCCAAGTGGGAGACTGTTGGATTAATGTCTAAGAACATAACTATATGTGGTATGTACTTGACCCAACCTGACATCGTCCATTAGGGTTGCACTTCACCGACACAACTTATATCGATAATCTTTTGAGAATAGTATATTTATGATTTATATTAATATATTATAAGTTCTAATATATTAATATATAATCATATTATTTAATTAGTATTGATCAAGAATTAATTTATAATTAATTAAGTGATCAAAATGAACTAATTAAATATGGACTCTTATATATATGGAATGGGCCAAATTCATTTAGGTTGGGCTAAGCTTTCATGGATAGTCCATGGAGTGTTTAACCCATGGATCATATGAAATGAAAGGTCATGGGTTTAACCCTAGTCTCCATACTATATAAAGATGTCATTGGTTGGTGAAATGGGCACTAGAGTGGGTACACTAAGAAGGGCTAGCCGATTTCACTAGAGGGAACCAAGTATCCATATTCTCTAAAGTCTTCCAAGGTGTTTTGGTGATTTGTGATTCCACTTGAGGCTTCCACACTATTGGGGCTAGGCTCTTAAAGCTTGAAGACATCAAGCTACATCAAAAGGTATGTCATCTAACTTTTACTTTGTAGTATAAGAGCTTCATAATATGCTAGTTAGGATTAAAGCCTTGGAAAGTTCTTATTTGCATGTATGATAGAGAAAACATAGATCCAAGGTTTATAGGGTTGCATGTACACTATAGGAGTGTTAGAATGCTCAAAACCCAACAGTAACAAGTTCGGGAAAATTGACCTTGTAGTAGGTCACACATCACATCTGAAGTAGAAAAAGTCCTTGACAGCATAAAGGTCTAACTAAAAGTACTTACAGTACAAGGTAGTCTCCTAGAAAAGTGCTACACAGAATATAGACAGGAACACAGTTCTTTAAAACAAAGAAGGAAAGTAAAGCATATCCTACTGGTGATGGTCACCCTTATGGTGTACCCTCAGTTCATCTAGTTAACGTTCCATATCAAGCAGGTATATTTCATACACCTTCTGGCGTACTCGGAGCTCTATGACCTTGGTTCGATTTTCAGTTAGTGCTTGCAACAGGGTCTCATGGTTTCTCTCAGATCTCTCACTTGTGTGTTCAAGGTGATTGGTGTGGATGGTATGCATTCCTACATTGGTATCAACCTCTGCGATATGATGGAGAGCCGTTCTGCCCTGAATTTCATTTCAGGCAACTCTACGGATCAGGATTGGTAGAACTCTGTCTGCTGAGCTCCCTTCGTCTACGTTGTAGAAGCTTCGGTCTCCATTAAACGACATATGTTGATCTTGCTCTTCGCTCCATGTTTCCAAGCATTCTACCCAAGGAGGCGTCAGGCCATGAAAAACCGGACGAGGGTTAGGATTTGGAATGGGAGCTACCAGCGGCAGGTTCTCAACTTCGGGCTCGGAGTTATCATCATCCGAAATGTCTTTAGCATGGTGATCATTCAAAGGGATTGGATGATCAATCTCGGGTTCTTCTCCAAACCATCCAGCATTGCCCTCATTCGGAAGGTACGGGTTTTCGTGGGGATGGGGTCCAGCCATGTTATCTACACGAGGATTGGGGCCAAGAAGTAGTTATTAGACGAACTAACTAGATAATTATAAGAAAATCTTTGTTAGTTACATCACTATTTGTAAAGTGCATACCAATTATATGTAATCAAACAGGATAGGCCTTCGAATAGGTGACCTTAACTCCAAATTCACGAGGAACATGGGTAAAGCAAAGTTTCACAAATTCTGAGCCTATATCATCCTAATTACATATAACCTTAATGTATCCACTTAGCAACTATTGACCTAGTAATGAAGATCCTCTTTTTCTTTAGTTCTCAAGTAAGTATTTATAGTAACACCAAATACCCCAATGGTATTTCATTGTGGTAGTGTTGGTAAGTTTTTAGACTTGTTGCCACATCACAACGATTCTTGGGCATGTGCTAATCACTCCTCGGACCAGCATAGTTGATCAGGCTATGCCACTCCCAAGACTGACCATACATCCCCAAGCTTACCTGTGATATTCAACAATTGTAATATTTTTGTTCTTGTCATTGTGACACGGATTTTAGTATGAATGCAGGCACGTATACTTAGTCAAATATTTTATTACTTAAAAGTATAACTCTTGGTCAGAGTATTTTTAATCCCATTGTATTTATAGATATTATATCTTTTATGGGTTGATATACTTAATTCACTATAAACAATGCTCTGATACCAATCTGTCACACCCCAAAACCAAGAACGGCGGAAACGTTTTGGGGCGGAGGACGTCATGTAAAGTATCACAACAATGCAAAGTAGTAAACAAGCAACAACATCATCCATTGCATTAATAGTATAATTTTAATTACAAGTGTGTTCTTTCATAGCATAAACATCATAACGAATGATCAAAATAAAAGACGAGTCTTGACTGCTCCGTCTTCACAAAACCTGGTCGTCGTACCTGTCTATTGGTGACCTGAGAATACAAGTTATTTTGAAAGCGAGTATGAGCAATAAAGCTGGTGAATTCATAAGTATTAATGTGTCTTTGATTTGTAAAACTGTAAAGTAAAGACTTTGGACATTTGGAGAAAAGTTTGTATAAGTATGAAAATGTTTGTAAGTAATCGTAAACGTTTGAAAACCCTAGAGATTTCCCATATTTCCTATTAGTATACAAGTAGTCTTCTACCAAGACCCGACTGTTTTGTAGGTAAGTATCACTGTAAATGTGACGGTTTTTCCATGTTTAATCTATTAGTATAAAACTATAGCCTACCTCGTATTTTATGTGTATGAGTCAAAATATAAAGGTAATAAGGAAAATAGTTTATCTATATAAAATATATCTTATCTCGTCGTTCATGTGAATGTGTCACAAAGTAAAGAAAGGAAAATAATATAATAACTAAAAGAATGTATCCTTTTATACTAGGATATTCATGGCATGGAAACTCGCCGAAAAGTACAACCTCGGACACCCGTCAATGCTCCTTTTCCCTACTGTAGCTAACAGTTTTGGGTGTGCAATGGAAAATACCGAAACGTCTGTAACAGATTCTATGTAATAGTATCTATTAAATGTATTAATGTAAACGTGTTCATGTAAGCGTATCTATGTCAACGTACTCATGTAAGCGTATCCATGTAAGCGTATCTATGTAAACGTACTCATGTAAGTGTGTCTATGTAAGCTTATCTATGTAAACGTACTCATGTAAGTGTATCTATGTAAACGTACTCATGTAAGTGTATCTATGTAAATGTACTCATGTAAGCGTATTTATGTAAATGTACTCATGTAAACGTATCTATGTAAATGTACTCATGTAAACATCTTCATGTAACATGTAATGTATTAGTATAGACTCATGAATGAACTGACTCTTGTGTGATTCCTTGTACTTGGAATTATAAGTAGTATCTCCTAACTATACCTATTATAGTTACTAGTAATGTACGAGTATGTCCGGAAGTATACCTTTGCTACCCAAAGGTACTAAACTGACTAATGGAACCTTTATACCTATATATGTATACATGATATATAATTAATATTTAGACGACATTCGGATGAGCAACTGACGCCCTAAGGCCACATCACAACGAGGAAAAGGAAATAAAGCGAGCTGACCGTCCTAAGTCCTTTAAACATTATTTATATAACTATACATATTAAGGCATGCATTTTACAATATAAAATCATAAAAGAAGTTTTGTAAAACCTTTGAAAAGTTTAATACTAAGAAACGATGACTTGATGTCAGTTTATAAAACAATTTGAAAGTATTTTGTTTGATAAAACAGTTTAAGTATAAGGAAAACCCTTATTTGAAACAGATTTGTAAAAGAGTTTGAAAGGAAACTTACAGTAGATAAGACATTTTGATAAATAGTTTTAAACATGTAAAAACATTTAAGAAAGTCATTTGAAGAAATCTGTTTGGTAAAACAGTTAACGTATAGTAAATCCATATGCATGCTAGTTGTTAATCACATGTGATTGATATAATAACTAGACATGATTCAACTTGTATTTCCCCCATAAAGCATTTATAAACATTTACAAAACATTTAAAAGGTTAATTCAGGGGTATGAACTCACCTGCAGTGAGCGGATCGGAAGGAAGTGTTGGACGAGTGCTTGGTGTCAAGTGAAGACTTGTATACACTCAATGACCCTAATAACATATGAAGACATATGTATATATATAATTAGTGATTATACAATTAGACATGTATAAACATCCTAATGTGAGGAAAACACTTTGGTCAAAGTGTTAGGAGGCTATCGGGTTGCAACAAAAGAGTGCAAGGCCTTATACGAGAGTTTATGGTCAATGGACCATGTTTGTTGGAGTTTACGGCCCAGGGGAGTTTACTCTTGGCTGTAAAATCTCAACTGGGTAACCAAATGAGGCTTAAAACTATAAAGACTTAAGTGGTTAACTGCTCCAAAGCTTAAACAAGAGGCTAAGTGAGTTTAAGGTCCAAAAATGACCCTAACTTGTGTTTACGGCCTGGGGACCACTTCCCCATGAGTTTACGGCCGTAAACTCATGGTAAGAAGTACCAAATCGAAGTTTGAATTCCCTAATTCAATGGTGTAAGGTTCCATGCTAATATCCAAAGCTTACTAAGGTGTTACGGGCATCAAAACACTCTTTTGGTGTTTACGGCCTAAGAAGATCTTGGGCCGTAAACACCTTGTTCTTGTGATTCTTGGGTGATTTCCTTGATATATGGACATGTAATAATCTTTAATAAACTCTAGGGTAGAAGTACTTACAATTTGGGACGAAAGCTTGAAGATCGTTGGGAGAGAAATCGGGTTTTCTCTAGTTGAAATGGAAGAAATGAAGTAACAATGGCTAAGTGCCATATATATACTCCATGGAGTTTACGGCCGTAAACTCCATGTTTGGGCCGTAAACTCCAAATTCTTGGATTTTGAGACTTCTATGATGTACAATATGCCATGGAGTATACGTCCTATGTTTACCTCTTGAATTATTAAAGCTCAGAATTGCTCAAACGGACACCAAACGTGCTAAAAGGTAACAGAAATGAGTTTGACTTTCTTTGAAGTGTTTGACTGTTCATGATAGAAAATTTTGGGTTGTGACAGATAAGTTTATAACTACAATTACAAGTATAACCTTGAACCAAACAACAAAACTCTTATTCAAATCAGATAATGGCCCTAAGATAAGTGATCAAATATTCTTTCGTTATTCAAGATATCATATGGACATGAGACATGGATAATAATAAATATCATTGTCGAAGATTTTGCTTCCCGATTTCTTGATTTATGATGACGTCATTATACTACCGATTGAACACACCAATTTAGTCCTGGATGGGCCCAACACTGTAAATTCAACACCAAACACCAAGTGTCCTAAAGATATTACTTTCTTATTAAGGCAAAAGGAAATAAGAAACTTTAACTACATAAATGTAACCTTTACTTATCGAATCATACATGACACGACGTTTTATAACATCATGTTACTAATGCTTTTTCGCAACACCAATGCACATCCGACTTGCAAATTACAACTTATGTATCTCCGTATGAAGAATAATAGATATTATCGTCTTATAATTACTCATGATTGAATCCATGAAGTAATCTCTAAGCGTGAGTTTATCCAATACTTAAAATCTCCATTTTCTAAGTATTCATAAATATTGTAGCAATCCCATGCAATGTCTAATACCTATAGACAATCTACAATCAATTCATGACAATCTTGATTCACTACTTACTTCCAAAAGTATGAGTAACTGTGGAACTTTAAATATTCAAATTAATCGGGAAGTAAAACATGCAAAGTGAAACACACGAATAAATATTTGAAAAAGGAAGCATCTGTAACATCCCAAAAATTATAAGGTACAAATTTCATTTTTAATTCAACCAGAAACACCAATGATCCTTTTTCCAATCATTCAAAAGTATTTCAAAATAAAAACAGGTATCAAAGTACAATCCTAAAATCATATAGTTGCGGAAAAATGGGTAGATGCACTGCGATCAAGCCGAGCCCTTCCCTTTCTAACCGGAAGTACCTGAAACCATAACCATAAAACTGTAAGCACAAACCGTAGTGAGTTCCCCAAAATAGCACATACTATAAATACCATTGTGCCTAGCCCTCACATTAGGCCCAACCAACCATAATGGGCGTAACCCTCATATAATGGGCCTAGGCCCCATACCATGCAAGAGTCACAGACACATCTAGCATCCTACATAACATACGTTGGGCCTACCCCTTCCTAATCCATGGGCACAACCCATCATACAAATGGGCCTAACCCATCATACAATGGGCCTAGACCAACATAGAATGCAAGAGTCACAAATACAACTAGCATACCATATCCTAATTGGCCGACATTGGTGTCTTCAACCCACGGGTGCAGTGAGGAGAACCTCAATCCAAGACAACCAAAACACATGCACTGCTGCAACCGAGATCCTCACATTAAACACAACCAAATTATACGCGATCAATAGTTAAGACAATTCCCAAAATCCAAGGTCCAAATCCATATCCTATCCTTCCAATGGGCAAAAGACCATTTTACCATTCCCATATCAGAACCAACATCTCATGTCACAACTCCTAAAAGACCCGATGCCCAAAAGGCCCAAAAAGAAGGCTTCACGAGTACTACACACTGATGCCTAACATACAATCCGCCACAACATGATATCGGGGAAAACATTCATTACGCTGAGCGTACGGATACAGACGCCCATCGTACTCCCTAGGCAACCAAATCCCACTTTAAGCACTTATTAGCTAAGACCAAAACGTCCAAACTCAGGTCTAATCTTTAAGGGATGTCTTAAGTCATAAAGTTCCTAACTTTATGACTTTGCATGGCTTAATGGGGTTCAAACCAAAATCCAAGCTTCATAACTTCATCAAAATACCACCAACTAATGCATAGAAGGAAAAGAAGGACCAAGATCACATTTTTATGGTTCAAAATAACTCCATAATGGATAAAGTTTCCAACTTTATCCATTAGAATAGTACAAACGACCAAGATCTAGTTTTTAAGTGTTAAAAGGGACCAAAAGTGCATCTTTTCCAACTTAATCCATTAACTCCAAGTCTCAATCATTTAGATCTAAAAATATGATGTTTAGATGGATAAAGTTTCCAACTTTATCTATAACAAGGTCACAAAGTTTCAAGATCTAAACTTTATGCACTAAAGTGACCAAAAGCTCATAACACCCAAGACTAGCTATATCTATCAAATGCATAATCAAGAAACAAACTTTATACTTCTAGAAGAAAGATCAAGGTGAACAAAGTATGGATATAAAAGCTCCAATGTACCCAACACTTCTCCAAAAAACTCTTTCTTCTGCAAGATGCACCAAGAACACTCCAAAGCACTCAAGCACACCTTCTTTTGCTCAAAAAGATCAAACTAGGGTTAGGGTTTTCAGGGGAGGGTGTTGGGGAGGTGGAGGATGATAATGGAATGGGTTTGGGGAAGTTAAGGAGCTTAAATAGGGCTTAAACCATGAAAATAGGGTTTGGTGTAACACTAAAAAATCACAATAATTTAAATTTTTTAAAAATCAACCATTCATCATATTGGTTTACAAAAAAGTTTATTGTTTCAAAAGTATTTTTTTCAAGTAAGAGTTTTTCCCCAAGATCTAGTGGCAAAACAGGAAGTCATGTACGATCACACCTTCGCCTTCAAACGATCCTTGGAAGTATTTGAAACCATAAACTAAAGCTGTAAGCCAAAGCTTAGTGAGTTTCCCCTAAAGTACCACCACACAAATGTATAATCAAACTAATAACGGGTTAACAACCTCATGGTTGGATTACCCTTGGCCCACAACCTTACGTTGGAATGAACCGACCCACAACCTTATGGTTGAAATGCCTATTACATGAACAGGTACACAACCTCCTGGTTAGATTACCCCCAGCCCACAACCGTCCGGTTGGAATGCCCTGGCCCACAATCTTATGGTTAGAATGCCTTAGTTTGTTGACTTACACCACAAAGCAGAACAGTCTCAACCCTACCATACCACGTCGACATGCACATAACAAATAACAGATAATCATATAACAAGTTAACAGACTAGCATGAAGATCTACTGATTACTACTATATAACAAAATCCTAGATACCAAGATACATAACCAAAGGGACCGACATTGGTGCATGCGACCCACAAGAACAGTGAGGAAACTCACCTCACATTCTGATGAATAGGTGAACAATACATTGTTCTAATTACCGACTCTACATGACACATATTCAACAGATAGATACCAAGGCTTAACTATACCTCAAAATACCCAAATACCATTAAGTCAAACTTGGCCAACCCTGGTCAAAGTCAAAGTCAAATTCAACGGGTCAAGCAATCAACTTGGTCTACTCAGCCGATTACGCGGGGCTACTCGAGCTTTGACCGAAGTCAGGAGATTGACCACGTACGTGTGATGTACGTTGAGGTACACATGACGTACACTTAGAGCCTCATTTCCGCAATAAGAGCTTAATGCATTAAGCTCTCACGTCCAACTTTTAGATCCAATCCCAAAATACCACTAAGAGTCACAAAGTTTCCAACATTATGACTTCGCATGTCCATTAAGTGCTTAATACACAAATTTACAACATCTTAATGCCTTAAGACCTTCTAAAGCATGCATGGAGAAACACTAAGCATCAAAAGCAAATATTTATGACTTAAGACCCCTCATAAGGTATGAAAGGACGACTAATTTGGTTAAGATCATGCCATGCTTAAGAATCACCATTTTTTGGACCAAAAGTTCCCTAAAAGAAGAAGTGGATAGATCTACAAGATAGGGTGATCAAGTTTTGAACTTTTTATCTCATGGAGGTTGTTAGCAAGGAGATAAATCAGATAATCTCATATCTAAGTTGCTTCCAAGCTCCAAGTTCTTCTCACCTTCTTCTTCTTCTTCTTCTTCAAGAATACCACAAAACATAAAGATAAGCTCAAGATGCACTCTCCTCACTTAGGGTTAGCTAGAGGGTTATTTTTCTCAGATGGAGGCTGATGAGGTAATAAGAAATAAGAGATAATGATGCTTATATATGGACAAAACCCTAAAAATTAGGGTTTGAGGATCTACCACGTACGCCCTTTGTACGCGGTCCATGCCCAATGTACTAGGGTCCACCCTAGTACGCCTAGGGTACACAACGTACACTCAACGTACTAACCTCCTGGCCAAAATTATCAAAATGCTACTATGGTCCATTCTTGTAATCTTTCTCAAACCCAAGGGTCAAAATGCAATATTCTTTCATACTTAGGTTTAAAATTGAAAATACCTCATCATCGAGATGTTACATTTGGGCACTGACCGCGTACATCCAACGTACTCAGGGATGCCCTAGTATGCCCAGTGTACTTCCTGTACGCCCAATGTACTAGACTAAGTTCAAAACCTTCCTAACTTCTAACGATCATAACTTCTTCATTCTAACTCTGTTTTCGACAATCTTTATATCCATAGAAAGGTATTGAGGTGCTCTACAACCCTATCTAATTACTTATGATTTAAAACACATCGAAATAAAGTCCTTATATCATAAAAGAAGTTTGAAACACCACGTTTCCCATTTTACCCTTGGGCTCCAAAGCACAAACCAAGCTCTTGAGTCACATAATCTACATTACCCGCATCCAAATGGGTCTAAAACCAATCTTTCCCAAAAGCTTGAAGCGTTATGATACTTGATTTTCTGGTCATGGTCCCGAATTATGAGACGACTCGAAATAGGGTGTTACAATTCTCCCTCACTTCAATTATATTTCGTCCTCGAAATCATTCCTTTTTACTCTCCAAGTAATCAGGTGATACGACCAACTCTTCCAGATCCCTGATGAAAGTCGACCCTAACATGTGATGGCCTTCCAATAATCAAACCCATCCTTAGCAGAACCGACATACTGACGACGAACGAATTCCTGCTCCCACTAACCTTAACCAATGAAGGACAACCATCACTACACAACTCAAATCCTAGAATCCAATACCTTATCCAACATCTCGACATGCAAAACCATTTTGAAATACTATCAATATGACCTATCTCTACAATCCAAATTGAAAGAAATCCTTCTGGCCTTAAATCATCTATCCGACACTTTTGGCAGACAGGATCCTAACCATACCTTGCTGTTGAAAAGATCTTTTATATAAACAAAGTCGACTCCCAACGCGAGTCTCAACCCATTATGTCAACCGAGAACATAACTCACGTTCCAAAATCCAAAGATTTACACTTGCATTCTATCCGAAATCTTCCGATTCCACGCTGACTTTCCACTAAATCGAGATATAAAAAATCCCCAGTCCGTCCCGGAGACTGAAAGTCTCACACCTGGTCCCACCACAAGGCTCCATCTAAGAGTCTAATTCATAAGGGCTACCCTATCCTAACCACTCCACGGTTACCAACCACTGACCACAGAGTCATCCCACCCTAAACGTGATCCAATACCTTGCTCAAGCCAATTTCCACCAGGTCTCAACCACTCTGTCACAACTAAACACGCCTCACCCATAGGTCGCAACCAATATATACAATCGAACAGGCCTCACCCACGGGTCTCACCAAATTGAGTATTGTACAGGTCCCACATTGCCTCAGATCCAACTATCCTCATACTAATCAAGGAGTGGTTCCCCATCAATACTGTCTACCTCAACCCATGCATGTGTTGATCCTTCTTCAACCATCGACCACTCCTACAATGGCCTACCTCATTCTGGTGAATGCTACGAATACATTGTAGACTTACAACACTTCCCCGACAGCCTATCATCCTTGTGAATGCTACGACTACCTTGTAGTCTTACAACACTTCCACAACTGCTTGTCAACCTTGTGAATGTTACGGTTTCCCCGTAGTCTTATAATACTTCCATACTGCCATGGACATATTATATCACTAGCATGCATTGTCCTAACAATCATAGACAAGTGTTTCCAAAAAATGATAGCATGCACATACCACACACAATCAACACATATCCCTCTTTCTGTCATGGACCTATCACACCCTTCACATTAAAATAGAAAACAAAATAATAACATGAAGGAACCATCACTCATATCAACATATCACTCAAAATTAGGGTACATGCAACCTAAACGACCTAGGTTGATTCCAATCCCTCTAAGATGTGGAATTCCTAACTAGTACTTTAAATAACCACAAATATTGACTCACCTTTGTCAAACAAGCACCCTTTCCAAACTTTAAATCTTTTAATAGTTGAGGTATAAAGCTTTACCCTAATACAAAACATGTAGATTACTAGAAGTTTACAAGACCAAAAGTAGCAATTCTATACCCCAAACGTGCAAACTAGTTACTAGGTCAAATTCTTAGATTTTGACCTGAAACAACAGCATGTTCAAGGCCACTTTAGAACCACCAAACCTATAGAAATGAAAATTTTATTTCATATTCCAGTGGCTTAGAATCTTAGATTTTCAAAAAGTGCTCTCACAAGTCCATACGATGTTTCTAGATTTTTCCTAAGAATTTTACAAAACTACATATCCGTTCAACTAATTTCTAACCAGTCAGTGAACATAATGATTTTCACCTTGGTTAGAGACAAGATCAGGTCCTGGGAAAAATCAGGGACAAACTAGACTAAAAATAAAAACTTTAAGAGTTTATGGATCACCATTCTGACTCCTGATAAATTTTCTAGATTTTTTTCAAAATAGGGACATAATGGGAATTTCCTGAATTTCCCAGCTTTGAATTTTAAGGGTTAATTGACAACACAACCCATTAAGCCACAACGAAAATTGACTATAAATATGGGAATTGAGTTCTTCACAATAGAAGCATGTCAAAAGTTAAAATAACAATTTCAACCTCAAATCATGACCCAAAGTACATTGCTTTTTATGGGAAAAACAAATACATTGCTAAAAGATAAAACACCATTAAGGGCTTGAATTTCCTCCCCTATTAAGCCACATATAGAGACCTTTACAGATTCTTTTGAAGCCATTTTGGATGGTTTAAAGCATGTTTTTTTGATAGAAAATTGTTCATATGAATCTACATGATTTTGTGATTGAAGAAACAAGAGACATATCACCAACATAATAAAGATTTTAGCACCAAAGCAAAACATTCAACTCCAGGATTGTAAAAAATTTATTGAGTGCCAATGCCAATACATGAGAGAGTATTTAGGAGGATTTTCACAGAAATATTCAATAATAATACACCCAATGTAGTTGGGAATCGATCACACATAAACACTAGAATGGATAATAGGAAGCAGATTAATCGAACCAAAGCGATGCAATACAACTTCATAATTCCTATCAAAGCACCATCAATAGGAGTATAATCATACGAGGAGGAAGAGAAAGAAGAAAATTACTAACCAAGTCGAATTCGCAGCCTCCAAACACACCACAAAACCCGTTCGATCCTCTTTCCCTTTCCTTGCATTGTCAATTCTCATAACACCTTGATCGATCATTTTTTTCTTCTTTGACCGATGATGCAATAGCTAAAATCCAAGAATAATGGGTGCTACTCCCTCTCCCTATTGCTCATCATTGCCTTCTTCTCTTCTTTCTCTATTAATCATCGCACTCACTAAGCCTAAGAACCGATTTGATTTTTTTCTTCCTCTGCTGATCGACGCAAGCAACACACGAGACCCACAAATCAATTACATACACACGTATAAGCTACAGTCTAAAAAAATACATGAAACAATAATTTCCGTCAATTGCATGCCCATTGGAGGTTATAAACGGTTTTTGATGCTAAATCCCTCAGGTTTGGTTCTGAACACTACCTACCCCAACCCTAAATAGCATAACATATTAAGTTTATTTTAATAACAATCTAACCCTTCTACATCATTTATAAATTTTAATGAATTATATATATATATATATATATATATATATATATATATATATATGTATATATATATATCTTCTTTTTCAACAAAAATGTTTAATTAAATTATATACCATTTTAATATATTGATTAATCATTTTAGATATTAATTGACACCCTTTTTATTTAATTTATTTCATTCTATACCCTTAGAATCGAATAACTTTACAATAATTAATTTTCGAGTAACAAAAGCTAACATCGTTAACGGAAGGATTTTTGGGTTTTTACAAAACTCAACACTATTCTTCAGTTTTTGAATGAGAATACTGGGAAGTTTTATGTAAGTGAAGAAGAGGATGAATTTTATTGAAGTCTTAAGAGTCAAGGATTAAGACGTTAATAAATACTGTTGTTACGTGTTTGAAGAATATCTTGCTAAACATTCTAGTTCTTACATACATCAAGTTCTGGAATTACATCATATTGACTTTGAAAGGCACATATTGTTTGAACATATGGTTACTTCATCAAAAGAGTCAATTATTTTAAAAGTTCAAAATTTGATTGATTTGTTCAAAAAGGAATTCAAAAAGCTGACTATATTTTGTGATGGTGTAAACAAATATGTTGATGTTCTTATGGGAGCTACATGAACTTTGGTTGAAGAATTCGTGCATTCAACAAAGAATATGCTGATGGATTAAATTTGAAGAAAGAGTCTGATGGGAAAGTTTTTACAACTATTGAGAAATATATTATACGTTTTCATGAAAGATTATCGGATTTTGATTTTCTATCAACAACTTCGATGTCTCAAGAACAAATATATTGTGTGGTTTCGTCCTTGGTGCTATGTTTTAAAACTGAACTTGATCCTATCTTAGATCTTATTCTTCGATTACCCACCAATGCTCCACGCCCATCTATGATCATTTCATAAGGGGGAGATAAGGGGGTGGTTCAATGAAATTTGGTGTAGAAGAAAAATGATAATTAGTTGGGAAGTTGATTTCTACTCAAATCCCAACTTCACTTTCAATGAAATCAATAATGACAACTTCGAAAACAACTTCTACATCAAATGTCGAAGTTGATATATCAAAGTTCCAATCGAAGAAAGGTCTGAACATAAGCGAATGAGGCTCAGGTTATTCGATATTCAAACCTATTGCTACTTCAGAAGCAAAAGGGAAGGTTAAAGGTACTCAAGTGGAACGTAAAACAAAAGAGAAGAAGAAACTTCAAGAGCTAGAGATTGAAAGAATGAAGCAGCTGAACAATATTATGAGAATGAGAGCGAATGATCCACCTGGCCTTTATAAGGGGGGTCCTAACAAGGTATGGTGTTACAAAACAATTAAACATGTCTTATGGTGAAGTGGATGCTTTCGATAAAAGAACAAAGCAAAGCTATTCCATCAAAGACTCAGATTTCAATTAGTTGAACATTCGGATCAATCATTGCTTTTGCTCAGTTCAAGCTAGCTGAGAATTTTTCTGATTTTGAGGAATTTAAAAGGATGAAGATTCGTTTTCATGCCATTATTGTAAAAAAAGAATAAGGTGTACGGTATTTGGTGAAGATAGTCAAACTTGTATCGATAACTCCTGATGTGATGTTCGAAGGAGTTCTTCAAAATTATTGATATAAAGTTGTCATGGATACTAATATTCTTTTTGACTTCACCATTGTTGACTTTCCCTTGATGAACTTAAATGATCTCATTACTGCTATGACGATTATGGGAGATTTGAATAATCACCAAGTTGAAGACAAAGCTTCGTACATTATTGGGTATAGTCACACCAAGAGCTTCTTAAACTGTTATTTTGCTCTTCTAGCATTAACAAATTTTTAGTTCGCCACTGACTTCAGCAAAAAGTCAAATATTCCTAAGTTTCTTGAAAGGGAAAATCAATGTTAATCATTTTGAAGATGGAGAAATCATCAATCAACCTTTGGGAGTTGTCTTTCATCGAAAGAATATGAAGGGTGGGAAAAAGAGGTTTGTCTTCCGTAGTGATGATGTAAAAAGATATTTGAATCACTATCTTTCTTGAATCCTTCTTCAAATAAACAATTGTATGAAGAATACTAATGAAGATAGAGTCGAGATTAGGAAGGTCGTCATTTGGTACTTGGAGATTAGAAGAGTGTTGCTACAAGTGATAAAAGACACTACCCACTATCTGGAGATTTGATACTAATCACAAAGGGGGAGATTGTACATTATTATTTTTTTGATATATCAAAGCCTTAGGCAGTTTTCTATAGTGAAGTGTTTGTAAATATCGAAGGTCTTCATGAGTTTGATATGTATGTATTTTATTAGGAACTTTTGTAGATTCCCTTTCAATGTCGAAGTCTTGGTATGCATTTTGCATCCGTTTAGTACTCTATAAATAGAGTAGGTACATAAGTGTTTTGTAACTTTTGTGTCTAGTGCATTGAGCTTTATCTCTCTATACAGTTATATTTGTACCACTTCCAAAAAATATGAGCTGAATCAAAGATCTTGTCTACATTCTGTGTTCATATTAACTCTGATTTCATTTTACGATTGATTACAAAAATCCTATAAACATCCTTTTAGTTTGATAAGATGAATATTTTTCCTGTTTTTACTTCCAAATTGAATATTGCACAAGGGCCCAAAAAGGTTTGGGTTCCTAAATTGGTGTAATTTTATAGGTAATTCATGACGAACAATATGATTCAAAATGGTGTATCGATAACGGATATTCGTGTCACATGACTGGTGGGAAATTAGAATTAAGAGAGTTTCAGAGTTTGAAGGATGTTGGACATGTAAAATATGTAAATAATGCAAATAGTGAAATCAAATGATATGTAATGATTACAATTGGAGAATTCACAATACGAAAGGTATTGTATATTGAAGGCTTGCAACATAATCTAATTAGCGATTTGCAACTTGTTATAGGTATACTACTATGAGTGTATTTTGATGAAAAGGGTTTGGAGATTCAAAGCGTAGAATCTAAGAAAGTGTGGTTGAATTCAAAGCGTAAAGGAGAATTGTATTTTCTCGATATGAAACCAATTAAAGGGAAACCATCCATTTGTCTACTTTCAAAAGCTTCTATTGATGATAGTTGACTATGGTATCAAAAATTATTACATCTTAACTTCAAAGACATCAACAAATATGTTATTGGTGATATAGTGCGAGGTCTTCCGATATCGAAAAATGAAAAAGACCACTTGTGTGCTACTTGTGATTTAGGAAAGAAAAATCGTAAAAGTTATTCTTTCATTATGAATACTAAAATTGTTCAACCACTTAATTAATTCATATTGATCTTTGTGGTCCCTCATCTATTAAAAGCATTGTTGGTATGATTTTTCTAGATTAACATATGGGTTTACTCTCTTATGTTGAAATCCGACACTACTTAGAAGATGATTGACTTTGTGAAGCAAGTGGAATTGAAACTATGAAATCCTGCGAGAAAAAAACGAAGCAATACTAGCACTGATTTCAAAACTTGGTTTTTGAGGAATTTATGACAAACAATGGAATTAATCACAATTTATCATCACCTTACACACCTCAAAAAAATGGTGTGGTTGAAAAGGCAAAACCGTTCTCTTGCGAAGCTACTAGGACTATACTTTCATTTGCACATTTACCTCTTTGTTTTCGGGCATATGCTATTGGAACTGCATCTTTTATAAAAACCGACCGTACATTAATAACCGGTTTTTGATAACTCCATACGAGATGATGAATAATTGTAAACCTAATGTGAAATTATTTCATGTGTTTGGTTCCAAGTGCTTTATATTCAACTCCAAAGAGCATCACACCAAATTTGATGAAAAGGTTGATTAATATGTTTCCTTGGGATATTCTCTCACATCGAAATTTTATTGGGTTCTTAACAAGAAGTCTCGGAAGGTAGAAGAAAGTTACTACTTCACATTTTGTGATAAATTCATCACTTTTTTTCAAGAAGTGATTTCATGTGAAGAAAGTTTTCCTCCAACATGTTCCAAAATTCTCAAATTACAACTTTAGATGACGATTTTATCCATTTCTTTGATGAACCTAAACTTGGTGTCAATTCTGAAGCAAAGGATGATGATAATCAAGTCGATGAATTGCTCAAGCTTGTTGATGAAGCAACTAATAATACTGAATTTCAAGTCGAGGGGGATCCTTTAATATCAAAATCAGACACTCAGATTGCAAATTATATCTATTCTCAAAATGATCATGTTAAGAGGGAGAGTGTTTTTATTCTGACTAATCAGGTTAGGGAGGGTGTCCCTACTCCGACAAATCATGTTGAAGGAGAGAACAATTATGATTGAACACTCTTGTGAAGGTGAGCTATTTAAATCTGAAACACCAAATGATGATGCTCGTATCCATGGGGAGAGTCAGAATAATGAAGATAATCATGATTATTTCGAAAATGAAGAAGTCTATTATGAAGTTATTCCTAAATATAATCCTAATTATCCTCTATTGGTAAAATGGACAAACGATCATCCAAAAATACAAGTTATTTGTAATCCTTGAAATGGTATATTGACTCGTGCACAACAAAAAGGAAAGGCAAGATTTACTTTTTAAAATCAAGAATTTTGCATGTTTCATTCATTCATTACAAAGATTGAACTGAAGACGATGAAAATTGCTCTTGATCATTCTAATTGGGTTGAAGCTATGAAAGCCAAATTGAACGAATTTGAAAGAAATGTAGTTTGATGTTTGATTTCAACGCCTCCGATGCTCCCGTTGTAGGTTTCCAGTGGGGTTTCAGAAGCAAATTGGATAAAGAAGGAAATATGGTACGTAACAAAAAAAGACTTATTGTGAAAGGTTATTGTTGAGAAGAACGAATATAATGTGAAGAAATATTTTCTCATGTTGCAAAACTAGAAGTCTTTCAGATCTTTATGGCCTATGCTGCACATAAGAATTTTGAAGTATTTCAAATGGATGTCAAATGTGCATTTTTGAATGGAGAGCTTGAAGAAACTATATATGTTGAACAACCTCCAAGTTTCGTAAATGAAAATTTTCAAAATCATTGTTACATACTTGACAAATTTATTTATGGTCTAAAACAAGCTTCGAGGGCATGGTATAAAACAAGCTTTGAGGGCATGGTATGAAACTCTTACTAGCTTTCTTATACAATTAAAATTTAAACAAGGTTCGGTTGATTCGACATTCTTGCGTAAAAAGGTTAGGGAACATTTGATTTCATTCAAATTTATGTTGATGACATTATTTTTGGTTCAACAGATCCTGAAGTTACTACTGAATTCAGAACTTTATTGGAAACTAAGTTTGATATTAGCTCAATGGGTCCTATTAACTTTTTCCTTAGTTTGAATATTAGACAAAGTAAAGATGGAATTTTCATCAACCAGAAATCTTTCACATAGAATGTACTAATGGAATTTGGAATGAATGGAGATTCTAAAGTTAGAAATCCAATGTAATTTAGAACAAAGCTTATACCTTCACTTGACAAACCGACTCCAGACATCGCTTTGTATCATAGTATGATCGGGTCCTTACTTATATGGAATTAGTAGACCTTATATTATGTTTGATGTATGTTATTATTCCAGGTATCACTCTAATCCAAGAGAGGCATATATGAAGGTTGTTAAGAATCTTTTTGATATCTTCAGAAAACTACTTCTTTAGGCTTATGGTATCCTAACTAGACTAGGTTCTTTGTACCAACTTATTCTGATGCTAATCTTAGAGGATATGGCTTAGACTGAAAGAGTACATCAAGAGGATGTCAATTATTAGATAGAAAATTGGTGACTTGGAAATCTAAGAAACAAATGTGTGTTTCTCTTTCTACTTTAGAGGTTGAATACACTATTACAGTTGCTTGCACTTCTTAAATCATATGGATTCAAAGACAATTGAAAGATTATGCCATAAGCATGAAGAACATTTCATTGTATTGTGACTCCGATAATGCTATTAGAATTTGTCACAACCCAGTTCAACATTCCAAAACAAAGCATATCCCACTATGATATAATTTTATCAAGGATCATATGGAAGATGGGAATGTTGAAATTCACTTTGTTAAATCATCATATTAACTTTCAAATATCTTTACGAAGGCTTTACATGAGGCTATATTTAATCATATTATTTAAGGATTTGGAATGATGGAAGCTGAATCGGTTCCAACTTCAAACTGAAAGTGTTTACTGTTCATCTCTAAAGGACTTTGAGTCATCAAAATGTATTGGAAGAGGTAAAATTCCTTTTTTTTTCTCTTATGTGTCAGTTTCACATTATGAGGTTACTATTCATAACCGAAATGCTTTGATCCATCATAACATGTTAGAGTCTGTTTATTTACTTTTCTTTTACTCTTAGTTTAATTTTCATTTACGAAAGGCTCCTAGCCATCTTAGTCTATTAGAATCTTAAATTTTTGTTTGTTCAAAATTTTGAAAAACCTAAAAATATTTCTTTCTTATAATTTTTTCAAAAATACAATTCCATTTGAACATTCAAATTCCTTTAGCTTTTTAATAGGTTTATGATTTTAACTCAACGGGAAACCACATTAACACTTCATGGTTTGCTTTTCATGCTATTATGAGGATTATGGTTTGAGGATGTCATGTGATGATTATGCAAGATATGTTTCAAGAGAGTTTGTTTGTCTATAACGTAGGAAAATTGCATGAAAGTGATGTAATATGCTTTAATATGGTGTTGATAAAATATACATGATTACATAGGGATGTACAGTGATGTAAAATGCTCTGTTATGGTGTTGATAAAATATGCATGCCTGATTACATAGTGATATATAGTTTTGTATAGTGATATAACATGGTTTTCTATGGTGTTGAAAAAATACACATGATTACATAGTGACGTGTAGTATTGTATAGTGATGTAATATGCTCTAGTAAGTGCTTGATAAATTATGTGTGATTACATAGGGATGAATGAGGATGTTCAATATGAGGCCCTTGTGTATGAATTCATAATAAATTAATTGATATGAGTGAATACACTTAGGGGTGGAATTAGGTGTGTATCATATTTGGATGTAGTGATGGCCTAATAAGTTGAAAGAGTACCTATATGAAAAGAGCTTAAGCCAAGGAGTAGTCGATTGATTTTTCTACACAACCATTTTGATACATGGTCTCTCGAGGTGGGGATGGAGTGATGTTGGCAAGGTGTTGACGCCAGATCAAATGTCACGTCTGATTAGGGGGGGGGGGGTAATGAAGAAAGAAAATACAAATTGTACCACTCTTGAAAGAAAAAGCATTGTACTTGTACATCCAATACCGGAGTAGAGAACGCAACAAATCGATGAAAATGTTACAATCGAGATTCATGCCTCACTTAGTGCATTGGGTCTAGCTAGTCACATTAGTAATGAGTGGGGCAATTCCTTTTGGGGTTGAAGATGATACAGACCAATAACAACGAAGAATAATGCGATGAATTAACCAAAGAATAATACAATGAATTAAACAAAGAAATAAAGAGATGTACAAGGCGATGAATAATAAAATAAGTAATTATAGTAAATAATAACTATTAATAATTATTGAGAAGATTAAAAATGTTGATAAGGATAAGATTAATGAATGCAATATATTATAGTGATGTTATATGATTTGTATGTGTAGATACATAATGTGTGTGGTATAAAACATGTGATATGATGATAGTTTGATTAGTTGATCTATATGAGATTTGTATGTTTTTTTATTTCATTGTACTTATGATTGACTCACTATGTTGTTGTTGACACTTGTTCTTGTTGTGTTTTTCCATGCTATGCCCTTCAATGGTACATGTTGCTTAGGAGTGAGGCTTGGTGAGGTGGGGAAATTATTTTGGGTTGTTATGTTTTGTTATCTTAATAGCACTTCGACGTGTCTTGTTATTCATCATTGTGCTTTAAGTTAACATACTCAAATGATTTTTGGTACAAATGGTTTTTGATTTAAAACGTAAGTTGTTTTGAAAATGTTTGTTTAAAGTATTTCGTTGCTAATTTCTGTTAAACAATGTTTTAAAAATAAAGAATTTTTTTCGTGAAAATCATGGCTTTACATATATCAAACTACCGCATAATATAATTCAGTTCAACTATTTATTATGTATAGTTTCAACCGCACATTTTATATATATATATATATATATATATATATATATATATATATATATATGTGTGTGTGTGTAAAAGATCAAATGAGAACCACTAGCACTACCCACCGCCGTCGGAACCACTAGTGTTGGGGTTAGGGTCCTTAAATAGCCCATAAGGTTTATGTTAAGCCCTCACAATACGTCAAAATGCTCCTTAGATCCACGTACAAGTTCAAGGTTCATTTTAATACACGTTTGGCCCCAAAAAAATTTATAAAGCCAATATAAATTCACTTTAAATACACATTTGCTATCCTCACAAATATAAACTTCTGGTCGTTACACTTACTAATCTTCTCTATCCCAAGAATTTAACCATTGAGTTCACTTATAATCAAGATTACTAAGATCACAACAACATCATCATCATTATGTTTTCTTTCCATTGAAGCATACAAGATTAAAGGTTCCATTGTTCATTAAGTTCTACCCTAAAACACTAACCAAGTTTTTGAAATAATGAAACTTACCTTTAATCTAATAGATAGTGTTAAATTCTTAATTACTTGCACCTAGCTTCTTCTTTAAGGTATTGGCTCACCAAAATGGCACTTAGTAGCTCTCTAGGATGTATATGAATAAAATACAAAGAAATTTCCAACATAAGCTCTAAAAACCATTTTATAGGCTCAAATCAAGACATGACATGTGTCTCAGTTAATAAGTTTCATAATATCAATGTACTTTAAAATAAAGCCTTTGGTGTTTGAAGCTCACATACAACCTTATCTAATGGGACACAACTTGTCTCTACCCTGATCGTTTCTCCTTTCAGCAATTCACTTTACTTCTCAACTTCGAATGGTCATACCTTCTTCATACGTGCTCGAATTTTGATGATCTTTATATCCTTGGACTCGTATTTGAGTCAACAACAAATTTCTCTTAAATTGATTTAGCTATAAAGGAATATATAATAACTTATGAAGTGGTGAACAAAGAACAATATAGATAATTTTTCTTCAAATTACGCATCGACACGTATTTTATATATTATTTAATATAATACAACAAAATACATGTATTAAGTCTTACTTAATTTTCGATCATATTACACCTCTCATAAAGTCATTAACTATAAAGAACAAGTGTTACAAGTGCTCCCCTTATTCTAAAGATTTCTCCAGCATAATCATTTTAGAATATGTGAGGGTATTTGAATTTAAACTCCACCTTAGGTTCCCAAGTCACATATGAACCCTTGTGATGTTTCCATTGAACTTTTACAAGCCCAATCTTTTATTATTCATGAGTTTTGTTTCTTTATGGTCAAAAATCATCTCTGGTTGCTCTTGTTATTTCAACTTTATGTCAATTTTGGTTTTGACTAATGATACATTTTGTGATTCATCAACCAATGTTTTTCGCAAACACGATAGATGAAACACATTGTGAATACCTTGAAGTTCACTTGGAAGTTCAAGGAGATACATAATACCCCCACCTTTGCAATATTTG
Source organism: Lactuca serriola (assembly GCF_051521515.1). Classification (NCBI taxonomy): domain Eukaryota; kingdom Viridiplantae; phylum Streptophyta; class Magnoliopsida; order Asterales; family Asteraceae; genus Lactuca; species Lactuca serriola. Next base: position 64,177,774 of record NC_136413.1, on the reverse strand, counting down.
GAAGGATCAAATAAACTGAGGGTTTAACTATCCCCTCTTTCCAAAATGGAGTATACCCTTCCATGTAGATACTTTCAAAATTATCATATCTCTGACATTAAATTATAATGGATTTTGGTGTTTATTAGCATATTATTTATGACATAGTTGAGCTACTCACATATACTCATGAATTTCTTGGATCTTTGATTCCATTTTATACTATATTGTGTCCCATAAGCAGATTTTCTTCCGTCCCAGTCCAAAAAATAGGATTTCTACCCAGTTTCTGATATAACGCACCGTATTGTCCCATTTGAATACAAGAGTGATAGTTGTTATTATAGGCAAACTCTACTAATGGAAAACTATCATCCCGGTTTCCTCTAAAATCTATAACATAAGCACATATCATATCTTCTAAAGTTTGAAGTGTTATCTCAATCTGTCCATATGTCTGCGGTTGATAAGTCGTGCTCATAAATATTCTGGAACCTATTTGTTCTTGAAAATGCTACCAAAACCGGGAAGTAAATCTACTGCCTCAATCAGATGTGAAAGAGATCGGTACTCCATTTTGATTAACTACTTACTTAGGTATAAACTATGAAAACTTTGTCAATTGGTTGAAAACAAACCCAATCAAATCATATCTATGCAAAGTCCATGGCAACTTTGTTATAAAGTACGCAGTGATTTCATCCTACTTTTTCTTTGGGATCCACAACGGTTGAACCTCTCTACATGATTTTTATTGATTCGATTATACTTGAAAACATGTCAAACATCTTTTTAAGTACCATGCCATATCTCTCTTCATTCCCAAACACAAGTAAAAGGAATTCATAATCCAGTAAATTTTAGTGCTACCCAGATGTACCATATGTAAGGTACAATATGAATAATTTACTATTAGCTTCCGAGTTTCTCTAAATTTAGGGACACATATTCTCCCCTTGAACGTTTTGAAAACTCAGGAATCATTTTCTAATTATTTGATGTATCCCACCGTTCTTTCACTTTTAATATATTTGGCTTTTCAGCTTCAACCTGCATTTCTTGAATTAAATATGGTAAACAAATCGCGATTCCTATTCGAGCGGAAACCACACAGATAAGTTGTTCCTTCCAACTTAATGCATCACCTACCTTATTGGCTTTAATGGGGTGATATAAAATTTCATAAACATGATTTTTCAATAGCTCCATCACTTGCATTGTTGTATTGTGAACTCTTTTTAATTAAAAAAAATTCATGCTTTATGATCAGTGAATAATATTCACCCCATAAAGATAATGTTTCTAAATTTTCAGCGCACATATTACTACAACTAGTTCTAAATCATGAAATTGGTGTGCATGTGCTATGTTATTTTAATTTTCCTTGATGCGTAAGAAATTACTCGACCTCTTTGCATTAAAACACACCTGAAACCAACTTGTGAAGCATCATTGTAAAGACTAAAATCATCTCCTCTTTGTGGTAATGACAACACTAGAGCTTCACATAAGCTTGCTTAATGCCATGTCGGAATCTCGAAGCTAGAGTTGCACATTGGCAGTCCCAGACCATTCTCGGGGTAGTCTCGAAATGATCTGGACTTTTAAGGGTCGATCTTAGAATGGTATGGACTTTTTTTGGATCGATCTTTTTTTGGACATGTCTCAGTCTTTTTTGGTCTAATCTCGCAGTCTTTCCATGCACCTTTTCTTTGGTTTGGTTTCTGGGTGTTTTTAGGTTTGGTTTCAGTATTTTTCGGGCTTTTGGTTTGGATTTCGAGTTTTTCCATTAACAAATATGTGATTAACATGGAAATGGTAGATTAAGATTTATTAAGTGTAATAAAAGAAAAAAACGAAAAGTAGTTATACAATATGTGATAAAAAAAATTGTGTAAGTAACACAATAATGACATGTTTATAAACTTTTGGATACATGTCTTTTTGAGATGGTTCTTGTTTTGGTCTTTTTTGAGATATTTCTTAGAATGGTCTGGTTTCTTGGACTGACCCCGAGCGGCCTCGAGTCGATCTTTTTTTGGAACAGTCTTTTGTTGGTCCGGTCTATTTTTAGGTTGGTGTGATCTCGATCTTTTTTCGGGTCTGATTTAAGATCGATATTTTTTGTGCATGTCTACTCGAAGCCCCCCCCCCCCTAATATTTCTTACCTTCCCACTTCTCCACTTCTCTTTTCATTTGCTTCATGGTTTTATATATTCCAACTTGGTTTGTAGGAACCTGAGGCATCAATGGTTTCCTGGTTAACCTCCTCTACAACTTCAGGTAATTCTTCCTTTCCCACATATTTATCTTTGAAAGATCAAATATTAAGATCATCTTCCCTCTCAAACCCATTATCATTAGTCCTATTATCACCCTCCAGTTCAGGAAGATCTTCCATCAAAATAAAGGATCCCATCCCAAAGCCTCCTTCAATCGTTCCCGAAATAAAATTACCCTCAACCGAACCTTATAACACCTCGAAGATAATATCTTCATAAGTCCTAAGCATGCAAATACATTTCTTCTACAGATCTTCACCAATTTCATTTTCCATGATACCCCACGTAATATCCAATTTTGGGATGTTTCTTATTTTGGAATTTCAGGTCGTAATACAATCAAGCAAACGTCTTAGACTTCAAAGAAATAGAGTTTAGATCCCATCAGATGTTGATAATGTTGGTTGAGTGATATTTCAGACTTCTTGTGCGAATTTAATTAATTATTTATATGAGTTTTGGCTTGGCCACGACGTGGAAATTGAGGTGTCAGGACGTGGCATTCCTAATGGAAAACGTGCATCCATGCTATACAACGACGTGGTGACTGTTTTGTCCTAAAACCCAAGATTTTCCGGTTTATTCCCTATTAAAGGCACTAAATCTTGGGGTTGGCTCATTTGGTAGCCTTCATCCTTTAAGATCTGATCACACCCAAACCCTAGCCTCTATTATTGATCTTGTGTGCTTTTATGGTGATTTTTGGTACCTTGAAGAATAAGAAGGTTTTCTTGGTGTTTAGATCCACCAAGCAAATCTCTTCATCATCATCTTATGCATTTTTGGACTCTTTCTAAGTCCTTAAGCTATAAAGCAATGGGTTTTATGATGTATTTAGGATTGTCAGAGCCATATGGAAAGTATGAATAACTAGCTTGAAGTATTAAGAGCTTAATGCATTAGGATGACCTGAGCAGTTTCCACGATGTGGTAGGTTGGTCACCACGACGTGGGTTCAGGCAGTCATTATGAATGCTTTGTCTTGAAGTTGCCACGACGTGGCCAAATAAGGCCGATGGGTGGCCACGAAATGGGGGTCAACTGAGGTTGACTTTGACCGTTGACTTTTAGGGTGTAGACTGAGAGGGTATTTCCATATTTTTGTTTATGTGTCTCATAGTACCGGTCTTCACTGTTGAGAGCTATTGTGTATAACTATTATTTGCAAGGTGAGTCTTCTCACTATATTACCCATGCCATAGTGATGTGCATGCTAGAATAGGTGAGTCTTCTTTACCGATTTTTGTTATGTGTATTTAATGAGTTTCTGATAACTCCAAGACTGCTGATAGCCTACAGGGTTGTTGATAACCCATAGGGTTGCTGTGAGTCTATTGGATTGCTGATAGTCCTAGGGTTTCTTATAACCCATATCTCTTTATTATGTTGTGTTGTATGTGACATTTTGGGAAACTCACTAAGCTTCGTGCTTACAGTTGTCGATTAAATGTGCTTCAGGTACTTCAGATGATCATGAGAAGGTGAAGGCTTGATAATACACACACATGTAGTGTTTGAGATTTTGCATATTTATGATACTCTGATTCTGGATGAATGTATTTTATATTTATGGTTTTTTGATTCTGTTTTACGGAAAAAATGTTTTTACCTAATTTAAAAATTATAAAAAGTTGGTTGTGAAAATGGGATGTTACAAGTTGGTATCATAGTTCTGGTTTGAAGGATTTGGATGAGTGCTTGAAGGACACCAAACTCAAACTATGGATCTGAGATTTTTATAAAAAAAATCTTTTTTTAAGAACATACTGAGCTTCAAATAAAAAGAATGGAGGAAGAGATGTGTACAGTCAACCTGAGCTCGAGATAGTGATCTCTCAAAATATCTATACTTGTTTTATATGTTGTATTTTAGTTGTTGTTATATGAGGTGATTGAAATGCATACTACTTAATAGGATAAGGATCCCTTAGTAATTTCATTAAAGAGTTGCATGATTTTGTGATGGATTATAACCTAGAAGATTGCTTGTGTTGCCTTGCTAGAGTTCAAACTTAAATTGTTAATTGTTTTGTATATACTATATAGTTGTACATAATTAGGATTTTATCACCCTAAAATTCCTGGTTTGGCTTTACTTCTTATTCCTCGTTTGGTTGTGGACTTGGGGTAGAGTCATTTATTCAAACATCTATCGGATCTTGAATTATCTACGATTGGTATACAAGAGAAATTAGCGAGATTAAAGGAGATTTCTAGTGATGTGGAGATGTGGTCGATGAGGAAACTAGGATGAGTACCTAGGAGTACAGGTGTGGCTCCTTGGAGCATGTAGGTCTGTGTGTGTTGATACACCTAGAGTGAAGTGGTTTTATGACTTCGAACCATGGGATTCGCTGCTAGAATGCTTCTTGCTTTGTGCTATGTGAAAACTATACTAATGTTATTTATCTATCAGGCGAATATGTTTGGTTACATGACACAAAGTTTAAAAAGTTTTAGAACGCTTTATTTGGCTCTATTGCACGACTCTTATTTGAGTCTAAACGTTGTAGTGTTGCATCTTTTAGTCGAAAGATCATTTAATTATTGTTGCATGTAATTGTATTCGTAAGATAAATAGTTGACAATGGTAGAATTTTCTTCTGTAGCTGATAGAAATGGGGTGGAAATTCCTAGTGATTTAGGAAAAGTATTATAATGTGCTTGTATGGGCACGCGTTTAAGAGAGATTCTAGAAGGAGAATCTAGGAAAGATTAACGGTGCGTACTCGCTTGAGTGCGGGTATGTGTGATTAGAACAGTTAGTGATAGTCTTGAGCAGTGGCTTGGTAACATGTTGATAATTCTTGGGACGAATATAGATAGGTGTGGAAGGTAGTATAGGCCCTTAGTACTGAAACCATATGATCCATACGAGCACCTGGAAGAGTTGAAAAGATTCTAAGGAGCTGGTTATGGTAGATAGCTTGGTTTGGCAACATGGTTTGTGGCAGCGTGTACATATTTATTTGTCTATCAGTTATGGTTGTTCAGATTGAAGACGAGTTTGGAAATTGTTTGGGCCTTAGTGGCCATGGTTGTTTAGGTCTTAATGGTGCAAACCTATGTGTGCGAACTAATTCTAAGGTCCCAAGGGCCTTGTTCAAAGTAGTGACAGTTGTGTCGCGGGACTCATATGGGTAACGATTCTATTAATCGACTCGAAGATTTCAACCTTAGGTTGGATGATTGGTTGATTGCTTGGGATGTAGACTCAGCGTAGGATTCGTGAGTGGGTGTAGGTTTAGGCATCACCAAGGTGAGAGGTTAAGGCCTTGAATACTCTTTTGGATGGTCTAGGTAGTTGAACTTGATGCGATAAGTGGGAGAATTTGCAAAAGGGTTCTTGTGGTATGATTGTCTCGATATATTTCTAATGTGGACCAGAGAGTCATTACAGCTAAGACTGTAAAAAGGGAGATTAACACTCTTCTTTCTTAGCAATTAGTTCGTCGTGTTGTAGCTGATTATTTTAGGTAACCAGGAGAGGTGATTTGGAACCACCATCTTTGTGGTCTCTGGTATGTTTCGGCTATAAGAATGATGCCTTTTGTATTTATGATTGATTCTTGCGATGAGTTGTTTGATGGGGTTTTGTATCTCATTTGTGTTTAACTAGAGAATTGGTGTTGCGTTGAATATCATAGTATTTCTTGTGCATCTATGTGTAATTCTTGATGAAATGCTGGTTATGCCCGAGGAAGTTTCCGAGGTTTCCATATGGGATTCAGAGTTCCTTATGTTGGGCTGGTTATTAACCGAAAGATCATCTTATGTTATGTTAGCATTTTGAGAGTCAAGGTTGGCATGTTATAGGATGAGCTGATATGAGGCTTTTTTTTTGTTTGTAGACGTCAGTTGCTAGTAGTTCGAACCTTATGTGGGGAAGGACGAGGTATTTTGTTAGGAGGATCAACAGACTGTTTAGGTATGCTAGATTTTATTTCAAATTATTTTCTGCATAAGAGAAGGAAAGTAGGCTACAATCGAAGTGATCATGGTTAGGAAGTTTTCTCATTGTGTTTCTCAAAGACCCGTCAGAGTCCTTCATGGTCAAGGAGAATTCATGGATTGGTCTTATTGTGAGCACAAATCAAGTTTACGTTAAGCTTATATATTTAGGGACGCGTGTGTTGTCCTCACATCAGGAAGTTGTTGGGCAAGGAAATCACTATGGTCAGGAGTCCCTTTTAGAAGCACCAAGGATCTTGATTGAGGAGCGTTTTGATCCATTCAGGTTGTGATTTGGGTATATAAAACATGGTTAGTTCACATTATAGGTCGATTATCTTTGTTTAATAGTAGGAATTGGTTGATCTGTTGATCATCTTTAGGGTTCGGTATGTGTATTTCCACTCGGTTTCTTCAGCAATATAATAGATCGTTGGGTTTTGTTTGTCGATCCATTTCTAATTGTTTGTTATTCCGTTCTTCGTCGACATCTAAGGTTGTTCGAAGTTTTCGAGCTATGTTAGTTGAAGGTGCAGTTAGTGCGTTGACCTTTCTTCAAGTTCTATAAGGTGTATATCTAGGTTTCTTGGTAGGTGTACCCTCGATAATTGTTTGTGTAATTATTGTTCATAACGAGCTCGAGTTTGGCAGCTGTCCTTGGTTATTGGAAGTTCGGATGTAGGAGCGGCATTATTCAGTCCTTTAGTGGTGACATTAGGTCTATGCAAAGGTCGCTTTGGGGTGTTGTGTCTAAAGGGTTTGTATATAGAGTCGCTCCGATCATGGTTCTAACAACATTTATGGATAATTTGGCTCTTTCAAAAAAAACATTTATGGATAACTTTGGAATCTTCCTCCGAGTTTGGAAGTCTAATCGGGTTAGTTGTGCATTAGTGGGGTGTGTTCAGTTTTAATTAAGGTGTAGGATCTTTTTTCGGTTATTCATGTGGATGTTTCTGATGACGGTTGAGGCTCGTCTAACATGGTTATGAGGACTTAAGGTTGATTTAATAAGATAGCATGAGAACACCTAGTTTGGCTTTCTGGCATGGTACTTTTCTAATTTATCGCTTTCGGGTTGGAAAAAGCTTCTAAATTCTGGTCGCGTGCAACCACGTGTCCGTATGATGATGTGTCGATGGCAGCCTGAATTGTGGGAGGGTTGCGTGTTTCAAAATGGTATGAATCATGTGGTTTTTGATAAGTGTTCAGCAGGATGTTGACTGGATTCCTATAGGTCGGTGGGATGATGGTTGTTTACCTATAGGCCTACTGGGTGCTGGTTGGGAGTCTTCATGTCTGTGGTTGGTTGATGGAAAGAACGGGGAGGAATTGTGAACATCTCATTGCAATGGTTGGATGGTGTCATGGGGAGTCGTGAACTTCTCATTGCAATGGTGTCATGGGTGATGATAAGAACGGTGAGGAGTCGTGGACTTCTCATTGCAATGGTTGGATAGTGTCATGGCGAGTCGTAAACCATCTTGGATTTCACTTATGTTAGTTGGGCTGATAGTTATGTCGTGGAGACCCGTGTGTTTGGTTCGTTAGTCTTTGGCATAGTTGGGTATTGAGCAGTATGGAGATATTACTGATGGCTTAGTAGCAAAAAAGTTTTGGTCGAGTTTTTGTAGAATGTTGAATTGTTGGAAAAGTCATGGTTGTATATTAGTAGTTCATTATTGGGTTTATTATTAGTGGATCCGTGTTCGTTTTATGAGAAGGTTTCGTGTGAGTTAAGTTACCAGTGATGTAGTTCGTTGTAAGTGTCTTGGATGTTTTGGCAAGCGGTTGTGTACAAGAATAGTTATGGGACCAGGGATGCTATCCGAGGTTTTGGGTTTTGATCATTATATGATCTTGTGAGCGGTGGATTAGTGACGACTTGGTTGGAAGTCAAGTGTATAATTGAAGCCTTTTGGATTTAAGTTTTTTTTTTCGGATTTAGGAGCGGTTGGAATTCATGATTGAGGTGTTTTGAGTATTCATTCGGTTTGGTGGTGATCCTAGTCAGGTACAAGGGGTAGGTATGACGGATGGATGAGCGTTAGTCTATAGTTATGGTTTTTGAGTTTAGACTGGTGGGATCCCAATCTGGAAAAGTATATAGATGGAATTGCTTTGTATTACAGTTGATAATTTTCAAGTGATTGGGTTGTCTATTGGCATCGGTTGGGTTCCAAGTGGTCTCCTAAGTTTTTGTTATGGATGTTATGATTTTATGAAGTGGTTGGAGAAAGCATACCGAATGTGTTGTTGTTTCCAAAAATCCTCACCAAGACGGATTTCGAGGATGAAATCCACTTTAAGTGGGGGAGAACTGCCACATCCAGTTTCAAGACGTTTCTTATTTTGGGATTTTGGGTCGTAATGCGGTCAAGTAAAGGTCTTGGGCATTAAAGGTGTAAAGTTTAGACCCTTTTGGATGTTGATAATGTTGGTTGAGTGATATTTCAGACTTCTTGTTCGAATTTAATTAATTATTTGTATGAGTTTTGGTTGGGCCATGACGTGGCATTCCTGATGGAAAATACGTATTCGTGTTGTTCCATGACATGACAGGGAGTTGGTCAGGATGTAGTGGCTGTTTTGGCCTAAACCCTAGATTTATAGGTTTGTGCCCTATTTAAAGGCATTAAATCCTATGGTTACCTCATTTAACAGCTTCAACCCTCTGAGATCTGATCCCACCCAAACCCTACCCTCTATTGTTGATCTTGTAAGCTTTTATGGTGATTTTTTGTACCTTGAAGAAGAAGAAGAGGGTGTCCTTGATGCTTAGATTTTAAAAGAAAATATCATCCTCATCATCTTGTACATTTTCTAGACTCTTGTAAGTCCTGAAGGTTCTACCTGTTGTGTTCAAGCATGTTAGATCTAGACTTTTATCCATTTTTCTCCATGTTTGGGACGGTTTGAGTGGATGGATTTCTTGAAGTTGGCAACTTTATGGTCATTGTGGTTTCTTTGTAGTCTCTTGTCATGGATCTGAAGAGTTATGGACTTTTGGTTCCATGCATGGGGTTTTAACCTCATTTTCACCATTTTGACATAACTTCCGCTCAAGACATGCATTGAGCATGCATTTCTACAAAACAATGATTTTTATGATGTATTTGGGTGTGTGAGAGCCTTCTGGAAAGTATGAATGATTATCTTGAAGGATTAAGAGTTTAATGCATTAAACAGACCTTTCTAGTTTCCACGATGTGGTGGGTTGGTCACCACACGTGGCGTCGAGCAATCTTTACGACTGTTTTATCTTGAAGCTTCCACGACATGACCAAGGGGTGGCCACGTCGTGGGGTTAAACTGAGGTTGACTTTGACCGTTTACTTTTTGACCATGTTGACTTTTCGTCAACTTGAGGGTTTTAGGGTGTAAACTGAGAGGGTACTTCTATATTGTTGTTTAGGTGTCTTTTAGTACTGGTCTTCATTGTTGAGAGTTGTTGTGTATAGTTGCTTTTTACGAGATGAGTCTTTTCGCTATATTACCTATGTCATAGTGGTATGCATGCTAGATTAGTTGAGTCTTATTTGATGATTGTTGTTATGTATATTTATTGAATTGATGATAACTCGAAGAGTGGTGATAGTCCGCAAGGTTACTAATAACCCATATGGATGCTGATAACCCATATGGCTGATGTGGGCCCATATGACTGCTGATAGTCGCAGGGTTGCTTCACATAATTGTTTTAACAATAATCAAGTGTGTTAGCCGAAGACATTTTAATAGCTTGTTTCTTAAAATCGGTTTTCATTTCAACAAAAAAAAACAGTAAACTTATTCCATATTTACCGATCTCTTTATTTTTTATTTTTAATTCTAGAAGATCTTTATTCAAAAAGATAAAACCATTGTTTATTAAAAAAATCTTATCATGACTAAAAACTGTTAATACAATAAAAATAAATTTAGCAGACAGAATGAAAGGATGTTCACCCAATCACACATTAAAGTGGAGAAATTATGACGAAAAGACAAATATGCAATCCATTTTGACCTTGTTATTCATCATCATGCCCCCTTTCATTAATGTAGTATTTGTGTTTCTATTTGGGACGAATATCTTTATTTTCAATCTAGGCAGTTTTATATTAAGGTGGTTAATTGATTTCAAATTGCAAATTAGTTTAATAATTAAACAAACAAACTTTTTGTAATATAATTTATCAATAAAGATTGTAATAGGTAACATGTCACTATTTAGGAAGTTAAACTATATTACTCGTTACTATGCTCTTTTTAAATTGGTCATTCAAAATACTTTAATAAAATCAAAAAGCAAAATCGTCACTCATCTCGTATTTGTTATAATCAAACAAAATTAATGTAATAAATATAGACTCTTTTTTTTTACTAAATATATAATTAAATGAAAAGTATATATATATAAAAAAAAGTAGTCCATTAACTGGTGTGATGACTTTTGGGAATGGAAAAAAGTCAAAATGTCTTTTTAACTTTTCTCTTGTTCGCGTGTCTCAGAGGAGACAACGCGCAAAGTGGCATTGTCTTAATCTTTAATACTCCATTTGTAACATTAGAAACGCAAAATATCTATAATAATATACTTTCAAATAATTTATAAAAATCAGTATTTGTATGTTCATGTTTCAGAGTCCATGAGAAGACTTAATTATCAAAAGTTTGTGGTTATTTCAAGTGATTGAGTCTCTGATTTTATAATGTTAATTTTGAGGGTAAGTAAACAAAAATATAAATTGATTGAGACTTTTTTCTATACGCAATTTGACCTTATAAAAGTAACATATTTTCGTTTTGATATTTTCTCTTGTAATCGTGAATCATGCTAGTCTTTGTTTAATTGATTAAGTATTTGAACCAGATAGAACTTTTTGTTAAAAAAAAATATAACATGGTTACGCGAGAAGTGAGTTAGTTGTAATAAAAATTAAAAACACTTCGAAACTAGAATTTTGTCACTAATTGCGGAAGTCCCATAATTTCACCAATGTTAAGAGCAATAAAAACTCTTGTTTAAACAAGTACACGTTTTGTTTAAACTTTAAGATGGATAATTTAATTAAATGATGTAATTACAATTTCTAATCCAAAATCTCCAATAGTATCCCCACAAAATTTTGTTACGTAGGTCATTCTTTTATTATGTTCACCTGAATCACATATAAAAGTAGTAGATTAGATTGAAAAGCTTACCAATATACACATGAATTATATATAATATAATCATCACAATTTATAGACATACATCATAGTGTACTCTAATCGATTTATAAATAAAATCATCACTCATAAGTCTCTAAACACGTCTTTCTTTTGTAATTACCTTTCACATCACAACCATATCCCCATTCAAATCACCACTAGATCATGGTACAATTCCATAAGTCACCACATTGACGTGTCGCCGTTTTACTATTATACATGTGTTTGCATGCCCCAAATGACATCACCAAAGGTATAGAGTGTTTAGAATCTATATTGATCACCATAATGGACAAAATTGTACATTTGACTATATATGTTAATACTCTCGTCACAATGTTAATTAGGGAAGTTATTTGTACACAACGATTTTTATCCATACACAAAAATTCATGTTTTATGGAGTCGCATCACCGGACAATATACACATTGGATATGTCAACATAATAAAACAATATAAACCACATAGACGCATAAATGGTATGTGCTCAAGGTATATAGTATACTCATATTAGTGTGCATATGTTTTTATCTCCGTTGCTTCCTTAAACTTTGGGAAGGTTATGGACACCTATAATCAGTAATTATGTGCAATAATATCACTAATTAATCTTAAATTATTTGTTAAGGTCTTTTATAACATTATTTGTCACAATTAAAGCCACTTATAACCTTAAAAATTTACCGAAATTGATACAATTATCTTCTTTCTCTCATATTTGTAGTAAATTGGGAAAACTCTAAGGGTTTAAGCAACCACAAGTTTCCTTAAGAGGAGGATGACAATAAATAAAGGTCATATGCCATCATTTCATTTCATCGAAAACCCGAACATCTTTGTTCTCATTTCACTCATATGAAGTCACTCACTTAAAGCCCACATAATCCTAATACCTATATATGACCAACATTTAAATAAGCTTAATTCCTAACATAAAACCGTTTATTAAATTCCTCCATACCTCAATATATATCCTTGAAAAGTTTCCTTAATGATTCATAATTCATCATCTTTTACTTACTAGCACTCGATTGCACGGTTGAATGCCTTAAGTAGCTTCATTTGATGGCATTTTCACACTTAAATCTATCCTCACTTAGAAGGTGTTACAATTAGGCAATTAGCTCCCTTTAGGATGTTAAATTTGGAATCACAAAATTAACTTTCAAGCAAGGTTAACACCTTTAGCATCTTAGCTTTTATTTTCCATAAAAAATTCTAAATATAATAAAATATGAATTTTATTCTCCATATTTCCCAAAAATTTGTAAGATCTTTGCTTAAAAGAGATTATGAATATCACTATATCATTTAATTTGACTTCATAGTCATTACTCTAGGTTCAAATAAGACTCTTGACAATTTGAAATGTCATCCTCTTTTTCAAGGGAAATTGAGTAATCTAATCACTTTTTTGGATATTTTTAAATAGAACCAAGTTATTTTTTTTTTTTTTTCTGAAAAATAACATTTTGGTCCGGAATGGGTCATTCTGGACCTAAAAACCGGCCAAAAGCCTTATACTGTAGCCCAATGGTATATATATATATATATATATATATATATATATATATATATATATATATATATATATATATATATATATATATATATATATAGGTCCCACACACAAAAAATCCGGAATACACGTTCCAAAATTAGCAAATTCGAATTTAAACATGGATTCGTCAAACCAAGTAAGTTCTACTTTTTAAGTTACTTTTAATTTAATTTTTTGAAATGATTTACGTATTCCAGAATTGTCCGGAATGGTCCGGAACACGAGCAACAATTCCAGATTATCCTTATTTATTTATTTTTTTAAAAATATTTTTCTCGTTATACATGTATGAATGTTATCTAAATACTTTGTAATGTGTTTCTGATCAGTTGTTTTAGTCCGGAATTAGGTATTGTAGCGGTTTCGGAATGGTAATGTAGGTCTAGAACACGATGAGTGTCTATTCGAAATGATGATCCGGAATACTTATAATATACATATTTTTCTAAGTATTGTTTATAAACTAATGTTAGTTCAAAGACAAGTTAGCGTAGATGTTGTTAAAAAAGTGGGTTTTACGGACGACCAAGTTCTATTCAATTTACAGGAGTTGTCGAAATTGCGCCCGATAATGGTAAAATCGAAAAACAATAATTTTATAATTATAATTTATTTTTACAATAATGTATTAAAATGTTATTGGATTTTTTTGCAGATAAAAAACGACGATGCTGAGTTTCAAAATAAGATAAAAAAATAAACCAACAAATGCACACAAAAATGGCTAATGTTGCAAAGAAAAATGTATCATTCAAGCACGATTGTCAAAAATTTCAAAATCCTGATTTGAAACAAAGGTCAAAAATGTCTTTTGTTAAAGGCAGGGATGACACAAAATTTTTTAACCATTGGTTGGAAGGAAAAGGAAGACAATTTCAGTAACAAAGTATTTTCAAACACAAGTCCAAGAGGCTTATGAGAATTAGTTGAATGAATCCTTGAATGGAAGTGCTTCATCTCAAGAATCAATGTCAAAAGTATGACAATGGAAAGAAGTCAAAGCAATGAAAGTTGAGAAGTCACAAGGAAAAGTTGAAAAAGATAAACTTAAAGTTGAAACTTTGCCATTGCATGAATACATATGTATGCCTAAAATTGACAAAGTTGACTTAATTGAAAAAATTAAAACCAAAGTTCGAATTTGGATTTTAGCTCTTCATTTCATAATACATTTCAAACTAATGTCCAAGGACCCAAAATGTCTTGGGGACCTAAATCTCTCTAATTGATTGTAGGTGCTATGTGATGAGCAATATGACGAAAATTGGTATATTGGTTGTGGATGCCCGCATCACGTGTCTGGGAGGAAGGAGAATTTGAGAGATTTTTATTCATTGGAAAATGATGATGTAGTAAAGTTTGGAAACAATCGTAAGTGCAAAGTTAAAGGATATGGACAACTAACAAATGCGAAATTCATAATGAAGCGAGATGCTTATGTCGAAGGGTTGAAGAATAACCTGATAAACGTATCTCAACTTGTAGTTGGAATAGGATATCAAGTTATCTTCGATGAGGAAGGAAACATTATCTCAAATAAAGAGACAAAAGAAGTTTTGTTAAAGTCAACCCATAAGGATGACATGTTCACTCTCAACATGAAACCTATAGTGGTCACACCTTTTGTGTGCTTACTATCAAAACCTTCTTCAGACCTTACTTGGTTATGGCATCGACACCTTTCTCATCCTAACTTCAAAAATCTAAACAAGCTTGTTCTTAATGATCTTTTTCGTGGTTTACCTGTTTTGAAATTCGATAATGATTCGTTATGTGCAACTTGTGAACAGGGAAAACAACATCATCAGGGTCATCCAATCACAATCGATTCAAAGATCATTAAATTGTTGGCACTACTTCACATAGACTTGTGTGGACCTTCGACTATTGAATCTCTCAATAAAAAGAAGTACATACTTGTAATTGTTGATGATTTTTCACGATATACTATGGTTTTCTTTCTTAGGCAGAAATCGGAGACAACTCAAGTGATGATCAATTTTATCAAAAACATTGAACTGAGTTTGAAAAAGAAATTCATAAGATAAAAAGTGACAATGGAATTGAGTTCAAAAATCGAATTTTAGATTCATTTTTTACTGAACTTTGAATTTCATCACATAACTTTTTGTCTGCTTACACACAACAACAATATAGTGTTTTTGAAAGGAGGAATCGTTCCTTGTGTGAAGCGGCTAGAACGATGCTTGCATATGCGAATTTGCCATAATACTTTTGGGTAGAAGCGGTTTCGACAGCTGGCTTTAAGCAAAATCGTTCTTTTATTCATCGTCGTTTTAATATCACACCTTATGAGATAAGAAACAAAAGGAAACCTAATGTTCAATTTTCCCATGTTTTTGGTTGCAGATTCTTCATCATGAATCTCATTCTAAATTTCAAAGGAAAGCTGATGAGGGAATTTTCTTGGGATATTCTCATAATTCTATTTCTTTTAGGGTGTTGAACCAGCGAACAACAAAAATTGAAGAAACATTCAATCTCACGTTTGATGATTATTATGTCAAATGAATTAAAGAAGATTTTTTTGAAGAAACTGATAATCTCTAAAACTAATGAAGAATCTGAGGAAATGCTTACTTTTGATATTGATCTTGATTTAATCTTTGGTGTTCCTGACAGGGAAGTTGTGATGGGTATTATGAAAAACATATAAATCCTATGTGTGCATGCAACCCTAATACTTGATATATGTTTTCTTTAATTGAACATACAACTTGAACAACAAAATAGAAACCTAGAACACTAACATATATTCTAAAAATATAAATAGGGTTATAAGAATCATCCCTTGATTGTTATATAGTAATAACAATGCAAATCCTTATGTTGTTGAAGCCTTGAAAGAAAGCGTTACAAATGTCACGCCTCTAATGGTTTACACCCAGCACTAGCAAAGGAAGATAATTGAGAAGGAGGAGAGAGGATAGAAAATCCAGCTAGGTCTTCCAAAGAATGAGTGGCCGAAAATGTTGGATTTGGTGTCTAATCCCATAACTATAATTGGTATGTACTTGACTCGATTGTAGCATGGTTGGTGGGATGTCGAGTCCACCAAGCAAATTACACCCTTTTTTTGCAAATAAAACGTAATATAATGGTAAGAAGGGGTATCGATCCTCGGGGAAATGATTGTATTCAATCACCAATGCAATCTAAAAGAACTATTGTAAATAAACTAACTAACTACAATTAAACTAAATGGGGGGGGGGGTGTTGTGATTGCTTGAAAACTAAAAGACTTGAATAACTAAAAACTTGCAATTAAGCAAGATAGTGAGATGCTCAAGTATTGGAGAGAGTTGGTTAACTAAGGCAATTCAACACAATGAACATTTGTGTGTTTATCAGTAGGATTCAACATGAAGCTTATCATTCATCCCAAATTGGTTATAACAATCATGAAGCATGATATGCCAAGATTCCTCTTAGGTAGTATAGAGGTTGGGGAAGCCCACAACACACCTTCTTAATCAAGATTAAGGGTTTAATTGAAGCAATTGAACCCAAGAAGTTAATTAGCCTTAAGAAAGAAGGAATCCCCAATTCCTAGAGGATGTCAATGCTTACACATCCATAAAGGAGCTATGATTCATAAACTAGAGATGATTTTTACCATCATAAAGCCCTTGTTATAAGTTAATTCAATGATTCAATGCAAAACTAAAGAAATAAACTAACAATAGCTCATTCAATTGACAAGTTCATGATCAAACCATTAAACAAGCATAAGAAATATGATCTAGAACCATAAACATAAGATAATTGATAATCTAGCATGAATCCTTCAAAAACCCACAAACATTCAAAGGTTTTAACCAAAGTTAACCAATATAGAGAAATTAGCCACTCATGACAACAAAATAATAATCACAAAAGTATAACTACATAAAGAAACTACCAATGACTTGGAAAGATGAAAAGAAATGGGTTTCAAGCTCCAAAATCGTCTTCTTCGGCTCGCCAATGGTGTAAAATCGAAGTGATGGCTGCTAGATCTCATCCCCCAAGGTTATGGGGTGCCAAATGACCAAAATGCCCAAACTGGGCACTTGCGCGGGTACCCGCGCGACGGAAATTCCACTCGCGCAAGTGTTGCTGTAATGTTATTGGCTCTTCATTCCTCCACTCCACCCTTCCACTACCAAAGATTCCTTTGGTCCCCTCTATATCCATGTGATTTAAACCAACCAATCATCATTTAGCTACAAAAATGGATACCCCAAGCCCAAAATAAAAGTTTATGACCCATCTTCATAAGCCCAAAATATCTAAGTCTTTAACTCTTAAGGCCTAAATCTTCTTTTGTGGATCCGCCAAGCCCAACAATGCCTCGAGAACCACTAAGCCCATCTCTAATCAACCCGCAACCGCAACGAACACCGAAAACCTACAAAATACCTTATGCAAAATAAAAAGCACCCGGTACAATCCATAATAAAGAAAATAAAGAATATACAATGCATTAATAACAAAAACATCTAAAAAATCTAAAATAAACTATAAAAAGAAGTAAATAAAATAAACTATCAATTGTCCTTTTGGGTTGCCTTCACCAGTGCAAATTGATAGGATGAATTTTGAGAATAAGGTTATTTATGGTTTATTAATATATTACAAGTATAATATATTAATACGTAATTATTTAATTAGTATTGATCAAGAATTAATTTATTAATTTTGTGATCAAAAGAGACTAATTAAATATATGGAGATTGATTATGTAAATCAATAATTCTTTTAGTGTGGGCTAATGATCCATGATTATGGGCTAAACTAATCCATGGATAGTCCATGGAGGTTAAACCCATGGAGCATGAGAATGTGGAAAGTCATGGATTATTAGGGTTTACCAAGTGTAACCCTAGCATGTCCAACACTATAAATAGAACCCTCCATAGACCAAAATCGGTTGCCTCTTCTCTTTGAGATAAATAGATTATTCTCGTAAATCAACCTCTTGCATATTGGTGTTTGTGAATCATTATAGGCATCACACTGAGGTGCTCAAGTTTTCAAAGGTCAAGAACTCTACCCTACTCAAGAGGTAAGCATCCAAACCAAAGTTTTATATTATATAACTTCAATTGTATACTAGCTAGGGTGAATGATTTGGAAAACAAAATGCATGTATTATTAGAGAAAACATAAATCCAAAGCATTAAGGGTTACATGTACACCATATGAGTGTTGTAGTGCTCAAAACCTAACAGTGGTATAAGAGCCTAGGATTTTTTTCTATTATATTTGATGCCTACATGTTTTACAAAGCCAGAAAAGTCGAATTTTTTTGCATCTGACTGATGGACTCGCCGAGTCCACTAAAAAACAGCCCTACTCGGCGAGTCCAGTTCATGTACTCGACGAGTTGGTGCCCCTGTTTGCAGAATTTCAAGTTTCTTGGCCTGGTTTGGATTAGGAACACTACCACAAACTGTTTTGGATCATTGGAAATGTTTTTTATGATATGGTAGTTCTTGTACTCATCCAACCACAAGATAATTGTCAAAGTTTTTAAAATAATTGTTGTTTTATATGATAAACAAAGTTGCTTTTAAAATTGTTGATTTAGAATTGTCTTGATTATGAGTTTAGTTAGATCATAAATTATGTGATAATTTTAGTTGTTAGAAAAATGATCTAAATGAATTTTAATGAACTCCATAACTTTTCCTCAAGTTATGGAAAATGAAAAGTCTCATACATTAAAATGGCATTAAACTCATATGTTATGAAAATGAAAAGACAATTGTCAAATATTAAGATAATAGGTTAATTATTTTATATTATTTGATATGAATTGCCTTGTTACATGAGTTAGATTAGATCAATAGAATATTATGTGATAATTTTTCTTTGTTAGAATTGATCTAAATATTATTTAAGGAGTTCCATAACTTGTCCTCAAGTTATGGAAAATGAAAAGTCGTTTCTTAAATGTTTTAATGAACTCCATAACTTGTCCTCAAGTTATGGATTATCAAGAGTCTTTTCATTAAACACACATTAAGCTCATAGGTTATGAATGTGAAGAGTTTTGACAAGTTTCAAAACTTGCCCTCAAGTTTTGGAATTCGTAAAGTCTCACTATTGAAACATTTAAATTTCAAACCCTAGAGTTTTAAAAGTTAAAATTCAATCCGTATACTTTATAATATTATAAGTTTTATATATATATATATATATATATATATATATATATATATATATATATATATATATATATATATGTGTGTGTGTGTGTGTGTATGTGTATATATATATATATATATGTATGTATAAGACAAGTCAGTCTTACTATTAGTAGGCCTTATTCACGAAGCCGGTCTATAAGGGGGTATAAAGTTACTGCCTATAAAATGGTAGTTTAATGGGTGTCCACTCTCACCCACCGTTTCCTTGAATGGTGGAGGGTCGTTAGCCGAACGGGTAGGATAGGACATTAATTCTCCTTAATTAAAAGTATAATGATAAATATAAAGTAACTAAACCTTTATTAAATTCCCAATCTTAGTTACTTTAGGAAAAATGTGAAAAATGTGCTAATCCATGAAATTACACTTTGCACCTTGTTAAGTCGTTAGTGGAGCGTGTATGGTTAACCGACACACTAATTTGGGACTAACAATGTGTGGAAAAGGGTAACTTGATGTTAATCATAGATCAATGAAGTGTGTGTGGTTAACCGGCACATTATTTAGGTGATCTGTAACATTGGGTGTACCAAGCTAGTTTGCATGGTTATTCACTCCTTGTTTGTGATCCTCAACATCCTAGTCGCAAACATGAAGGGCACGCCGAGATTTAAACATGCCATTGAAAAGTTCAATGAATCTCAAAGATCTAGGAATTTCAAACCAGTTAACACTTAATAATCTATTTTGTTTTTCATGGTATTGATAAATCGTCATTTACATACCTTCAAATATTTTACAATTGGATTACGACATCCCTCTTCGCAATTGTAAAATATTGTGTTGGGTCCTAGCCTTAATATTTCGTTTTGGGTGTTATATTAAGGACTTAAATCAACTAACTTGAATTATTTCCTTATAGATGTCTAGTTCAGACAACTATGGTCTTCCCGAATCTGTTGGAAAAAGCTTTCCACATGAAAATGATATTCCGCAATATCATACTTCACTTCCTCCACCTCCTCCAATTATTCTCCCTAACCCACAAGTTCAAAGACTTGGAAAGTTCGAGGTCACTCAAACCCTACTAGCAATGAAACATCAAGATGGAAAGTCTATATGTGCTCATGTCTTGGACATGAAGCTGCATATTGACAAGCTAGGAATGTTGGGTATCGTGCTCCCAAGGAAGTTGGCTATTGACTTGGTTCTCTAGTCACTTCCCAAATCATATAGTGATATCGTTAAAGACTACTATGTGACAGATCACGACATGAACCTTATTGCTCTTGCATGTTTGCTAATTGCTGCTGAATCAGCAATGATTTGGCGCAATGATCAAACAAACATGATTGGAAGATCTGCTTCCCAAGCCGCCACGAACATAGGCAATGACATTGATAGTCCATAAATGATTCATTCTCCTAAAGGAAAGGAATTAGCCATGGTCAAAAGCTTTGATCTTAAGAGAAAGGCCAGTTCTTGGATTACCTCATGTGCCAATGCAAAAAAAAGCCAATTGTTTCTACTTCCATTTGAAGGGACATTGGAAGCGAAGTAGCCCAGACTACCTGAAAGATCTAAGAGAAGGTAGAATCAAAAAGTTTGACTCTGCTTCAGGTAAGTTCTCTATCTAACTCTATTAAGTTTCTATTGGTAGATTATTAATACATGATGTGATAAAATTACCTTTTGATGTTTTGTAGGATCAAGCGAAGCTTAAAGGAAAGGCATGTTGAGTCTAATCGCAAAGAGATAGATTTTGATCGCATGGTTCGATGATCGGATTTTTGAGCTGCTGCTTAAGAATTATGATAGATTACTTAGAAATTTGTAATAACATAGTTTTCATGTGTAATTGCATTGTAAGGAAAAGTTTTTCCGCACATTATTTTTATAAATAAAGAAAAATTTTGATTTTTTATCTTATTTTATATTTTCTTGGAATGGCATATGTGAAAATTGATGTTTGTGTTTTTAGCAATACGGATTTGATTCTTTCGCATGTGGTGGTGTCCAAATTTACTAAATAAGGAAAGATTCTCATCACCCAAGTTTCAGTTGGATAGAAACCTGGAATCTAACAACTTGTATCGTATGATGAATGAGAACCTTCATCTTTGGAAAATTAAGACTAATTTCTTGTTCACATGTATATGTGAGTCAAGTGAAGGACTAAGGGATCGGGTACACTTGGTTGTGCGTTGGTCAGGTCCACCACAAAGAACGATAAGACTATTCTTCATGGTTTACTAAAGTTAGTAAATATGGTCATGCTTACAAGATTAAGTATAATTCTGAATCATTGGAAAAGTTTCAATGTGTAGCAGAACGAATAAAAAGAATCAAGGTAGAAAGATAAAAGTTTCTCCATCTGAAGTCTCAAGAGTCTCGTCTAAGAACAATCATGGAAATTGTTGATAAGAAACATGAAGAGAGATTGGCTAATTAGTCTTGATGTTTGAATATGAGATTACTAGGCTATGTATAGTTGCGAAAGAGCCTCATGAGCTCTTTGTGCAACAAGTGTCTGATTCGGAAGCTTCTATTTAGCTCCAGGTTAATGAGCTTCGAACCTTGATGGCTAAAGATGTTAAGAAGTTAGATGATAACTAGAAATTGTTACATAAAAGGGTTGATGTCGTAGGAAATGCAACAATTCGCCTGATCGAAGATATTACAACCTTCAATAATGACTATTCAAAACATCTAAAACTCAAGGCTGAGAAGGATGACAAGATGTTTGAGAAATTTGAAGAATTTTTATCTGATTTTAAAGAGACATTATCGAAAGTTGACATATCGACTTAATCTTCTATTTCTCAAGATTCCATTTCTACTATGGTTTCGAACATCGAGTCAAGTATCAAGGCTGAGTTGGCTTCGATCCTGAATTTCATACTTCGACTACCAACAAATGCTCCACGATCTATGCACGTTTCGCAAGGGGAAGATAGAGGTGCTGGTGTTGGTTCTTCTATGGGATCTAGAAAAGATTTAGGAGTTGTTGTGAGAAATTGATATCTATGCAAATTCCAAAAACAATTTTGATGAAGCTAGTTGTCACATCATCAACAACAACCACTACAACAGGGAATCTTGATCAGTTGAAAGTTCAACAGAAAGGGATTTCGATTAATGAATGAGCTGGAGGTTAGAGGTCTTCCCTTGAAAAAAAAAAATTATAATGTCGATCCCAAAGATAAAAGGAAAAGCATTTAAATTGAACAATCAACATAATAGAAGAAGAGACTGCAAGTAATTGAGATTGAAAGACAAAGACAAATAAACAACATATTGAGTCAAAGAGTGAATGATCCAACAAGCTTGAAAAAAGGTGATCCTAACAAGCATTGATGTTACAAAACAATAGAAATTGCACTGCTTGGTAAGAATGATGAATTCTTGAAAAGGCCAAAGAAGAGTTCTGACCGAAAACTCAGAATTCAATCAACTTGATTTCCCGATCAATCGTATGTTATTCAAGTCTACTCCATTCAAAATAGTTGAGAACTTCAACAATAAAGATGAATTCAAGAGATTTAAGATTCGCTTTCATGCAGTCTTGGAAAGGAATAAAGTGGAAATTTGGTCTTTGGGAAAGATTGTCAAAGTAATGTCTTAGTGCTTGAGGTATTGTTCGAAGGATTACTATAGAACTTGCAATAGTCAGTTGTAAGGGAAAATAGCATGGCATTTAATTTCACAATTGCAGACTTTCCGTTGATAAATTTGAATGATCTTATCACTATATCTAAGATATTGAGCAATGTTAACATTTGGAAAGTGGCATAGGCGAATAAAGATGAATTTATTCTTGGATTTGGTGATTACTGATATAGATATTGCTATGGCAATCAATAAAACTTCAAAGGTGTCTCAATCTTTGTTGAAGGGAAGGAGGAACATTGATAAGTTTGAAGATGGTTGGATTATTCATGATCCTTTTCGAGTAGTGTTCCAAGGAAAGAACATGAAGGGAAAGTTGAAAAAATGTATGTTCCAAGTGAAAGATATTGAGAGATACTCAAACTCTCATTTTTCGAATCTTTTAATCCGCAAAAATAATTGCAAGAAGAATGACAATGAAGACAAAGTGGATATCCAAAAAATAATTCTTTGGTATATGGAGATTCGAAGGGAGTTGTTATAGGAAATGAATATTATAACTTAATGTTTCGACTATTACCACTAAGGGGAGATTGTAGAGTCGAAAGTTGTAGTGAGATTCGAAAGCTATATCTTTAGGTTTCATTTTTGTAAATAACAAGAATTAATCACTTTCGTTATCTTATCTATTTACAAGGTGCATTCTAGTTTGGATATGTATAGTCAAGTCCTTGAATTTTTTGTATGTATGATGTGCCCTTTAAATAGGGTAAGTGCTTAGGTCTAGAGAAACGAACGTTCTCAGATTACTCTTTATACTCAAAACCATTGTACTCTTTCGAGACGTAATCAGAGCTAAACAACTCTTATTTAGATGTTATTGTTCTTTATCACTTTCATATATTCGATTAATTAAAACATTAATTCAAACACTCTTCAACCCGTCACAAACTAGAAAATGCCTTACTAGTAGAAGTTGCTAGTAGTAAAATTATACCTATCAGTGATTGTATGAGGACCATCAACATTGACTTGAATAGCAATATGTTCCATGAGGGATTCTTTCTCATTGAGTTAAATGGTTTCAACATAGTAGTAGGGATGGATTGGCTTAGTACGAATGATGCATAAATATTATGGAGAAAGAAGATGGTGAGAGTAATTCCTCCTAGAGAAGAACCATTTATGGTGTACGTGGATAAAAATTGAGTCCATTCTGGAATCATATCTATGATGAAAGTCAAGTAGAGTTTGGCCAAAGGATGTCATCATATATGGTGTTCTTGACGATATAAAGAACGAGAAAAAGTAGACGCATAGAATACAAGTGGTATGATACTTTCTGGAAGTATTTCCTGAATTTCTTCATGGGTTACCATCTTATAGACAAGTAGAGTTTTGAATAGACTTGTTGATAGGAACGAAACTGATAGCAAAAGAACCATACCGATTAGCACCGACAGAGATGAAGGAGCTGAGATCCAACTTCTTGATTTGTTGGAAAAGGTTTCATTAGACCTAGTTTCTCACCCTGGGGAGATCTAGTGTTATTTTTGAAGAAAAAGGATGGAAGCATGAGGATGTTCATTGATTACAGAGAATTAAAAAAAACAATAGTGAAGAATAAATACTCATTGCCTAGGATTTATGACTTGTTCGATCAATTGCAAGGCACAAGCTATTTTTCGAAGATTGATCTCAAGTCAGGGTATCATCAACTAAAGGTGAGAGAACAAAACATTGAGAAGACAATGTTCAGAACGAGATATGGACACTATGAGTTTTTGTGATGTCTTTTGGACTAACCATGTTAGGTTTTATGTACTACAACATCCTATGGTACACATACAACCCTAAATGCTTTGGATCTACATTTTCTCTAGTTATACATGCAATAAAATTTTCCAAAGCATGAAGCCTACAACTAGCATACAATTTGGCATATGAATCATAAAGTAAGTTAAAAGATTACCTCTTGTTGTAGCTTATTGAATTTTGCCCTTTAAGAACTTATCACCTCAAGTGTGATGCCTCTCATAAGTCACAAACACCACCAACAACCGGAGGATAATGAGAAAGAGCTTCTAGTCACTAAAATTCGGCTATAGTATCTCATAGATTACTAGTGTCTCCAATTTTAGGCTAAGGGGTGTCATATATATAGTGTAGGAATCCAAGAGTCATGGGTAAACCCTAATCCATATACTTAGGTATGATCCATATCTCATGTAGGCTAACTCTTCATGAATACTTACATAAACTTAGCCCATCATGGATCAATATCCCAATATATATATATATATATATATATATATATATATATATATCACTGATTTACATAATCAGTCCCCGTTAATTTAATTAGACTCTTTTGATCACTAAATTAATTACAAATTAATTCCTGATAAATACTAATTAAATATGATTTCATATTAATATATTATAGTTATAATATATTAACAAATCACAAGTAACCTCTTTCTTAAATATCCATCCTATCAGATTGTTCTGGTAAAGGCAACCCAAAAGGACCATGCTACTCTAGGGTCAAGTACATACCAATTATAGTTATGGGCTTAGACACCTAATCCAACAGTATCCCACTTAGATAAGTCTAATAACTATTATTTCAAGTACGACTACAAAATCCTGACTAGCAATCGTAGCTCTTAAAAACCGTTGTTGAACTCTGACCTAGTCAATGACGCGTCCTTTGGATAAGGGATTATATATTCCTCCATTCTAGATATCGTATGGACTAAGACATGGATTATAATTTGCATTATGAACATTCTCTCTATCCATATGATGTTTCCCGATTTCTGATTTACGAGGACCGACTAATTGAACAAATCAAATCAGTCCAGGCTTGGCCAAGTGCGTAGGGTTGTCATCACTAAATCATCGAGGGGCCCAGGAACGGATAAATTTCGACTCACATTCTTGCTCTATTTACTCATCAAATTACACACAACGATATGTTTGATAAAACGAAGTTACTGGTGCGTTTACATATCATCAATGTGCAACCGACTTGTAAAGTGCAACTATATGTCTCCGTTTCAAGAATATAAGATATTATCGTCTCACAATCACTCGTGATGAAATCTATGAAGTGATTCAGATGAGTGTGGGTTTAATCCAATACTTAAATCTTATTACAGGAGTACTCATGAACACCGCAACAGACTTGTGCTATGTCTAAACACTCTAGACAATCTGCGTCAGATTCATGACAGTCATGCCTCAATACCTACTTCCTAAGTATGATCAACTATGGATGGTTTAAATAATCTTATTATTCAGGAAGTTAAAACATACGAAGTGAAACACAAGAATAATCAAATCCAAAGTGGTCTCAAAACTTTTGAATATAAATAAAACACCTTTTATTTAATCACCAAAATTGATTACACATTATTTATTGTATGATGTTTCGATTAATCAACTTAATACTTGAATTAAAACAATAGTTATCCCATGCTCCAAGCATGCACACTATGTTTACCTATGGTCCTTACTTTGTGAAATAGATCAGTTGAAAACACTTCAGTGATGCTCATTTCACAATTCCAAATCCTTAGTGTAAGAACACTTAATTCTTAGCACTATCATGCAATGATCCTTTTGTAATGTCGAGGTACAAAAGTCACAGACACTTTGCCAACGATATTACAAAGTATTCCTTTGGAGATTGATAACAAGACAATTCCAAGGATGCGAAGTCTCAAATTCAAAGTACATTCCTTTGAACATCCTTCTTGCATGAATAGATTCTTAATATCCATCTCCCATTATGGAAACATTTCCATATATTCCATATGACAACTCATTATAAATAGAATCATTTCTATTCATAATAATGCCAATATGGTCCATCCATTACTCTACTTCCAACTACAAGCGATCAATCGTTAGCAAACCTTGGATCATCCTTGACAGTTGTTGAACCATTTTAGTCATATCCTGTTCTAGTCCATGTTCCCTCTTAATGCTTTAGGAATTTGGAAAATTAGAACACATGAATATTATAACATATGTAATCGATCCTATATCTGAAGCATATGGGATACGATTCATAATGTCTCACATAAAGACATGATACTAGACCCGTCTTTTGCTATAATATTTCCATATATAGAATTTCCAATGTTGAAATATTTCATCATGGTATTCATATATATCCTTGACTAAGTTTGATTAATACTTCAATCTAAACTTTTAGATTCGAAATAAAGTATAAGTATCCTCTCCCTCACTATAGCGAAACAACTTTTCAAATTTTCCAACTTTGCAAATTTGTAACCCTTGTTTCCTATAAGTAGTATTACTAAATTGCATCACTTCACATAATAATCATGCTCCTACCAACATGATAATTATATTCTTACTAGCATAACACTTATGCTCCCACTAGCTTTGACATGTACCCATAAATCAGCTAGACTTCTAAAAATCAATACTTATTGACTTTCTTAAAAAAGTTCAGATTTCTGATACGATATGCTTCGATAATCCTTTATCTAAGCTCATACACCTTTTATAAGAAAGCTCATATGTGTGTCTAAACTATTTCAGAGCTTACGACAGTAAGTCCCGAATGTTCAAACTATTTGCCATTTCTCACAATTCGATCTATGAAGAAGGATGTTGTAATCATAATCAAATTTGAGAACACAATTAACACAACTGCTATCTTCTTAAAATCTACTTGTGAAAGCGTTTCGTCACAATCATTTTCATGAATTGGAGAGAAACCTTATGACTCTTAGATTTTGTGGTGTATGTGTTCCTATCCATGTGACATTGTCATTTCCAACCATTATCATTAGATAAGGTCTATGGCAGATTCAAACTCATATGGACTGAACTTGTTCAATATTAATCTCTTGCCACTTGGCAGCACGAGGGTCTACCATGTCTTCCAAGTTGTTGAGCAGATCACCCTTACCGATCAATGAACTTGCACTAATCAAGGCGCTTTGCCTTCTACAAACAATCGAGAACTCATAGAACTCACATGCATAGTCAAATTTAACTGGAATGGTACAAACACAAGAATATGTCAACACGATAGGTTACAAACCTCAAGTCATGTGCTAGTGATAATTGATAGGTTTACTTTTGATTAGTTCCTGAAACTTTTCAAGATCTTTAAGGCTCCCACTGACCTCTTGACATATAAGATTCTCTATCAAGAAACTTTCCTTGGCAAAAAAATATTCAAGAGTTAGTGCGGTTTCTTATCAAGAATGACACTTCATATAATTGGTCTCAGTTGGTCTTTGTCTAATCCAAGAGATCACAACTACGAATCTCAAATGTGTATGAGTATGAAAAAATTTCAACTCCACATTTGATGATGTGTTATAAAACTAATTGGAATATGTCACTCATAACTCTAAGACTCGATATTGGAATGAAGTATGATTCACCTGTTTGATTTAACCATTTCAATAATTCCCCATTCCTCTTCTTAGCCATACAAATGCACTAAGGTGTCCTTAGAGGATCAATTATGATATGGTTTTCATAATCATTAAGATGATAATAAAATACTATACTAAAGTACTCTCCTTTCCTTTCGGATTAGAGAAACTTTTATCTTTCTGCCTAATTCATTCTTCTTATTCGTCCTGCTATATATTGAAACTTTTTCAATGATTCAGCATTACACTTAAACTTGTAAGCATAACCATATTTATTAAACTTTTAGGAAATCATGACGGATAGTCTTTTCGTTCTTTGTGGTGGACCTGACCAGTGCACAACCAATTGTACCTGATCCCCTAGTCCTTCACTTGACTCACATATACATGTGAACAAGGAATTAGTCGTAATTACCCAAAGATGAATTTTCTCATTCATCATGCAATACAAGTTGCATGATTCCAAGTTTCTGTCCAATTGAAACTTGGGTGATGAGAATCTTTTCTTATTTGGTAAATTTTGATACTACCACAAATGAAAGAATCAAATCCAATTTCAACATTGCGAACAATAGAAACATACAAACATCAATTTCTACAAATTTCATTGCAAGGAAATATAAAATAAGATAAATTTCAAAAACTTTTCTTTATTTATAAAATTGTGGAAAAACTTTTCCTTACAATGCAATTACAAATGAAAGCTATGTTACTACATATTTCTAAGCAATCTATCATAACTCCTAAGCAACAGCTCAAAAATCCGATCATCGAATCAGGCGACCAAAATCCATCTCTTCGCGATCAGATTCAACTTACTCTTCCTTTAAGCTTCCATTCTTTTCTTCGATCCTACAAAACATCAAAATGTAATTACATTACATAATGTATTAAGAATCTCTAAATAAGAACTTAATAGAATTAGATAGTGGACTTACCTGAAGCAGAGTCATACACTCTGACTTTACCATCCTTATGATCCTTCAGGTAGATACGACAGCTTCGCAACCAATGCCCCTTCTCTTGGCAGTAGAAACAAACAAATTCTTTTGGAATGGCACACTATACAATCTCAGACTTAGCCTTTCTCTTTACCACTTGGTCAAATGATTTGACCATGGCCGATCCCTATCCGTCGGGAAGAGAAGAATTTTTTGGACTTCCAATGTTTCCATTGTCATTGTCCATGTAAGTTTTGAAGGTAGATCTTCCAATCAAATTTGCTTGACCAGTGCACCAAATCATTTCTGGTTCAGCAGCAATTAGCAACTAGGTAAGATCAAGGTCACATCGCGGTCTGTCACATAGTAGTCTTTAACAAACGGACTATATGACTCAGGAAGTGACTGAAGAACCAAGTCAAAAACCAACTTCCTCGACACAATGACTCCTAAAATTCCCAGCCTGTCAATGTGTGACTTCATCTCCAAGACATATGCACACACAGACCTTCCATCTTGTTGTTTTCTACCCAATAGGGCTTGAGTGACTTTGAACTTTTCAAGTCGACGAACATGTGGGTTAGGGAGAACTATTGGAGGAGGTGGAGGAAGTGAAATATGATTTCTAGGAACATCATCTTCATGAGGAAAGCTTTTTCCAAAAGATTCGGGAAGACCATAGTTGTCTGAACTAGACATCTACAAGGGAGAATTTCAAGTTTAGTTGATTTAAGTCCTTAATATAACACCTAAATGAAATATTAAGGCTAGGACCCAACATAATAATTTACAATTCGGAAGAGGGATGCCGTAATCCAATTTTAAACTATTTGTCGGTAGGTAAATGACGATTTACAAATTCCACCATGAAAACGAAAATTTTAAACGAATTAAGTTTTAAATGAAACTCCTAGAACTTTTGAGATTCATTAAACTTTTCAATGGCATATTTAATCTCGATTATGCCCTTTAAGTTTGTGACTGGGATACCGAGGATCACAAGCAAGGTGTGAATAACCATGAAAATATACTTAGTACTCTCGATGTTATTTATCACCTAATCAATATGCCGGTTAACCACACACGCTCCATTGATCTATGACAAACATCAAGCTACCCTTTGCCACCCTTGTTAGTCCAAGTTAGTGTGCCGGTTAACCACAAACGCTTCACTAATGACTTGGAAAGATGCAAAGTGCAATTTCATGGATTAGCATCAAATTTACATTTTTCCTAAAGTAACTAAGATTGGGAATTTTATAGAACATTTAGTTGCTTTATAAATATCATTATACTTTTAATGAGAATTAATGTCCTATCCTACCAGTTCAGCTAACGACCCTCCACCAGTCAAGAGTGTGGTGGGTAAGAGTGGATACCGATTCAATAGACATTTTATAGACAATTTCCTTAAACACCCCTTATAGACCAGCTTCGTGAATGAAGCCTATTAATGGTAAGGTTGACCTTTTACTTATACATATATAATATATTAAACATTTAATTTTATATAGTATAAAGGTGTATTTTAAACATTTAAAATACTAGGTGGTTTAATCTATTAATAAATTATACTCTTAATTTAATTAACGTTAAACCATATGATTATGGATTTATTAATTCTCTTTTAATTAAACACTTTAATCCATTTAATAAAGTCCATAAGGTGTAATTGAACTATTCAAAGCATCAAGGTTATAAAAATTCAAAATAAAAAACTAGTTAATTAACTCTTAAGTTATGAACCCAAGAGTTGCACCTTTTTGAAAACTTTTCAATGTACCATAAATGGGATTTTTCATTTTTCAAAACTTGAGGGCAATTTTTGTAACTCTTGAAAAACTTTTGAGTTCCAAACTTGATGATAAGATTTGTAACTCCATAAAAACTTTTGAGTTCCAAAACTTGATGACAAGTTTTGTAACTCCTAAAAATATTTAGATCAAATTTTAAAACCAATAAAATTGTAACATCTCGAAATATCAAGAGTAGAGTAGAAGGGCTAAAAGTGTAAATTGGGAAAGAGTGACTCGGCGAGTCCATGGGTGGACTCGGAGAGTAGAGTCGCGACTGGGTCGCGTGTTAAGTAGCCGACTCGGCGAGTGAGTAAGATGGACTCGGCGAGTAGGCGCTGAGTGGAGAAAACCCTAATTCTCGGGGTTGTGCCCTATATAAAGATCATTATGTTTTCCTCCCAGCCTCTTTGTTCCCCCTTGAGTTCTAGAAACCCTAAAATCGTGGAGAAGCACCATTGTTGAGCAATTTGGAGCTTGAAGAGGTGGTTGTTGAAGAAATTCCAAAGGAGAAGAGGCTTGGATCAAAGGGCTTTGCAAGGATTCGGGATAATCTTCTCCTGGAGCTTCCTTTTGAGGTATCTTTCCATTGTTTGAGCTGCTATTGTCTAGATTCTTCATTTTGGGGGTGTTGAGATCATATCCTTTGGATGTATTGGAGTTTAGAGGCTAGATCTGAGGTTGCTACCTCAGATCTGGGATGGAGAAGAGTTAGAATGCATGAAAGTCCCTGTGTTGAGTGTTGGATGAAGTTATCTTGTCCCAAACCTTAGCCCTAATGTGCAAAATGCATAGATCTCTTTGGATTCACGTAAAGTTTGCCACTTTACGTGATGGATGAGTGGTAGGAGGCTAGATCTATGTTTTGGAGCAATTGCATGGCCTGGAGTGCTTCTGTATGGATTCAGACCGGTGGTACTCGGCGAGTCACATGGGTGGACTCGACGAGTTGCTTGAAGATTGCCTGGAACTCGGCGAGTTGTATGAACAACTCGGCGAGTAGGTTGAAGATAGCCTTAGACTCGGCGAGTCTGTTCTTGGGCTCGGCGAGTCTTGTCGAAGAGTCCCAATATTTTTCTGGTCGAGTCGAGAATCAGTGAGTCAAGGGATGACTCGGTGAGTTGTGTGCGAGTAGACTCAGAGTTGTTGAACTCGACGAGTCTCGGGGTGACTCGGCGAGTTAGGTCGCGGATTGAGTGAAGTTCTGATCATGGGAACTCGGCGAGTCATAGGGTTGACTCGGCGAGTAGGGTCAGTCAGGGGTTGACTTTGACCTTGTCTTTGACCAAGGGTTGACCAGTGGTTTCCAGGGGCATTTTGGTAATTGTTGTTTGTTGTTTTGAGTTCAGTGCATTGGTGGTTGTCCAGTGGTAGAGATCGTATCAGTGATCGGAGCAGTTCGGGTTATCTGTTCAGTCGGCAGTTTCGAGGTGAGTTATCCTCACTATATCAACAGGGTCTAAGGCACCAAGGCCGGCCCTTATCGGATTGAGGTCCGGGTAGTTGTTGTTATGTTGTTGCTACGTTATGTTTGCATCCTGAGAGCTAGGATGGTATATAGAGACCTGTTTGAGATCAGTATCCTAAGAGATAGAGAGATGCTGTGCTAGTGACCTGTTAGGTCGGTATCCTGGTTAGGAGGATGATATGCTATGCGATCTGTTTGATCTTCCTGTTGCCTGTGAATTGCTATATGATTGTATGTATATGTGCACATGGTTGTTTGGACTGGAGTTGGGTTGAGGCAGGTCCTGCTGCGTGCTGTAGGCCAAGATACCCAGGGCGGACCGGTTGTCCCGAAGGCCCAGCGAGCTGTACGGATAGGCTGTAGGCCCCGAAAGGGCGGACCAGACGTGCCGAAGGCTCGGAGAGTGGACCAGATAGACTGAAGGCCCGGTGCGGGCGGACCAGTCATACTGTAGACTCAGAGAGTGGACCAGGTGGATTGAAGGCCTGGGACCGGGCGGACCAATCACACTGTATACTCGATGGATGTGGATAGACTCAGAGGGTGGACCAGGTGGACTGTAGGCCGGTGCGGCGGACCAGTCACACAGTAGACCCGAAGTGCATGGATGTTCTGTGATCGGATATGTTATGGCATGTTATGCGTGTATGGTATTTGTGGTTGGTATTTTGGGGATATCTCACTAAGCTTTCGGGCTTACAGTTGTGGTTTCATGTTTTTCAGGTTCTTCAGGATATCGTGGCAAGGCGAAGGCGTGATCGTACCGCTCCTCGTGATTTTGTAGTATTGTGATTCTGGGAACACGTTAAATGTTTTGTATTGAAAACCTTTTTGTAAAGATTTAATGGAATCAAGATGTTTTTGAAAAAGTTAAAATTGGTTGTACTTTTCGGTCGTTACAAGTTGGTATCAGAGCCTTGGTTTGAGTGAATTGGACGAACACTCGTGTGACTCTAGTCTCAAATCGAGGAGATTTTTCAAAAGAGTATTTAAAATGGTTTTCAAAATGAGTAAGGGAGGACGCGGAGGTACGATCAGCTGGAGCCAGTAAGTAACCCCAAAATACCATGCATGTTATGTGTTTTTGAGCTTTGATAGAACAGCATGCTAGTGATAGGCTAGGGATCTTCAGGATTTCATGATATGTTGCCTGATTTGTGATGCCTGTAGCCTAGGGTTCCTTATGGGATATTTTCAGTGTTCCTCTAGTGGTGAGGGTTGAGCGTTGTTATGCATGTTTCTCTAGGGCGTTGTGGTAGTACTTCATACGCGTATCAGGGAAACCATGATCTCTAGGGTTGGGTGGAGAGAGAGTTGGATCCCAGGTGGTGGGAAGAGTCTGAGATTTTGTGTGGTGTTTTTCAGTATGGAGATTCCGAGACATGATGAGAGTGGATCCAGGTCAGGATCAGGAGCTGGAGAGAGAGTTCCGGGCGGATCGGTGCCGCCCAAGGTTATCGGTCAGATGAGTACGAGCGAGCTGGATGCGAGGATTCGTGAGATCCTGCGTGATGAGATTGCTGAGTTGTTTCGGGCTGAGTTGCCAGAGCTGTTTGGGTCGATTAAGACTGCCATGGTTGAGTATTTTGATGAGCGCTATGCAGCTCTCTCTGAGACGGCTGCCGCGGCGGCTATAGCGGCTGTAGCTGCGGCAGGGGGAGGAGCTAGTCGGGGTTTTTAGTATCGGGACTTCGCTAATATGAAGCCTCCCACATTCGATGGAGTTCAGGACCCGATTGTTGCTATGAGGTGGTTATCAGACGTGGAGGGGTGTTTCTTCACGTGTTCATGCCCTGCTGATCAGAGGGTGAGGTGTGCTCTGAACCTGTTGAGGCTCGGGGCGAAGGATTGGTGGAGATTGACCACGGGGTCATATTCAGATGCGCAGAGGGCTGCAGTATCATGGGATCAGTTCCGAGAGATGTTCGTCACTCATTATGTTCCGCAGGTTGAGAGGGAGAGATTGGCTCAGGAGTTCCTTGAGCTGAAGCAGGATTCGGAGTCGGTGACTGAGATCACCAGGATGTTCACTGAGAGGGCGATGTTTTGCCCAGAGTTCGCTTCGGAGCAGGCTCAGATGTCTCGATATCTGAGCATGCTCAAGAGGGACATCAGACAGTTTGTGTCTGCGCAGAGGTGCGGGACATTGTTGGAGTTGCAGGAGGCCGCTAGGCGGCGTGAGTTAGAGATTGAGTTGCAGTTGCGTGAGCTGAGGCAGGCTCCGATGCAGTCGCAGCCGGCGCCGAAACGGTCCAAAACCGTTGATGTTAGAGTGGGGGATCTGAGCAGTCACACTTGTGGGAAGTGTGGGAGGGGTCACATCGGGGTTTGTAGGTCCGGTGGTGCATGCCGCAAGTGCGAAAAGGAGGGGCACTATGCGGGGGATTGTCGGCAGGCAGCGCCATTTCGGGATTTGAGGATCTGCTATCATTGTCATCAGTTTGGACATTTGAGGGCCAACTGTCCACAGTTTGCTGCAGGATCGGTGCAGGCTCCAGCACCGACCACTTTGAGGATCACAGGTGGAGGTCAGGGTGGAGCAGAGCCCCCGAGGGCTCAGGGACGTGCTTATCAGCTTGTTGCAGAGGAGGTCAGGGCAGTGCCAGAGACAGCTGCGGGTATGTTCCTTTCTTGATTTCTTGTTATCTTGAGATTTTGTGGTGTATTGGTTTGTGCTGGTATCTTTGTGTGGATTTCGATGCGGTATTTATTGTTTTGCGGGTTGTGGTTTGAGTTATGAATTTGTGTTTCGGGTTTTCGTCTTGGTATCCGTTGTTCCCTGAGGGTTTGGTATGATTATAGTTTGGTGTTTTGGTGCTTTCGTTGGTTAGCGTTCGTAAGGGTTATTAGTGGAGATGCGGCATTAGGTTGAATGTCGGGTAGCATCTACATTCATGGAATGGATAATTAGAGATCGGATCCTTTTGAGCGGTTTGATCAGTGAGGAGATGTGTTTTGCTGAGGGTTGTTTATGCTTGTGGGAAGCAGTCAGTGTGTAAGTGTTCTCTTTGTGCAGGGTTGTTCTGGAAGGTCGTTGATGGCGACCGGTGGTTGCTGGTCAGCGCTTTTAGTGGGGGAGAATTGGAAAATTCTCCGGGAGATTGATGAGTATTTGAGGGTGCTTAGCTGTTGGGATTCAGCAAGTGTTCTGTCAGCCCAGAGTATAGGTTGATAGGAGTGAGTATCGAGCATGTGGGGCGGGATACAGACCTAGGGCATTTGATTGTGGAGGGCCTGGGAGTAGGCCGGGATCAAGTATGTATGATGGGGTTAGAGTTTGGAACCCCTCTAGGGTTAGAACGGTATGCATGGGAGATTTTTCCGGGACGATAGCCCGGAATGTTGAATGCTAGTTGAGCGGTCCAGATAGACTAAAGGCCGAAAGGCGTACCAGTCAGGCCGAAGGCTCGGAGAACGGTCCAGCCAAACTGAAGGAACTGAGAGCGGTCCAGATTGGCTGAAGGTTCCGAGAGGTGGTCCAGATGGGCTGAAGGCATGGTGAGGCGGTCCAGTCATGCTGAAGACTCTGCAGGTATTGTTGGATCAGTGTGAGGTCTTGGATGGTGTATGCTGTAGTGGGATTGCATTAGAAGGTCTGGCCCCGGGTAGTGATCATGATTAGTGGAGATAGTGCATGGGCTTGAGAGTCCCTGCGATGAGAGTCAGAGTATGTGTGTTGGATGGATAGCGGATACGCTAAAAGGGTGGTGTAGCGTTGGGCGAGCACCGTGGCACTTGTTGGAGTGGCAATGTGGCCAAGTGGATTCCTTGGAAAAGGAAGTGAGAGAGGTGTGTAACTCCGAGAGGGAGTGCAAGTTCACGGAAGTGAAAGCAGCAGAGCAGAGTTATGATTAGAGTAACTCGAGTATGGTTTCTGAGCAGCGTGTTGCGGTTGTGGAATTGAAGAACATCCGGTTTGGGATGTTTGCTGAGGTCGCGGAGGGAATTCCGCAGGTGTAGAGCCAAGAGACTCGGAAGGGATGTGGCGGGAGAGTCTTGGGCTCTCAGTGTGATTCTGATCAGGGTATTGGATATGTATTAGTGGTTCTTCCTGGGGGATGTTGGAGGATATCATCAGTGTATCAGGTTTTTTCCCAACCTGAGGGTGCCGGAGAAGTTCAGCATGTGTATATGAATGCAAGAGGAGAACTCGTGGGAGTTGCTCTGAGATTGAGAATGGGTCTTTCCGTCGTCGCGGAATGGATAGAGTGGGATTCGGATCGGGGATCCGATGGTTCATGGCTTTCTAAGCCCCTATGGGTTGAGTGAATGTTGAGGTTTGGGTTAGTGATGCGTCTTGGGTAATTCTCGGTTGTTGAGGGTGATTATCAGAGGGTACAGCCGGTGCCCGACTCGAGACGGTGGTCAGGACACCGTAAGGAAAGAGAAAGTGTGTTTGAGTTTCGATGGGTATGCCTTGAGGGACTTGGCTCGGTTAAGGCCAAGCGGCACGTTGTGGGAGTATCATTGGGATTGAATTGCTGTAGGCTTCGAGGACGAAGCCTAATTTAAGTGGGGGAGAATTGTAACATCCCGAAATATCAAGAGTAGAGTAGAAGGGCTAAAAGTGTAAATTGGGAAAGAGTGACTCGGCGAGTCCATGGATGGACTCGGCGAGTAGAGTCGCGACTGGGTCGCGTGTTAAGTAGCCGACTCGGCGATTCAGTAAGATGGACTCGGCGAGTAGGCGCTGAGTGGAGAAAACCCTAATTCTCGGGGTTGAGCCCTATATAAAGATCATTATGTTTTCCTCCCAGCCTCTTTGTTCCCCCTTGAGTTCCAGAAACCCTAAAATCGTGGAGAAGCACCATTGTTGAGCAATTTGGAGCTTGAAGAGGTGGTTGTTGAAGAAATTCCAAAGGAGAAGAGGCTTGGATCAAAGGGCTTTGCAAGGATTCGGGATAATCTTCTCCTGGAGCTTCCTTTTGAGGTATCTTTCCATTGTTTGAGCTGCTATTGTCTAGATTCTTCATTTTGGGGGTGTTGAGATCATATCCTTTGGATGTATTGGAGTTTAGAGGCTAGATCTAAGGTTGCTACCTCAGATCTGGGATGGAGAAGAGTTAGAATGCATGAAAGTCCCTGTGTTGAGTGTTGGATGAAGTTATCTTGTCCCAAACCTTAGCCCTAATGTGCAAAATGCATAGATCTCTTTGGATTCACGTAAAGTTTGCCACTTTACGTGATGGATGAGTGGTAGGAGGCTAGATCTATGTTTTGGAGCAATTGCATGGCCTGGAGTGCTTCTGTATGGATTCAGACCGGTGGTACTCGGCGAGTCACATGGGTGGACTCGACGAGTTGCTTGAAGATTGCCTGGAACTCGGCGAGTTGTATGAACAACTCGGCGAGTAGGTTGAAGATAGCCTTAGACTCGGCGAGTCTGTTCTTGGGCTCGGCGAGTCTTGTCGAAGAGTCCCAATATTTTTCTGGTCGAGTCGAGAATCAGTGAGTCAAGGGATGACTCGGTGAGTTGTGTGCGAGTAGACTCAGAGTTGTTGAACTCGACGAGTCTCGGGGTGACTCGGCGAGTTAGGTCGCGGATTGAGTGAAGTTCTGATCTTGGGAACTCGGCGAGTTATAGGGTTGACTCGGCGAGTAGGGTCAGTCAGGGGTTGACTTTGACCTTGTCTTTGACCAAGGGTTGACCAGTGGTTTCCAGGGGCATTTTGGTAATTGTTGTTTGTTGTTTTGAGTTCAGTGCATTGGCGGTTGTCCAGTGGTAGAGATCGTATCAGTGATCGGAGCAGTTCGGGTTATCTGTTCAGTCGGCAGTTTCGAGGTGAGTTATCCTCACTATATCAACAGGGTCTAAGGCACCAAGGCCGGCCCTTATCGGATTGAGGTCCGGGTAGTTGTTGTTATGTTGTTGCTACGTTATGTTTGCATCCTGAGAGCTAGGATGGTATATAGAGACCTGTTTGAGATCGGTATCCTGAGAGATAGGGAGATGCTGTGCTAGTGACCTGTTAGGTCGGTATCCTGGTTAGGAGGATGATATGCTATGCGATCTGTTTGATCTGCCTGTTGCCTGTGAATTGCTATATGATTGTATGTATATGTGCACATGGTTGTTTGGACTGGAGTTGGGTTGAGGCAGGTCCTGCTGCGTGCTGTAGGCCAAGATACCCAGGGCGGACCGGTTGTCCCGAAGGCCCAGCGAGCGGTCCGGATAGGCTGTAGGCCCCGAAAGGGCGGACCAGACGTGCCGAAGGCTCGGAGAGTGGACCAGATAGACTGAAGGCCCGGTGCGGGCGGACCAGTCATACTGTAGACTCAGAGAGTGGACCAGGTGGATTGAAGGCCTGGGACCGGGCGGACCAATCACACTGTATACTCGATGGATGTGGATAGACTCAGAGGGTGGACCAGGTGGACTGTAGGCCGGTGCGGCGGACCAGTCACACAGTAGACCCGAAGTGCATGGATGTTCTGTGATCGGATATGTTATGGCATGTTATGCGTGTATGGTATTTGTGGTTGGTATTTTGGGGATATCTCACTAAGCTTTCGGGCTTACAGTTGTGGTTTCATGTTTTTCAGGTTCTTCAGGATATCGTGGCAAGGCGAAGGCGTGATCGTACCGCTCCTCGTGATTTTGTAGTATTGTGATTCTGGGAACACGTTAAATGTTTTGTATTGAAAACCTTTTTTAAAGATTTAATGGAATCAAGATGTTTTTGAAAAAGTTAAAATTGGTTGTACTTTTCGGTCGTTACAAAAATAATCATAGTTTTATCTTTTACA
Organism: Lactuca serriola; assembly: GCF_051521515.1. Lineage (NCBI taxonomy): Eukaryota > Viridiplantae > Streptophyta > Magnoliopsida > Asterales > Asteraceae > Lactuca > Lactuca serriola. The sequence continues at coordinate 64,138,661 of NC_136413.1, read as the reverse complement.
AATATGACTTAATGCAACTCTTAAAGCAAGATAACTTCAAATCAAAATATTACAAACAATTAGCTTTTCATATAAACTAGTAATAATTTCATGATTTGACAATTTATCTTTTAATTGGATGGGATAATCATTACCATATAAAAAAAAACTAATTTTAACAGTCCAAAACAATATGTGGTAATGATTCTAATCCAAAACATGGCGAAAAACTGAAAAAGTCTTCCACTGAACAGTCACCACGTCGTGGTAACTTTGACCACGTCGTGGTGATCATGCAGATTCCAAAAAAATGATTTTTCTTGCTTAGAACAATTAACCAAGCATCAATTTAACATAAAACTACCCATGGCTCTGATACCACTGTTGGGTTTTATGTACTACAACACCCTATGGTGCACATACAACCCTAAATGCTTTGGATATAAGTTTTCTCTACTTAAACATGCAATAAAATTTTCCAAAGCATGAGGCCTACAACTTGCATACAATTTGGCATATAAATCATAAAGTAAGTTAGAAGATTACCTCTTGCTGTAGCTTGTTGAATTTTGTCCTTTAAGAACTTAGCACCTCAAGTGTGATGTCTCTAATAAGTCACAAACACCACCAACAAATGATAAAGAGCTTCTAGGCATTAAAATTCGGCTATAGTATCTCCAAGATTACTAGTGCCTCCAATTTTAGGCTAAGGGGTGTCATATATATATATATATATATATATATATATATATATATATATATATATATAGTGTACGAATCCAAGAGTCATGGGTAAACCCTAATCCATATACTTAGGTTATGATCCATATCTCATGTGGGCTAACTCTTCATGAATACTTACATAAAATTTGCCCAGAGAATATATATATATATATATATATATATATATATATATATATATATATATATCATTGATTTACATAATCAGTCTGTAACGACGTAAATTTTCAAACAACATTTTCAGTTTTAAATTACCAACATGACATATAGTAATTCTCAAAATCTCAGGTGTTGATGTCATAAGATATTCCAAAATAGTTTTCAAAAGAAATTATCAAAATCCAGGATCCTCGTTCATGACTCTTTTCTCTTGTGTGTACAATCAAGCCGCCGCGTTCCCGCGATCCTGATAAGAACCTGAAACATATAACACATAACACAGTAAGCACAAAGCTTAGTGAGTTGTAACACCGTAAATTTTAAAATAATTTTTCACAATTTATAAAAACATTTCTCATTAATTTTTCATAAAAACATCAAGTTTAAATCTCAATTCACATTACAAAAAATCCCAAGATCAATGTATATCAAAAATCCCATGCGTGTGTACAGATCAAGCCGGCGCCTTCCCACGGTCATCGCTAGTACCTGAAACAACAACACTAACACTGTAAGCACAAAGCTTAGTGAGTTCCCCAAAATACTACATAAACACATATATATATTAGCCACTCGAGGCTATAACTCTGTGGGTCCGTGCACCCAAGCTCTGTGAACCCTCAGGTTCTAACTCTGGGAACCTTCCGGTTCCAACTCTATAAACGTGCACAACATAAATCACATAGACATCATGTAGTACAACACATAGCATACACATAACATACACATACTCTGACACATAACTCTGATTACCTACTCAAGGTTAGGTATAGTGAGAAGACTCACCTCGTGAATATCGATGGCTAGCAAATCCCGAAATCACACGTGCTCGATCCTCCGAGCTACAATCTCCCTATAACATCATATGTCTCTAATTAACACTTTTAACACAAAGGTTGACTACCCCTAAGAAGTCAACACTGGTCAAATCTTGGTCAACGGTCAACTTTGACCGGACTCGGCGAGTGCACTATGGCGACTCGGCGAGTCTAGACGTTTTCACCAAACTCTATGGAATTCCCTTTTTACACGTCGAGTACCCCCCCTGACTCGACGAGTTCCACCTAGAAGAATCGCGGGGCCACCCCGACTCAACTCGCCGAGTCTCAAGAACAACTCGGCGAGTCCCAGTTCAACTCAGACCACCTGTCAACCCTCTCAGACTCGCCCTGACTCACTGAGTCAACCTATGACTCGACTGGACCACTCACTGGGCGGTCTGAGGACAATCTTCAAGCTACTCGCCGAGTCTGCTCATCGGACTCGGCGAGTCCATGCCATGCAATCACTTAAACTTGCTTCTAAGGTCAGATCTGCTCCAACAATTCATAGATATGGCCTTCCTAGACTGATTCAACACGTAAAGTCCTTATCTTGGTGTTCATAACACACCCCATGGCTCATAAATGGCATTTTGACCTAAGGCATAAGGATTCCAATCCAAAACCTCCATTGATTCACAAAAAGCTTGGGCAAAGGGACACTCTGGACCTCCAAAGGCCCAGATCTACAACTTAACTCACTCAAGGGACCAAGGAAGCACTAGATCTTATCATAAAAGGGCTCAATAAGCCCTAAATCAACATAAATCTCGACATAACAGAAATAGCTCGAAGAATATACCTCAAATGCGATGCTCTGGATCCCAAACTCTCAGAAAGTGGCTCCTCTTGCCTTCCCTTAGCTGATCCTCCCTTTTCCTTGAAAGATGACACTTCCAAGATTAATAATGGCCTCCTTCTATGCTCAAAACGCTCACACTCGATTAGGGTTTCGCTCAAGGGACTCGTGAGCACAAATGACGGCCATAAGGCCCTTTAAATAGGTCCTAAACCCGAGAAATTAGGGTTTCATTAAACAGTGCAGACTCGCCGAGTCCATACCTTGGACTCGCCGAGTCCAAGCGCGAACCCGCGTCCAGACCCGCGATCCTACTCGGCGAGTCTGAGCTCCAACTCGCCGAGTCCCCTCTCAAAACACCAAAAACATAAACATAAAAGATACCTGGAAATCCGGGCTGTTACAAGTTCCCCAAAATACCACGTACAAATAATTAGCCACTCGAGGCTATAGCTCTAGAAGACCCTCTTGGTCAATGTGTCTCAGTGGGACCCTCCAGTCCCACAGTTCGTTGGACCCTCTGGTCCGGTTTGATTGAGAACCCTCTGGCCTCATAGTTCGTTGAACCCTCCGGTCCAGTCTAAGCAACAAACAATGTAGCATACAATACATATCACACAAACATGCATAACTCAAGCAAGCACATAAGACCCTCTAGTCACACATAGCTACCACTCTAGGTAAAGTATAGTGAGAAGACTAACCTCGGATGATGAACAACCCCAATAAATGCTGATGCTACGCACCGACCTTTAACTCTGTGCAAAACCCACAATTATCCCAATTAGGAACTTAGTCTTAACTCTGTCTCATTAGGTCTAAAGGTAGTCCACTAACCATCCCATCAATGACCCAAAACCCATTGGGCCCACCAAGGCCCAATAATAGATGTGCTCTCTCGAGGCCCAACTCTCTCACATCTAACGGCAAGCCCAACTCAAGGGCCCAAAGCACAAATATAAAATCCTCTGGTCCAAGACTCTATTGTGACAAGTCCAAACTCCAGGCCCAACACTCAAGGACCAAAATGAGACTTAGCCCAAAATTCCACATTAAGGTTACACGGGGCGTACTCCTCTTGGTACACTCAACGTACTCACGAATCTATAATGGCCATCGGGGACACTAAGGCAGTACGCGGGGCGTATAGGAATTATGCTCGGCGTACTCCCCAGATTCACTCTTTCTACTCATTTGGTCTTAAACAGTTAAGACATTACCTCAAATCCCAGATCTAGACTCCCTAATGGAACTTACTCCATAAAGTCGGTGACTTTAAGCCTTTGCATGGTTGGAATGGTCACAAACACCCAAAAGACTCACTTCCTTATCTTAAAAATCTACTATCTCATGTATGGCTTGATTCCAATGACCAAGATTGGAGTTTTATGACATAACACCACAAAATATACTCAAAGGGACATATATTAGGCTCTAGAGTTCAACAACTCATAAAGCTTCAAGCTTTGGGACCAAAAACCCTAAAATGGACCCAAAACAAAAACTAACACAACAATAAGCAAGTTGAAAACATGATACCTCTGGAAGATGCACCAACAAGAGAGGAACATAGATCCAAAGGCTAGGTGCTCAAGCTATCCTTTTTCAAAGCTCCTTCTTCTTCAAAAGCCAAACATAACAAGTGATCACCCCACTAGATCCACATGAGAAAGCCACCAAGATTCAAACTTTATGCTTTCTGGAGCTAGATCAACATGAATAGGGCATGGATCCACAAGCTCCAAGCCAAGCAATGCTTCCTCAAGGAACTCCTTCTTCCATAATATGCACCAAAAACTAACCAAATCACCAAAATGCTCAAGTATCACTCAAATGGAGGATTAGGGTCGATTTCTAGGTTTAGAGGGGTGAAGGCTGAAGATATTAAGGTTAGGTTATGAGATAAGAAGCTTAAATAGGGTCCAAGACCCTAAAATAGGGTTCAGGTCTGATTAGCGTACGCCCAACGTACATATGGTACGCCCTGCGTACTCTGAAGAACATTCGCGACCACCCGTGGTCAGTACGCCCATCGTACTTCCTTTTTTACTAGTATGCCCATCGTACACTTTGAGTACGCCCAACGTACTCGACTAAGCCTGCAACCTCAAAACTTCTGAAGGCCATAACTTCTTCGTTATAAATCTGTTTCCGACAATTCTTATATCCACGAAAAGGTAACGACAAGCCCTACACTTTTATCAACTTTCTTCCTCCTGAAGCCCACTCGAACTCAGATCCAAAATTCATGAATAGCCCGCACCAGCGCCTTTAAGAATACACTTGGCCTCTAAAGCATAAACCGAACTCTTTTATCACACAACCTACCTTACCCATATCCCAAAAAGGCCTAAACCTTTCTCCTTCAAAGTCTCAAAACCTTCTCATCCTCAAATTAAGGCCCACAGGCCTTAAATAACAAAACAATCTGGAACAGGATGTTACAATTCTCCCCCACTTAAATTAAATTTCGCCCTAGAAATCGTTCCTTTTCTTCGCATAGATCGAAACAAATAACCCGTGAAGCACAACCGGAAAATCTCTTAACATTCAACGATCCTTCTCCAAAGACATCCGAAACTAAATAGAAATTCCCAAGCCGAAGAAGGATGAACCCCTTTTTCCGTGAAGGTACCTGCTCTATCTCTCCAAAACTAGAAACTATAGTGGTCTGTCTCCCCGACAGACCGCCCATGCAGAATATCACCCTGATAATCGCTCATCGAATAACAAACTTGGATAAAACACTCCCAACTCTGAGTACCAGGTCAACTCCCGACCCAACGGTTGAATCTCCAAGGGCTACCCCTTGCACACCCTATAAAATGACTTTACAACCCTCCTGCTCATAATAGTTATCTCAACTCATCGCGACACACAAGTCACGTAGTTCGCTTTACCCTAAGCGAATACTACAAATTATTTGAAATCGTGTCACCTTCGACCTTTGTCGTCTACCAACCACTGATTCCATGCGTTTCATGATTCTTCCCATACCGACGAACTAACTCACTCTGATCTAATACATCTGATGGAGAGCAATACTTCTCAAAATGAACCATCTACGAATCCGAAACGTTATCTTTCCTACTAACACATGAACGAATCCAAACTTATGCTAGAGAGTCGAATTCAACAACAGAATTAGAACCACTCAATTCCAATCTGGTACTCAACTCGTGACCCAAGATTCGCAATCCAAGCATACACCACTTCTCCAATTCCCTTCGGTTGCGATAACCACGACTCAAATCAGAATATAATGATTCCTAACAAATATGGAGACCCTGGTCTCTCCCTTAGTTCAACCACCAAGATCCTACAAACCCAATTGATGAGCCTACACAAGCCTAAGAACTCTTCTGCGTCATGCTCTGGTAGGTGAAAACTACGGTTCCCCGTAATTCCACAGCGCTCTCCCTCTGACCAGTGAAAGCGACGGCTCCCCGCAGTTCCATAATGCTCCCTCACTACTTGGCGAGTACCACGGCTCCCCGCAATATTGCCACACCATCTCGCTGCCTGGTGGATACTACGGCTTCCGGCAGTATCACCACACCTTCTTGCTAACTGGTGACTACTAGGGCTCCCCGCAGTATCACCACACCCTCTTGCTGACTGGTGAAGACTACGGCTCCCCGTAGTGTTACCACACCCTATTGCTAAATGGGGAATACTACGGCTCCCCGTAGTATCACCACACCCTTTCGTACTAACTCATGGATGTTGCAGCTCCCTACAGCCTTACAGTACTTTCTATTACCATCCCACGGTCTCATCCTTAAGTCGACGCAATACTCTGCATCCATTAACTCATGTTCTGTGGCTAATCATAGATAGATGCTCACACACTTATCCAGAAATATGCATCACTACTCCTGACGGCTACCGTCATGACAAAACTCCTCTCACTGCAATTCACATTCTTTAATGATCTCATTTAACGCCAATCAGCCGAAGAGCTCCCACTGGAACCAGAGATACTTGCTACACCGCTTGCCATCTCTTAACTCGGAACTCAAAATAATCTGGAATTAAGGACATCATACCCAGATACCTTGGTACACCATCACAGAAACTCACGATGTCCTACCTCAGCCACTGATCTCCTACTTACGAAATCATACGCAAATACAACAATGCATTCCTTTAGAATCTCGTAACTAATCTTCATTTCCTACAACAAACAACTTTGGAATATTCCAATTCTTATGGACGAATCGTCAACGAATCAGAATATGTTGACGAACATTCGAAACTTCCTCCTTTAATGCTCTAAACCCATGCAAGTATACACATACCGACCCTGGAGTTGGTTGCCCAATCCACTTCTACCCTTTCCAAAATCCACATAACAACCCGTACATTAAGCTCGAAGTTCTTCATCGCCTAAGCTATCCTTTTGACCCAATTGCCTCGAATTTTATGATTACAACCTTGAAGAATTTCTAATCACCACATGGTATCTGTTCAACGGCCACCTGCCGTGGGGACACTCATCCTTTCCTGAACACGTACATCTTGCATTACCTTTCTCTTCACTTCGTCTCGACCATCAATAACCCTGGTCTCATGCATTCGAACCTCAGGTCTCAATAACCGTTTCTCTAACTGCAGTTGAACGAATCATTGATCCCCTTACTGGAAAACCAGTTCTCCCCCACTCACAGTCCGAACAATCACCAATTGGCACATCCACAATCTACTCAGTAGACTGTCTCACCGGTTATGTCACACGTGACTATTGAACGTATTACACAATCATCCCAGGGCTTTCCCAAAGGAAACCAACCAATCTCCAAATATCCCGACCCTAACAAAATCTCGTAATCCTCCCCACGTGACTGCCTCTAGGCATCTTGAGGCCTCCGACTGATAGACCGCCAGAAACCCAACTATTCCAAATCCAATCTGTCTCTAATCTAGAAATAGTGCCCTTTCACGCACTTCGACCCTAACTCCTCGACCCGCCTCCCAAATCGGGAATAATCATAAAAGTACAGACCTCATTCTCGTTGTCGATACACAACATAGACCAATGGAGCCACCGCCTCGATATACTCCTTTTATCCACCGGAAACTGCTAATAAAACTACTTTTCCCCCAACTAGGCACCTCCTTGTTCTCATTCATCTTAGTCCGACTAATGACTCTTTCCTAGTCTAAGGATACCTTGCAGCAAACATACTGCCCAAATACTCTGGTGAAAAGGTCACAACACTTGCTACGCCACAGGGTTTACCTCCAACTTACAAACTCATATCCCTTCTGCTCCTCACAGAAAATAGCACACTGCGGTCACAGGAAGTGGCATCTCCACTATCGGCCGACTGCGTAGCTCACCGTAATCCTCCATGAAGCACCACCTCTACTCATCCCCGAGACTTGCGTCTCTAGTTGTCATCTCATCTAACTTTCTCGGAAACCAACTCGATTCCCCCCCCCCCTCAAGGTGTGCTCCCTTGAACTCGTTCAACATGGCCCTATAGCCACACGCTCTATCACATCTGATCTCAATCTAATCAATCACAATGGAATAACTGATAACACCAGAAGCACTAACCGCCAAGAATCATGGTACTCGAACCACGTGATCACCTTTCATCTGCTACAGATCATGGTACTCGAACCATGTGATCACCTCTCATCTGCTACGGATCATGGTACTCGAACCATATGATCACCTCTCATTTGCTACTTAGATCCTCTTGAATTTTCCCTGTATCGAGTATGGGTCCTTTGCTTTCAGTAGTACGGGCCCATAATACCTGCCTCATCTACCCATACTGTAACACCGTGAATTTCAAAATAATTTTTTTGCATAATATAAAAACATATTCATTTAATTTTTCATAAAACATCAGTGTTTGAAACTCCAATCAAGGTCATACAATGAATCCCAAGATCACGTATCATAAAAGTCCTATGTGTGTGTACTGATCAAGCCGGTGCCTTCCCACGGTCATCACTAGTACCTGAAACAAATAACACCAACACTGTAAGCACAGAGCTTAGTGAGTTCCCCAAAATACCCCACATAACACATATTAGCCACTCGAGGCTATAACTCTGTGGGCCCGTAGACCCTACTCTGTGAACCCTCTGGTTCTAACTCTGGGAACCTTCCGGTTCCAACTCTATAAACATGCACAACATAAATCACATAGAAATAATGCAGTACAACACATAACATACATATAGCATACAAATACTCTGTCACATAACTCTGATTACCTACTCAAGGTAAAGTATAGTGAGAAGACTCACCTCGCGTATCTCGATAACTCGCAAATCCCAGAAATCACTCGCGCTCGATCCTCCGAGCTATAATCCTCCTATAACACCATATATCTCTAATTAACACTTTCACGACTAAGGTTGACTACCCCTATCAAGTCAACACTGGTCAACTCTGGTCAACGGTCAACGGTCAACTGTCAACTTTGACCGGACTCGGCGAGTGCACTAGAGTGACTCGGCGAGTCTATACGTGTTCACTGACTCCCTAGGATCCTCTTTTGACACGTCGAGTACTTCCCTGAATCGACGAGTTCCACCTGGCATGAATCGCGGGGCCACCACGACTCAACTCGCCGAGTCTCAAGAACAACTCGCCGAGTTCCAGCTTGACTCAGTCCACTCGACAACCCCCTCTGACTCACTGAGTTAACCCCTTAACTCGGCAAGACCACTCGCTGAGTGGTTAAGGACAATCTTTATGCTACTCGCCGAGTTTGTTCTTCGGACTCGGCGAGTCTAAGCCATGCATGATCTCAAACTCACTCCTGAGGTTAGATCCGTTCCAGTAACTCATAGATCCAGTCCTTCCAAGCACATTTATCACATAAAGTTACGATCTTGGCTACCATGCAATGCCTACAAGGCTTCTTTTGGTGAAATGGCATCTAAAATGGTAACCTAAGTCCACAACTCAAAAGGAAAGGCATAAAGTAGAGCATTTGGGACTCTCTGGACCTACTAATGTCCAGATCTAGGTACCAATTCCACATGGGACCTCTCACACTCCAATTACAAGGCATGAAGAAACCCTAGATATGACCATATCAACAAAAACACGAGAATAAGCTCTGAATATTACCTCAAATAGCTTCCTCTGCTGAAATGGAAGTAGATCCAAGCTCCCCAACTCTCCTAGCTTGGCCTTCCTCTTCCCTTCTTGCTAACACACACAAGAATGGTGAATAATGGCCTCTTTTTTCACTCACAAGGACTCACAGATGCTCTGGTGCTCTCAAGGTCGAAGGTAGCCGCAATGAAGGGTTATAAGGTCCTTTAAATAGCGCTCAGGGCCAGGAAATTAGAGTTTCATTAAACAGCATGGACTCGCCGAGTCCGGACGCGAACCCGCGTCCAAATCCGCGATCCTACTCGGCGAGTCTAGGCTCCAACTCGCCGAGTCTCCTCACAATTTACCAAAAATAAATAAATGAATAATACCTGGGAATCCGGGCTGTTACACATACTTTCCACATGGATCATCCCAGATTTTCTAAGAAGCTGCTCAACCTCCTCAATCACCAATCCCGTCATACCTGGTCGCTCCCCTGCGAATACTCTTCCTCTATCAGTATACTCATCTGACAAAGGTCACTCCCTAGGCTCTTCCTAGGTTCTCACACTTCTCCACCAATAGCTGATGAAGAACTCCTCATGATGCAAGCCATCTACCTCCTGAATATCGTCATATTCACTTAGTAGCTGATTCCCATCATCAAGAGTTCCACAAAGCACGAAGCAAGCAACATTCAGGCATCGAATATTCTCTATCAAAACTTATAACCACTTTAGGTTACAACTCTGCTTGCTATACACGTACTCAAAAGGTATCACCGAGCTCAAGCAACTCCACACCTCGCAGGTATCTGACTACTCTCATAGGAGGCTCCTCAATTGCTCATGTAGGTATCTCTCCTAGATTACTCTTATACTCAGACCCCTCTCTAAAAAGGATTCCTGCTGGATACTCTTACTCCGCACATACTCAAAAGCTATTCATAGATAGCAGCAACTCCTAGGCTAAGGCATCACAAATCAGGCCACTCTAGTCCTAAAATATTAAATACCTAGCCTTTCTGTAGCATGCATAATATCTCATAAAACATCTCAAATCTATCACATAACACAAAAGTAAGGGTATTTTGGGAAATCATCGTTCGGGCTCTGGTTGATTGTACACACTACTTCTCCTCGTTTTAGAAAAATCATTTCTTTTGAAGATTTTTCTCAAATCCTCGATTTGAATCCAGATATTCCCAAAGGTCCATCTGAATCCCACAAACCAAGTCTCTGATTGTAACGACGTAAATTTTCAAACAAAATTTTCAATTTTAAATTACCAACATCACATATAGTAATTCTCAAAATCTCAGGTGTTGATGTCATAACATATTTCAAAATATTTTTCAAAAGAAATTATCCAAATCCAGGATCTTCGTTCATGACTCTTTTCTCCTGTATGTACAATCAAGTCGCCGCCTTCCTGCGATCCTGATAAGAACCTGAAACACATAACACATAACACGGTAAGCACGAAGCTTAGTGAGTTCCCCAAAATACCACGTACAAATAATTAGCCACTCGAGGCTATAACTCTAAAAGACCCTCTTGGTCAATGTGTCTTAGTGGGACCCTCCAGTCCCACAGTTCGTTGGACCCTCTGGTTCCGTCTGATTGAAAACTCTCCGGCCTCATAGTTCGTTGGACCCTCTGGTCCGGTCTAAGCAACAAACAATGTAGCATACAATACATATCACACAAACATGCATAACTCAAGCAAGCTAATAAGACCCTCTGGTTACACATAACAACCACTCTAGGTAAAGTATAGTGAGAAGACTCACCTCGGATGATGAACAACCCCTTTTTCATTATAAATCCGTTTCCGACAATTCTTATATCTACGAAAAGGTAACAAGAAGCCCTACACTTTTATCTACTTTATTCCTCCTGAATCCCACTCGAACTCAGATCCAAAATTCATGAAAAGCCCGCACTAGTGCCTTTAAGAATACACTTGGCCTCTAAAGCACAAACCTAACTCTTTTATCACACAACCTACCTTACCCATATCCCAAAAAGGCCTAAACCTTTCTCCTTCAAAGTCTCAAAACCTTCTCATCCTCAAATTAAGGCCCACAGGCCTTAAATAACAAAACAATCTGGAACAGGATGTTACAATTCTCCCCCACTTAAATTAAATTTCGCCCTCGAAATCGTTCCTTTTCTTCGCATAGATCGAAACAAATAACCCGTGAAGCACAACCGGAAAATCTCTTAACATTCAACGATCCTTCTCCAAAGACATCCGAAACTAAATAGAAATTCCCAAGCCGAAGAAGGACGAACCCCTTTTTCCGTGAAGGTACCTGCTCTATCTCTCCAAAACTAGAAACTATAGTGGTCTGTCTCCCCGACAGACCGCCCATGCAGAATATCACCCTGATAATCACTCATCGAATAAGAAACTCGGATAAAACACTCCCAACTCTGAGTACCAGGTCAACTCCCGACCCAACGGTTGAATCTCCAAGGGCTACCCCTTGCACACCCTATAAAATGACTTTACAACCCTCCTGCTCATAATTGTTATCTCAGCTCATCGCGACACACAAGTCACGTAGTTCGCTTTACCCCAAGCGAATACTACAAATTATTTGAAATCGTCTCACCTTCGACCTTTGTCGTCTACCAACCACTGATTCCATGCGTTTCACGATTCTTCCCATACCGACGAACTAACTCACTCTGATCTAATACATCTGATGGAGAGCAATACTTCTCAAAATGAACCATCTACGAATCCAAAACCTTATCTTTCCTACTAACACATGAACGAATCCAAACTTATGCTAGAGAGTCGAATTCAACAACAGAATTAGAACCACTCAATTCCAATCTGGTACTCAACTCGTGTCCCAAGATTCGCAATCCAAGCATACACCACTTCTCAAATTCCCTTCGGTTGCGATAACCACGACTCAAATCAGAATATAATGATTCCTAACAAATATGGAGACCCCGGTCTCTCCCTTAGTTCAACCACCAAGATCCTACAAACCCAATTGATGAGCCTACACAAGCCTAAGAACTCTTCTGCGTAATGCTCTGGTAGGTGAAAACTATGGTTCCCCGTAATTCCACATCGCTCTCCCTCTGACCAGTGAAAGCTACGGCTCCCCGCAGTTCCATAATGCTCCCTCACTACTTGGCGAGTACCACGGCTCCCCGCAGTATCGCCACACCATCTCGCTGCCTGGTGGATACTACGGCTTCTGGCAGTATCACCACAGCTTCTTGCTAACTGGTGACTACTAGGGCTCCCCGCAGTATCACTACACCCTCTTGCTGACTGGTGAAGACTACGGCTCCCCGTAGTGTTACCACACCCTCTTCCTAAATGGGGAATACTACGGCTCCTCGTAGTATCACCACACCCTTTCGTACTAACTCGTGGATGTTGCAGCTCCCTACAGCCTTATAGTACTTTCTCTTACCATCCCACGGTCTCATCCTTAAGTCGACGCAACACTCTGCATCCATTAACCCATGTTCTGCGGCTAATCATAGATAGCTGCTCACACACTTATCCAAAAATATGCATCACTACTCCTGACGGCTACCGTCATGACAAAACTCCTCTCACTGCAGAACATGTTGACGAACATCCGAAACTTCCTCCTTTAATGCTCCAAACCCATGCAAGTATACACATACCGACCCTGGAGTTGGTTGCCCAATCCACTTCTACTCTTTCCAAAATCCACATAACAACCCGTACGTTAAGCTTGAAGTTCTTCACCGCCTAAGCTATCCTTTTGTCCCAATCGCCTCGAATTTTACGATTACAACCTTGAAGAATTTCTAATCACCACATGGTATCTGTTCAACGGCCATCTGCTGTGGGGACACTCATCCTTACCTGAACACGTACATCCTGCATCACCTTTCTCTACACTTCGTCTCGACCATCAATAACCCTGGTCTCATGCATTCAAACCTCAGGTCTCAATAACCGTTTCTCTAACCGCACTTGAACGAATCGCTGATCCCCTTACTGGAAAACCAGTTCTCCCCCACTCACAGTCCGAACAATCACCAATTGGCACATCCACAATCTACTCAGTAGACTGTCTCACCGGTTATGTCACACATGACTATTGAACGTATTACACAATCATCCCAGGGCTTTCCCAAAGGAAACCAACCAATCTCCAAATATCCCGACCCTAACAAAAATCTCGTAATCCTCCCCACGTGACTGCCTCTAGGCATCTTGAGGCCTCCGACTGATACACCGCCAGAAACCTTACTATTCCAAATTCAATCTGTCTCTAATCCATAAATAGTGCCCTTTCACGCACTTTGACCATAACTCCTTGACCCGCCTCCCAAATCAGGAATAATCATAAAAGTACAAACCTCATTCTCGTTGTCGATACACAACATAGACCACAAGGGCCACCGCCTCGATATACTCCTTTTATCCATCGGAAACTGCTAATAAAAGTACTTTTCCCCCAACAAGGCACCTCCTTGTTCTCATTCATCTTAGTCTGACTAATGACTCTTTCCTGGTATAAGGATACCTTGCAGCAAACATACTGCCCAAATACTCTGGTGAAAAGGTCACAACACTTGCTACCCCATAGGGCTTACCTCCAACTTAGAAACTCATATCCCTTCTGCTCCTCACAGAAAATAGCACACTGCGGTCACAGGAAGTGGCATCTCCACTATCGGCCGACTGCGTAGCTCAAACCGTAATCCTCCATGAAGCACCACCTCTACTCATCCCCGATTCTTGCGTCTCTAGTTGTCATCTCATCTAACTTTCTCGGAAACCAACTCGATTCCCCCCCCCCCCCTCAAGGTGTGCTCCCTTGAACTCGTTCAACATGGCCCTATAGCCACACACTCTATCACATCTGATCTCAATCTAATCAATCACAATGGAATAACTGATAACACCAGAAGCACTAACCGCCAAGAATCATGGTACTCGAACCACGTGATCACCTCTCATCTGCTATAGATCATGGTACTCGAACCATGTGATCACCTCTCATCTGCTACGGATCATGGTACTCGAACCATATGATCACCTCTCATCTGCTACTTAGATCCTTTTGAATTTTCCCTGTATCGAGTATGGGTCATTTGCTTTCAGTAGTACGGGCCCATAATACCTGTCTCATCTACCCATACTTTCCACATGGATCATCCCAGATTTCCTAAGAAGCTGCTCAACCTCCTCAATCACCAATCCCGTCATACCTGGTCGCTCCCTTGCGAATACACTTCCTCTATCAGTATACTCATCTGACAAAGGTCACTCCCTAGGCTCTTCCTAGGTTCTCACACTTCTCCACCATCAGCTGATGAAGAACTACTCATGATGCCAACCATCTACCTCCTGAATATCGTCATATTCACTTAGTTGCTGATTCCCATCATCAAGAGTTCCACAAAGCACGAAGCAAGCAGCATTCAGGCATCAAATATTCTCTATCAAAATGTATAACCACTTTAGGTTACAACTCTGCTTGCTATACACGTACTCAAAAGGTATCACCGAGCTCAAGCAACTCCATACCTCGCAGGTATCTGACTACTCTCTTAGCAGGCTCCTCAAATGCTCATGTAGGTATCTCTCCTAGATTACTCCTATACTCAGACCCCTCTCTAAAAAGGATTCCTGCTGGATACTCTTACTCCGCACATACTCAAAAGCTAATCATAGATAGCAGCAACTCCTAGGCTAAGGCATCACAAATCAGGCCACTCTAGTCCTAAAATATTAAATACCTAGCCTTTCTGTAGCATGCATAATATCTCATAAAACATCTCATATCTATCACATAACACAAAAGTAAGGGTATTTTGGGAAATCATCGTTCGGGCTATGGATGATTGTACACACACTACTTCTCCTCATTTTAGAAAAATCATTTCTTTTGAAGATTTTTCTCAAATCCTCGATTTGAATCCAGATATTCCCGAAGGGCCATCTGAATCCCTCAAACCAAGTCTCTGATTGTAACGATGTAAATTTTCAAACAAAATTTTCAATTTTAAATTACCAACATCACATATAGTAATTCTCAAAATCTCAGGTGTTGATGTCATAACATATTTCAAAATATTTTTCAAAAGAAATTATCCAAATCCAGGATCTTCGTTCATGACTCTTTTCTCCTGTATGTACAATCAAGTCGCCGCCTTCCTGCGATCCTGATAAGAACCTAAAACACATAACACATAACACGGTAAGCACGAAGCTTAGTGAGTTCCCCAAAATACCACGTACAAATAATTAGCCACTCGAGGCTATAACTCTAAAAGACCCTCTTGGTCAATGTGTCTTAGTGGGACCCTCCAGTCCCACAGTTCGTTGGACCCTCTGGTTCTGTCTGATTGAAAACCCTCCGGCCTCATAGTTCGTTGGACCCTCTGGTCCGGTCTAAGCAACAAACAATGTAGCATACAATACATATCACACAAACATGCATAACTCAAGCAAGCTAATAAGACCCTCTGGTTACACATAACTACCACTCTAGGTAAAGTATAGTGAAAAGACTCACCTCAGATGATGAACAACCCCTTTTTCATTATAACTCTGTTTCCGACAATTCTTATATCTACGAAAAGGTATCAAGAAGCCCTACACTTTTATCAACTTTATTCCTCCTGAAGCCCACTCGAACTCAGATCCAAAATTCATGAAAAGCCCGCACCAGCGCCTTTAACAATACACTTGGCCTCTAAAGCACAAACCGAACTTATTTTATCACACAAACTCTCTTACCCATATCCCAAAAAGGCGTAAACCTTTCTCCTTAGAAGTCTCAAAACCTTCTCATCCTCGGATTAAGGCCCACGGGCCTTAAATCACAAAACAATCTGGAACAGGATGTTACACAGTCCCCGTAATTTAAGTAGTCTCTTTTGATCAGTAAATTAATTCCAAATTAATTATTGATCAATACTAATTAAATATGATTTCATGTTAATATATTATACTTATAATATATTATCAAATCATAAGTAACCTATTTCTCAAATATCCATCCTATTAGATTGTTCTGGTGAAGGCAACCCAAAAGGACCATGCTACTCTCGGGTCAAGTACATACTAATTATAGTTATGGGCTTAAACACCAAATCCAACAAACCAATCCTTGCTTTACCCGATGGAGTTGAAGAGTTCGAAGTTTACAGTGATGCATATTAAGTTGGTTCAGATTATGTTCTGATCCAAAGAGATAAAGTATTAAGACATGATATGGAGTTGGAAGTGGTGGGTTTTGCACTAAAAATATTGAGACATTATCTTTACAGCACAAAGTGAAAACTTTTCACCGATCATAAGAGTCTTTATTAGCTCTTTGTTCTGAAGGTGTTTAACATGAGACAAGGACGCTGGATAGAATTACTCAAGGATTATGACTACGAGATACTTACAACCCTGGTAAAGTGAATTTCATTGCAAATTCTTTGAGTAGAAAAATAAACCTACAGAGGAAAAGACCAATGGCTTTAGGAATTGTAGTCGTCTCAAAGATTGTGGAAAGTATCAATAAAGCTCATAATGATGCTTTGGAAGAAGATAACCGAAAGGAAGAATGTTTGGGTAAGATGTTATTATTTGGTATGAACAACCATGGTGTAACATCCCGACTCTCAGGTATAAATTTTGAAGCTTATATATTCATAATTATAGACCTACTCGACAAGTTGGCTGCCCCAACTCGTCATGTAGAAACTAATAAAGCCGCGTGGATTCTAGAACCTACTCGATGAGTTGGAGGACCCAACTCGACGAGTTGAAGTTGTACATGAAAACCCTAACTTTTAGGTTTTGCACCCTATTTAAAGGTCCTTAAGTCCTCCCTCCAGCCGCCTTACCACCTTTCACGTCCAGAAACAAATCCTAATCGAGCTAACCTCCTATTTTGACTGTGTATGAGGCTAAAAGTGTGTGTTTGGTGCATTCCTTGAAGAGACTTGAACATTGAGAAGCTTGGAACGAGAAGGAGTTTGTAGATCCAGCATCTACTTCGTTTTGGCATTCATTTGAAGGTAAAAAGTCATTACCTTGATCATTCTCTTGTTAGATCTCTTCATTCAAGAGTTTAGGGTCATTTCTAGCTTATTCTTGACGCATTTCTGGTATTGAGCACGTTTTGAAGTGAGGAGTTTAGATCTGGACTCCTCTAGGCCCTCATGGACATAAAGTTCTTGACTTTAGCAACCTTTGGCCTTTCTTCATGCCCTAAACCTCTTCCTAAGGCTAGTTTTTGTGTTTTAACCTCTTGTGGTCTTACATGCACGTAAAGTTAGCAACTTTACGTGGTAACTACAGCTTAGGAGTCTTAGTTTCGCTTAAAAGTGTCTGAAGGAGAAAAGGGCTGAAGGAACTCGATGAGTTGCATATACAACTTGACGAGTTGGATAGGGTTTACATGCCTTCTGGATTTTGAATGAACTCGACGAGTGGGTGAGACGACTCGGTGAGTTGGTTAGGGTTTTCCTGATCTTCTGGATACTGCATGGACTCGACGAGTTGTTTGGTAACTCGGCAAGTTGACTCGGGTTTTTGCGGTTTTCTGGGTTTTTAAGGAACTTGACAAGTCTGTAAGCCGCACTCGACGAGTTGGATCAACATGGACTGTTGATCTTGACCGTTGACTTTGACTAAGGGTTGACCACGTTTGACTTTGAGGGCATTTTGGTAATTTGGGAATTTATGGAATGAGATCAATGGTGGTTATAGGTGTTTGTGCTCGGAGCCGTGTTTCGGGAGTTTGATCTTTTCAGTTCAGTTCGACATTGTGAGGTGAGTTCTTCTTACTATATCAATAGGGTCGAAGGCACCAATGTCGGGCCTTCTTTTGGATTGTTGTCCTGGTTATCGCATGAAGATATGCTTAGTAACCTGTTAGGTCGGTATCCTGGTATATAGGATGATTCTATGTTTAGTGATGTGTTAGGTCGGTATCCTGGTATATAGGATGATGTTATGATTAGTGATCTGTTAGATCGGTTTGACTGTTTATACATGCTAGCAATTGTTATCTATGTGTTTATTGTATGCTTGGGGGTGTGTTGAGGTGGACCTGCTTTGTGTTGTAGGCCAACATACGCAGGGCGGCCCGGATAGATTGCAGGCCCAATGGGGAATACCAGTCAGTCTGAAGGCCTGGAGAACGGTCCAGACATGTTGAAGGTTCGGTAGGGCGGACCAGACATGCTGAAGGTTCTGAGAGTGGGCCAAACAGACTGAAGACCCGGTGAGGGCGGTCTAGTCATATTGTAGACTCTATATGAATGTTGTTTGTTATGATATGGTTATGGTTTGTGTGTCAAACCCCCGGACCAGGACGACGGAACGTCCGAGGGCGGATGACGTCGTTGTATAGTACCACAACAGTTAAATATGAATAAAGCATAGCAACCGAACATCATACATTGAGATAACACACTTACATTGTTTACATGTTGTATATGTTCATGAAATTACACAAGTATGACATAATATATGAAATTTCAAAATGCAGCAAATATCCAAGATCCATGGCCCAAATACCTTCTCACTGAGTCCCTAAGAATACAAGTTGTTTTGAAAAGCATCAACATAGAATGTTGGTGAGTTCATAAGCATTTTTGTAAGAAAAGGTATGTAACATCTTTGTTTGTAAAAATTTGTAAGACTCCAAAAAATCCGATATTTTCTGTGAAAAATAGTTTGTGAGTCTTATTCTAAAACTGTGAATAATTGCATGCATATACTTTGTTTTCTTTTTGTTTGTAGTTATAAAGTGTTGGTCCCCAGAAAATCCATATTTTCTGTTGTATGACAAATTGTAGTCTTAAACCCTAAGACTAGAGTGGTGGTAATAGTAACTGAAATATGAAGCGTAGTTTTGCATTTTATATAACCAGTGAAGTGTATATTTTCTGTAAATCCAAAATAACATTGTTAATCCCTATGTGAGTCGTTACAACCATGCTTGATGTGACTGATATGACTGTCATGACGTTCTTCATGCGTCAGTTTCGATAAGATATTTGTCACCCTAGACTGGCCCCGTCTAGCTGTAGTGAACAACTCAGGTGTGGGGGTGTCAACCCCGTATAGATCTATACACAATTACCTCGCTCTCCTTCTAGGAGACTCTGATTATAAGTACAGAACTTACAGTGTAGGCTAGGTAGGTACAGTGAAGGAAAGTGTCCCATTAGAGCATTAATGGATTTATGCAAATTTCAAGTCCCTTTATCGATTAAGGAAATAACATTTCCATTGCAAACATGTGACAACTATTTTATGA
This sequence comes from Lactuca serriola, assembly GCF_051521515.1. Taxonomy (NCBI): domain Eukaryota; kingdom Viridiplantae; phylum Streptophyta; class Magnoliopsida; order Asterales; family Asteraceae; genus Lactuca; species Lactuca serriola. The sequence continues at coordinate 64,118,808 of NC_136413.1, read as the reverse complement.
CACACGATTTGGTAGATTTCATATTATACAAGTTATGACGCGCTTTACAGAATTTATGACACGCAGATTCTTTATCCATGCCTTTAAATTTTTTATGACACACAGTTTATGACACACTTATTTTTATGTCATAACTTCTGCTTTGTATATCATTTCAGTTAGATTATGTATAACACTTTTTGCAAATAATCCTTAATTAACATGTCATATATCATAATTTCTCAAGTTTTAATCCATCCAAAAATAGTGTCGACATAGTTAAGAATATTTTACTAATAAAATTTATTTTAGCAAAATATAAAATTTTGAGGTTTGTTTAATACACTAAATATTAGTTTGAGAGTTTGTAACACAAAATATTCTAATTTTTTGTGACTAGAAAGTCACGATTTCTACAAAATACATATATGACCATGAAATTTATTATATGCAAATATTTATGCAAGTATAAGTGTTAAAAATATATATGTCCAAAAGTTAACAAGTTTGAGTACAACACTCATATTCTTGTCATTTTTGACTGTACAACCCATATCCATAAGGTTTCATGGAACATATATGTTAACAAACACATTTCTCATGATTTTTATGAAGATGTATAAGATAAAATCCATGTTCAAACAATTACCCAAAGGTTAAATACATAACACATTGGTCCATGCAATTATCCAACATTTAAACGAAACTTGACTTGTTCCCCCCTCCCCCCCAAAAAAAAGGTATGAAAAACACGAAAATAGTGGAGTATGAAGCTCACCTTGGTTGATTTCGTGTGGTAGGAAGAAAGGAGAGTGAGGAGCTTTCGAGCCTAGCCTTGCACGACTTGAAGATATTCTAGAAAATTTCAAGTGTTTCTAAGAGTTTAACACACAACAAAAGTGTGCAAACAAGAAGTTGGTATCATAAAAATGTTTTAGAATTACAAGGGTTACATGAAGTTCTTACCAAGTTTAAAAGTTATTGAAGAAGGATCCTTGTAAATGGCACACACACACACACACACCCATAAACTTTAGAGGAAGAATGAGAGAAGTTTGAGATTTTGAGAGAAGAAGTGGGAGGAAATTATTGAGACTAAGTGAGGAAAAATGAGATTGTGAGGTCTGTGGGAGGGGAGGGGTCGTCCAATCATAAGAGAGGGGGGGGGGAGAGGTTGTTTGACCTTTGATGGATGATGTGAAAGTAGCATGGATACATGTGATGGGTTTTGGTCATAAGAACATCCTATGTGCTCATACAAACCCTAATGCTTGGATCTAGGTTTCTCTATTGTACATGCAAGTTATCCAAGACTATAAACCCTAGATCTAGAATATGATAATCAATATGACATATAATCAGGGTTTAGATCATACCTTGATTGTTATATAGCAATAACAATCCCAATTCCTCCTTATATTGACTTTAGAAAGCTTAGAGTCACAAATGTCACTCCTCTAATGGTTCACAAACATCAAGAGCAAGAGGATGAGGAGGAGAGAGGATGGAGGTTGCCCAAAAACGTGTGAAACCCTAGAAGGATGCTTCGCCACGTTTTTGGATCATAAGGGATCTATATATATAGGAGGCTATTAGGGTTATCTAACAAGGAAACCCTAATTTGGATGCTTAAGCCGTAAGCAACCCATAGATTCCTTTCCTTAAGGCCTTGGACGATTTTCTCATGGGTTTCCCATAGAATTCGTCCACTCCTTAATATAAGACAATCCATGGCCCAAATTGCAATTATCTTATAATTACAATTCCAGTCCCTTAAGTTTAATTAATCTCTTTTAGTCACAAAATTAATTACAAATTAATTATTGACTAATATTAATTAAACAATATGATTTCTCCTTTAATATATTATTCTCATAATATATTAATAAATCATATTTAATCCTTTCTCTCCATAATTCATCCTATCAAGTTGTTTTGGTGAAGGCAACCCAAAAGGACCATGCACCATCGGGTCAAGTACATACCAAAATAGTTATGGACTTAGACACTAATCCAACAACATGGTGGTCCAAGACTTAGGTATTTGGTGAAAAAAATGAGGTGTCACCACTCTTAATCCATTTCTATTCTCTTTTTCTTTTTTTTTGTTCAACCTTAACTGAACCCTAGGGTTCTCGGTCCAAAGGAAGCTCAAAAGAAATGGTTTTCGGTTTTTGGCTTGGCCCAAAAAGAGTTTTCGGCCCAATAAGGCCCAAAGAAAAGGCTTTCGTCCTAATAAGGCCCAAGGAAGAGGCTTTCGGTCCAATAAGGCCCAAAGGAAGGCTCTCAGCCCAATATGTTAAGGAAAGAGTTTTCTGCCCAATAGGGTGTTAGGCCGAGAATTCTCCCAAAATGGATTGGACTTAGCTATTGGATCAAATTTTTGGGCTTGTACGAGGCTGTTTCAGCTTGATTTGCCATGTACGTACATATGAACTTAAATAACATTGTAGTTTGAATTTCACTAATTGGGTGTTGCAAGGTTACATGGAGGTAATTGTCTCGTACAAGAATCAAAATCTGAACCCTAATTTGCTTGTTGTGGCATTTTATGCCGTTGGTATTTTGGGGGAACTCACTAAGCTCCGGGCTTACAGTTATGGATTTTATTTCAGGTACTTCGGATGATCGTGGGAAGGCGAAGGCTTGATCGTGCACCTCCTCGCATTTTATGATTTGATTTCCGGGATACTCTGATATGAAACTATTTTGAAAACGTTTTGTAATAAATAATGGTTTTGGATGCTTGCAAAAGTTTTAAATTTTCATTAATTTTATGGATGTTACACAAGGGTTGAGGGTATTCAAACATAGAATTTGGGTGCCCAATATGGGAGGAATAAGAGATATTCTTATGGAGGAGTCTCACAAAACCATGTATTCTATTCATCCTAAATGGGATCATTTAAATATTTTGTGTACACAATATTTGTGTAAAAACGTATTTTAAAAGTTAATAAATAGGGCTAAAATAAACGTTAAAAATAAAATATCAATTAGGATAAATATCCTTGATGAAAGTTTAAGTAGTCGGAATGATGATTTCGGGGATATAAGAAGCACTTAAATCTGACTTTGTATAAAGAATATATGATTCGTCAAAGTTTCACGTTCAACCCTATACAACAAAGAGTGTTGTAAATAGTGAATCGAAGATGAGTTGTTTATTTGCCTAAATAATCTAAACGGAAATCGTAGTAATCGTAAAAGCGAGAGTGTGCATATAGAGAACGCCTAAATCTGAATTCCTATAAGGAAGTTATGATTTTTCAAAGCTTCAACGCAATAGTGTGGACACTGAAATCGAAATTAAAATCGGTTCAGTATTAACCAAAACAATCTAAGGGAGAGTTGAAGATCTTGTGAATAGGAATTTATCGATATAAAGACAATCGAGAACGAAATTTGCATGAATGAGTTATGGTTTTTATACGAATTTTAATAATCTAAGCTTGTAAAAATATAACTTTAAAAATAAATTCATAATTAGCCGACATAGTCTAAATAAAAGTTGTTGTACTCGCCAATAACCAGGTGTGGATACAAAAAACGTCAAAAGTGGAGCTCTTATGAGAAAGATATGACTTTTAGAAAAAGACCTTATTTCGGCAAGCAAGGCGTGCTTATAGAAGGGCGACGTGGACCACAATGTTTTCGACATGTGTCACCAATCTGTAGGAGAAGCACAACATGAGGATGCGACGCACCTCCCAAAAATGCCTATATATAGCAACATTTGCTGATCATTTTCTCTCATACCTAGACTCATTCTCTTTGAGAAATCTCCCCTCTTGGAATCTTTTTTTCCCTAGATTCTTAGAAGTATTTTGTGGGGCTTTAAGTAGTTGGAGATTCCATCAAATAGAAGCTTTCAGGTCGGAATTTTACTTGTTGATTTTCCAGACTTTTTGTTAGTTAACTGTAAATTAAGCTGCACTTATTTTTTTTTCAAGTGTAACTGATATCTATATTAATAGTCGTTATTATGAATCTATAAATAAGATTTATTAGTGATTCAATGTCATCATACTGATTGATCTACTTATGGGAGTGATGTCTAGGCTAAATTTAGTGAGGCATATCAAGCGGGACTTCCAAACAGTATACTTTATATATTAAATGAACCCTACCTCCGATATGATCTTACCTACTTATTCATTACTTGATAGATCTTGATGTAGACATTAGGATCATTGAGGAATCTATGTGCTCACCATGCTCCCAACCCTGGCATACTTAGTTTGATTGTATCATAGGTAGTGGTACGAAAGCACATGGATGATGTGTTTAAATCTACCAAGAGATTTAAGGAGCTTGTAGGCCATTAGTGTAATAAATTTTTGTAAGGCATGTCACAATCAAATTTATGCTTATGAAAACCATTTCTTTGAAAATGCCTTGATATTGATACTATCTAACATTAAAAGAATGTTTTGGGAACAAATTCTGTAATAAAAGAATACTATGAATAAAATAAGCATAAACAAAAAGTTTTTTCGGACAATGAAATTCGGAATTTCAAAGAAGACAGTTGTTTCATTTCCGTTACAAGAATGATGAACTAGGAAGTTGTGATTGGGCCATTCTAAACATGATGATGAGCAAGGGTTGCAAGATTGTTATTCTTGCGTGGATTAGACGGACATTTAATGTGTGTGTTTGGCCGTTTCTCTTACCACTTATACAGGGTCGCTTGAAATTCAAGATTAAACTCTTTGGCATCCCTTATCAATACAAACACCTTTTTCCACACCTATTTACCTCTTTACCCACTCAAAATACACTCAAGAATTTATCAGAAAGAATTTTAATCTTCAATTGTTCTTCGTGTTCTTTCTAACTGTTCAACAATGGCTACTTCAACTTATCATATTTCATTCATGGATTAATCCGCATCCTCAGTTACATTGACTGTTAAGCAGAATCAAAACTTGGTTGTTGATCTTAATCATTCAAAACATCCTACTATTGTTAAACCCTTGATTGAATGTCTTAAGCATTGAGTTTTGAATAAGGATCTTATTCACTATGTGGATGTGTCGTTACCGACTATGATTTTGGCTTACTCTACTTCCAAGTGCAACAAATCGATGGATTTGATGAGTTTTGAAATTTAGGGTCAAAAGATTGTGATTACAAAGGCCAATTACTGGAAGTTGTTGGCTTTATCAACTGGAGAGTCTATTGTAATCTAAAACTTATTTCCTCTAAATTCATGCTTAAGTTGCTTCATAAGATGGGGTATTCTCATGAATTGACTCATTGTACATGTTTAAATCATGTTTTCCTATGGTTTGACATGTAATGTTCATAATATTCTTTAAAAGCTTCTCGGAGAGGATAACTGGATCAGATAATGCCAACAACTTATTACATTCGTTGATGTATGGTATCTACACAGACAAGTAAATTGACTAAGGTCAAGTGTTACTGGCTCAAATTTTTTAAATTCCATCTTCATCAACAAAGGATTCGAAAATATCTTGTGCGAGGTTTTGGGCGATTATCATTAAGCATACTCGTGATCACTATCAAGTACATCAGATACAGGATGTAACGATAGATGAGTTTCCAAAGATGAGTTTTGTGAATCTCGTATTTCCATCAGATACTAATTTTCATTACATTATATCTATTGCTAAAGTGATTCTTAGTAAATATCATGCTAAAAATGATGTTCTCAAAATATACAAGCAGATCCCTAAGTTTGATACAAGGAAAATTCCAGCTGCTTTACAAGTTATTCTTGATGTTGGCCTTGTTACATGGATAGAGGAAGGTGGTTCAAAGCTAAAGGATAAGGCAGTTGTAAAAGAGGTTGTTGTTGCGAAACAGGCGAGCATGGATTCAAGGGCGGGGGGGGGGGGGTGGAACTGGGGCTGCAGGGTTAGAAATAATGCTGAGCAACTCAGGAAAATGATCAAGGCACGTGGAGTAACAACCGTGGATCAAAATGTCTTTTGTTCCTGAAGAGAATGTCATTTTTCACCCTCTAGATAAATCATAACAACGAATATGCGAAGAGCCAAATGCCAACCTCTTCTGATTTTTTTTATACTCGAAGAACTTGTTGGATATAGTGTCTAAGTCCATAGCTATATTTGGTATGTACTTGACACGACCCGACATGGTCCATTTGGGTTGCACTTCACCCAAACAATTTATGGATAATCTTTGGAGAATAGTATAAGTTATGATTTATTAATATATTATAAGTTCTAATATATTAATATAAGATCATATTATTTAATTAGTATTGATCTATAATTAATCTAGGATTAATTTAGAGATCAAAAGTATTACTAATTAATTATTTTGAGAAACAGGAGTAAAAGACTAATTGGACTTAGTCAAAGCACCTATGTGGACAAAGTGTTGAAAAGATTCAACATGCATAACTCCAAGAAAGGTGAGTTACCCATTCAGAGTAACGCCGGATTGAGTAAGACACAAAGCCCTAGTACAGAGGCTGAGATACCAGAAATGAGTCGACTACCTTATGCTTTAGTTGTAGGATCGATCATGTATGTTATGACGTGTACTCGACCTAATGTAGCCTTTGCTTTGAGCATGGTTAGCAGGTATCACGGGAACCCTGGCAAGGCGTACTGGACTGCGGTAAAGAATATCCTCAAGTACCTGCGAAGGACTAAGGACTGGGTCCTTACCCTCGGTGGGAGTGATGACTTGAAAGTTGTAGGGTACAATGATGCTAGCTTCCTGACTGGCAGGGATAATTTCCGCTCTCAGTCGGGCTGGGTCTTTACCCTAAATGGAGGGGCAATTACTTGGAAAAGTTCCAAGCAGGAGACAGTGGCTGATTCCACTTGTGAATCAGAGTATATAGCAGCAAGCGAGGCTGCAAAGGAGGCTATATGGCTAACGAACTTCATCGGGGACCTTGGAGTTGTACCAGCTATAAAGGAGCCAATGGAGATTTTCTGTGACAGCAATAGTGCGGCTGCCTTAGCCAAGGAAGCAAGAGATCATGGGAGATCCAGACACACTGACAAAAAATATCACTTCATCAGACATCGAATAGAATAAGGAATCCTCATGGCAAAGAGGGTATCATCGGATGAGAACCCAGCAGATCCCCTCACGAAGGGACTGACTCGGGCTAAGCATCTCCAGCATGCTTGGAGCATCGGGCTGAAGGATGATATTAGTTTTAGTAGTTAGATAATCTTGAAATTTGTAAAACGTAATTGACATTTGATGATAAATAAAAGTTGTTATTTATGAGTAAAGTGTTGCTATCACTTTTCAATCGTTTACTATATTTCTTTTGCATGTTTTGACTTCCAGAATAATTATGTTTTGTACATCATATTATTCAAACCTCCACATTCGGTCATATGTCGGAAGTAGGTATGAATCATGACTGTCATGATTGGTTGCAGAGGTCTAAGATGTTGGACATGGCTACAACAATCATGAGTGCTCATAAGTTCTGAGCATTGGACTCAACCCACGCTCACTGGAATCACTTCATGGAATTTATCTCGAGTGTTCGTGAGACGGTAATATCATATAAGTCTTCAAACCTAGAGATATGATTTGTTACCTATGAGTTGGTTATGCATTGATTGTACAAAAACGCATTGGTAACTCGATGTTATAAAACGTACCTTTGTGTGTAATTCAACAAGTAGTAGAGCAAACATATGAGTCAAAGTTTATCTGTTCCTTCTAGGATCAGAAGCGATATCTGGGCCCCTCGATGATTTTATTTTGACCTATGTACCAGACCCGGTCAGAACTAAATTGATGTGTTCAGTTAAGTTCTATGTCAAACAAATCGGAAATCGGGAAACAAATGTTGGACAATAAGTAAGACCATGTTCCATGTATTTGTCCGGCTGATTTCTAGAACAGAGGATTATAGGATCACTTATCTAAAATGGCGCGTTCTAGTTCAACAGAGTTTAATGAGCTAAGACTGTTGATCGGTTCCTGAAGTCATACTTGCAACTATAGTTATTAGACTTATCCAAGTAGGAGACTGTTGGATATAGTGTCTAAGTCCATAACTATATTTGGTATGTACTTGACCCGACCCGGCATGGTCCATTTGGGTTGCACTTCACCCGAACAAATTATGGATAATCTTTGGAGAATAGTATAAGTTATGATTTATTAATATATTATAAGTTCTAATATATTAATATACGATCATATTATTTAATTAGTATTGATCTATAATTAATCTAGGATTAATTTAGAGATCAAAAGTATTACTAATTAAATATGGGCTCGTATACTTATATAGTGTGGGCTAATGCTTATTTGGAATGGGCTAGGCTTGCTTGGAAAGTCCATGGATACCCCGTGGAGCTTTACCCTATGGATCTCATGGAAATGTAGAGACATGGGTATTAGGGTTTACATGGATGTAACCCTAATCCACTACACTATATAAAGGAGGCTTTGGTTCTTGAAATCACACTAGTTGTGGTGAGTAAGGAAGAGGGCCGATTTCAAGAAGAAGTTACTATTCTCTCAAAGTTCCAAGTTTGTGGTGATTTGTGATATCCATTTGAGGCATCCACACTATTGGTGTTAGGCTCTAAAACTTCAAGCAATCAACTACAACTACAAGGTAAGTAATTCTACTAGCTTTATTTGATTCAAGTTCCCTATGCCATGCTAAATAGGATAAGAACCTTGGAAAAATAATTATTTGCATGTATCTTAGTCAAACATAGATCCAATTTTTATTAGGGTTGCATGTATACTTAGGAAGTGTTAGAATGCTCAAAACCCATCAGTGGTATCAGAGCCTAGGCTTGTTTGTTTGATACTTGATGCAATATATTGAAAAAAGTAGATTTTTTGATGTCTGCCTGATGAACTCGCCGAGTCCATGGGGGGACTCGCCGAGTTCATGTGTATCTTCATCCTACTCGCCGAGTAGGTTCGTGCACTCGACGAGTAGGAGCCTCAGAATGCAGATTTTCGACTTTTGCTGCTGGAAATGGACTAGAAACATTACCCTAAACTGTTTTGGTGTTATTAAACTTGTTTTAGATGGTTTAATGTTTGTTCTAATCCATTTACAATGGCTAATATCAATTTTTCATGATTATATGTGTTCATATGGTCTTGAAACTTTGATATGGATATTTATGTTCTTGATCTTATGAATTTAGATGATCATAGGAATTACTTGTAACCTACTTGGTAGTTTAATTCTTGGTCATAATGTGTTTTAATGGAGTCCATAACTTGTCCTCAAGTTATGGAAAACCAAGAGTCACACTTGAATTAAAACCATTAAAAGAACACAAGAGTTAGAAAAATGAAAAGTCTTCATTTTAATACTCAATTAACTTCATAAGTTATAAGAAATGAAAAGTTTTGAAAGTTTACAAAACTTGCCCTCAAGTTTTGGAACAAGTAAAGTTATGATTAAAACTTTAGTTCCAACCCTTAGAATATTAAAAATTAAAATTCAACCCTTATACTTATAATATTATAAGTTAATAATAATAATATATATATATATATATATATATATATATATATATATATATATATATATATATATATATATATATGATCAAAGTCGTCTTACCGCTAGTACGTCTCATTCACGAATCCATTCTATAAGGTTGTTGCCTATAAAATGGCAACTTAATGGGTGTCCACTCTCACCCACCGCTTGCTTGACTAGTGGAGGGTCGTTAGCCGAACGGGTAGGACAAGGACTTATAAATTCTCATTAAAAGTATAATGATAATACTAAAGTAACTAAACTTTATTGAATTCCCAATCTTAGTTATTTTAGGAAAATGTGAATAAGGTGCTAATCCATGAAATTACACTTTACACTTTGTTTAAGTCGTTAGTGGAGCGTGTGTGGTTAACCAGCACACTAACTTGAACTTAACAAGGTAGGTAAAGGGTGACTTAATGTTTATCATAGTATCGATGGAGCGTGTGTGGTTAACCGACACATCGATTGAGGGGTAATACATTAAGGGTACCAAGTCATTTGCATGGTTATTTCACACCTTGTTTTGTGATCCTCGGCATCCCAGTCACAAAACTTGAAGGGCACACTCGAGATTGAAACATGCCATTGAAGAAAGTTCAATGAATCTCAAAGAATCTAGGAGTTTCTAAACCAATTAAAACCTAATTAAAAATTCCTTTTTTCATGGTGGAAATTGGTGAATCGTCATTCACCTACCTTCAAATATCTTATAGCTTAGATTACGACATCCCTCTTCTAAGTTATAAAATATTGTGTTGGGTCCTAGCCTTAATACTACATTTGGGTGTTTTATTAAGGACTATCTCTAAATCTAATCTAATCTATTCCCTCTTCCTTTCAGATGTCTTCCACTAACAATGCTTCTGGCTCTAACCCTACTAGCTCTTTCTCTCTCATCAATCTTTGTGGGAGAGTCATCTTCGATGGATCCAACTTTACTGATTGGATCAGGAACATCAGGATGGTCACTCGGTATGAGAACAAAGAATATGTTCTCGACAAGGAGCTAAAGGTACCCGAGCCAACTTCTACTCCTGAAGAGCTTGCTGAATATGAGGTACATGAAAGGGATGCTACAAAAGTAGCATGCATCATGATGGTCACCATGACAGCCGAGCTCTAAAAGTCCTATGAGGACTATTATCCTTTTGAGATGCACCAGGATTTGATGGACCATTACCATCAAAGTGCTCGTCAAGAGCGATATGAAATAATCTCCTCCATGATAACAACCCAAATGAAGTATTGTGAACCCATCACGGGCCACATGCAGAAAATGCAAAGGTATGTGGACCGTTTATTGAAGCTGAATGTGAACTTCCCTGAGGAGTTAGCAATAGACATCATTTTGCACTCGTTATCATCTTGTTATGATCAATTTCGCATGACATATCACATGAACAAGGAAGAAGTTACCCTCAGCAAACTTCAGGGACTCTTGAAGACCGCAGAAGGTGGTCTAAAGGGTAATTCGGTTGGTACTACTCCTACTCCTACTCCTACTCCAATTGCGGCCAATGTCTTGGCAATCGGGCATGGCAAAGGGAAGAAGAGAAAGAACCCTTTTAAGGGTACCAAGGGTAAGACCCTTGAAGGCTCCTCTTCAGGCAAAACCAAGAAAGGTTTTGTCACTCCTTCTGCTAACCCTAATGAGGCTGAATGCTTCTATTGTCATGAAAAGTCGCACTGGAAGCGAAACTGCCCAAAGTACCAGCAAGATGTGAAGGATGGGAAAGTAAAACCCAACCATGCAGGTATATACACTATATTGCCTAATAAATCACCTCATTCTAAGTCTTGGGTCCTTGACATAGGTTGTGGTATTCACATATGTTGTGATTTGCTGGGACTAAGAAGAAGTGAGAATGTGGAGTAGGGAAAGATAAACTTGATCATGGGAAACAGGAAAGCTTCACCTGTCACCAAGATAGGATTTTATTCCTTAGTGCTAAATAATGGGTTTACATTAGATTTGAATAAGTATTATTATTCGCCAGAAATGGAAAGAAATGTTATTTCCTTTCATGCATTGTATAAACAAGGTTTTACCTTTTATTTTGATAATAATAATGGTAGTATTGATGCTTTCTTCAATAATGTTCATTATTTTAAAGCATTACCTTGTGATGGCGTGTATGAAACTGTATCTGTTGTAGATAATCTAGGAAATAATGTATTGTATATTGACTCTTCCACTAGCTTAGATAAATCATCTTTATGGCATTGTTGTCTTGGACATGTAAGCAAGAAACGCATAGGCCAACTCCAAAAGGATGGAGTCTTGGAGTCATTTGACCTAAAGTCTGATGATAGTTGTGAATCTTGTTTGCTTGGTAAAATGACAAAGTCACATTTTACTGGCACTTGTGCTAGGGGTGAAGGTTTGTTGGACCTCATACACACGGATGTGTGTGGACCCTTCAGAACCACCACAAGAGATGCTAATCAGTTTTATGTGACTTTTACTGATGATTTTAGTAGATATGGATATGTCTACTTAATCAAGCATAAGTCAGAAACCTTTGAGAAATTCAAAGAGTTTAAGCAAGAAGTGGAGAATCAGTTGGGCAGGAACATTAAGATGCTTCGATCCGATCGTAGTGGTGAGTATCTTAGTACTAAGTTCCTTGACTATCTTAAGGAATGTGGGATTGTCTCACAATTGACACCTCCTAGGACACCAAAGTTGAACGGTGTAGCTGAGAGGTGCAATCGAACCTTGTTGGACATGGTTCGTTCCATGATGAGTCGAGCTTCGCTACCAATCTCATTTTGGGGGTATGCCTTAGAGACTGCCACCCATATCCTTAATCTAGTCCCTACACAGAAGGTTGCCAAAACACCTCACGAGATGTGGACTGGAAAAGTTCCCAATCTAGACCACATCAAGATTTGGGGTTGTGAGGCTTTCGTGAGACGCGAGACTCACGATAAGCTCGAACCCCGAAGTGAAAGGTGTATTTTCATCGACTATCCACATAAATCCTTTGGCTACATCTTCTACAGACCCAGTGATAATGTGGTCTTTGTAGCAAGAAGAGGATTCTTTCGAGAGAGAGAATTCATGAATCAAGGAGACAGTGGGAGGCAAATTGACCTTGAGGAACTTCAAGAGTCAAGTGATGAAGGAACCGCAAACCCTAGCCCTCAACCTGAGGAGGAAACTCATGTTGAGCCAACTGAAGAATCTATACCTCTGAGGCGTTCCACCAGAGTTAGGAATGCACCTGAGCATTATTATGGTTTCCATATTACTGCAGAAGGTGAGACACTTATCAGTGATAACACACTGGTAAATCTAGATGAGCCTAACAGCTACACGAAAGCCATGGCAGGCCCTGAGGCTGCTAAATGGAAAGAGTCTATGGATAGCGAGATACAGTCCATGTATGGCAATTAAGTTTGGAACTTGGTTGACAATGTACCTGATCGTAAGATAGTTGGGTGCAAGTGGATCTTCAAGAAGAAGACCGACATGGATGGTAATGTACACACTTATATGTCACGACTGGTTGCAAATGGTTATTCTCAAACTCCGGGAGTTGATTATGATGGGACCTTTTCACCAGTGGCCAAGATTAAGTCTATTAGGGTTCTGTTAGCCATTACTGCATTTCATGACTATGAAATATGGCAAATGGATGTCAAAACCGCTTTCCTTAATGGAAAGTTGGCTGAAGATGTTTACATGGTTCAGCCAGAGGTTTTTGTCAGTACAACGTATCCCAATAAAGTGTGTAAACTCGAGAAATCCATTTATGGATTGAAACTTGAAACAGGCACCTCGCAGATGGAATCTTTGCTTTGATGAGAAAGTCAAAGAATTTGGCTTTTCAAGGAGTGAAGATGAATCTTGTGTCTATATCAAGGCTAGTGGGAGCATAGTTAGCTTTTTGGTACTGTATGTGGACGACATACTACTCATAGGAAATGACATCCCAAACCTCCAGGAAGTAAAGTCCTGGCTTGGGAAGTGTTTCACTATGAAGGACCTTGGTGAAGCTACCTATATCCTAGGGATAAGGATTTTGAGAAACATGAGTAAAAGACTAATTGGACTTAGTCAAAGCACCTATGTGGACAAAGTGTTGAAAAGATTCAGCATGCATAACTCCAAGAGAGGTGAGTTACCCATTCAGAGTAACGCCAGATTGAGTAAGACACAAAGCCCTAGTACAGAGGTTAAGATAGCAGAAAAAAGTCGAATACCTTATGCTTCAGTTGTAGGATCGATCATGTATGCTATGACGTGTACTCGACCTGATGTAGCCTTTGCTTTGAGCATAGTTAGCAGGTATCAAGGGAACCCTGGCAAGGCACACTGGACTGCGATAAAGAATATCCTCAAGTACCTGCAAAGGACTAAGGACTGGGTCCTTACCCTTGGTGGGAGTGATGACTTGAGAGTTGTAGGGTACAGTGATGCTATCTTTCAGACTGACAAGGATACTTTCCGCTCTTAATCGGGCTGGGTCTTTACCCTAAACAGAGGGGAAATTACTTGGAAAAGTTCCAAGCAGGAGACAGTGGCTGATTCCACTTGTGAATCAGAGTATATAGCAGCAAGCGAGGAAGCAAAGGAGGCTATATGGCTAAAGAACTTCATCGGAGACCTTGGAGTTATACCAGCTATAAAGGAGCCAATGGAGATTTTCTGTGACAACAATAGTGCGGTTGCCTTAGCCAAGGAACCAAGAGATCATGGGAGATCCAGACACATTGACAGAAAATATCACTTCATTAGACATCGAATAGAAGAAAGAATCCACGTGGCAAAGAGGGTATCATTAGTTTGCAAATGGAAGGAGTGAGTGTGATATGTGTGTGTGTCATGTGTGATGTGTGTGAGTGTGTATAGATTGTGGTTGGTTTAAAAAGTTATGATTCTATTGAATGTGAAAATTTACATTAGTTTGCAAATGGAGGGAGTGAGTGTTTCCTAAAAAGTTAAAGATATTTTGTTTTGTGATGCCAAAGGAATTATCCAAATCATCATTTCTACAGATGCACCCATGACATTCGTGAAATAAATATGAAATTACCTTTGGGGTCGTGATTTTCCTGGTTTATATATATATATATATATATATATATATATATATATATATATATATATATATATATATAAACCACCATTTCTAGAAATCAAGGAAAGTGGGTGAGTGGGTTTGCTACGAATTATTGAGAATTTTCTATGGATTTTAAAGGTTTTTTTTTGGAATTTTAAAAGAGTTTTAAATTAAAATTCGATGACTTTTTTTTTCCATAAAAGTAATAGGAAAATGGATGTCAAAGCCACTTTCCTTAATGGAAAGTTGGCTGAAGATGTTTACATGGTTCAACCAGAAGGTTTTGTCAGTACAGAGTACCCCAATAGAGTGTGCAAACTCGAGAAATCCATTTATGGATTGAAACAGGCACCTCGCAGATGGAATCTTTGCTTTGATGAGAAAGTCAAAGAATTTGGCTTTTCAAGGAGTGAAGATGAATCTTGTTTCTATATCAAGGCTAGTGGGAGCATAGCCAACTTTTTGGTACTGTATGTGGATGGCATACTACTCATAGGAAATGACATCCCAAACCTGTAGGAAGTAAAGTCCTGACTTGGGAAGTGTTGCGCTATGAAGGACCTTGGTGAAGCTGCCTATATCCTAGGGATAATGATTTTGAGAAACAGGAGTAAAAGACTAATTGGACTTAGTCAAAGTACCTATGTGGACAAAGTGTTGAAAAGATTCAACATGCATAACTCCAAGAAAGGTGAGTTACCCATTCAGAGTAACGCCGGATTGAGTAAGACACAAAGCCCTAGTACAGAGGCTGAGATAGCAGAAATGAGTCGACTACCTTATGCTTCAGTTGTAGGATCGATCATGTATGTTATGACGTGTACTCGACCTAATGTAGCCTTTGCTTTGAGCATGGTTAGCAGGTATCACGGGAACCCTGGCAAGGCGCACTAGACTGCGGTAAAGAATATCCTCAAGTACCTGCGAAGGACTAAGGATTGGGTCCTTACCCTTGGTGGGAGTGATGACTTGAAAGTTGTAGGGTACAGTGATGCTAGCTTCCTGACTGACAGGGATAATTTCCGCTCTCAGTCGGGCTGGGTCTTTACCCTAAATGGAGGGGCAATTACTTGGAAAAGTTCCAAGCAGGAGACAATGGCTGATTCCACTGTGAATCAGAGTATATAGCAGCAAGCGAGGCTGCAAAGGAGGCTATATGGCTAACGAACTTCATCGGGGACCTTGGAGTTGTACCAGCTATAAAGGAGCCAATGGAGATTTTCTGTGACAGCAATAGTGCGGCTGCCTTAGCCAAGGAAGCAAGAGATCATGGGAGATTCAGACACACTGACAGAAAATATCACTTCATCAGACATCAAATAGAATAAGGAATCCTCGTGGCAAAGAGGGTATCATCAGATGAGAACCCAGCAGATCCCCTCACGAAGGGACTGACTCGGGCTAAGCATCTCCAGCATGCTCGGAGCATAGGGTTGAAGGATGATATTAGTTTTAGTAGTTAGATAATCTTGAAATTTGTAAAACGTAATTGACATTTGATGATAAATAAAAGTTGTTATTTATGAGTAAAGTGTTGCTATCACTTGTCAATCGTTTACTATATTTCTTTTGCATGTTTTGACTTCCAGAATAATTATGTTTGGTACATCATATTATTCGAACCTCCACAGTCGGTCATATGTCGGAAGTAGGTATGAATCATGACTGTCATGATTGGTTGCAGAGGTCTAAGATGTTGGACATGGCTACAACAATCATGAGTGCTCATAAGTTCTGAGCATTGGACTCAACCCACGCTCACTGGAATCACTTCATGGAATTTATCTCGAGTGATCGTGAGACGGTAATATCATATAAGTCTTCAAACCTAGAGATATGATTTGTTACCTATGAGTTGGTTATGCATTGATTGTACGAAAACGCATTGGTAACTCGATGTTATAAAACGTACCCTTGTGTGTAATTCAACAAGTAGTAGAGCAAACATATGAGTCGAAGTTTATCTGTTCCTTCTAGGATTAGAAGCGATATATGGGCCCCTCGATGATTTTGTTTTGACCTATGTACCAGGCCCGGTCAGAACTAAATTGATGTGTTCAGTTAAGTTCTATGTCAAACAAATCGGAAATCAGGAAACAAATACTGGACAATAAGTAAGACCATGTTCCATGTATTTGTCCGGCTGATATCTAGAACAGAGGATTATAGGATCACTTATCTAAAATGGCGCGTTCTAGTTCAACAAAGTTTAAAGAGCTATGACTGTTGATCGGTTCCTGAAGTCATACTTGCAACTATAGTTATTAGACTTATCCAAGTGGGAGACTGTTGGATATAGTGTCTAAGTCCATAACTATATTTGGTATGTACTTGACCCGACCCGGCATGGTCCATTTGGGTTGCACTTCACCCGAACAACTTATGGATAATTTTTGGAGAATAGTATAAGTTAGGATTAATTTAGAGATCAAAAGTATTACTAATTAAATATGGGCTCTTATATTTATATTGTGTGGGCTAATGCTTATTTGGAATGGGCTAGGCTTGCATGGAAAGTCCATGGATACTCCATGGAGCTTTAACCCACAGATCTCATGGAAATGAAGAGACATGGGTATTAGGGTTTACATGGATGTAACCCTAATCCACCACACTATATAAAGGAGGCTTTGGTTCTTGAAATCACACTAGTTGTGGGGAGTAAAGCAAGAGGGTCGATTTCAAGATAGTTGTGACTATTCTCTCAAAGTTCCAAGTTTGTGGTGATTTGTGATTTCCATTTGAGGCATCCACACTATTGGTGCTAGGCTCTAAAACTCCAAGCAATCAACTACAACTACAAGGTAAGTAATTCTACTAACTTTATTTGATTCAAGTTCCCCATGCCATGCTAGATAGGATAAGAACCTTGGAAAATAATTATTTGCATGTATTTAAGTCAAACATAGATCCAAGGTTTATTAGGGTTGCATGTACACTTAGGAAGTGTTAGAATGCTCGAAACCCATCAGAACTATGACCACAATAACGTATGATTATATAGTTACGATAGTCATGCTCGCAATTTTTCCCCGAAGTCCATCTGCTGCAAGATTAAGTCTAGATATTCCCAGCTTAGGTTGTCAAATGCCTTCTCAAAATCAACTTTAAAAGTAAAAGCTTTCTTCTTACTTTTCGTCATCCACACGATCACTTCATTTAGTATCAAAGGCCCGTCGAGGATAAAACTTTTTTTTATAAAAGCAGTTTGCACTGGATTGACAACTGGATGTACCACCTTCTTTAATGTTTCATCCAAAATCTTGGAAATTGTTTTGGACAGGCAACCAATTAAACTGATAGGGCGGAAGTCGCTTATGGTGATCGGGTTTTGTATCTTGCGAATAAGTGAGATAAAAGATGAATTGCATCCATTGTCAATATATTCGGTAGCTTCAAAATGCTTTAATGCAAAATAGAAGTCACTTCCAACCACATCCCAATGTTTATTTAACATTGCAAAGGAGAAACCATCGGGTCCAGGTGCTATCTGGGCCTGTGGTTCGGATCGGGCACCTGGACCCGATGGTTTCTCCTTCGCAATGTTAAAGAAACACTTGGATGTGGTTGGAAGTGACTTCTATTTTGTATTAAAGCATTTTGAAGCTACCAGATATATTGACAATGGATGCAATTCATCTTTTATCTCACTTATTCCCAAGATACAAGACCTGATCACTATAAGCGACTTCCGCCCTATTAGTTTAATCGGTTGCATGTACAAAACAATTTCCAAGATTCTGGCTGAAAGGTTAAAGAAGGTGGTACATCTGGTTGTTAGTCCAGTGCAGACTGCTTTTATCAAAAACGTGTTTTATCCTCGATGGACCTCTGATACTAAATGAAGTGATCGCGTGGATGAGGAAAAGTAAGAAGAAAGCTTTTACTTTTAAAGTTGATTTTGAGAAGACATTTGACAACCTAAGCTGGGAATATCTAGACTCAATCTTGCAGCAGATGGACTTCGGGGATAAATGGCGAGCATGGATTCATGGGTGCCTATCATCAGCAAGGGTATCTGTTCTCATTAATAGGGTTGCGATGACTGAATTTAGTATGGAGTGTGGGATCCGACAAGGCGAACCGTTATCCCCCTTCCTATATATCATAGCGGCAGAAGGATTACATATCGCTATGGAGATGGCAAAAGAAAAAGGAAACTTTGAAGGTATTCAACTACCCCATCAAGGTCCGATCATCTCACACCTCCAATACGCACACGATACCATTTTCATGGGTTCTTGGCCAATTGAAAATGCAAAGAATTTGATTAGAATTTTAAGATGTTTTGAATTTTCATCAGGCCTCAAGGTGAATATGTCTAAAAGTAAACTGTTTGGATTTGGTATCCAAACTTGCGAACTGGAGCTCGTGGCCCGGAGCTTCAATTGTTCGGTTTGTTCCCTGCCATTCATATATCTAGGATTACCAGTTGGGGCTTCTATGGCAAGAGCAGTACACTGGAATCCTATCATAGAAAATTTCCAAGCAAGACTATCAAAATGGAAAGCATCTACCTTGTCGTTCGATGGCCGATTAACACTATGTAAAGCAGTATTGAGCAGTCTGAGTTCCTTTTATTTTTCACTGTATAAAGCTCCAGTCAAGTTTATCAAAACTCTTGAAAAGATTAGAATGCGTTCTTTTTGGGGAGGGGGGGGGAGGGGGATTTGAAATCAAGAAAGATGTCATGGATTGCTTGGGAAAAGGTTCTTGCAGCCAAAGAAAGAGGTGAGCTTGGAATAGGCACTTTAAAGACACATAATATAGCTCTA
This sequence comes from Lactuca serriola, assembly GCF_051521515.1. Classification (NCBI taxonomy): domain Eukaryota; kingdom Viridiplantae; phylum Streptophyta; class Magnoliopsida; order Asterales; family Asteraceae; genus Lactuca; species Lactuca serriola. The sequence continues at coordinate 64,099,486 of NC_136413.1, read as the reverse complement.
TTGGGCAAATGGTGGTGGAGATTCAGAAACTATCAGGATACCACATTGGTTGAGGTGATAAAATCTATTTACGGCACGAATGGTGGATTTAATAGGCCCTCGGTAGCAAAGAGAAGAAATGGATGTTGGGGAACAATTGCTAATATGCCTAAATTTTTAGAGAAGGAGAATGTGTCTTTTATAGATCATTTTAAGCTCTCAACCAATGCCAATAGACCAACCAAATGGGTTTAGTCTCTTGAGTCTTCAGGGGTATATTTAGTTGCATCTCTTAGAAACCATATTGACAACACAATCCTTCCTCCAAGAGAGAGTAGTTGGTCTTGGAACTCTCTAATCCTGGGAAATTTGAATATTCTTGCTTGGTGAATATGTCATGGTAAACTTCCATCCATGGCCAATCTATTTAAATTTGGCATCAGTACATCAAACTTGTGCAGGATTTGTAATGGAGCACCAGAAACAGAGGAGCATGTGTTTGTAGACTGCCCAGTATCACATAAAGTATGACAACAAGTCTGTAGATGGTAGCGTTTGTTGGACTATCCTCTAAATTCGATTTGTGATTTGTTAGACTACAAAGCAAGGCTCGGGGGTCATCATAGGCTGTCAAAGATTCATGAAGGTATAATGTTGGTATTTATGTGGGTGATTTGGAGATATAGGAACTCTAAAGCCCATTCTTCAAATTCAAATCGAAAACCACATGCAGCGCTGGTTTACGTGATACAATCGTTATCGCTTCTTTGGATCAATGCAAGGAAAAGAAAAGGGCGGGATCTAAGATGATGTGAATGGAGTTGTGATCCGATTTTAGAATGCTACTTTATGTTATAATTCTAGTTGTTTTTTGTTTGGTTTTTTTGTTCCTTTTTATTTATGTCTGTTCTTTTGTACCTTCTAGCCCCTGACTAGTTTTGTTTGTGTTTTAATGCCAATTTGCCGTCCAAAAAAAAAAACATTTTTAATTGGATCAAGCGTAGATTTATGCTTTAAAATCTTAATTGGTTTGTTTAGTGTGTCCTTTGAACTTTATTCTTGTTTGACTCGAGCCTTTTGCTTTAGTCTTTTATTTTGTGTGCAATGTTAATATTTTTGCTTGCAAATAAAAAAAATATATTTTTTGGTTTTTCGATTATAGTTGTGTTTCTCATATAAGGTATTTTGATCAAGTAATTTACCTAAAGTTTAGATCATATTTCCGTTATTAATATCGAAAAAAAAAAAAACTTCCAAACAATCTCTTCGCATTTTTATGTCCTTGTTCATATCACTTTTTTTGATACCATTTCCTTCATCAAATATCTTGATTCAAGTCATTTGCCAAGATTTTGTGATCTTACTTTATAATCTTACTTTTCCTAATATATTATACAATATATGCAAATCATTGTATCGAAAAGATTAATTTTAACCCTACGATCCTACAAAATAATATTATTCTGACTTCTCTTTATGCTTCGTTGCTTGATATACAATAAAAAAAATATTAAAACTTTTATTAATTGGCAGTGAATTATCATTTGAAAAAGCTATCTCTAAAAATCAAGGTTTTGTAAACTAAAGTCGTCATTGAACCGGTGGTCTTACATTTACATGTTCACCGTTTGATGGTTCAATCGGTTAGACCAGCCTAAAAAACTAGATGACGTCATTATTACATCATAATTATTTTTCAAATTATAAAAAGAAATTTAAAAAAAAAAACCCCTCCAAAATTAATTTTAAAATAAGCAAGATGCAAGAAATTTGGTTCCGATTCGTATATTAATTAAAATGAAATCAGATTAGATTTAATTCTAAGAAACTTTATTTTTTTTCTAAAGCTGGTTTTTAGTGGTTGAAATCGTACCGGTCGAACCAATTTTCATAAAAAAGAGTCGGTGTTAGCTCAATTATTTTACTTATTTATTTGTATCGTGTTCATATCATCATTTTTCTAGCACATTTGTTTTTTGATTTTCCGGTCAAATGTCCACCTCTACATCTGCATCATCATCAACTACTGCACCTACAACTCAACTACTTCTTTATGCAGTTACAAATGTTTATAATCAATTCAGCTTTAAGCTCATAGTAGATGGCTCCAAATATAAGTTGTGGTGCAGAATTATTCAAGACGTTTGTAAGGGTGTGAAAGTTCTTGACCACATTAATGGAAAATTGAAACCTACCAGTGTGGAAGATGAAGATTAGGAGTTCATTGACTCCCAGATCAAGTCTTGGTTTTACTCCACTTGTGACCCGAATTTGCTTCAAATAATTTCCAATAACAATTGCACTACTAAGGACTTGTGGGACAACTTATATGAATTTTTTTTCTCAACAACAAGATGTCTAGAATGCTCCAATTTCAAGACCAGTTCCATAACAAAAAAAAGGGGGCATCCTCCATTACTGAATATTGCCATAATCTCAAGAATCTTGCTGATACATTGTCCGATGTTGATTCAGAAATCACTGAAGTTGAACTTGTGATGCAAATCTTATGCCAACTCCCACCTTTTTATCATTGAATAGTGGATGTTATTACACACACGAAGTCATTTCCGTCCTTCCTTCAAGCGAAAAACATGCTCCTGCTACATGAATCATGTGAAGAGAATGTCGACTTAATGCTTAAAGCTCAAAAGATCACTATTGTTGCCCTATATGCAGTTTCCAATCAACCCGGAAAATCGAAAAACAAATAGACTAAAAATTGAAATAATAATTGTGATAATTCTAAGCGGGAGAGTAATTCTTGCTTGTTTACTGGAGCACAATTTCAACAGCCCTTCTATAGCCTTATACCTGCTGGATTCGGTCAACAACAATAGCAAACATCGACCAACACAGTAGCGCTAACCCATTTATCCGATGCACCCGTACTGTTGACACACCAGCATCAACACAGGTTCAGCTCACTTCAGCCCAACTTCGGTCAACCCAATCCTTCGCAAAACAGGTTCCAGATGTCAAATTCTTTGCATCAACCTTCCCAAACTCTTTTTGGAAATTAAGTTTCGGCTTCTCATGCTCCACATCAGTCTATTAACTTAGCCTCGGTATTCCAATCAATGTCTATTCAACAACCTCCAGACAACCAGTATTATATGGAAATGGGTGCGAGCTCTCACATGTCATTCAACCTAGGTAACATGTTCTCCCTTACATCATGTGCTTCTAATTCCATTATGGTTGGAAATGGTGTAATTATTCATGTTACTCACATTGGTCATTCCTTTCTTCCTTCTTCTCAACATAAATTTATTTTAAATAATGTTCTTGTGGCAAATCATATGATTAAAATTTAATTTATGTTGGTCATTACAATTGACAACTCTATTTCTCTTACCTTTTACCCATTTGGTTTTACTATAAAGGATGTTAATTCATGTACCCTTCTCCAGTATTGCAATATTGTTGGTGACTTGTATCCGTTTCTCCCATCTTCCGCTTCTTTTTCTTTTTCTTTTTCTTTTTCTTCTTCTTTTCTTCTTCTTCTTCTTCTTCTTCTTCTTCTTCTTCTTCTTCTTCTTCTTCTCTCTCTCTCTCTCTCTCTCTCTCTCTCTCTCTCTCTCTCTCTCTCTCCCTAACAACGGTGTCTCTTTCAACATGGCATCACCGTCTCGGTCATCCCAACTCGTCCGTTCTCAATATTTAACATTCTCGTAATTTTATTTCTATAAACTCTAATAAAATTCAAAATTTTCATGCTTGTCACATTGGAAAACATTGTCATTTTCCTTTTATTTCGTCCACGTTAAAAACAAATCATGTGTTTGAACTTATCCATTCTGATTTATGAACATCTCCTATTACGAGCATATGTGGTTTTAAATCGTAGATCTTATTTCTTGATGACTTTTCTAATTTATTATGGGTGTTTCTATTACGTGCAAAATCTGAGGTTTATACTATTTTTTGCAAAAAAAAAATACCCATGTATGTCAAAAATCAATTCAAAACCGATATTCAAGCATTTTAGTGTGACAACGTCTGTGAATTCAATAACAATCTTATTCTTACTTATCTTAAGTCAAATAGTATTATAATTCGATTTTCCTGTCCTTACACGTCACAACAAAATGACAAGGCCGAACGCTCAATTTGCACTATTAACAATATCATTCCCATGTTCCTTTTTCACGAATGCCTCCCTACCAAATTCTTGACCGAATCTCTTTTCACTTCCATTCACACTCTCAACTTACTTCCTACTATAACTCTTTCGTATAAAGCCTCTTTTGAGATCTTATTCGACTTCTTTCCATCATATGATCACCTTCGAGTGTTTGGTTATCTTTGCTACCAAAACACTGCCTCCATGGCTCTTCACAAACTATCGCCCCGATCTACTGCATGTGTACCCATCTCTTGATCACAAAAGACACAAGTGTCTCGATCTCGTCACCCAACAGGACATTATCTATCATCATGTTATCTTCGATGAAGAGCACTTCCCTTACTCTGAATTTCACCTCACTCCTCCTACGTCTGACCATGACTCTTTGGCGTCCGATGATGACGTCTCTTCTTCTTTTCCTAACAACAATACGAATTCCTCCTCTCCTAGTATTGTTTTTTCTTCATCTTTGAGCTCTCCTATCTCCTCCCATTCAACCTCGGCAACCATGGCCCCCACTAGCCCTTCTGCCTTGGTTGATCCATATCTTTCTCCTCTTATGCCTACCGGTCATCGAATGATCACCCGTTCGAGAACCGGGTCCTTAAAACCTAGCACTCTCATGAATCTTTTTGCCACTGATGGATCTCTAATCCTGAGATCCACTGTTTAGGCTTTGTGTGATCCTAATTGGAAACTTGCCATAGATGTATAAATGTCCTCTCTCTCCTCTATTTATACTTGGGATCTTGTGTCTTGCCTCCCAATGCCAATATTGTTGGATGTCGATGGCTTTATCGTTACAATTTTGAATCTCATAGCATCCTTGATCACTACAAAGGATGTCTTGTTGCTCAAGGCTTCTCTCAAGGTCCATAAATATTAAAAGTGATGCAATGAGTTTCCATGAAGTAATAAACGAAACAAATTGCTACATGATGGGGATTATCTTGTGATTTAAACCATAAAAGAAATGTCTCCATTTCTTTTAAGGGGTAGATAGCCGTGAAGAATCAAGTCAAGTGATGAGATGTTTTAGACCCAACAAGGTTTTGAAAGTTAACCTAAAACAAGACCTTGAGCTTTAGAACTTTTTTTCATGATATCCTTAGGCTTGTAGGCCTAAGAAATCCGTTAACTCATGAAATGAGATTTTGGGTTTGACATGTCAGTAAAGTGAATGAAAGTGGATAGGGACAAGGTTCTCAAAGTAAATATGGACTTGGTTAGTATGGTACTCGTTGGTACAAAAGTACAATATTTAGAGTAATATACATGGTTGTGTTATCTTATGAGTAAATGTAGTAGTAGAACATCATTAGTATGAATGAACTGGAAATATATATTCACTGTGAAGTATCAGTATTATGATTTGGAAATCAAGACCTATAGAAAAGAAATTATAGAAATGAGAGGTCATGAAGAGTGATTAGACTCTAAGTATAAAACCTAGCAACGAATTAATTGCGATTATAGAAATAGAATAAGAAATATGTGTACCATAGTGTGTTCTACCAAGCGTTCAGGCCATGTTGAAAATACTATGTTAAGTTGAGACTTTGATATTGGAAGAGATCAAAAAGGACAAGATGAAAAGATATTTTGGAAGCTAAAGACCGAGTACTAACTTGCTAATGGAATTAGTAAAGAATGGAATGTTGGTGACATTCTTGAGCACGGGCGGACATTCTTAGGGAGATTATAACCTATATAAAGAAATAGACATATGTTGATTTAAAGGTTAAAAAGGTTCCAATATTGATTCATACACACCTTAAACTTTGTTGGAATATGGTAAGACCATATGTCTTAAAATATCTGATATCAGTGTTAGAGTAACTTGTTAAAAGTTCAAAAAAAAAAAACGGATAAAAGGGTAAAAGTGACGAAGAGGGTTAATAACCCTTATTTGTGTATTAGTGATTATTAGACGGATTATCATTGTGAAAAAATGACCTAAGTGATGTGAACATCAAGGGAATTGAAAGGTGCCTGGATGAAATTCTAATGAGATGGCTCACAAAGTAATTCCGAGGATGGAATCCTTTTAAGGGGTAGATAATTGTAACATCCTAAAATTTAAGACTATGTTCTTAAATTAATAAGGTAATAAATGAAAACTGATTTATATAAATAAATCATCAAGGATTAATCATATCCTCAGTGGTATGAAGTACGTAAAGCTAGAAGTGAAAATAATAACATTTTAAAAGTTAAAGGGCTAAAAGGGTCAAACTGGCAAAATGTGTTCACCCAGTTAGTGGATAGGACTACCAAATCCCTATCTAATGGCTATTTTAACCTTCTTGGCTCCTAGGGTTTGATACAACACAAGATTTGAGCATCCAAGCAAATGAAAGAAGAACCAAAAGGGCTTTCTAGGTATAATTTCTTCTCTATTTAACATCGAAATTGAGTTTGCAAAGTAGGTTGACCCCTAATGTCGAATTTGATGAGACACAATGATTAGGGGTTTGTTTTCTAACCTCCCTTAAGTGTTTTTAATGATCCAAATATCAATCCAATCATCCCATTTACGGATTTGAGGATTTGGGTGAAAACCCTCATGAATCCTAGAAAACCTAAATTAGGGATAGTGCAATTGATGATGAGATTGGATTAGATTCGATAACCAAGATTATATTTTTAACACCCTATTCCGGATCATTCTGTGATTTAGGGTCGTGGTTTGGAAGTGGAATGTGTAAAGGCTTCGGGGCCATAAGGACGCGATGTTTAGACCTTTTGGAAGGAGGTAATGACGATTACGATATCTAAACCTTGAATTGTGTTTTGGAGTCGAAGGGTAAGACGTTAAAAGTCATAAGTCGGTTTTAGCATGAAATATGGATTTTTGTTCAAGAATTTTTTAGTCCAAGATATTTAGATAATATTGTAGATCTCTTCAATACCTTTCCATAGATAAAACGAATGCCAAAAACGGAGTTGGAACGAAGAAGTTACAACCGTTTGAAGTTAGGACGGTTTTTGGGTCAGCCGCATACGTTAGGCATAAATTGAGTACGATGGCCATAATGAGTATGCTGGGCGCAAATTTAGTACGTTAGGCGTACACGATCAGTGCCCAAACCTTATTTTTGTGGTTTGAGCCCTATTTAAGCTCCTTGCCTGCCCCAAACTCATTCCATTATCAGCCTCCACCTCTCCAACACCCTATCTTGTAACCCTAACCCTATATTGAGCCTTATGAGAAAAAAGAAGGTGTTTTTAAGTGCCTTAGAGTGTTCTTGGTGCACCTTAGAGAAGAAGGAATTTATTGAAGAAATGGTGGTTGCATTGGAATAGGCTCCAGACTACTCAGAGTCGGCAGAAGAGTTATGCTAACAGGCGTCAGCCAGATTTGGAGTTTCATGAGGGAGATATGGTTCCCCAGAAGGTGTCACCCTAAAAAGGTGTCATCTAATTAAGGAAGCGAGGCAATCTGGGCCCCATGTATATTGGTCCCTTCAAGGTTTTGGCTCAGGTGGGTCGTGTTGCGTATCGTCTAAATATTCCATCCGAGCTCACTCAAATTCATAGCACGTTTCATGTCTGTCAGTTGTGGAAGTGTTTGGTGGATGATTTTGCAGTTGTTTCGTTGGAGGATATTCAGGTGGATGACCACCTGAATAATGTTGAGAGGTCGGTGGCGATTCTGGATCGGTAGACTAAAACCTTGAGGAACAAGGTTTTCGAGTTAGTGAATGTGCAATGGCAGCACCATAAGGGTTTAGAATGGAGATGGGAACCCGAGGATGAGATGAGAGAGCACTGTCCAGAGTTATTTGGGGCAGCAGACTTCTAGGACGAAGTCTAATTCTAGAGGGGGAGAATTGTAACGTTTGGAAATTCATAAGGTATTATTTATTTTTTTTATCTATTTAATTGTCTAACTCATATATGCTGTCTTGGATTTAGTGGATTGGACCTTTTATGTGGGCTTAGTCGGGGTCGTGTGTTGGGCGTAAGCCTGGTGTACGTAGGGTGTAGTTGGATCAAATGGAACACAGAGGCATGCAAGTACACGATGTGTACACGGAAGTACGCACAACGTACATGTTTAGACCCAAACCCTAAATTATTGGGTTCAAGCCATGTATAATGTCATTAAGTCCCAAGGGTTAGCCTCTCTATTAGCCCCTATTTTCCAGAAACCATAATATCTAACCCTATAGAATTCTTGGTGTGTTCTTGACCTTGTGGAGTATATTTTCGGTAGTTTGGTGTCTTTGAAAGAAGAAGAAGTTAGTCAAGAAGAGTTGTTGGACTTTGAGCTTGTAGATCTAGAAGTTTGGCAGCTTCTTCAATTGGAAAAAGGTATAAAGTCTCAATCTTGGTCTTTGAATGCTTTTATCTCTCTATGTTATGATTTATGTCTTCTTAGTCCACAAATTTGGGTCTTGGAGTGTATGGATTACTTCATACCCCTTGGGTTGTCCCTTTTGATGTCCTAATAACTTTAGATTCATAAAAATGGAGCTTTGGTAGTTAGTTCTCTTTCATGCATGAGTTATAGCATCTTTAGAGATTAATAAGTTAGGGTTTTTAGTGTAAAGGTCGTTATCGCCATGCAAAACCATAAAGTTGGAGACTTTATGGTTAGAAACTCTATTTAAGGCTTAGATCAGATTTTGGACCAGGAGACTTAAAGGATTAAGTCACGATTTAAGAGGTTGTTTCAGCCAGAGTACATGAGGCATACTCCTGAGTAAGAAACGCGTACTCGATAAAGTCCCCGATCTCCGTTCAGCTGTACGTCGGGCGTACTCAGCCTGTTGAATAATGCTGACTTTTGACCTTTTCGATGTTGATTTTTTGACCTTAAATCTTGTTCGACTGTTTTGACTCGTGAAGGGAATTTTGGTTATTTGACCACTCTAGGTTTTCCCTTGGAGCTTTTGGGCCTTAGAGCCCATCAGCTGGTGCTTGTTGGTCCTTAGTGGGTTTAATGGATTTTGGCCTTAATTTTTGACTAAACTTAGCTATGGGTAAAATGATATTTTTACCCTAATTATGGACTGAAGATTATGGATTGGTATCTAATTATTAATTGGATGTTATTTGGTAATGATAGCTCGGAGATCTGTCGGACCAGCAACAAGGGATTTTCAGTGTGATTCAGTAGTCCGAGGTGATTTTCCTCACCATGTATAGTGGGTCGATGGCACCAATGCAGACCCATGATATTATCTGTTATAATACTCATTGTCTATGTGACACTAAGCTTTGTGCTTACAGTTTTCAGTTTATGCTTCGGGTACTTCTAGTTCCAATGGAAAGAGCTTAGTTTGACTGCGTCACACACACCACATGGATTCCACACTTGATATTTCACTTTGATTTTATGATATTTGATACAACTGTTTTATTTGGGATGTATGGACGATGTTGGGATACTGTTTTACTTAAATAAAAAAAAATGAAAATTTTGAACCATATTTTTAGTACGTTTCAAGTTGGTATGAGAGCCTTGGTTTGAGGGATTTAGACACACTCTCAGGTGTGTCTGAACTCAAACTAAGGATTTTGTAAATTTTTTCAAACGAAACATATTTTAAGAAAAGGATTTTGTAAAGTTATAATACTCATTGTATGTGTATGTGCTTGTAGGTTTTCTGGGCAGGGCCCGATGATTATTTTGTATGTTGTTAGTTGCTATATGATTTGTATGCAGGCATGGCCCGTTAAGTGGGTTAGGGCGGGGCCCGTTATACTCATTGGGTGGGGCCCGTTATATGAGTTAGGGCGGGGCCCGTCATACTCATTAAGCGGGCGCCGTTATATGCTATGTATGTTGGTATGCGGTATCTTAGGGAACTGACTAAGCTTTGTGCTTACAATTTTCAGTTTATGCTTCAGGTACTTCTAGTTCCAATGGAAGGAGCTCAGTTTGACTGCGTCACACACACCACATGGATTCCACACTTGATATTTCACTTTGATTTTATGATATTTGACACAATTGTTTTATTTGGGATGTATGGACGATGTTAGGATACTGTTTTACTTAAATAAAAAAAAATGAAATTTTTGAACCATATTTTTAGGACGTTTCAAGTTGGTATTTTTGAACCATATTTTTAGGACATTTCAAGTTGGAAGGCACAGATAGATGTGGAATGTATTAGGGGTCCGTACTACTGGAAGCATAGAACCCGTACTCAATTTAAGGAGGGATGTTATGAAGCTAGGGAGGTTGTGGAGTTGTGATTGCCCGATGTTTATATTTCGATGAGTATTTTGATGGTTTGTGTTGCTATATTTTTAGTATGGTGGTATTGCGACGCAGACCACTTGGCAGTTCAGGTGCTAGAGAGGGTTCGGGCTTATGTTCTGGAGTCGGGCAGCTTGATAACCAGATGAGGGAGTTCATCTCGTCTGAGATTAAGCGTAGTATCCTTGAGCAGACTCATATGATCTTTGGCTAGTTCAAGGAGGGTATTCTAGAGATTCTTAACAAGCGGTTGAGCGCCTTTTGCGCTGGGATTGTGGCTTTGTTCGAGACGCGTTCTCTGACTTTCAGGGAGTTCTGGTAATATGGAGCATCGGATTATCATGCGGCGAGGGTCCTAATTGCAAGAAGGAGGTGGTTAGTAGATGTTGTTGTCGCCTTCCGTACCAGCCGTTATCCTGAGGGGACAAGGCCAGACTAGCTTCCTTCCTTCAGTAGGATATGGCACGCGACTGGTGGGGGAGGTAGGTCATGCAGTGGGTGATGATGTTGTGGATGTGATGACCTGGGATGATTTCTCGACCAGGTTCCAAGTCGAGTTTGCACCAGTGATTGAGGTGCAACATTTGGCGCGAGAGTTTTACGATCTCCGCCAGACTACTGAGATGGTGGCTGAGATCACTGTTGTGTTCAAGGAGAGGGAGTTTCTGATTTTGCAGTATGTGGAATATGAGGAGATGAATAAGGCCTGGTACCATGAGATGTTGAGTGTTGACATTTGGCAGTTTGTGAGCCGATCCAACTGCAAGACGATGGAGGACATGATAGTGAGGGATAAAGAGAGAGAGAGAGAGAGAGAGAGAGAGAGAGAGATTGACCTTGAGATGGAGAGGAAGAGCAGGCCGGATAAGGTACAGGAATCCATAGGTTCGGGAAAGAGGACCAAGGTTGTGGATACGAGGAGGAAGGGTCGAGGCCGTTGCGGCAAGTGCGGCAGGTCGCACTTGGGGACGTGCAGTGTGGGTGGTTTTGGCTGCTACTAGTGCGGCTGGACAGATTATATCAATAGTGATTGAAGTGATAACTCCACCATCACCCTGATATTTGATCTGATTTGCTTTCAGTTCAATCAGAGGGATCACAAGAAGGACCATTGTCCGAGTTTGGCTGCAGCAGGACCGGTGTCAGCACCCTCTCCTGCAACTCTCTAAATTACCGACGACCGCCAGGGTCGGCCCGATGCACCTGCGGCAAAGAGCAGGGCTTTCCAGCTGACGACAGAGGAAGCGCGTGCAGCTTTCAATGTTGTGACGAGTATGTATCTTCTTCTTATCTTTTTATTTATATTGAATTGTTTGCTTATGTTTATGTGCTTCATTTTAGGATCGTTGCTTGTGAACCGTATCTCTGCTTTGGTATTATTTGATTCGGGGGATACCCGATCCTTTGTATCATTTGCACTTAGCAAGTGATTTGTTGGAGCTCTAGAGGAGCTGGTTTGTCCTCTTGATGTTGAGATTGCTGATGATAGGACGGTCCGGGTTGCGAGGGTCCATTGAGGTTGTACTCTCCAATTATTCAGTGAGCAGTATCCAGTTGATCTGGTTCCCATTCCTTTGCGTGGGAACTAGGTTATCATGAGCATGGATTGGTTGGGCCCTAATGGGGGCAATGATCGACTGTGAGCATCAATTAGTTCGGGTTCGGACCCCAAGTGGGGGAGAGTTGGTGATTTAGGGTGAAAGACCGCAACATGGGTCGATTATTTGTTCCATAACGAGGGACAGATACAATCTTCATCAGGGTTGCTTGGGTTTTGTTGCCTATGTCATGGATACCCGAGATAAGGGTAAGGCGGCCATGGGTGATCTGCCGATTGTGTGGGATTATCCGGATGTGTTCCCGGAGGATTTTCCTGGGGTACCTCTGGAGAGGCAGGTGGAGTTTAGGATTTATTTGGTTCCAGGTGTGGCTCCGATAGCCAAAGCAGCATATCGTTTGCCTCCTCCTGAGATGCAAGAGTTGTCTACACAGCTGCAGGACCTGTTAAAGAAAATATTTATTAGGCCGAGCAGTTCGCCTTGGGGAGCACTGATTCTGTTTGTGAAGAAGAAGGATAGATCTCATTGTATGTGTATCGACTATCGGGAGTTGAATAAGGTAATGGTGAAGAATCGTTATCCCCTCCCGAGGATTGATGATCTTTTCGACCAGCTTCAGGGTGCATCTTGGTTCTCCAATATTGATTTGCAATCGGGTTATCATCAGATGCGGGTTCGAGATGACGATGTGCAGAAGACAACTTCCCAAACTCAATATGGTCATTATGAGTTCATGGTGATGCCTTTTGGGCTCACAAATTCTTTATTCGCGTTTTATGGATCTCATGAACCGTGTATGCAGACCGATGTTGGATCGGTCTCTTATAGTATTTGTTGATGATATCTTGGTTTATTCAAAGAGTCAGGAGTATCATAAGGAGCACTTGAGGGAAGTGCTGGAGACATTGAGGAGGGAGAGACTTTTTGCAAATTTCTCGAAGTGCGAGTTTTGGTTGCACGAGGTACAGTTTCTGGGGTACCTTATCAACCAGAACTCAAGAAGGGTATTATGGTCGATCCGCCCAAGGTCGAGGTCATGATGCAGTGGGAGGTTTGGAGGTCTCTATTTGAGATTAGGAGCTTTCTTAGTTGGGCTGGTTATTAGCAAAGATTTATTTAGGATTTCTCCAAGATCGTTGTACCCATAACCCGACTGACCAAGAATTATGTGACATTTCGATGGGGGCGTGAGTAGTAGGAAGCTTTTAAGACTCTTAGACAGCGGTTGTGTGAGGTACCGATTCTAACCCTGCCAGATGGTATTGATGATTTTGTGGCTTATTGTGATGCTTTGATCACATGTTTGGGGGCAGTGTTGATGCAGCGGGGTCACATGATCGCTTACGCTTCAAGGCAGCTGAAGCCTCATCAGGCTAACTATCCGACACATGATTTAGAGTTGGGGGTCAAGGTGTTTGCCCTTAAGATTTGGCGGCTTTACCTTATGGGGTCCGGTGTACCGTCTACACAGATCACAAGAGCTTGAGGTACTTGATGGACCAGCCGAATATGAATATGAGGCAACATCAATGGTTGGATGTGGTGAAGTATTATGATTGTGAGATCCTTTACCAAGGCCAATGTAGTGGCCGATGCTCTCAGTCGCAAGGCGATCATGGAACCGATCAGAGATTTATGTTTGAGTATGACCGTGATTACTCCATTATTGGACCAGATTCCTGAGGCTCAGGCCGAGGCTATGAAGGAAGAGCACCAGAAGAGCGAGCCCGATGTGGGTCAGGTGGCTTCCTTCGATTATGATAGCCATGGATTGTTTACCCTGCATTGGCGGGTTTAGGTTCCTTATTGGGGCGGGGTACACCAAGTTCTGATGGAGGAGGCTCACAAGTCGAGGTTCTCCATTCATCTCAAGGTGACGAAGATGTATATAGATCTTCGTCCTAATTATTGGTGGCCCTGCAGTGGGATGAGGCCTGGTACGTGGAACGGTGGTTGACTTGCAGGAAACTCAAGGCTAAGCATTAGTGACCTCACAACAAGATGCAACCGTTGGCGATTCCCGTATTGAAATGGGAAGACATCACTACGATTTTATCACGAATCTTCCTAGGACTGCGCGCGAAGTGGATTCGATTTGGGTCATCATGGATTGATTGACCAAGGGAACGGATTTCATCCCGATTCAGGACAGTATTTTAGCAAAGAAGTTGGTCGAGGTCTATATTAGGTAGGTGAAGGCATGTCATGGGGTGTCAGTGTCAGTGGTTTCAGACAGGGATGTTCGTTTTACTTTCGGATCTTGGAAGCAGTTTCATGACGAGTTGGGCACTCGTTTCCATTTCAGTACAACTTTTCATCCGCAAACCAATGGGCAGAATGAGCGGACTATCTAGACTCTTGAGGATATGATGCGTGCGTGCGTGTTGGATTCTGGTGGGAATTCGGATATATATTCCACTAGCAGAATTTTCGTATACCAATAGTTACCACGCTAGTATTCATCAAACTCCTTTTGAGATGCTCTACGAGAGGAAATGCAGGACCCCAATTTGTTGGGGTGCGGTTGATCAGCAAGTCATGGGGAGTACGGAGGTGGTACTTAAGACAACTAAGTTGATTCATCAGGTTCGGAGCAGGCTCCAGACAGCTCAAAGTCGGCAGAAGAGTTATGTTGACAGGCGTCGGTCAAGATTTGGAGTTTCAGGAGGGAGATATGGTTCTCCTGAAGGTGTCACCTTGGAAAAGTGTCATCGGATTCAGGATGCGGGGCAAGCTGGGCCCCATGTATATTGATCCCTTAAGGGTTTTGGCCCGAGTGGTTTTGGTTGCGTATCGTCTAGATCTTCCAGCCGAGATCAATCAGATTCATAGCATGTTTCATGTCTCTCAGCTGCGGAAGTGTTTGTTGGATGATTCCGTAGTTGTTCCATTAGAGGATATTCAGGTGGATGACTGCCTGAATTATGTTGAGTGTCCGGTGGCGATTCTGGATCGGAACACTAAAACCTTGAGGAACAAGATTGTCGAGTTGATGAAGGTGCAATGGCAGCACCGCAAGGTTCAGAATGGACATGAGAGCCCGACAATGAGATGAGAGAGCATTATCCGGCGTTATTTGGAGCAACGGACTTCGATAATGAAGTCTAATTCTAGAGGGGAAGAATTGTAATGTTTGGAAATTCATACGGTATTATTTATTTATTTATCTATTTAATTGTCTAAATCATATATGTTGTCTTGGGCTTGGTGGATTGGACCTTTTATGTGGGCTTAGTTGGGGTCGTACGCTGAGCGTAAGCCCGGTGTACACAGGGCGTAGGTGGATCAAATGGAACGCGAAGGCATGCACGTACGCGCTGCATATAAGGAAGTACGCAAAGCGTACATCTTGTGACCCAACCCTATATTCTAGGGTTCAAGCCCTATATAATTTCATTAATTCACTAGTGTTAGACTCACCATCAGCTACTATTGTCCAGAAACCCTAATATCGAACCCTATAGCATTCTTGGTGTGTTCTTGACCTTGTGGAGTGTATTTTTGGTAGTTTGGTGCCTTTGAAAGAAGAAGAAGTTGGTGAAGAGTTTTTGGATTTTGAGCTTGTAGATCCAGAAGTTTGGCACCATCCTCAATTGTAAAAAGGTATAAAGTCTCAATCTTGGTCTTTAAATGCTTTGATCTCTCTATTTATGATTTATGTGTTCTTAGTCCACAACTTTGGGTCTTGGAGTGTATGGATTACTTCAGACCCTTTGGGTTGTCCTTTCTGATGTCTTAATGGGTTTAGATTTATAAAAATGGATTTTTGGTCGTTAGTTCTCTTTCATGCATGAGTTATAGCATCTTTAGAGATTAATAAGTTAGGGTATTCGGTGTAAAGCTCTTTATGGCCATGCAAACCTATAAAGTTGGAGACTTTATGGTTAGAAAGTATACTTAAGGCCTATATCTGATTTTGGACTAGGAAACTTAAAGGATTAAGTCACGATTTAAGAGGTTGGTTCAGCTAAAGTATGCAGGGCATACTCCTAAGTACGCATCGCGTACTTTATAAAGTCCTCGATCTCCGTTTAGCTATACGTTGGGCATATTGCTGAGTATGCAGGGTGTACTCAGCTTATTGACCAATGCTAGCTATTGACCTTTTCCGACTGTTGACTTTTTGACCTTGGATCTTGGTCGTCTATTTTGACTCGTGAAGGGAATTTTGGTCATTTGACCACTCTAGGGTTACCCTTGGAGCTTTTGGGCCTTAGAGCCCATTAGTTGGTGCTTGTTGGGGCTTAGTGGGTTTAGTGGATTTTGGCCTTAGTTTTGGACTAAACTTAGCTAGGGGTAAAATGGTCTTTTTACCCTAATTATGTACTGAAGATTATGGTTTGGAATCCAATTATTAATTGGATGTTATTTGGTAATGATAGCTCGTAGATCTGTCAAACCAGCGGCCAGGGATTTTCAGTGTGATCAGCAGTCCGAGGTGAGTTTCCTCACCATGTATAGCGAGTCGAAGGCACCAATGCCGACCCACGATATGATCTATTAGAATACTCATTATTTGTATGACACTAGTATGTGTATGTGCTTGTATGTTTTCTGGGCGGGGTCCGATGATTAATCTGTATGTTATTAGTTGCTATATGATTTGTATGTAGGCGAGGCCCGTTATGCGAGTTACAGTGGGACCCATTATACTCATTGGGTGGGGCCCGTTATGTTAGCTAGGGCGTGGCTCGTTATACTCATTTTTCGGGGCCTATTATACGAGTTAGGGCAAGCCCGTTATACTCATTGGGCGGATCATGTTATATGTATGTATGTTGGTATGCGGTATCTTGGGGAACTCTCTAAGCTTTTTTGGTTTCAGTTTTTAGTTTTTGTTTTAGGTACTTCTGGTTCCAGGGGGAAGAGCTCGGGATGACTACATCACACACATCACATGGATTCCGCACTTAATATTTCACTTTGATTTTATGATATTTGATAAACTTGTTTTATTTAGGATGTATGGATGGTGTTGGAATACTGTTTTACTTAAATAAAAAAAATGAAACTTTCGGATCATATTTTTAGGACGTTTCACCTGTGGGAAGAGGATTCTTTGAGTATGTTCTGATTATTGTATGGTTGCTTTTCAGTATGGTGATGTGTACTTAGGAGAAGGTTTAGGCTCTGGTTCAAGATCAAGTGTTAGCATTGAACTGATGGATAAGCAGACACGGGACTTCATCTCGTCGAAGATCACCCACAACATTTTGGAGCAAACTCCTGTGATCTTTGGTTTGATCAAGGAAGGGATTATGGAGAGTTTGGATGAGCACCTGGTCACGTTATAGACAAAGATTTTGGCCATTGTGAGGGCTTACACTCATTTCTTCCACAAGTTTCGTGCTTGTGGAGTTCCCAAGTCCTTTAGGGAGAATGACACCATTATTAGTAAGAGGTGGCAAGTAGACATGGTGAACGCTTTTAGATCGAGCTTCGACTCCGAGAGGTCGAAAGTCAGATTGCTTCTTGTGTTCTAAAAGACAGATACCAAGATTGGTGGGAGGAAGTGGACTTCGATTTGGTAGGCAACACCATTGAAATGATGACTCAGGAGGAGTTAGTGACCTGGTTTAAGGCAGAGTATGCACCAACTGTTTAGGTGCAACAGTTGGCGAGGGAGTTTCAGGACCTTCTTCGGACGACAGAGATTGTGGCAGAGATCACTGCCAAGTTTATGGAGAGGGGTCTTTTGGTTTCGTAGTATGCCACAGATGAGGAGATGAAGAAGAAAAAGTACCATGGTATGTTGTGAGATGGTATAAGGGAGTTCGTCAGCTTATCAGCTTGTCAGATTTTGGAGGACATGATAGCTTGTACCTGGGAGCAGGAGATTGATTTGGAGCACCTCGGGAAGAGGAAACCAAAGCAGATGCAGACAGTTAGGGGTCTTGCGAAGAGAACCGAAACATTTGATCAGCGAGTGAGAGGCCATCAGGGCCGAGGTCAATGCAGCACGTGTGGGAAGTAGCATGATGAAGTTTTTTATTTAGGGGTTCATGATGCTATAAGTGTGGCAGGCTTGGTCAGGTCAGCACAGATTTCCCACGAGGGATGAGTCTGTTATGTTTCCATTGCAACCAGGTGGGCCACGAGAAGGCCAACTATCCAATGTTGTGGGGTCGAGCAGTGTGTGTACCTGCTCTAGTTACTTTGTGTATCACTGATGGCGTGAGGGTAGAGTGGATGTCCCCATGGGGAGGAGTTGAGCATTGAATTTACGGGTCGAGGAGATCTGATTTCCACCAGTTATCATCGCAAATATTTTATTTTGAGAATCTTTAATTTATATGCCATTTTTTCATACCGAGAGCCGTGCTTAGAAGATTTTCGGGTGAGTCAGTTTTGGATGTCGGTATGGGAGGCATTGACCACTGCCAGAGCAAGGTTTAAGTGAGAGAAGACCAACATCCGGTTCGATCTTTGGTGGTATCAGCAAGGAACTCAAGGAATCCGCAAGGTGGGCATGTTGGGTTTGAATGCAGGAATTATAGGGGTCATTCGGGAATACGATACAATGAGGAATTACTTTGATCGTGGGTGTAAGATCGGTAATTTTCAACTTCATATCTTCTATGTATGGTCAGTTTCAGGTTCGCATGGTAGTTACTCTAGTACAAGCAGGTCGTTGAATTGGTTAGGTACCTGTAACGCCCATAAATCCGGGCTAGTCAATTTAGAGATAATAGGGTTCGAAAACGACTTTTAGACAAAAGATTATTTAGAATAAATAATCTTAACCAAGTTGTAGATTATGTCTCAAGGGTTCCATACATATAAAGAATGCCAAAATCCGAGTTATAACGAAGAAGTTATGGCTCGTCGAAGTTTTACGGCAAAACCGGCACAACACCGGGAGACGTAAATAGTAAATTTTTGATAAAGGAATTTTTAGCCTTAGTGATCTAAACAAAATTTGTAGTAAACGTTAAACCGAGGACATACAAAAAAGAACGCCCAAATCTGACTTCGTATGAGGAAGTTATGAATTTTCGAAGATTTGACATAGCAGTGCACAACCTGAAACTCGAATTTTAGATCGAGCGATTTTTGGCCTACGCGACCTAAATGAGAATTTAAGATCTCTTTATTAGGAACTCAACGGTAAAATGACAGACGAAAACGGAGTCTGTATGAAGGAGTTACGAATTCTTCGCGGTCATTTAACAGTCTAATCTCCTCGTACTGTTAAATTTAAGATCGGTCAAGAATTAGTTGATAGAGTCTAAATGAAAGTTTTAGATCTTGATTTTACCTACGCGTGGATTTAAAGAACGTCGAAAACGAATTTCGTATGAGAAAGTTATGAATTTTCGAAAATCGGCTGATTTCCACCATGTGTGCGATGCCACGTGTCAGCACCAGGCTGTGCCTGGCTCACGGTGTAAGCACCATAAAATTCACAACGTGAGTGGCCCTCTAGCCTCCTATAAATAAGAGGTGAAGCCCTCTTCATTCCTTACACCTCCCCTCACTTCCCTCTCTCTCTTTCTAGAACTTCTCTCTAGCCCCGAAACCCCCCGAAAAGCCTAAGGAACCTCCCTAGCACGAGGCGGAAGCCCCGGAGTGCCCGATGGCTCCTAGAAGAAGAGCCTTTCGGCTCGGGAATGCTGCTCCAGCGGTGCCCGGTTTTGAGAAAAACCCGTTGTAAGTGAGCTACGCCTACGCTATTTTTAATATAGCTTTTATATAATTATAATAACGTTATTAGGAACTTATAATAAATACTTGGGCTATTATTATGGGTTATATAAGTATTTTTTAACGCTTATATAATAGTAATAATAGCGAGACTATTAATTAGTCTCAGTGAATATTAAACTAAACCCTAATGGTAATGATACTAGGTTTTATCGAGGGAAATTGTTTTAAGAGTAACGAAGCGTTGTCTGAATTCAGAGTCACCACCTTATCAAGTGAGTGCATAGTTACTTTCAGCTTACACATAGATATGAAGTATTTTATATAAATTACGTGCTATGTGTGCATATTATCTAAGTACTTGTTGTCTATGCTAGAGGAACGATTTTATACATGTTTTAAATGAATTAAACTGTATATGTATTTTATATCTACGAATATGTTGGGGTAAAACATGGGTGGATGTAATAGATGAAATATGAGTTGGATGATGAGGTGAGAGGCAAAATAGACCATAAGGTGATGGTGAGAGGTGGACGATGTGAGAAGCCTTATACCCAAATGCTGGCCCCATCATCTAGCAGAGTATAGATGACAACCACGGACTATTCTAAACAGTCCAATGGAACGCTAGCCGGCTCGCAACCTTTAGGTGTTGTGAACGATGTGTTCACTGGTGTACTTTAAAAACCCATTGACATGTATAGCGAGTGGACATGTATAGCGAGTGGACTCTCGAAAACGACACTGTCAATAAAACCCTGGTAGATGCGCCGAAAGGACTCTATCGGCAGAAGCGCCTAATAGAGAACCTCATAACCCCGACAGATGTGCCTAAAGGACTATACCGGCAGATGCGCCTTATAGAGAATGTCACAATTTTGGAAGTTGCGCCTAAGTGATAGAACTAGCAGAGGTGCTTGACAGCTATGTCATAGGCAATGATGGACTTCGTACCTATTCCTTAGGAAAATCCTTAGGAATGAATGAACGAGAAATAGTTGATTCTTAGGGTAGACCCAATAAGAGTAAAGAAGATAATGGGGATGGGTAATTGGGTTAGCTGTTTGATGATTAAACATAATAATTATATTATTGTGGGTTGAAAACCCTATGTACTCACCATATTTCCCAACCTGACCCACTTAGTTTATTTATATCACAGGTGTTGATATGAAGTCACATTACACTGAGAGATTAAGGAGATATAAATCACTAGTGATAATGAATGTAAGTTCTGTTTATGCTTATGTTTCTATATTGACAAAGACATCCCAAATGTTTTAAAATAAATATAAATACTTTTCTTCGAAAATGCTTTGATAACGTATTTATCATGTTTTACTGGGAACAAATTCCGCAACCTTTTTATTAAAAGAGATACTCTGATTTTTATAAAGCATAAACAAAATCAGTCTTTTCTGGCCGTGAAAATGGGGATGTCACAGTAACCATTTCGATAGTTGAGATTTTGTTCTTCGTCATCTGATAAAGTTGCCAAGGACTTATAGTGGATTCAGTGGAAAGTGATCGGGAATATTGAGCTTGTTGATATTTCAAGGAGTATTCATTTAATTTTGGCAGGTGTGTGATCTCTAGGATTGGCTAGTAATGGAATGCTAGTATGTGTGGGCTTAGGTTGTCGGTAGCTTCGAGTAGTCAGGTTGCGAGATAGATTGGAAATTTATCAATTTTGTGTTTGGAAGAGCGCAGTTGAATCCAAGTGGGGGAGAACCGCTTGGAGTAAGGGATTGCACAAGGAATGAGATTTCAGGTTACCTTGCGCATTAGTAGTGGCGAATTGATGGAATGTGATTAGTTTCATGTTAAGGGATTATGTTAAAGCATCTTTGCATGTTCTTGTCTGATGGATGCTTTACGTTTCGAAGCATAACCTAAACACCTGATTGGGGTATAGCCGGATGAGGTTTTGACTCATGATGATTATGGTTGGTATGGTAGATGCATGATAAGACTATTGGTTGGGTCTGTGGTAGTATGGAAGTGTTGTAAGACTGCAGGGTGGCCGTAACATTCACTAGGTTAGAAGGAAGTATGGAAGTGTTGTAAGACTGTGGGGTGGACGTAACATTCACTAGATTAACAGGTAGGGTGGAAGTGTTGTAAGACAGTGGGGTGGCGGTAGCATTCACTAGGTTGTCAGTTAGTAATAGAGGTTTTGTGAGACTGTGGGAAGGCCATAACATTCATGGAATAAAGGAAGAATGTGGGTCGTATGGGGTTGGTCGTGATGTAATACTACAGTTGGATGTGTAGAATTCTTTTAGAGCAGTGTACATTACATTGCATGAGTGTGATGGTTTGTTATGATATATGTAGTTGGAACAGGAGGACTATTGAAGCCTTATATACAAGTAGGTTAGAGTAACTTGGACAGACAGACTCTTGAATAGAGTCTTGTGGTGCAATCATTTTAAAGGATGTCGGTTTCAATGATCGGCTGGGAAGCCGACGCTTCAGATAATTGGTAGATCAGCTCGGAGCTCAAAAGATCTTCGGTAGATCGAAAATGCGAATGTTGGTCAACATGATAATTTAGGGTCGTAAGGATTTTATTCGAATTAGATTGCAAAGTGGATCCATATTGGCTGTGATTTAGAATGGTTTTGTATGTTGGTAAGTCAGATAAGGTATTGGATTTTTGGTTTTCAGTTGAGTAATAATGGTTGTCCTTTACCGGTTAAGGTCTGTGGGAGCAAGGATCCGTCCATTGTCAGTATGTGAGTTCTACTTAGGATGGGTTCAATTATTGGAATGCCATCGTATATTAGGGTCAACTTTTATCAGGGATCTGGTAGGTGGTCAGGGTGTATATGTTTTCCGGTATTAGTAAACCTATTTAGGCCGGATAGGTTTGTTCGGTTCGGGTTGTGAAGTTGAGTCTGTATGGGAACATTTTTGATTGGTTATGTCTGTATGGGAGTCCGACATTGTTTAGGGTTTTCAATTTCAATTATAGCGCTTGCATACTCGTTGTCTTAGGGGAAAAGTTAAGGTTCATTCTCTGTTAGTGCTGGTTATATATGCTATTTTGGGTTTGAAAACAGTGAGGTTGGGCAGTCATCATTGTAAGGTGACTTCCCCAGTCATTTTTCGGATTCAGGGAGTTCATTCAGGATCTTTTAGTTGGTAAAGGAGATAGTAAAGAATGATTTCGAGGCAAAAACTAATTTAAGTGGGGGAGAGTTGTTACACCTTGTTTGAGATCATTATTTGATTCAATGCGATGGACCGAAAGTCGATTGTAAAATGGCTTTGGTCCTTAAGGAGGCGATCTTTAGACCTATTGGAAGGATGTAATGATGGTTATGAGATCTAAACCCTTGAATTGTGTTTTGGAGTCGAAGGGTAAAACGGGAAAAGTCATAGGTCGGGTTCTTGCATGAAATATAGATTTTTGTTCGAGAAGTTTTTTGTCCAAGATATTTAGATAATATTGTAGAGCTCTTAAAAACCTTTATGTGGATATAAAGAATGTCGAAAACAGATTTGGAACGAAGAAGTTACGACCCTTTGAAGTTAGGACGATTTTTGGGTCAGTCGCATACGTTGGGCGTAAATTGAGTACGATGGGCGTACTGAGTATGCCTAAGTACTCTGGGTGTAAATTTAGTATGCTGGGCGTACACAATCCGTGCTCAAAACCTATTTTTCATGGTTTGAGCCCTATTTAAGCTCCATAACTCCCCCAAACGCATTCCATTCTCAACATCCACCTCTCTAACACCCTCTCTTGTAACCCTAACCCTAGATTGAGCCTTATGTGAAAAAAGAAGGTGTTTTAAGTGCCTTGGAGTGTTATTGGTGCACCTTGGAGAAGAAGGTACTTATTGAAGAAGTGGTGGTTGCATTGGAGCTTGTAGATCCAGACTTTGTTCACCTTGATCTTTTGAATGTTAATGATGAAATTATTAGATATAGCTAGTTTTGGGTGTTATGATCTTTTGGTCACCTTAAGTGCATAAAGTTTAGATCTTGAAAGTTTGTGACCTTGTTATGGATAAAGTTGGAAACTTTATCCATCTAAGCATCATTTTGATTCAGATCTGAAGGTTGGAGACTTGTACTTAATGGGTTAAGTTCAAAAAGATGCACTTTTGGGTCCCTTTGAGACTTAAAGACTAGATCTTGTTTGTTGGGACCATTCTAATGGATAAAGTTGGAAACTTTACCCATTATGGAACTATTATGAACCATAAAAATGTGATCTTGGCCCTTCCACCAATTACATACAAGAGTTATGATGTCTTATTGGGTTAAGAACTTAGGGTTTTGGTCATTAAGCAATTTATAGCCATGCAAAGTCATAAAGTTGAAACTTTATGACTTAGGATGTCATTTTGGGCTTCGATCTAAGTTTTAGACATAAGAGATTAATGGAATAAGCTCTTAATGGAGTTTTGTGACTGGGTTGTGTACGTTGGACTTACCTGGTGGTACGCTGCGCATACGCGGTCAGCACCCTGATTTTGGTCAACATCAAAGTACGTTGGGCATACTCTCTTGGTACACAGGGCGTACTCCGTTGGGAATAAATATTGACTTTTGGACATGGATCGTTGACTTTGACTTTCACCGGGGTTGACCAAGTTTGTCCTAAGGGTATTTTGGGTAATTTGATTTATAGTTTGAGATTTGGGTTCCTGTTAATTGTATAGGTGACCGGTAGAGATATCTTTCAGAGTAGTGATCGGTGCAGCTATTATTTCAATCTGTGACGTGAGTTTTCTCACTATATCCATGGGTCGAAGGCACCAATGTCGGGTCATTACTTGTTATGTGGAATGCTAGTTGTCTCTATTATGCTTTCATGTAAGACCAACATCTGGCCCCTGGCACTTGTATGTAAGACCGGGATTTGGCCCTCGACATTGCAAGGAAAGACCATGGGGGTAGCCCATGACACTTGTATGTAAGACCGGGATTTAGCCCTCGACATTGCTAGGAAATACCATGGGGGTAGCCCATGGCACTTGTATGTAAGATCAGGATTTCGTCCTCAACATTACAAGGAAAGACCAAAGGGGTAGCCCATGACCCTTGTATGTTTTGGTATGTGGCATTTTGGGTAACTCACTAAGCTTTTGAGCTTATAGTTTCATATTTATGGTTTCAGGTACTTTCGGTTTGAAAGGGAAGGGCCCGACATGACTGCACAACATCCCCCATAGTTTTTCGCATTGGCAATTAATGATATTACTTAGACATTTAAATGATATATTCACTTTGATTGGTTTTGGAACACTCATTTGTATGATTTATCATTTTAAAAATGAAAAAATACCTTGGATTTTTAGGACGTTACAATATTTGATAATAATAAATCTGATTGGAATGCTTAAACTCATCTGTGATGGTAGAATCATGTATAAGCTTGGATTGAAATGGATTTGGGAACAATATGATGAAATTAATAGAATCCTTACTATTTGAGCATTCAATGAGTAAAGGAAGTTAATAATCATGAATGGATACTCTTGGAAGGAATTGGATTCAAAGCATAAGGTGTTGCTTGATTTCGTGATGGACACATGGAATTATTGGCCAGAAGGGCATTTTTAGAAATCTATTGATGACCAAAGAATGATTTACAAATTAGAAGTGAATGACATTCATGAACATGAATTGACGCTCTATATATGATATTGGAACAAAAAACATGAATGGATTCTAATAAGTTTCTAATTCTAGTGACTCTTTTGGCCCAAAGGGCAATTTGGGAACAAGGAATGGAATTGAGGATTCCATAGTCAAATTACATATTTACAATGAGCTTAGTTATGGTTTCATGTACGTAACAACATTCCTTTGGGTGTTTAATAAGTTTGGAACAAGCTTTGGGAACTTTGGAATGTGCAATTAGAAACTAGCCTAGATAAACCTTCCTTTAAGCTTAAGAATCATCAAATCCTTATTGGTCTCAGTGAGCACTTAATGGATTAAGTGGAGTGTTTTAAGATGATAAAACACCTTCTAATCATGTGTGAGAACCTATAAAAATGGCGCAAAGTGAATGTAAAAAGGGTCTTCAAGAACTATGCAAAGTAGAGTATTATATTTAGAAAATTAGAGAGTTTTGTGTGTACAGACCTCATTCCACAACTACGGAATGGCAAGGCAAAATCATTCCATGGGCGTGTAATGACCTGATGAATGTCATGTATTTTTTTCGTAGGTTTTGCATACGGTCTCGAATTTACGCACGGTTTTCGCCTACATTCATATTTTTACATAAGGAATGAAATGAGACAATGAAATTTAGTAAGGGAACCCATCATGGATATTTTATTCATTTTTAATGACATATGTCGATCAATGTTATATAGGTGGTAATTGAAAGTGTTGCTCTAAGGAATGGAATTAGAAGCGGACTAGTTACACTTCTTGTGATTAAGGTGAGTACATGTCGGCATTTTCCCACTTTGGGATACATGGAAATATGATTTTATGATAATGAAAAACTAATGTTTAATATATGCAATATTTTGAAATGAAAGTGCCAAATGTTTTTAGAAAGGATAATTGGAAAGAATGCCTTGAAGAGAAGAATGTTTTTGAAAGCAAAGAACTTTTTGAAAGATCGAATGTTATAAAAATGTGTTTAAATGTTTTGAAATAGTGATGCTTTGCTTTTTAAATATGTATTTTGATACTAACATATGAAATGTGTAAAGCTTGGAAAGTAATGACAAGAAATGGAAGGTAATGAAAGGAAATGAAAAGTAATGAAAAGAATTGGAAAGTAATGAAAATAAAATTGTTCAGACCATGATGCCTCATTAGAGATCTAGAGGAATCTACTAGGGTGGTACCTTCCTTTTCATGAAGTAGATGTCCTAAGCATGATGCCTTGGTGGATTGATTTTGTTCTTCCCACCTTGGTCATGGAAATGATGCCTTAGTGGATTGATTTGTTCTTTCCATATTGGAATTGGAAATGGAAATGGAAAAGAAGCTAATTAATGATAAGATAAGAAATAACACTTACGATGTGAAATGTTATGGCATGTATGAAAATGATTAAAGATGCTTTATGGTATGAAAAATATTGAAAATTCTTTGTGATATGAAAAAGATTGAAAATGCTTTACGGTAAGAATGAAAGGATTTTTCATGTAATATGTGATAAATGTTTTTGGGTCCCAACCCCATGTAGCTCACAAGACTTTGTTGTCTTACATATCTCTTTTTAATGTCATGTATCCCAGGTTATATTCAAGAACAAAGATGATAGATGGAAGTACACGTTATGTGATAGAGAGTGGAGTGGAACTTGTTAAGTTCCTTAATTATTATATGTATGTATTTCTTATTTGCTTGCTATGGTTTGTATGATACTTAATGGTAACACCCGAATTTTAATTGTAAATGTTTTTATGGGACCGGTTTTTTAGTAATGAGGGTTAATACCCGTAATGATTTTATTTAAACCATATGTCGGATCTATATGCTCAACAATCAATATTGAGTGATATTGCTAATAATATATGATCCTATAGGGTCACATCTTTATCAACTTGGCACATTTTGTATATTTATTATTAATATGATTATTAATAAATAATATCAATTCTTGTATTTAATTAGGGAATAATTATTGTTTTGTGAAAAATAACAATTAAAGAGAGTATAACTAGTTATTATATCATATGGTATGATTTAGTAAGTGTTGTACAATGTTTTGGACACTTTGGCTTACCATGATTTATCTAGTTGTTTAATACTTTCGATTAAAGAAGATGGAAGACAGTTTTTGTCTCTTTCTTGGCCTCAAGGCCGTAGCTTTTTAGGAGAGTGGGAGGTTGCTTTCCAACCTCCCTTCACTTGTTCCCCTAGCTTGATTTTACTTTACAATATAAGAAAGGTTAGACCTTACATTCATGGGAGTATATAATAGTGTCTTATGCATAAGAAAACTAGCTCTTTTCTTTTTGTGAAACTCTATAAAATCGTATGCTCTCTCTACAAATAGAATTGCTCTGTTTTTAAGTTAGTTTTGTTGTTTAAATCTTCCTTGAGTTATATCCTATAGTAATTATTTAAGTTAAGAGCTTAAAGGCTTAAGACAATTAAGAATACAAGAAGGAACTGGCACTCCAAGTGCCTTATTCTTGATGATGGATACTTTTAGAGAAGACCGTTTTCTTTGATCTTTCTATCTTCATCAACACCCCAAAACCAAGTGGGTTCAAAGGCTCCAAAGGTTGTCAATCTAAAACACTTTATGGTTGTTTTTAATATCATTCTAACCTCTATAAATGGATCCTAGATGGTTTGGTGTTGTTATAAACTTGAAAATAAACTTGTTATTTTTAAAAGCTTCCGTTGCGGTTTTTTTGAAAACCTAACTTATATTTTGTATCAAAATCATTAGTGGTATCAGATCCATCTTCTATATGTTACAATGATTTTTTATGTTTCATTATCCTTGGTTTTTCTTGAACAAGCATGAATTTTTTTTTGTTTAAGAAATGTCCATATTTGTCTTCTTTGGCAACTTGTAGCTTAAAATTGTTTATTTTTATATATAACCAATTTTCATGCATTTTGGTTATATAAAAGTTGCCTTAGAAAAAACAAAGAGTTTTTTGTTATTATATTGGATATGTTATTGTGTATAAACAAGCCTGTTAAATGTGACTCGAGCATTTGGATCATGTTCATGAAGCATTTGGAGCACTTGGAC
The DNA here is from genome assembly GCF_051521515.1 of Lactuca serriola. Classification (NCBI taxonomy): domain Eukaryota; kingdom Viridiplantae; phylum Streptophyta; class Magnoliopsida; order Asterales; family Asteraceae; genus Lactuca; species Lactuca serriola. The sequence goes on along the minus strand of NC_136413.1, from coordinate 64,071,254 downwards.
CTCAGTGGAGCACTTGGGGTTCATGGAGCATGTGACAAAGGAACTTCTAAGAGAGGAATGGATCATCAGTCAAAGGAACTGATCAAGTGCCAAAGGAACGGATCGTATACAAGGGGGTTTGGAGCACCTGGAAGGAGTTTGGAGAACTTGGAAGAGTTTTGGAGCACTTGGAAAGGATATAGAGCAACAAGGGGTCCTTGTTGCACCACATGACGAAGAGATGGGTCAAGACGGATGCTCTTGCGCCATCTTGTTCTCCTCTTGGGCCATCTTGTTCTCCTCTTGCACCATCTTGTTTTCCTGCTGAACCATGCATGGCCTTGTTGAGCCATGTATATGCCTGTTGCTCAAGGTGGTGTTGTTGCTCCAAGACTGATGTTGTGCACCATACTTGATGCTCTTATGCCATTTAGATCTCTATTGCACCAACACGGGTTGTTGTTGTTGCGCCATGAAGAAGCTATTGCGCCATCGTGGACCATCTTGGTACATGATGCACCATATTGATTTCTTTGTTGTGTCATGTTGATCCAAGTATGCCTAGAAGATGATAATGCTCAAGAATGTTCCAAAAGATGCTACATGGTGGATTGTGATTCGTTGACACCCTTCATGGGCCTATGGGAAAATGGGCTTGCCCTATTAGGGTTTTAGGTCTGATCTGTCAAGTATAAATAGGGATGCATGCTAGGTCATTTTGTATCTTGTGTTCTAGAGTGATAGGCGAATCTCTATGTAATTGTACTTATAACCTCTATGTTGAGAGCCATGTAAATAATGTGTATTGTGTGCTTTTGGTTTTGCGAGTTATCCTCTTTACTTCCTAACAAGTGGTATTAGAGTTGCGGTTTGTATTCCTGTGATTGAAGATGTCTACTCAAAAGTTCGATTTGGAGAAGTTCAATGGCTCAAATGACTTCACTTTGTGGAGGGTGAAGATGAGGGCTCTTCTAGTTCAACAAGGATGTCCGGCGGAATTGGAAGGAGAGGCAAAACTGCCAAAGGACATGGTGGCTGATAAGAAGGTGGATATTCTGACAAAGGAACATAGTGTCATTCTATTGAGCTTGACAGATGAAGTATTGAGGGAGGTTGTGGATCAAACAATTGCTTTTGGGCTCTGGGATAAACTTTGTGACAAGTACCAGAACAACTCACTAATGAACAGGTTGTATTAGAAGCAAAGGTTGTACACTCTCAGAATGTCTGAAAGTACCCCAAGTGAAAGATCATCTGGATAACTTCAATCGCATCATCTTGGATCTACAAGGTGTTGATGTGAAGATTGAAGATGAAGATAAGGTGCTCATTTCTCTTATGTTCTCTTCCTTACTCATATGAGAATTTCGTTGATACCATGCTTTATGCTAGGACAACGATCACTGTGAATGATGTGAAGGACTCTCTGATGTCCTAGGAATTGAAAAGAAAAGTTTCAGGTGGAGAGGAGGTGTCAAGTTTCGGTTTGTTTGCAAGGAGAGGGAAGACAGAAGAGAGGAAAGAGGGAAACAGATGGAGATCACGTTCAAAATCAAAGTCTAAAGGTTCATCAAACATGAAATGTTATAACTGTAAGGAGAAGGGGCACTTCAAGCAAAATTGTCCACAACTGAAGAATGGTAAGTCCAAGAGTGAATCAAGCAACAATAACACTATTGTTGTGGTGCAAGAAAGTTTTGATAAAGGGGATGATGGTGATGTACTGACTATGTCTACATCAAGTTCTGATGATGCTTGGGTCTTGGATTCTGGAGCATCCTATCACATAACTTATAATCGTGACTGGTTTGACTCCTTCAAAGAGTGGGATGGCACAATCAAGATGGGTGATGATTGGGTGAGCAGTATCAAAGGTAGTGGCATAGTGCAGATCAAGATGCATGATGGCATGGTCAGGAAGTTAGATTTTTGGTACATTCCAGAACATTGGAAGAATATAATTTCTCTTGGCACATTGGTTAAGAATGGGATGAGGTACGCTGGTGAAGGTGACTAGGTCAAAGTGACCAAAGGCTCTCTTGTTAGTATGAAAGGGAAGATGAATTGTGGAGGGATCTATATCCTAGAAGGCAGTACGGTTATAGGAACGGTAACGGTGCCTATCTGCCAATCGTTGATTGAAGGTGATGACAAGACAGAGTTGTGGCATCGTAGGTTGGGGGCACATGTATAAGAAGGGCAAGTTGATTCTAAGTAAACTAGGACTGCTTGGTGGAGAGGCTACTGGAATGATAAAGTTTTGTGAAGCTTTAATCAAGGGAAAGCATCGTAAAGTGACGTTCGGTACCGGTCAACACACAAGCAAGGAAATCATGTAGTATGTTCACTCATATCTGTAGGGTCCTGCACCAGTGAAGTCTCAAGGAGGATGCTCATACTTCATGATGTTCATTGATGACTATTCTAGGCAGGTTTGGTTATACTTTCTGAAGACGAAGGATGAGGTGTTTGGGAAGTTCAAGGAGTGGAAGACCATGGTTGAGAAAAGGACTGGAAAACAAGTCAAGACTCTGAGTACATATAATGGGTTGGACTTCTGCAATGCTCCATTTGACAGTTTATGCAAGGAAAAAGGTATAGTGAGGCACTGCACTGTACAACACACACCACAACAAAATGGAGTGGCAGAACGTATGAACCAAACACTCATGCAACATGCAAGGTGCATGCGGATATTTGCTAACTTATCCAAGAAATTCTGGGCAGAAGCAGTTAACACTACATGCTATCTAGTGACCAGATCACCATCAACTGCAATAGACTTGAAGAATCCTCAATAGGTATGGTCCAGGAAACACTCTGACTACTCTGGTTTATGTATATTTCTATGCCCCACATATGCTCATGTGAATGATGGTAAACTTGAGCCAAGGGCAATGAAGTGCATATTTCTAGGATATACGACATGAGTAAAAGGTTATCGAATGTGGTGTATAGAAGAAGGAATAACTCCTAAATTTATCATGAGCAGAGATGTGACCTTTGATGAATCTGCCATGGGTAACCAGGGAGGAGGTGAAACAAGTCAAGCAGGGAACAAAGATCAGGGTGCTAGCCAGAAGGTGGAGTTTGCATCTCAAACTCCAGACAGAGTTGTGATAAGTGACAAAGAGCAAGGTGTGACAACCGTCAATTTTCGGTCAAGTCAAAGTCAAATAAAGTCAACAAGTCAAACCGGTCAACTCAATTAACCCTTGTATATTTGGGTTTACATTATGTTTACTATTGTACAACATACTATCTTAGTGCAAAGTATCACTTAGAGTTTTCACGTGTTCAAAAAATCTAAACCCTAATTAGGGTAAGTGATGGAACTACTCGATAAAACATTATTACATACCCTCCGGGGGCGCATAACACTCATAACAAGGCTTAGCAAGGTTTACAAAACTTGCATTAAGAGGCTAAACACTAACAAAGGTCACAAACAAAATCTCTCCCAAATCTCTCCTAAATCTCTCTCAAAACCTCTTTCAACTTTTTATAATCACTCGGGTCATCCCGACCCTTACCTTAATCAAAAAACTGCTCGAAACGAGAAGTTTATTTGAAAAAAGCCCTTAAGGACCGAAGCTTCTTATAGAACCGAAACCACTTCAATAGAACCGAACCTACTCCTAAGACCGAAGCCACCTTCGGTTTCAGCTCCTTGCATTTCGGTTCGGCTCCAACACTCTCGGTTCATCTCGCCTTCAATCCTCGGATCGCTTCGCTTTCGGTTCCCACTCAACAAGCTTTGCCTATGAGACTTCTCGGACCGAGCCTACTCTCGGTTCTCATAGAGCGAACCTCGTACCAACCGAACCCTCGTAGATTCACTTCTTTCTTCCCGGTTTTCGAGTACTTTCGCGTTTTAAGCCTGTTTTCGATGGTTTTAACGCGGAATTTTCATATGAATCCATATTTTATCATTTTCAACCCTCTAACATCATGATTTATCCATATCTTCGAGATTTCTAAGATATAATCCATAAAATTAATTAGGATAAAGTGCAAAGTAGAAGAAGGTACTTTTGACTTTTCCCTTAAAGCTATGAAAACAAGTCATCCCCCGTACTCACTCCATGACAACTTCGAGTCACTATCACACATTACCATATTAAATCATTGTTCTTTTAATGATCTCCCAACACTCCACCAGGTTTCTTACACGAAATCTATACAAAATCTACATCTTTCACACTTCCCAAAAGTTTCATTCATCACCGTCAAAGATCAAACATACCTTCTCTCTCTTTTCTTAAGTTTTCTCTCTGGAAGCAAGAACTCTAGGAAAGTCACGATTCCTTCCCTCATTCTTGGTAAGTTCTTCACCCTACTCTTGAATATTCTACTCTCCTTCACCCGGATCATGGATCTCTCATACAAATATCGTCATATTTGTTCTTAGGATCTTCAAATCTTCAAGCATCTTCCAAGTGTTCTTGACTTGGAAACTTCTTTTCTTCAACATCCATTCCAATAAATCACTCAAGGTGAGTTCACACCCCTACATTTTCATGTTTTCTTCAAGTTTTAGGGGGGGGGGGGAATAAAAGTTAAAACACCTCAACATAACTCAAACTCATACTTCAGCTTTTCACAGAAAACTTGAGTTCTATTCACGGACTGTTTTGACCATATTAAACTTAATATATTTAAAAAATGTTTAATATTCAAGTAGTTAAGGTTTATACCTTTCTATTGACTACTTGCACGTGTTCATACGATTTTTCTATAATTTATGGCGATTTTTACAAAACTGCCTATCATTTCAGAAACAACTTCGGACCAGTCTGTGAAGTTGAACATTTTCACACCAGTTAGAGACTTCTAAAAATCATAATAACAATTATGAACAAACTAAACACATTTTCTAAACTCTCAGAGTTTACAGATTCAGTTTTCAACTTCGTATGATTTTTCTATGATTTTTCTAAAACAGTGCAGAAAAGTTAAAAACTAGTTACATAGATTAAAATATTAACAACACTTTGTAACCTATTGAGCAAAGTGTATGAGAATAAGTTTCTAATTGTTGAATGTATTTCTTGTTAGTTCAAAATCATAAACAGAAATTAGACACTCATGATAAAGGTTTTCATTCACTTCGAACACGTACAACACACTATAATGGGTATAGTTTATGGATTTTACATTACAAACATACTTCATAAAAGAGGTCAGTTACACTGCAGAAAAGGTTTTTCATTCATTCTACATGTAAACTCGTTAATGTAAATTGTGAGACATATCTTCATTGTACTCTTAGGGTACGCATTAAAATTCCTGTAAGTTATAACCAGAGTCTCTTGTAGGGAGAGCATGATAATTGTATATAGATCTATATTGGGATTGACACCCCAGATCTTGTTGTTAGCTACAGTGGGACTGCAGGTCTACGGGTGACAAATGTCATAACAGTTCCGACGCCTGAAGAACATCGCATTAGGTCTACTCTGTCATAGTATGGTTACAACAACTTACATATGTAGATAACGACACATATAGTTTATGGGAATTTCTACTTTAAAAAGGGGGTTTTATCTATTTCAAAATTGCATACATCATTGCAAGTATGAAACACACACATACATTCGGTCTTGGGATTTAAGACAACATAACATTTTATAAGGAAAATATTGGATTTTCTTGGGTATACATTACAATTACAAATGTTACAAGTATGAAGCACACACATACATTCGGTCTTGGGATTTAAGACTACATACATTTTATAAGGAAAATAATGGATTTTTCTTGAGTATACATTACATTTACAAACAAAGGTTTTCAAACTCTGCATCCAAAAGCTTATTAACTCACCAACTTAATTGTTGACACTTTTTCGAAACTACTTGTATTCTCAGGAAATCTGTGAAACAGGAAATCATCAGCTTTTGAGGATGGGATGCTAAGACGTCAAACATTTCATTTTGTCACCATAATGTAATTGATTTTGAAACTTGTAAACTCATACTATGATGTAACTTTCTCACTTATATTTATGGTGGTTGTATTTGCTTTGGTCATTATTATACTTATTGTTATGATATTATACATGAAGTCCACCACCCCTGGACGTTTCCGCCATCCTTGGTTTGGGGGTATGACACAAGGCGGCAGTGAACAACCTGGACAAGATGAAACCCAAGAGAAACACATGTGATCTTCATCTAGAGGAGCTGATGCCAGGAAATATGATGGGTATGAATATATAACAAGGAGAAGATTGAAGAGGGTTATTCGACAACCTTACAGATATGTGGGATGTG